>NC_092462.1:48709473-49328044 GCF_047495875.1 Pithys albifrons albifrons | reverse complement strand
CCAGGAAGCTGGTCTGAAGCCATTGATTTAGACCGAATCTTTACAGTCAGTCTGTGGGTGTCACTGTCTACAGGAGCAAAAGGTAGAACTAACAGGCAAGGATCACATTATTTTGTTACCTGCCAGTACTGAAGTTCAAAGGCAACAGCTAGAGCTGATACGTATTTCTAATGAAAACTGGACTAAAATCAGGACCAAGCGCTCTGCGTAAATACTCAAAGATACTCGTTCTAATCTGCCATTCCTGTCCCACCTTGCTTGTGCCAACATGAGTACTTTCACAGCTGTATCTAACAATGGATTGGGAAATCCAGTAATGTTATTGTCTTTGAGTTAGTAAAAGGTCTTGCAGATCAGAGAGAACCAGGTTCAGTAAGTACTAGATCGCTTATCAAGGAGGAGACAAAGCTTGGAGCAGGAGGTAGAAGTAAGAGCAGTTCCATTCAGTGGTAACTCTTAAATCAGTTCAGCTACTCACAGCACTGTTTTTGTAGTGTCTTACATAGTTTTGGGTCACTAGGGTCAGAATTTGAGCATTCTTAACCACTTGCATTTTTTTAGGCTTCTATATAGTTTGGCTTCATTTTTATTAATAAAACTTTAAAAGATAGGCATCTATAGTTGAGCCCTGGATTGCTGTACGTCAATTCTCACTTTCAGGCCTGAAATACCATCTCAAGATTCATGTTTTGTAGTCTTGCAGAAACTCTCTAGTGGTTAAAGTGGATTCACGGGTTATTTCTCTCAAAATATCCCCAGGCAGTAGGCACATTTTATTTCTCTGTGACAAATACCTAATTGTATTCCTGAGGTTATCCTAGAGTAGGTTTTGTCAAAAATTCACTAACCGTAGAGTGTTAGACCTGAAAACCTCAGTGGATACCTTCGGAGTTTCTGGAACTCTTGAATAGATGACAATGTAGTATCTTGGAAAACAATAATAATAATAATAATAAACAACTAGCCAGAGAGCTAATCTAGGATTTTAGGAATTCAAGGACAGTTTTTTGCTGTAACAGGTACTTTAAGTGTAAATTTCCGTGAGTACCCTAGACCTCATCTATACAACTGAGTTTTGGTCATCTAAATAAATCAAAATTGTTAAAAACAGTAATACTGCCAATATGGATTAGTTTCCTTTAAAACTCTTTATGGTAGCATAGGGAGTGCCCACTGCTACAAAAAATCACATCCTTCCGCATCATGTGAACACCAGTATAAATTCTTAATGTGACCCACACCTTAGTGTGAATTTAATGTGAATTTCACACATACCAAAGCATCTATAGTGGTTAAATGCCGTGTGACCATAAGCTAAAGATACTTGTGTGGAAAGACGGTCACAAAAGACTGAGACTTAACTTGGAAGGTTTTGGTTTATAGTTCTGAGTCCAGTGTGGCACATGAGAACATGTAAAGCAGAACTTTTCTCATGAATGGAGGAAAGGATGTAAAATATTTGCTCAAATGATCACTTTCCAGCAGTCTTCAGTTCTGTTTTGGAGCTGGTTACCTGTAGCGGAAATACATGGTTCATCTGAATCTTGTTTGTGTATGGTGTGGTTGTAAGATACAAGATCTGATTGGCATTCTAAATAATTTTACCCAAGGTGAAGGAGATTTTCTGCTTTTATGTAGTGCTCCCACACTGTAGCACATGAACCAATACTACTGCATGTATGGTTTACTATTCTATTATCTTGTGATGTACCTTGTGTCTGGGCCTTGGCACTTGCTGGGTTTTTATGCATCCTGCCGATTGTTTTTTAGTTGTGAAGAGCTGTTGATGGCTGACTTAACATACAACTAAAAAACTTCCAAAATCCAAGGAATTTTGAGGCTTGCAGGTGTTCAGTGTTGCCCATGCTAAATTAGGCTTTATAGGTAGGTGTTCATGGCAAAATAGTGCCACAGCAATCATCTAGATTATCATTTTTAGTCTTCCCTGGTCACCAGAACTTCAGAGCTGCAGAACATCCTGAATAGTCAGGTGGAGAGCAAAGAAAAGGGATGTTGATTGGGAGGTGTCTGATTGGCTTTCATATTGGCTGCTGTAGACATTTTTCAGGTAAGATAATGCAATTTTATTGATTGCATTTCTGTTTGCCAAGAATCAGTTTATTACTTAATACTGGAAGCCAGCCCAGATGACATAGAAGGCCTATTGCACACTGCCTGAGAGGGAACAGAATAGAAACACACATAAACATGTATGTGCCAATGGTTTGAGGAACATTCTTGTCAAATGTGTCATTCACCAAGTGTATTTAACAAAGAATTTTCTGAAAAAGAATGAGGACTACCTATTTGGAAATCAGCAAAAGAGAAGGATGGTGTCAGAAGGAGGAAGTGGTCAGGGGAAGCCGGAGTAAATGGTGAGGCACTTCACGTGACTTATGACCAGATGACCACAACATAATAGTGAGGTGCAGTTCCAGAGCATAAACATAGACTAAATTATCTACATGTCTGTTTTGCTGACAATCTTAAGAAATTATCTAGTATGGTAGAGGTCAGTGATTGCTAAAGGCTACCAATAATAAAACTGGAACAAAGGAACTTTTAGTCTCAGCTTGGTCTCCCTGCAGGAAAGCCGGGAGCAAAGGTGTGCATGCAGATATGCAGGTAGTACTTCACAGAACTGAAAGCTGACAGAATTTACAGGAGAAAATGAAAAGGCAAGTAATTGGAAAGCAAAAGGACTTGTGGACATGAAATACACATCCAAGAGGATGCTTATACTGGGCTTTATGATGAAAGGCCCTTCTTTCAGGGCACAGACCATTTAAAAGCAGGGGTTTCCTCAGCATTACCACTACCAGAGGTTTCTCAAAGGCTGTTTTTATTATGATACAGGATGGTTAAACGTGGGTATTGTATAGTGTTGATCTGTCCTGTGGTAAAAATGACACTGCTGTGTCTTACTTTAACAAAGATATGACAGCCAATGATTTCATGCTAACCATATCTAGTCCTTACAGTTTTTCATATCTCAATGTGCTTTGTAAGAAGAGGAAGGAATCGGAGTACATGCAGGAACTGGTGTTGAGAGAAAGCGAACACGTCCAGTGTCAGGTGATTCCCTTCCACATTCCATCATTATCATGTGATATTAGTAAGCTTGCTACAAAACCTTCCCTTTTTGAGTGTAAGACATACCTGGATTACCTGTATATCAGTTCTTGCCATTTAGCAAGATTAAGTAGCGTTCACTTGAGTGTATAGCATGAAAATGAGGACAGCGTTACTTGTGTGACACTGTCCTCAAAATTTAGTATGTGATCATTTAAGCTTCCTGTTTTTGAACAAGTGACAATTATTCTTAGTTTTTTTAAACATAAACTTTTTTTTTTTAAATACACTTCTAAAAATAATGCTTCAAAGTAACTCATCTTCTGGATCATTTGCCAGTGTTTAAAGAAATATCTTCTGTTTTGTATTACTACTTTGAATTCACATTAGCTGGTGAACTTGAAAATTTACTATGAAAATAACATGACAGGAGGGCGAAGTAGTCTTAAGAGAGGGCATTTCTTAGAAAAATTGTTGAAAAGAGCTTTTATTTAATCTTTGGCAACTTAATCCTTGATAATATCTAACATGAAGTTGATGAAACTCCTTTTGATCAAAGAAAAGGTGTTCATTACTTTATGAACCAAATTTAATGAGGAAGAAAAATAAAATTACTCAAAAGAATTAAAAAATGCCAAAGAGATTTCTAAGTTTGAAATCTCATAAATCCTATTTTAAAATGGTGATGCTCATTCAAATCCCAGGTGAGTCAGACTATGAGGCCTAGTTTTTTCCCCGAGATGTTGGTTAATTGTCTGATTCATAAAAGATTACTTGTTGTTTCTCATACAATGTTTCCAGTGTGGTAGGTTCATGTTAGTCATTTCTGGTCCATACAGTGTTCAGAGTTTTATTAAAAGTTGTTATGTTTAAATACTGGAAATGCTGTCTGAAATATGCAGTGCACACAACTGAATGTGATGTTTCCTGTTCTTTTTTAAGCTCTGCTTCTCTGAAGAAGGATGAGTAAGGGTGGGGCAGACGTGTTGGAGCTGTGTCAGGAGTCAGGGATGTGTATGTGGTGAGGAGTGACTGCTGTTCAGCAACACTGCAAATGGAGTTTAAACCTTTAGCTCCAGATCCAGTGGTGAGGAATTCCATCTTAACATGCTGTCATGTTAAAATATCCAGTACCCTTCCCCTCTGCTGTGCCCCTCACCCCCATGTTTTGTTTTGGGTTTTCTTTAAAGTAGTTGTCACTTGGTATCAAATGCTATAAAAGATAATAAATTATGAGAACCAAAAAGACCTACAATTTAGAAGATTTTGAAATTTTTCAGTTGTATTTTAGCTATATAGGTTAATTTTGCCTGTGTAATTTTCACTGAATGAGCAGGATCTGCTGTTTAAAACTTTTGCATTTGCATTAGCCCAGGGAGTTTGAGAAAGCGTTCCTTTACTTTTACTTCTTCTTCATCAGTAGTAGGTGTTTATTTGCTTGATCTTATGAAGACAAACAGGATTTTCACTACAAATCTAACCTCTTCTCAAATACCTGACTTGTGGCATCTTGCAAAAATTTGCAGCTTTACTTCCTTAAGTCTTGAACAAGGACGTTGCACATTGTAACAGTATGTAGAAATATGTGAAATTACGGGCAAAGAGTTACTGTTTCGCGCAAAAGTGTGATTGGTTGACAAACCCCGTATGATTCATACTAAAGATGGAAGCTTCAGAGTCTGATAAATTTAACAGAAGAAATCATGTTAAAGTCTCTCTGATAATCCAGCACATTTTTAATTAAAGCAAACGTTTATTTAACGAGGTCCCTCACTGCATAAAATGTGTTTGTGAAATTACTGATTTGTCACAGCAGAGACAGTTCAGAAGTGTTATTTCCTCAAAATGATGTCTTCCAAAATCCAGAAGTTTGGAGGGGTTTTAATGGTTGAACTGCCGACATTTGTACCTCTTTCCAGCAAGTTGTCTTTAATTTTCAATACTTTGTTCTTTGATTCAGTCTTGACTTGTGTAGATGGGTCTGTGTTAGTTTGTTTCTTGAGACCTCTAGGTGTATTGAAGAGCTTTGCATAGCCATGTATGTACTCTACTAGCATCATGTTCTACAGTCCCTAAATATTTTTGAAGACTTGGCTACCTTTCAAGCTTCAGACTTGTTATCAGACTCAGTGTAAATGATTTGAAGCATCTCTTTCATGTGTGTACAGATTAGTGTTCATATGTATGACTATATAGCACCCACACATTAAAAATAGTTAATTGGTGTGAAGTAGCTGCTTCTAGATGTCAGAGTTTCCGTTTCTGGAGGAAAGATTGCCCCTGACTAAAATGGGATAGTAACCTCTGGGAACTGTCTCTCAGGCAGTAGGGTTAGAGGAAGCAAAGATAAAAGATGCCACATTCTGTGAAAAAAAAGAGGATGCCATATATTTTCGAAAATCTTCACAACCTCCTTCTTGCTCTTCTCAGAAGTCTCAGACATAGCTGCCCTCCCACGCAGCATTTGTTAGTCTGATGGTTACTGGGACCACAAGGTTTAGGACTGAGAAAACCAGAAAGGCTCTTTCTCAGACTGGTCCCTTACATTGCCTGGGGGAGTGCTGCAGAAGGGCCTTGGAGTAACAGTGGGGTACTGCCAGGGGATGCTGAGAGGAAATGCTATATGGAGAGGCTTGTTTTTCTGTCCTTTATGTGCAGATTGTGGTTTCTAAAGAGGAACATGATTTCCATGTATGTGGTAACAGTTTTCTGAGACATTGAGATTGTAACAGTCACTAACTATCCATATCTAACAGGGTTAGGACAAAAATATACCATCTTAATTGGATGAGAGGAAGAGGCCAGATAGACATTAGGGAAAAGCTTTCTAGCTTGAAGGGTAGTCATGCAGAGGGCTAAGGTTTTTAGGAAAGTTTGGAGAGTTTTCTTTTTAAGAACAGAATGCATTTTGATGTAGATATGAATGCTACCTCATTGTTAGAGGACCTACTGAGGACACTGTGCCTGTGTTTCAAGCTTTCTTCAATTGTAAGGGAAAAAAGAATAAATGAGGAAGCATATGCAAGAGAAGATAGTTTGGAAAAAATAGTCAGTTCAGTAGGTTGGAAAATTACTTTTATAAGGAATATTTTGGAGGAATTTGAGCAGGACGGAGTGACATTTGTCAATGGCAGAGAAAGAAGTACCACAGTGAACAGAAGTTTGAATTGATCGAAGCTAAAAGCAGGGTTAGTTTGATGACTGCATAGGGTCTATTGTAAGGAGATTTCATTTGGAAGATCCAGCAAGTTTTAGAGGCAGCTTTTTTGTGGGAATTTAGAAAGATGATTTAGTAAAAAATTTTGCTAAAATGTATACAACTACTAAGATACCAGCTGGAAGAAAGGTAATCTGCAGCAAGAAGTACTGATGATTTGGGGCTCATGTAATTTATAGTTTTAGACAAATATATGATGAGCTATTCTATGGAAGAAGTAGTTAAAGAAATGTAGCAACAATTAGTTGTAAAAACTCCTAAATTGTAAAAAGCTTCATTATAAAAACTGGTAATTTTGAGCTTCTACTCAAAGCATGATTTGTATGTCTAAGAAGCCTTTTCTGACTGCATTGAGTGATTTGATAAAAGTGAGTGTCACCTATAGCTATGAACTTCAGCTTTATTTAGGAAAACAAATTCCTGGGTAGAACACTAGAGCTTCGCCAGGTGGATAGAGAAGCATTGGCATGCAGTTTATTCATCCTCGGTCAGTTGTTAAAAATTCTCAAACCACTTTCTAATTCAACAGAAAAGGTTTTTTGTTCATGACGGTTATTTAATGCCTTTCACTGGCAATTCCTCACTCCATTTCAGTTCTCAGATTCATATTGCTAGATTGTTGACTTCTGAGTTTAATAGTTTGTTAACCATCAGCATGGGCTGCAATGTCTGAGATGAGGATTTATTTCAAAATGCTGTTCTCTGCAGATTAGCAGCTTGTGTGCTTTTTTCATACTATAGTATGAGAAACTAGTAAGCAGGCTGCTATTTAAAAACAATAGTGCATTTTAAACAGAGCAAGCAAACCCTAGGATCCAGAAAGGATGGATGAAATTCAGATAAATTCAAGCTTTGAGGCAAAAGTTCCTGGCCTCACGTAACCTATTAACTGTCTGGTTTGGTTTTCCTTAGTCAAAATATGAAAATATCTTTTCCTGGGCTTTTCAAAACTGTAACTCTGACTTTTTAGTTGAATAGCCTTTACAGAGTTGTTATGTAACTTACTGTCTTTTAAAACGTTTCTAGATAGAGGACGCTCCTGGGATTATCAAGCATTCCAGGTACAATGGCAGATCCCATCCGCTGGGCCCGATACCGTTGGCAGAGACTGCTATCAGCAGAGGGCAGGGAAAGCAGCAGCAGCAATTCAAGCAGCAGGTGCCATCAATCATCCAAATCTACTGGCAAACATAGGATTGTGATACCCTGTTTGGGACATTTTAAAGAAGAGTATGAAAAAGTATCAAAACTGTACATGAACAACAAAATACGGACTACTAAGTATACTTTATTGAATTTTTTACCACGGAATTTATTTGAACAGTTTCACAGGTAATGAACTCCTTTTTGGTTGCGGTCATTCTTCTGAAGTGGAATCTTTTTATTTAAATGTTGTGTGTTACTTTATATTGAAAAATTATTCTTTCTACCACCTCTGAAAAGATAGGTATTATTTGGCCAAAATTTCTTAAATATCATCAGTGTTGGACTAGTCCTTTTCTCCTTAAGTTATTCGGTTCTTTGGGCAATAGAACTGTTCCTTGCTCTTGGAACACTGCCACACACCAGTCTGTGGTAGGATTTTCAGCTAATTTCCTGTAAATATCTTTTTCCCTTTCCTTCATGTGTATCTCTCTTGCCAGTTCTTTTCATCTTCCTTCTGCTTGGAGGAATGCTGATTTTTAAAGTTATCCAGGGAGCTTGCGGGATGGCTTGTTTTTTAAAACATGTCATTTCCTCTTAAGAGATGATAAAATGAGTTTAAAAGATTTGGAAATTTGAGAGAATGCAAGTTCACCAGTTCCTCACTAGAAAACATGTGCCTAGAGGACAGTTTTGAAAATACAGAAAAATTCTTGGTTTCTGCATTATCTGGTCATGTATTAAGCAGTAGGGCATCTAAGTAATCTGTTGGCTGGAGAGTGAAAACAGAGTTCTGGGTACTTAATTCTTAAATTGAGGTGAAGAAAAAATAAATCGCTGCTAACTTAAATGTCTGTATAACATGGAGTGGGGAAATAAAGATCACTGCTAGTACAGCTGACTCATATGTTTCTCTTTGTTTCAGAGTTGCCAATTTGTATTTCCTATTTCTAGTTGTCCTAAATTGGGTTCCTCTGGTGGAAGCTTTCCAAAAGGAAATTACAATGCTGCCTCTGATAGGGGTTCTGTCAATTATTGCAGTGAAAGATGGTCTGGAAGATTACTCAAGGTACAAAATGGATAAACGGATAAACAACTTACTAACCAAAGTATATAGCAGGTAAGAGACTACAGTCTTTGTGGTTTATTGTTACTGCTTATAACTATTATGTGAAAAGTTGTTGATAATTTGTTTTATTTACTTTCTGAATATTCATAGAATCATAAAATAAGTTGAAAAAGGCCTCCGGAGATCATCTAGTCTAAATCCCCTGCTCAGAGCAGAACTGTTGAGAGCAGGTCACTCAGGGACTAGTTTACTCTTGATCACTAGTTTTGCTAAATGGGTATCAAATTAGTGTAAAATTTACTGAAAAAAATTAGGCTTTGAGGCAAGTGTGTTTCTTGCATGAGTTGTGCTGTGCTAACCTAGGTACTTTGACTAGATAAGCATTGCTATACATAGCATTTGTTTTAAAAGGTGTATTTTGTAATTCCTCTATACTGGCTGTAAGCACCATGGAAATTCAAAGGTTGCTGGTTTATCACTCATTAATGGTATCATGTATTGATAATGTAATATCATTTGGCAAACAAAATGTGATAATTTTCTATTTGAGTGCATCACAGTTTGGTACAAATGTTAGCATTCGTTCCACGGTGCAGGACTGTGGGGGCAAGTCAGGAGTGGAGTCTGCTAGTGGCAAGAGGTTTGCTGACAGGCAGTTATTATGCCTGAGTAAGAAGAAGGTAGGAATGCAAACTCATCATATTCTAAATTAACTGACAAAAAAGTCTTTTAGTGTATGTCAGTGCTGCCCACGTAATTGTTTTTCTTTTATACCTGTCATAAAAGGATATTCTGAGCATGTAAAATACAGAAGTAAAGGAAGTAGAGTGAACACTTTTTCTTTATCACATGCTCTGTTTCCATGTAGGGAAACAAGTATTTTGGAAAACATCACTTTTAATGTGTTGTAGCAGCCATCACAAAAAGCACCTGTAGGAGAGGAGTCATTGCCAGTTCTACACTTTAACAAAAAACATACAGTAGTTGCTGTAGTACCAAACCACATTTAAAACTTCCTCTTTTCATAAAGACACACCTTTTCCTAGTGAAGGCAATAGACTGAAAATAAACTTTGCTAAAATCTTAATGTGCAAGTCTAGGTTTATGCTAAACCCTAAACTCTATAGTCTAGACATAACCTCTTAATTAGCCCATGCAGCATATTTGGAGTCTGGTACTATATAACCATTAAATATAATGTGGTAGTTAGAAAATGGAATCTTTAGCTCATAGCTGTAAAAGTGTGGACTATAATTTTGTATCACAAAGGAAAAGCAAACAGATCGTGTTGGCAAACACATATATATATATAATAGCTTTACCAGAAGCATTCTATTCAACCTATGAAAATTTGAGCTTGAAACAAGTAAGAAATTGGGCTATTAGGGAAGACAAGTGTTTGCTTTCCTAAGTGCATCCCAGACCTGTGCAGTCCTCGCAGCAGCCACTCTGTAGGTGTGTTTCATCCACCCACATTGCATTAGCCTACCGCTGTGTGCCTCTGGGTAACTTCTCAGGCACTCTTTATTGCTTTTTACCCTGCATCCTTTTCACTGCTCTAAACCTGATTGTGTTTGTGATGAACTGCTGTGGTTATACATAAAAGAAAGATTCTTCATCTCAGCAGGGGACAGAACAGCAGCTGTAAATGGAAAGCTGAAAACAGTTCAAATTTATTTACTTTGTTTCTGGATATTTCATACAAATAAAGAATTTCAACTCCATGCTGATAGGCCTGAGCTTTTATTGACTTCACTGAGTATTACAAAGTCTTGGGATCTTCACAGAATCATAGCATGGTTGAAAGGGTTCCACTCACTCTGCTATGGGCAGGGACACCTTCCACTAAACCAGTTTGCTCAAAGCCCCATCCAACTTGGCCTTGAACCTTACATTCAAAATTAATGAAAAAAGCATTAAAAATCTGCAGATACAGGTATTTATATTCAGAGCATTAGTGAAGTTGTTGCTGAATATTTCTTGCTTACTGGTAGATGTTCATTATTTTGAGAGGCAAACATTTTTGAAAGGCCTTTATTAGAAGGGAAAAAGATTAGCTGTTCTTGGTTGCATAATTGCAAGAAAAAATGAAGACCCAAAGAGAAATCTTGAAAGCACTGTTTCCTTTCTTGGAATGATGCAAATACAGGAAGCAGGTGCATTGAATTTTAAACAGAGCTAAAATAATTCTTGGAGGGTGTCTTGAATGTAATTCTCAGAAAAATGCCTGAACTCTAGAGCTTATTCTTTTTAATTAAATTCAGCTTGAGCTGAATACACTATCTTATCAGGGATTTTTAATGACTTAGAAGCTTAAAAAGTTATTTGAGACATTTTCTAGTTAGAGTATGTTTGTCTGAGCTTTCAGTTTATGCATTTGTACAAAGTCATTGTTATTCTATGTCTTTCAGGAAGGAGAAGAAGTACATAGATAAATGCTGGAAAAATATCAATGTTGGGGACTTCGTCCGGCTTTCACGTAATGAAATCATTCCTGCTGACATGGTGTTGTTATATTCCAGTGACTTGGATGGGATCTGTTACATTGAAACAGCAGGCCTTGACGGAGAAACCAATCTGAAGCAGAGACACGTGGTGAGAGGATGTTCAGAGCAGGTGATAATTGTGTGTTTCTAGTCATGTAAGAAAGTTGACATGGATGGTCAACCTAAAAAACCCAATCAACTCAGCCCTCTACATTACTTAATTCATGGTAGCTCAGCAATCTGCATCTGAAAATGAAGTTAGTAGGTAACATTTCTAATTTGTTGGTTGAGTTGTTTTGGAGCAAATCTTTGTATTCACATAACCCTGAGAAAGATAAATCTATTAGAAGTAATGCAAGTCAGTGAAATTAACTATTCAGAAGTGTCAAGAAATCATGTTTGCTTTTTTATCATGCTGTGGGTGACAAACTTGAGTTATTTAGAAGGGACTTCTGTGCTGTATAAAGAGCTGAAGAGAAGAGCAGATATTATCTTCTCTTTCACTGTTTTTTTTTCTATTTCAAATGTATTGTTACTTCTACACAATACTCCAATATTATACTTAGCAGCCAAAATGCTGGAGGCTGTCACAAAGAAGACAATATCAAAAGATCAAAGAATCCAGTCATTCTGTAGTCTTCAGCAGACCTGGTACTGACTTCTGCTGCTGAAACAGCGTGCTGAAAACAACAGCAAGGACTCAGTGTTATCCGTAGCAACAGACTGTTTCTGAGTTTCAAGTTCTACTTACAGGGTTGTGTTTTAATCTCACAGTTGCTATTCTGCCAGTGTGAAGTCACCCAGTTGTGGTAATACAGCTTTCTCAGAAAGTTGTCATTATGCAGCAGATGTATTCAGTAACACCTGCGAATTAGAGAATTATACGTTGGAGTTTGAAACCTTAAATTTGTTATTTAGTTTTGTTTTTTTAAACTGTAGAACAAATGACTTAGCAAAGAGTTAGTGGCAGGTACTTGGCTTGGAAATGACTCAGTTATACCAGGGGCTAGTTTCTTGTACTGGAGGTTAGAGACATAGTAATATGCCATTAATGGAAATTAAAGAGCAATAGCAGGTAATTCCAAAGATAAGGCCTTTTGGCTTTTCTCTTACTTCTTGTCAGGTTTCATTCATATTAACAGGATATTTGTTTGGCTTGTCTTTTCACTGAAGAGCTCACCTGCTCTTCATTTGCAGTATGTACTTCTGGTCTTTAATAACAGCCCTTCCTTTGGTACTTGTAAGTCTCAAAACATCATTACAAAGTTCTACCTCTTTCTGTGTGTTGGCACAGATAGCATCCTGGTCATGGTATTGGGAAAAAATGTCTGTGTACAAGGAATTCTGCTTGCAGAGAAGACAGTGCCTCTTCGTTTTTTTACCCATATAAGGGAAAAAACCTGTGGCAAATCTTTTCCTTTCAGATGTTCTTATTGGTTTCAGTTTTTGTTTCTTCACTTTTCCACCCATTTTCTCCTCTCCGGCATTCTCAAAATATCAGCAATTAAACTGATACTTGCCAGGGTTTGATATTTAGTAGGAAGTCCTTCTATGATTTGTAAGTCTGATTGATGCTGTGTAGGAGACCATCAACAACACCACACCAGCAACCTGTAGTTTCAAAGCTATATTGTGGGATAGTAATATCTGAACTTAGGAATTTATGATGTTTTCAAGTTCTGTCACATTTTGTCTGAGTTCTCTAGTTTTTTTATTCCTGTGGTTTTAGGTCTCTGAAATTGATCCAGAAGAATTTTCCAGTAGAATAGAGTGTGAAAGTCCTAACAACAACCTCAGTAGTTTCCGAGGCTTTGTGTAAGTAAACTTGGCAGCTTTGACATTCTTACTAATTTTCAGAGAGCTTATAATGTTTGCTTTAAAAAATAACAGTGTGGATAAAGTCAGTTTGCACCACTACCTTTCTGAATGCAGTCTAACAGGTGGAGCTCCAGAGGGATTTTCTGAGCAGCAGATTTTTATTTTATATAGAATATTTTCAACATCTTAGTTTGTGCTGGTTTGCAATTATATATTTCATCCTTGAAATAGTTGTTTCAAATCTGCTCTTAATAATGTGTGAACTCTACAGTATTTGGTCTGGACCATGGCCTGACTGGGCAAGATGCATTGCTCAGAACTGGAAATCAGAAGGACTGTCTTCCCTTCCTTCTCTGATTTGTTTTCTGTAACTATCAGTCACTTGATCAAACTCCTTTTGACCAGTGTGCCTGTCTGTGTTTTTTCTGTAGGTTAGGTTCGTGGTCCAAATTAGGGTTTTAATTCATGATTAGAGTTAGAAGGGACCTTAAGGAACTAGATGATCTTTAAGGTACCTTCCAACACCAGCCATTTTATGATTCTGTGATCCTTATGGGTTTGTGATTTTCTGTAGACAGTAGGAAAACAAAATGCCGTTTTGTGGAGTGACTGGTTTTCAGAGTTATAATGTCTATACTCTTCCCTTTGTGCACTGACACATTAGATATTTGAGAATAAAAATAAATATATAAATCTTAGTCTCTGAGAAACCAGAGTTGGCCTACCTGCACTGAAAATATACCACAAGAGTGATGATGCTCACAATGTATTTAAAATGTAATTTTACATTTTCAGATCTTTTTCTGGTACTGGTAATCCAAGTAGAATTCACAGGGTTTCAGACTTCCAGTATTTGTCTTGGATCTCTTTCCAGTAGTGTTGCCTACTTCTCACATGGCAGCTGGCAACTTCTGGGCTTGTAAACACAAGAAAATTGTAATGCAGTGCCTCCGTGGTTGGATTTTCAAGTGCAATCTGCTTGCATGTTACTCCATTCTTTTGAAAAGTCCGATTGGAAATGTCAGGATGGCAGTCAGTGACTAGCAGCTTCGCTGGGAAATCTGCTCCCTTTTGGTTTTTCAAAGCATTACTGGTAGTTGCTGGAGTGCTACAGCTGATGTGTTGTGATATTTTTTTTTTGCAGTGAGCATTCAAACATGGATCGAGTGGCTCTCAGCAAGGAAAACTTACTCCTACGAGGATGCACAGTAAGAAACACAGAAGCTGTTGTAGGCATAGTGGTTTATGCAGGTTAGTGAACCACCCTGGCTTTCACAGGTTGCCTTGCAAACAAGATAGTTATGTGCCCAAAGAAACAGTATGGTACAAAGGGGAATTGGGAGAGTAAAAGCTTGAATCCAGCAGAAGGCAGCCATAGCTAGAAATGTTAAGAATTCATGTCTGGGTGAAGTTTGTTTCTTGTTGAACAATGAAAAGCTCATATGTCTGATTATTCCTGGAAATACAGATCTGTTGTGTGTGAACAGGCCCTTGTCCTCAACTGTTAGCTACAATGCTGAACCCTGGTTTTGAAGTGGACATGGAAAGGCTTGGCTTGCTTAGGCTTTTTTTCTTATCTGAAACTGAAGCTAGTGTTGTTCTTCACTGTTCTTTATCAGAGGGCAAGCATTTTTAAACTAGTCAATGCTGTATCCAGTCAGATATTTGTAAGATGGGTAGGATTTTGTAGAAAACTCTAGAAATAATATAGAAGGGTCAAGAATGAGGTTGTTTCTACAGGAAGAAACATTAGTGACAGTATAAAAGTTAATGAATACATGACAGATTGTGATTTAGCTTCTTCAGTTTTCTTTAGGACAGAATTCCTGTATTGTAGGAGAAATAAATTTGCTTATATTTATAATTGCTGTTCAAATATTCTTGAATAGAAATGTTCAGTTTCCCAGAGGTCTAGAAATACTAAGCACTTGTGGTTCTGGTGCCTGTTGTTAGAGAATTTCAACCTGTTTTTTTGGTTGCAGGTCATGAAACCAAAGCCATGCTGAATCACAGCGGCCCTCATTACAAGCGCAGTAAATTGGAAAGAAAAGTGAACACTGATATTCTTTGGTGTGTTCTACTTCTAATTTTGATGTGTTTAACTGGAGCAATAGGTAAGTGAGAATCAGCAAACTCCCGCTATTTTCCTCTCTCAACTTAGTGTTTTACAATGCTTAGTGTTTTATTTTGGGGCTGGTTCTTTTTGTCAGTCTTTGTCCATGCGTAATTCCCTAAAAATTGATGGTGCTGCCAGGTTTTAGTTCATGTTGTCATGTTTTATATGGAGTGGTAAAAAAGTATGTTCCTGGTGCAAGTTCTTAGATCTGGAACCCATTTCTCTGGTTGATTTCTCTTTTCCCTGACTAGCTGCTCTGCAAACTCCTGCTTTCTCTTAGGATTTTTCAGGTAACATGTGATGCATGTACACATTGAGGTGAGACACCTAGTGTGACTAGAGTTGTAATGACTTGATATTTTAGGAACTGATTAAATGGTGAGCTTGATTATATCTAAACAGACTAACAGATCATAAAGTTGTTTAAAATATGTTGAGAAATACTTCTTCCAACTACAATTAATAATGATGATATGATGATGTGTTCTCAGGTAGACTAAAATCAGAACAAGCAAGAATGGCAACTAATTGTCAGAAGGGTTTTTGAGGGTAAAAAAAGTATTTGTGAAGTGTAGTTAATATTACTTTAGTTCTGAGTTATGCTGTATAGATTTGCTATTGATAGAAATGCATATAAGATATGCATTGATATTTGGGGCTCCTGTTAAAGAAAATCCCAAGAAGTAAAATGGTAGTTTAAAACTTAGAAAGAACTGCAGAGTGTAACAGCTAACAAAATGTACCTGACCTGTGGTACAGTTTACATATGACTGACTCACTTTATCCTGTTCTTGTTTTCAAGGCCATGGAATTTGGTTAGCTAGGTATTCAGAAATACCTTTTTTTAACATCCCCAATCCAGATGGGAAATCAGTTCCTCCAATATTAACAGGATTCTATATGTTCTGGACGATGATAATTTTATTACAGGTAACTTGCTTTGAACATGGGTAATATTCTGATCTCATTTATACCCTTGAAGTAACTCTTCGGCTTCAGCAGAGCTACTTCATGTTTCTAACTGCCCAAAGACTTTGGTTTAATTTAATCCCCATGTTTTATTTTGGTAGGTCTTGATCCCAGTTTCTCTTTATGTTTCAATTGAAATTGTCAAATTGGGACAAATTTACTTAATACAGAATGACATTGATTTTTACCATGAGAAAACAGACTCGACTATTCAGTGTCGAGCACTGAATATTGCTGAAGACCTTGGCCAGATTCAGTATATCTTCTCTGACAAGACTGGAACCCTCACTGAAAATAAGATGGTTTTTCGGAGATGCAGCATTGCAGGACAGGAGTATTGCCATGAGGAAAATGGTAAGACACTAGACCTGCTGGAGAGTTCACATGAGTCATTTTTCCAACATATTTGATACCATGAATGAAACGCTTACCTAGCATTTTAGGGTTTAAACATACTGTTGACTGCCATAGCAGAGTACCACCTTTATATTGTATATCTTAAGGCTCCAATTCAACATATTTTTGCCTTTGAGGATACAGTAACTCAAATGAAATACATGCTTAACCATATATTACTTAACAGTAATTTTAAGGTACAAGACAACACTTGTATGTCCCTGTGTGTGTTAATGCTGCAAAGATAAGTACCTCCATCAAAAATGACTGTTGTATTCTTACTTCTGTTTTACACCCCTGTTTATAGTTAGCCAAAATTCAACAAGTGGTGTTAATGGATAGTTGCTGTCTTATTGTCTAAAAGTGTAGCATCTTTCAGTATACATTTCATGAGAGCCAGCTTGAAGCCTCCTGGGAGCCAGGAGAAGATAAAACTCCAGACACGAGAAAATTGGGCAGAGTGACGTGAATGATTTAATTAGCTATTTTGTTACTTATATAAAACCACAAACTTTTATTATGGTTGCCATGTTTAAGCACTAGTGGCTGCAGACGTTTGCTCTTTTGCTGGTGGGCAAGGCAAGCATTCCATATCGGATCAAAGCTGAGGGGCTGACACGTGAACATGTGAAGCACAGCTGTGTGTTAAATCTCCTTTGTGATATTGGTGGGTTTTCTGCCAGATGGGACTGCTCACAACTGCAAGCAAAAGGCACACCCTGCTGGCCACAGCAGTGAATCAGTCCAGCCCTTCTTTTATTGGACAGGACCATATGGTTGCAAACAAATTTTACAGCAAGTGCTGCATATATTTTGAAAGTATTGCAGTGTGGGTTTTCAGAGGCTTCTTTAGCTTTGCATAATTATACTGGGAAGTATGACAACAGCAAAATGAGAAGAAATACTTTTAAGATTCAAACTTGGTGAATGAACAACTTAAGTGTATTTTCAGAGCATTTCCTAAAGGAAGGGAAAGTATTTCAGAAGAGAAACCAAAGAGTTGTGTGAATGATGCAGCTGTGGCTGATTCAGGTCTCTGTGTGCCAGGGAAAGTATATCTGCATGTGCTTCTGCTAGTAGTTCACTAGATGGAGTTATCTTCCAAAATTATTATTGTGTTAATTATGTTCATTATTTTTTCCCTCTGTGCCTTTTTCCTGGAAGTAAGCAAACGTTTCTTCCTAACAGATTAGAAATTATACAAGCTGCAAAAATCAGTTTGAGAAATGTTGGAGGTCCTGTGGTTTAGCCCTGTTTTATATTTGTGTTTAGCCCTGTTTTATGTTTGTTCAGTTGCACAGAGGTGCCATTTGCAAGGATCCTGCTACATATGCTAAGAGTTATGATGCAACACTGTGTAGTCTTTTGCATACAAGCCACCTAGTCTGAATATATATCTGTGTTTGTATCTGCATTATCCAGGAAAAAGGAATGCACATGAGAGAAGCACACAACAGCAATGCCTGCAATTCAGAATAATCTGCCATATAGGTCTCCCCATGGCAGCATTCTCTGTAAAGTAACATATGCCTCTTGGACCATGGCAATAGAGCAGTGTACTGTTACAAGAGGTGCCACATGTTAATTCAGACAGAGCATGCAGCACGCAGGTCTTGTCAACAGCCCAAATTATTCTTGCTTCCTCTTCTGAATTCTCTCCAGTGGAACGTTGCTCTTGAAGTGCAGGTTCCCAGACAGGAAGTCAATATGATGGCTTCTTACAGGTTGTGGATTAATGATGGATTATTCTTAACTATGTAGTAAATTCCTTGCTTTAAAATTTTGTTTCGTGAACCTTTAGGCAATGTTTTAGACAATTTTTTTTGTGCTCATGGAAAAATAATTTTGTTCTTTTTCCATAGCAAAGAGGTTGGAATCCTATCAAGAGATGGATTCAGAGGATGAGGATTCAGTTGATTGTCAGCGTGGCTCTTCAACACATATGTCAAAATGGCAGGGGCCCAGCTGCAGAACTGTGTGTGAACCTTTGAAGAGAAAGTCTTTGAATCAGTTGTCTGGTAGTTACCCTGCATTCATAAGGGAAGATGGGGAAGGTGGTGGTCCCCACTCAGGATACGTGGCTTTCAGCAGTCCTATTGTAAGTAAAAGCTGCTGGGTTTGATGCTAAATTTCTGAAGTAACTCATTAAGGAATATCTTTCTATCCCTATTTGATCAGAGTGCTTGTCACTTAAGAAACCCCCTCTCTCTTCCATCAAAATCGGAGCCTGTCATGATGGCTTGGCTGCATCCTACTGGCAGCTGACATTGTGGATACTCATTGCATCATGAAAGTGTACGCTATGGTTCCTGCTGCTGTGAATCCATGATCACTTCAGCTGAAATTGCCAGCTTCCTCTTAATAACAGTTTGTTCTTTTGTTTCAAGAAGTCTTCAGAATATTTTTTCATAGGAAATATCTAGATGAACAATATTTATTTGAGGTTATGAAAGGCAAAACCTCTGCTTCTGTACCTGAAGGTATATAAATAGCATTCATCATAATTCATCTCTGTTGAAGTGTCTGTGAACTAAAACTTTACCTCTTTGGGCATGAAGTTTTCCATTTTCAGTGGACTAACATAAGGCAGTGAAAGCACCAAAGTGCCTCTCTGTTTCCTACTATAACCAGCTCAGGACAGGAGGGAAGTTGTTCATTCATTTATTCATCTGTAACTGATTTAACCTCCAGAGTTCGAGATTATAACATAATGGATTGTTTTGTTCATTTCATAATAGGAAGCTGATGTTATACCAGACACACAGCTGCTGGAGAAGTTCAGTCAGATTTGTTTTCATTCCTATCAACACTCAGAAGAAGCTAGCAGCAAGTTGTCTTTGGAGACAATGTACATTACTGACTTCTTTCTTGCTCTGGCAATCTGTAATACTGTTGTAGTTTCAGTCCCCCATCAGCCATGTCAGAAGGTAAGAACGCACTGCTTTTGGCTATTTGGCCATATTCACAAATAAACAACCTCTGTTTGGTTTGATTACAAAAGGAAGAAAACAATTGACTGACATGAAAAAAATTATCCTTTGCACCTCTTTGTTTGTCCTGTTAGAAGGAAGGAAATTAAGGGAATTACTCTAAACTTAGGGAGTGCAATGAGTTAATGTATAGAACAATGCTGGTAACTTGACTTCCATATTTTTGTTTCTGTGTATAGACTGTTCATAACTTTTGCAAGACAAATTCTGGGATTTGAATTGCCATTGTAATTTTTTTCTATATTCTGATCATGTTTTTTATAGATACATGCATAGCTTCCTTTAAGAATACACTTAACACTCAGGTTACCTTTATGAATAGGTCACTGTTGGCTGAAAGATAAGAATAATCTCAGAAGATTTCCAGAATACTGGAACTAAGAATGCTCTGACCTGTTCCTTGACTATTCAAATAGAGTTTCAGTAAAAATCTGGAAGATCAAGTTTTATATGTGTATTAATCTGAAAAAAAAATGCTTTACAGTATGACATAAAGTGGTCTCACCTTGAATTAACAGTGCATTTGCTAGACTGTCCTGGTTTCATAATCTGGAGTGACCACTCATTGTTTTCAGAGCACACAATCTAATCTATATTTTAAGATACTATTTTTTTCCAATCTTTGGTTTTTCTCAGGGTAGGAATTTCATAACCCCATTTTTTACCAACTTTGACTGTGTTGCCAAATAATTCCCAAGTTCAGCTTTGATTCCCTTCCCCCATTCTCAGGTGATTTCCATTTGTTGACTTTGTCTTTTGAAAAAAATATTAGTGACATGTACAGGACTAGATTTTGGTGTCCATCTAGGCAGTGAACCTACAACCATGGCTGGAAACATTCCCAAAACATACCCTGTGGGGTATGAAGTACCTCCTGTGTATAAATAAGCTGGATATTTAGTGTGCTTCCAAGCATTTCTGGAAAGTGTCGTAGGCAGCCTAGAGGTCCATATGTGGATGAGACACCTGAGTTAATTGTTTATAGTTAGCTATTCCTTAAATGTGATGGAGAAAAATATACAGGTGAGTATTCAGAAATATTCAGGGAGATTTCTGAATAACTTGCTAGCAGTGTAGATCTCCAAGTACTAGTAGGTAGGGAAGAGCAATGTGGCATGAGGTTTCAGAGTTCACAATTAGGGAATGAAGGAAAGAGCTCAAGGCAATAGCAGTTTTCAGTGTTGCATTAGGAAGAGGCAATGTTCTTAGTCTCCATTTCCACAATGTTGAATGGAGACACATTACAATTTCCTGGAATGGTGGTAGAACTGAAGCAAGAGTCTGTCCTTAATTTATGCTTTTCTTTCACAAAAGAAAACATGCTTCCTGGTAATTCATTCTTAACTCTTCAACAGCAATGAGTGTCATCCTTGCATGCCGTGTTCCTCCTTTGTAAGCTGTTAGCTTCCTAACTGTTCTGAGTAACAGAAAGCCAATTATTTTGCAACATTGATGAAAGAGGAACTGCCCTTTAATTTAAAACATTAAAAAGTATTGATAAGGTACTATATTTTTAGGAATTCTTGCAGCTGGTTATTGTGAGGGGTATGGAGTTGGTTTATTATTCACAAGTATCTTGCTAATTCAGAATAAGGATCAAAGTGTTCAGTTTGCCACAACTTTTAGAAGTTACAATGTCATACTAATTCCTTCCATTAATGAAAGTTCTAAAAGGAAGTATTGCATGGAGTCATGAGTCAAACTTGGAACACATCCAGTTTTCAGACCTGAAGTATTTTTATAGCTTACAGGAACTATTTAGTGAATTCATATGGTACTTGAGCTGGCCATCTTTAATACAAGCCGTCAAACTCGTGGTAAATTTTAAAATATTGCATTCATTAAGAAACATACATAGTTTGTGAGCTGTTCTTCTTTAATATAATAAAATATGAAGAAGTTAACATGAACACTTTCTCTAACTATTCTTTTCCAGATGAGACTCTCTTCACTGGGTAGAGTACCTATTAAATCACTGGAGGAAATTAGACAAATGTTCCAGAGGTTGTCAGTCCGAAGACTAAGTTCCTCCCGACTTCCAAATGTGAAGGAGTCATCATCTGAAAGCTCCAATAGTTTTATGAGCAAACTGTCTATTTTCAGAACAAAACTGGCTTCACCTGCTTTGGATGGGGCTGCTCAAAGGGCTGGTCAACCTCACAACACTGACAGCCCAGAAAATTCCCAAGTGCCTCAGGAACTAGATATGGTGAATGTAGCTGCTGGCTGTGAACCCAGCAGTGCTGTGTCATCTATTGAGTTATCTGCCTTACCTAAACTATGTTATGAAGCTGAAAGCCCAGATGAAGCTGCCTTAGTTCATGCTGCTAGGGCTTATAAATGTGTTTTACAGTCTAGGACTCCAGATCAAGTGACTGTGGACTTGGCAGGTCTGGGATCTTTAACATTTCAGCTTTTGCATATCCTGCCTTTTGATTCATTGCGGAAGAGGATGTCAGTGGTGGTTCGGCATCCAGTCTCCAACAAAGTGGTGGTGTACACAAAAGGTGCAGACTCAGTCATGATGGATTTATTGAGAACTGCATCTGAAGGTATCTGTTGAACTTGTCATTCTTAGCTCACCCTTACTGTTCTTCAGTACAGTTGAAAGATGGCATGATTCATGAGAAGAGACAAATAAGCAAGCGGAGCCATTATCTGTGAATGGTTCCTTATAGGGAGCCCAGAAACATAATATGGCATGTCACCTAGGGATGTCTGTGCTGTGTGCTAGTGTGGGACCTGCAAAGAGAGAAACCGTTGTTATTCAAAGGATTTAGTGGTGTCTTAAGTAGACCCTTTGGAGCCAACTGAAGTATTTCCAATTACAAAGTAGGGTCATCTGCATTAGAGTTGGCTTCTGCTACATGGTGAGTGGTGTTTATTAGAATGAAACACTCTCTAGTCTTTACCTGTCTTAGTATTTCTATGTTTAGAGAGAAGGGTGTCATGAGCAGATGTTAACTGTCTGTACTTTTTGAGATTTTTCCCTCAGCTACTCTCTATTTCTGTGTTTTCTAGATGTAATCACATCTGCTGGGCCCTGTTGTGTAGGTGTGAATCTTTCTGAATGGGCCACAGGAGGGATGCACCATGATGTTTAAGCTGTAATTGGTTTTTGCATACACTGTAGCAAAGAATCACTGATTTTTGACTGAAGGCAGTAAAGAGAAAAATACTACCTGTGTATGTTAGAAATCCCTTCATTGCCAATGTCACCTAGGGAGACGTTCCGCTGTGCCTTTTGTGACCGGACCTGCCTATCCCGTATTGGCCTTTTTAGCCACCAGCACGCTTGCAGCAAGCGTGGGTAGTGCCCTTCTCAAATCTTCATTCACGAAGCCTAGCCATGATGATGTTAGAAATAAATACCGAAGTATATTTAAGTTCAAAAGATGTTCCAAGGTGGGTGGTTTTTTTGTTTGTTTTCATGGTTTGGAAAGTAATAGAATTATATTTAAAGGCTTGCTTTCTGCAAAAGTGAGTTTGGTTTGTATGATTTATAAGGAAGAGGGATGCTTCCAGTTTCAGGAGTGGATTTTAAGTTGGTCAGTGTTAGCCATCTGAAGTCTAGACAAAAAGCCTCTGTAAGCCATGGAACAGATCCAGTACCTCCAAAATCTGTCATCTTACAATGGGGGTAGTTTCATTCTGGAGTTGGCTCTCCTTACTTTGTTTCTCAAGGTAAACTTGGAATTTAACTTTTGCATGGCCAAAGTTAGGTAAGTTGTATGCCTGTCTGAATAGTCCACCCCTTAACAGTTATTTTTATTGAAAAGCAAAATAACTGCCCTCTTTGGTCCCTCTCACTAGACCAATGACAGTAAAGCTTCTTGAATATTTGTGGCCCAGTTCATATTAGAAAATAATTTTTTTAGGAAAAGGCATATCAGTACTAGGTAGGTTCTTTCACACTGCTTGTGCAGACTGATGCACTGCATGCTCACAGTGGATACAGAGATAGCATATGGTGCAAATATGAAGATACATTCATAGTTAAACTAAAAAGTTTAGGCATGTTGGTGTTTTAAAAATGTATTTAAACCTTCAAAATTTTCCGCTAAATTTAGCCTAAACATGTGTGTTTAATTTGCTTTCTCTTCTTTTTGTGTGATAGCATGTACTAATAATTCAGAAATTGAAAAGAAGATTAAAGAGAGAACTCAGCAGCATTTGGATGACTATGCCAGAAGAGGACTGCGCACTCTGTGTATTGCTAAGAAGGTATTCCTTTTAATATATACTTTGAAGAACAGTTGCAGTCTGTGACCAGCTTGAGTGGTATCACCAGCAGAGCAAACATCACAACTTCCAAACAGATTCTTCCATTGTGACATTTTGTTTGTCCGTAGATTCTTTCAGGAGGAATTTGTAAGTTAACCGAGATCAATTCCTGAGTTCTGTTAGATTGCTATAGTTGTTGTCAGTTTAGGATGCCAAGCAACTTAACAGCCTAATTCTAAAACGGGAGTGTCAAATACCTTGGTTTTTCTTTAAGAGTCCTAAGCAGGTCTCCTTGTGTGAATCTTACCCTGGTTGGAATTCCAGACATAGAAAAAAAATTAAGTCACACCTGTTCATTGGGTGTCACAGTTTGCAGTGTCACACTGGATGCACAACTTAAATGATATTTTGAGATTCCATGTTAAATTCAAAGCTGATAAGTAAGATTCCAAAGGGATTGATGCAGGCAAGATGCCTCTTTACAAAGCGTTATGTAAACTAAAGAACAGGCTGTGTAGCTATACAGGCATCAAGCTGTACACAGCTGTGCTGTGGTTCTGTGGCTCTGTCAGTGCTGCTGTTAAAGAGCAGTAGGGAGACCATGCTGTGCCCACTGGCCTGCTACCTCCCATCTAAGTGGAAATCTGGCAGGCAGCCCCAGGAATCCACAGGGTCCCAGTGAGTAGCCTGGCAAAATAATCTAACACTCTGAACATCATATTAAGTTCATGGACATGTTAGAGCACGTAAGTAATGCACTGCCAGGGGGCTGCACTTCTATGTTCAGGATGTGGACTGCAGAAGTAACTGCAAGAACACTTCTGAGGCACCATTGACAAGCAGTATAGATACATGCCATATGTTTTCTCTCCCTGTGTAGGTGATGAGTGATACAGAATATGCAGAGTGGTTAAATTATCATTTTTTAGCAGAAACCAGTATTGACAACAGAGAGAAGCTGCTGCTTGAATCTGCCATGAGGCTTGAATCTGAACTAACTTTGCTCGGTATGTAGAAAATGCCCTAACCCTCAGGAAACTGCTTATGATGTTCATAATTGGAATTTGCTTGCAGAGAACTGTGCTAATCTCAACTTGTGTAACCCATAGCTTTCCACAGACTTAGAATTTATTGTCACTCCTGAATTTTCGTAAATCTCACTGGTAGGTTTGTACTAGTTGTAAAACACACTGAAGACAGCTGGTACTCTCCTGCTTTTGTAAAGGATAAATATTTTTTTATGATTTTTTTAATCATTACTATTGTATTTTTTTCTGTGTTTGCTAGAGCTTTTAAATATCATCATAATAAAAATGATAATAACTCACAGACCTGCCTGTGCAAACATTCAGAGATATCCCACTTCTGGGCATGTTTTCTGTCAGTGTTGCATTTGTGGCACAGCAGATATGCTTGTGCTGTGTCCTTCTGTAATAACGTGGAGATAAGAAGTCAGACACACTTCTACAGGAACCATTCCCTTGAAGGTCATTCAGCTGTGTAAAAATGAAACAAAAAATGTTTGATGTAGGTGTGTAAAAGGTAAACTGCAGGCAGTCTGGGATAATTGCCCTTGAGAACTGCCCAGCAAATATGATTTGGAAATCAAAGATCTGACTGGTGGTAAAGGCAGCTCATGCTAGAAGCTAGAAGCAGAAGAGAAACAGATCCTATTGTGTAGAAGGGTGTTACTTCCCTCATTTTGTGCCATATCTACTTGGTACAAATGCTGTAAATCTTGATACTAAAAAGAGTTCTGGGTTTACTGGCTTCAGTTTCTGGAGAGAAGCCAGAACAGTGCTGCAAACTAATGTTAAGGATATACAGGTACCCTTTGGCACTAAAGCCAGCAGAGAGAAGTGTAGCTGCTCTGTCTCTGGTGTGACAATTGGCCCTAACATGAAATGGAAGTGAGAACATGGAGGTTAAATGGCTTCATACTGCCAAAGTGCTTACTTTCAGGAATTTCCAAGCAGGTCACCATAGGGTATCTGGTTTGGGTTGTGGGTACCCACGTAGAACCATCTTGTTCCATCATTCTTGCAGCATTTTGGCATTGGAAATACAGCAGCACTAATCCTTCTGTTTGTCCAAATTAAGGTGCCACTGGCATTGAAGATCGCCTGCAGGAGGGTGTTCCAGACACAATACAGGCATTACGGAAAGCGGGAATAAAAATATGGATGCTGACAGGTGACAAGAGAGAGACAGCTGTCAGCATTGCCTATGCTTCTAAATTGCTGGAACCAGACGACAGAATCTTCACTCTTAAATCACAGAGTAGGGTGAGTGGAAAATTAGATTTTCTCCTCTGCTGAAAAATTCAGTTAGGCTGTACCACAGAACAATATAGAGAAACAAAATGTTCTCCGCTTTCCCAACCAAACAAAGACAGCATAAAGGATTTCTTGGAAGATGACATTACTGGGAAACTAATAGTTTCCTTCTGTGTGGGTAAAAAAAGCAATCTTTTATATAAATGTAACATTAATTTCTTTATATACAGTCTCTAAATTATGATTAATTATTTTAATTAAGACTGCTTAATTTCTTATTGTGATAGGTTAGGGAGTTCACATAGCCTCAGGTTGTGCCAGGAGAGGTTTAGGTTGGATATTAGGAAAAATGTCTTCAGGAAAAGGCTTGTCAAGCATTGGAATACATTTCCCAGGGAAGCGGTTGAGACACCGTCCCTGGAGGTGTTTAAAAGGTGTGTAGATGTGGTGTTGAGAAACATGGTTTAGTGATGGACTTGGCAGTGTTAGGTTTATGGTGGGACTGGATGATCTTAAAGATCTTTTTCAACTCAAGTGATTGTATGATGTTATTAAACATTTCAAATGGCTGTGAGTTTCAGCATATTAGCAGTGTGAGAATTACTGTTTTGAAAATTCTTAAATTTAGTTTTATGTTGTTTTTTTAATAGTTGTCTTCAACCCTGATTTTCTTGCGAAGACATAGAAGGAATAACCTTATTAAAGTATATTGCACACAATTAAAAAAACTAACCTGTCAACAGTTTTATCAGAAAAAAAACCTGCCTGCTCCCCCACAACCAGCAGTTGAATCATGTGATAAAGAGTGGTTAAAAATGCTGGTTTGGGTAGGAAGTTTAATCCTATGATTGCTTATAACAGTCTGCTTTTCAATTGATTTTTATCAATTTTGAATAGCTTAACAGGGAAATTGCTGGTAAAGCCAATGTATGAATTGCCTCTCCTCAGAGCAACCATAAAATCTGAGACTTCTCAAAAGGACTGGATTTTTCTGTGTTTCTCTGAAGAGAAACATGTTACTTAAGAAATACAATTTGTATCTGTCATAAAAGATAGTATGGTAAGTAGTAACTGAACTGGGAGAAAAATAAAGTGAAAAAGGAAAGGTTTTTAGTCCAGTTGTGTTTGCGAAAAGCTTGGAGTTCAATTTTTACTATCACTTTTTTCCCTACTGGGGAGTGAGTATATTACTTGACAGTGGGAACTGAGTTGCTTTTGCAGAAGTGCTCTTCCTCCCTCTGACTGGGCTTTGAATTAAAAAGTAGGACTTGATACTGTTGCATTTCAAAATAAAATGATGAGAGGATTTATTCTTCCGTATAGTATGCACTTTCCCTATATTAATATCAAGAATTCTTTTGACATCTTGTATTGATTCTGACAAACTATAAAATTCTGCAGGGCCAGTTCATCAGCAATTCATTGCAGCTCACCTGTAATCTGATTTGAAATGCATGTTTTGCTTTACATGCCAGACAAAAGAAATGTAGGGAGCAAAAGTTTTCCATCAAAGCTGTATGTATATTACAGAATCCTTAATGTTGACTTTTCCTGATAATCTGTGGAGGTTTTCTGACTTGCTTCAGTTTTTTCCTTCTCCTGATGCAATACCCAAGCCAATCAACTTAAGCAAAGTTATATCACAGATCATTTTATTAACAACAGGCTGCATCTTTAGTGATTTTAAAGGGTTATTCAGCCTCTTGTCTGAGCCTTTCTGGATTCAATAGAAGTACTATACAAGGGCTACATTTGAGCTTTTCTTTCTTATGTATTTTATGAATTGAAAAGGGAGCCAGAATACAAACAGTATTTAATAAGTTGCCTTTCTTTTGTCTTTAATTAGGATGTCTGTGCCTCAGTAATGAGCAAAATTTTAGAAGTCATCCAGAAGAATGCTTCAGCTGAAAAAAAGCCCAGTCAGAAACTTGGAAATGTCTCTGCAAGTCCCTCCACCCAAGCCCCAAGGTTCAGTGCAGGCCTGGTTATTGATGGAAGGACTTTAGAGCATGTTCTTCATGACAGCCTAGAGAATATTTTCTTGGAACTCACAGAAAAATGTCGGGCTGTAGTCTGCTGCCAAGCCACACCGCTACAGAAGAGTGTCCTGGTCAAACTGGTGCGCAGTAAGCTAAAGGCAATGACATTAGCTGTAGGTGAGTCCTGTGGTTATCCTCCTTCCTCTCAAAAGAAGACAGTTTCTTCTCTACTATATTTTGTTAATGTCTATAACCAAGTTTGTTTTGCAAGCAAGATAATATTTTGAATCATAGTTGTCTCCAGTGTAAGATGCTGTTATTCTTCTGAACTAGTAAATTTAGTCCATACTGTAATCTAAAGCAGTAAGAACAGCATTACTCATGCAATGTTATATAACATGCAAAGCAGCAAGAGGGTTTTCTTTTTTATCACAAGCCTCCAAAATAGGAAGGCAGAGGGGCAATGACTGACTGTAATTTAAAACATCCGTATTTTCTGCTCCAGCATGCCAACCAGATTCTGACAGAAAGAACGTCTATTATCCATTTGGAGAATATAGCTCAGTTCAGTCAGTCCTGTCACTTACTAATCCTTTTATGCAGGGTTTTCCTCAGGCTCCTCTGTTGGCCATCAAAATGTTTTTCTCTGAACTCTCTGGTATTTGGTATTTGTCTTTTCCTGGCACTGCCATAGTGATGCGATAGCCTGGAAAGCCAGTTTTGATTTTCCCTCTTTTCGCTATAGGTGATGGCGCCAATGATGTCAGTATGATCCAGGTGGCTGACACTGGTGTTGGAATATCAGGCCAAGAAGGAATGCAGGTAGTATATCCAAAGACAACTGCAGATGACATCAGGTTCCATTTGAAATAAATCTAGAGATTTTAAATGCAGATGACATCAGGTTCCATTTTAAATTAATCTACTGGAGACCCAGTAGCTCCACAATATACTCCCTTAGACAGGCAAGACTTTGCTGCCTGAGCCCACACCAAGGCTGCAGTAAGGAGCAATCACAAGCTGAATGCTGCAGGTCAAGCTCTGAACAACAGATCTTGTTGCCTGTCACTGAGCTCCCTATTACTCATGTCCTGCAGGGAAACGAGCAGCCTAAGAGTCAGTGATTTCTGTGCACTTGTGTGACAATAATGACACAGCCATGTTCTGGCCTATGCTGTGTTGGGCTGAGCTCTGTGTGTTCAAGTTTTGTATGGAAGGGAATATCAGAGTGAGGGTAACCTTGTAAGTGCTATGCATAAAAAAATTATAAAATAAGAATTTCTAACTGTGGGTAAGTTACTCGCTTGGCAGTATCTGAAGCTTGTCTTTGGATATAGCATATCCTTTTCTTCGTGTGCATTGCAGGCTGTGATGGCAAGTGACTTTGCAATCTCTCAGTTTAGACACCTCAGGAAGCTGCTGCTTGTCCATGGTCACTGGTGTTATACTAGACTTACCAACATGGTGCTTTACTACTTCTACAAGAACGTGGTATGTAGCTGTCCAATCCCAGGAAAATCACAGTTTGCCTATTTGAGAGCAATGAAGGGTTTAGTGAGGCTTTATTTGCTTTTTTCTCTTCCTATTGTGAATGGGATCAAAAAGCGTATGTCAAACAAATCAGTTGCTCATTTATTTCTGCAGAGACCAGAGATTTATTTCTTGAACTAAATATCCCACTCAAAGCCGTTGTCTGATTTGATTAAACAGTGGGTAATGGGCATTATTAATGTGGTGGCAGCATGACTATTGAAACAAGTCATGTCCGATTTTGAAATGTAAAACTGCATGCTGGTCAAACATAATTTTCAAGTCTGAGAACAGCATGAACTCCATCACATTTATACTTAATTTTTCAGATATTACTGTTAGCAGACCTAGAATCTGCCTGGTTTTCTCCTGGCTTTGAAAACACTTGTCTGTAGATAACATTTTATCTTGTCATCTTTGACTTTTCAGACTTACGTGAACCTCCTCTTTTGGTACCAGTTTTTCTGTGGGTTTTCAGGCACATCAATGACTGACTACTGGATCTTGATTCTTTTCAATCTCCTTTTTACTTCGGTACCACCCATCATTTATGGTGTCTTGGACAAAGATGTGTCTGCAGAGATACTCATGCAGCTCCCACAGCTGTACACGATGAGTCAGAACTCTGTGGTAGGTTAAAGAGTACTTGGCCTGAGCAAATTGAAGTGTTCAGCATTTGAGCCGTTTTTGTCTGTCTTTCATGGTTCACCTCAGGCAAACATTGTTTTAAAGCACTTTCTCTATTAGAAAAACATCTAGGCCTGTGCAATATGTGCACAAATAAAAGATTTTTGTAGGCTTTTTTTAGTCATAGACCCAGTCTTATCAGACGCTTGGATAATAATAGAAATTAAGGACTTCAGGTGAAGAATGTACTAGATAAACATTGTTAGAGGAGTCAAGCAGCACACGTACCAAAAAGAAGGGGGTGGAGATAGGAGAAAGGGGGACTTGGCATTCAGTGATGGTAAGCTTCAGCATACTTTGTCATCCCCTAGCCCCCTGCCATCAGTAGTACTCAGTTAGCTAAGACTCCAGTAGGTCTGTTCTGACAGAAACAGCTGTAAGATCTGACTTCCCAGAGCTAGCTGCTGATTTAAATACTAACAGTATAATGGGTGGAGGGAGAGCTTCATTCTAATAACTATAACACAGAAGATGCCTCTTTAACTGGGAGACTAACTGGCATTACTTCTGCAGATAACCTTTCCTCAAATCCAAATTAATGCTAAGTAAGAATGCAGCGATTTCTTCAATTTGTTTCAGTATCATTATGTTTTTTTCTTACAGGCTTACTTGCCTTCAGCTCTCTGGATAACCTTGCTGGATGCTTTTTACCAAAGTCTCGTTTGCTTTTTTGTTCCTTACTTTGTAAGTGCTGGGTACAAAATACATTTATACATTTTGACATGCTTAAAACCTAGGCAAGTTAGAGAATAAAATGAAGTATTTGATTTTTCTTCATATATAAATGTACATTAAGAAGATCATCATTGGAATGGAGCTGAAATCTGTGTGTGGAAATTATTCATGCTACTTTGTATTGGGACTATATGTAAAGACTATATTACACTGACTGCTGTCTTCCTTTACAGACTTACTATGGCTCAGACATAGACATTCTTTCTTTTGGAAACCCTATAAACACAGCAGCGCTGTTCATAATACTGTTTCACCTTCTTATTGAGTGCAAGTCTGTGGTGAGTACTTTGTTTTCAAAACAGTATATTCCTAACAGAATATGCGCATACAGTTTTCAGGAAAATTAAATGGAAGAAAGATTTTTGTATATAAAGCAGAATACAAATAAAAGGGCCAAACCCTAAATGTTATATTTTTGTGACCATGTGAGCTCTCCTAATACACTTGTCATTGGAACTAATAGAGTTACTCATATGGCTAAAATTAACAAAAATTTGACCTCAGAATTATTTGTAAATAGTGAGAGGATCCTGGCTTGTTGGGGTTTGGTGGTTTTTGGGGATGTCAGTTCTGTTTTGCAAATGGTAAAATCAACCAGTGATCTGCTGACCCTTCCTTAGTTCCCAAAGCTTGCAACTCAAGACAACAATCTGAATTGTTGATTTTAAATTCTTGAAGCTGATGACCTGCTCTGTGGCCAGGATAAACAATTTAGAGGTATATTTTGATGCCAGAACTCAAAAACCAATATGCTACAGAAACATCATTGCAGTTTTTAATTAAATTAGCACAAGGTAAAGCATCTGCATTAACCTGGATAAATTTACAGCCCTTTCAAGGGTAATACTTGGCTATTTGGCATAATTTTAAAGAAAATAGAGTAATGTTTACAGTAGAAGGATACAGATTAATGGGGTTTATTTTTCTTTGACATCCTTTAAAAATATTTTTAGGATCATTTTATTATGGATGAAATTTCAAGTGTTGATTCAGTCTTTTCATTGTTTTTTTGGGAGCGTGGCAGCCATGACAAAAATGTCTTTATTGAGAATATATGGATAGCATGAGTGTACTCATGCTCTGAATAGAGAACTTTACTTAAATGGGCTTTGTTTGACATTTTTGAATGTCAGCAAGCTGTCAGTGATACGTTGTTTCCTATTAGAGCCATTTATATGTAAAATTATGGAAAACACTAGTGTAGAAAACTAATCAATGTCTCAAGCAAGATACATAAGGGTGGTGTCATGTGAGGATCTTGCCTCCATTTACTTGAGAAATCTTTCTTTGCTGCCAGTGGGTGAGATGGTAATCTAAGGCAAATGGCACAAAAATGACTTTCACAAAAGAATGAAAAGCTATCAATTTATTAGAATAAAAAATTACGTGGTTGGGATACTTATGTACTATAGAAAGAAGACTCCATTCTTTCTGGACTGTTTTGTGTGAAATTAGGAGTATTACCTGAATAGATATATTCTCTGGTAGATTCAGCAGCTGCTCTTGGAGGAAGAGTGTGCTTATTCATGCTTGCCTGTGCACACACATACAAGTGTTACAGGTCTTTCAGTTTTGCAGCTTAAATATGTTTTCTTTCCTTTTTCTGCATTGCAGACTTGGATACATACAGCAGTTATAGTTGGGAGCATCCTGTTTTACTTTATCTTCACTCTGGCTTTTGGATCAACTTGCAAAACCCACAACCCACAATCAAATTCATACTGGATCATGGAAAAGCACATGACAGACCCCGTATTTTACTTAGTTTGCCTTCTGACTACTTGTGTTGCTCTGCTACCCAGGTGTGTTTCTGTTTTATAATTGCAGATTTCTGCTGTTACCAAAATCAGTTTTCTGTGAGTCAATGATGTTATAAATCTCTGGCTAGAGGTCTTCTCCCTACTCCCTCCAAAGTAAAGAAATTCCATGACTCTACCAGACCAAGATACGTGAGGACAACGTTTTAGTGATATTCAAAGTAAATTTCAGTAATAAAAAATTATTTTTTGATTTATATTATATTAAATATTGTCTTTGGAGGGGAAACAGTAATTTTTGTAACCACAGAGTTCATAATTCATATACAAATCAGTGATCAAAGCTGGATGTGTGCTATACATAGACACAGAAGTACTGTGCTTAGTCTGTGTGTATTTGTGAAATGATTTTCTGTTTGAAATTTATGTCATGAATATATACAAGAATATTTAGAATCAAGAATGCATGTACAGGCTTCTTTGTGAGGTGGAAACACACTGACTAGATTCACAAGGGGCCCTGATATTTTTTGCCTCACTGGAGAAGTCCCAGTTCAATAACGCATTCACTCTGGGAAGGCAGGAGCATTGGGTGAAGGACCCAGACTCCAGCATGCTGAGCAGGGAGACATCAGAGCGAGCCAAGAGAGGAAAACTGTGAAAACCAGTGAGAGAGACTTCATCAAATTCTGGGTTTAGCTCTCATTAGTAGCTCCAGCCATCTTCCTTTCACTGGCTGAACATGAACTCAAGTCTGCAGCCTATTAGCTAAGTACCTCCAGTGCTAATTTGTTCATTGTTCTGTGTTATGTCTCTTTCTTTCCCTCTTATTTCAGAAATAATTGGATTTGAAATTGAATTGCACAAGACAGATACTAAAAAGTGTTGGGAGAATAACTGCTGTTTCTTCCTAACCTGATGTAATTTTATATCATTAGACACAATCTGAGCATACTTGCTGGATCAAGTGCTGCAGTACAGGCTGCATAAGTTGTCAGTGCTGTCACAGCCAGCAGAGCTGTGACTGTAGATGCCTGCAATAGCCACCAAGTATTCAAGTCCCCTTTGAACATGGCCTGGTCTGTGTCTTAGGCAGGTCATCCAGGGTTTTCCTACACTCACTGGGGATCATGACTGATCTGATATAACTGATAGCTTTGGTTCACACTTCAGCAGAAGGACAAACTGTGAGGTGCAAGAAACGTGTGTTCTTTCCATCCCTGCTCTCGGCTTGGCTTCAGGTGCTGACAGCAGAGCCTTTTCTATCACACACAGTAATCTCCCTTACATGGCAAATAAATAGATAAATGCTGTTCTGGGACCTTTTGGTAGGGCTGTAGAGAGCTAAGATAGCAGAAAACTTTCAGCTTGGTTATGGCTTCCAAAGTACAGCTGTTCAATTTTGTAGAAGACAGTGTGTTCCATGGTGAATTAAATGGAAAGCATTTAGACTTCCCAGTGAAATTCTTTAAGTACTTAATTTGTACTCTCCCTGTGGCAATACCTCAGAAGATTTATAGGTGTTGTGGCTAATGCAAACTTTTCTACTTCAGTGATTCGAAGCAGAAAGGTGTATTATGGGATTGCTGCTATCATATGTATGTTTTTTCCCTTGCTTATTTCTGATATGATCCTTTGGAAGATGTTGAAAAGCTACCACTCAGCAAGGACTGTGAAGCTAAGGGGTGCTCTGCACCTTCTAGCCTGAGGGAGTGAGACTGGAGCTTTCACTGGAGTTTTTAAGGAGCAGTTCTTTTAAGGAGGGAAGACGTTGGATGCCCAGTTGACTTAAAATTTGCTGCAAAAATCTGTGATTAAACCCAACATAAGTTGCCACTTGGGTCAGTTCTAGTATCTCAGGATTACAGAATGGCCTGAGTTGGAAGGGAGCTTAAAGACCATCTAGTTCCAACCTCCCTGCTGTGGACAGGGACATCTTTCACTAGACCAGGTTGCTCAGAGCTCCATCCAACCTGACCTTGAACACTTCCAGTGATGGGGCATCCACGGCTTCTCTAGGTAACCTGTTCCAGTGCCTCACCACTGTCACAGTAAATAATTTCTTCCTAGTATCTAATCTATTAATTATTCCTAGAGTTTAATTTGGGAACACCATTTGTACTTCATATTCCTCTTACTGCATGTGATGCTTTGTTTCTTTGACCTTTGCTTTCATGTTCATTATTGCCTCTGGTGAATTCTCTGGCTCCTGGAAAAGTTTAGAATTTTAGTATGATGCTCTGCCAATCTTCCAAGCTTTCCAGGGCTGTATTAATGCTGTATAATCAGTGCAAAACAGCAGTGGTAAACAGCTTCTCACTTGGTAGCATGAATTTTTCTAGGTCTGATTTTTTTTGCACCATAGCTCTTGACACCTTTTATCTGCACTGAAGTGCCAGGAAGCTCTGAACTGCATACTGATTTTGATGTCTTTTTCCTGGGACCTGACACTACACACAAAAAGTTCCATTTTCAGTGTAGTTGGAACCCTGGCCTTCCAATGAAACTGCAAGTGCACATTGGTGCAGGAACTAGTCTGCAGGAGAGCTGTACTTGGGACAGAAAAATGAAAACCCCATGGATAATATCTGTCTTTGAAAATGCCAGTTTTGCAGCATGTTCTGGTGCGATTGCTGGACTCGAAGTTCCTGTGCCCAAAATAGCACCTGCAAAAACTTTCAGAGCCTGTTGCAGCCTCAGGGTTACGTGAATGGTGTTTGGTTTCCTTTAGCGTTGCTGGAAACAGTTTTGAGTTTGCTTTTAAACAGTTTATTTGTAACTGTGTTTATTTTGTAGATATTTTCTGAGAGGTCTCCAAGGAACACTGTTTCCATCTCTGTTGTTGCGAGCCAAGCACCTTGACAGTCTGACCCCTGAGGAGCAGGGGGAAGAAATTAAGAGATGGAAAGATGAGTGCAATGTGAATGACAAAGTGGAGTCCCAGGCTACTTGTGTGTCTTCCAGCTCAGCTGCAGGTGCTGTATAAGAGGAAGAAAGTACTGACAGTGTTTTTCCAACATCTAAAACAGCTTTTCAGGCCTGTTCAAGAGATGGATTAGTAGAGGACACCTCCTTCTTACCAGACATTCAGGATGATTCTGGGAGTACAAATGGCTTGAACTCTGAAAAGACCGAATTTCTGAATTTATCAAAGGAAACTGATACAGATACATTTGATTGTAATTCACATGCCAAAGTCTCTGTCTGTGCTTCTGAAGGGGGCAGCAGTGCTGTATCTCTAGCACAAGAAGCAGATTTGAATTCCCTTTTGCATGAAGGTGCTTTACTGTATTTTACAAAGTTGGAATGCTAACTGGTAAAACACAAGAGTAATGACTGGTGATTTGTGCTACGCTGTGGTTTTGTTTTCTTCAGCCAAGGTAGATGATGCACACATTTCCTTGAAAGCCTTTGTTGTTTATAAAACTTTTCAATAATTTATTAAGAAGTTCAAGATCTAAATGACTGGTTTTTATATTTCTTCACACAGTAGATTTTGCATACTGCTTATTTCTTGTATGCAGCATTGCATAATGCCTTACGATGTTACGGACAGGGCATTGCATGAATGCAGATTTGCAGAATCCAGTTCAGGTAAGTCATCCTGCTCTCTTACAGTGCTACCCTGGAATCCTAGCATTTACTGGGATTCACCACTTGCTGAAGTGTGAAGTAAGCAGAAGGGCTGGGATGTAGTGTTGCTGGTTGGCTTGTTTCAAGGCTTGTAATTACTTGTTGCAGTGTGTGTACACAGCCATTTTTATAACCATTGTGGTCCAGTTTATTCACCAGGCTATTGCATGGACCATCTCCGTGCTGACCAAACACCATTTTAACTATGAGGAATGTAGCCCAGATGAGTCACGTCATATGTCTCCCGCACCTTCCTCTTCACAAAAAACCAAATCCTAGAGCAGTCTTTCATTCTTGATAGTTCATCCTCCTGCCACATCCCTCCATTTTGACACCATGTGCCATTCTATGTTATTTGCCACTCACTGGAATTCTTTTCCTTCTCACCCCGTTCAGATGTTGGCTGCTTGACTTTTCTCTAAACTACCTCATGCCTGCACCGCAGAATTGTCTACCAGTGGCAGTGGGCAGCTCCAGTCTGTCTTCAGGCCTTCTCTTACAAATAGCAGCTTCTTGCTGATGAGATTGCTCTTCACTCTCTCAAGTGTTTTTACATTCCTCCAGACTTTGATAATAATCAGCTGAAGTGTCTCTAAAGGCTGCTCAAAAAATGTATAGCCAATTACATGTCCCACATTTGACTGCTGTTGCTCATCCATCTTGGAGGTTGATGAGTCCTGCTTCTATCAGGTTCCCACTGCTTGGCACTTTGCGCAAACGTGGCTGAGGTGCACGTGGCTACTGCTGGATTCCAGACTATCTAAAATATTGCCTCCTTTTTACTTTTCTCCCCAAAAAATTACTTGGCAAATTTATGACTTAGGAAAATTGTATGTATCCACTAGCACCTGTTGAAATAAACAATTTCTTCAAACTGTAACTCCTAATGAATTATAAGTATTAAGCCTGTTTTTTGGTTCTGTTACCTTCTAAATGTTTCTTCTTTCAACTTGCCAATATTTGTGTTTATTTTTAGGCACCGTTTTTGAGGCAAAGGCTTTGCTTTTTAATTGAAGCATGAGCTTTACACGTCAGTGATCAACATTACATATTCCACATCTTTTGAGATCTCTGAAAGAATTTAAACAAATACTGTGAGGTCTGAGACAGCTGCTGCTATGCAGGGCAGATACTGAGGGCATGCTAAGTTCATTCAAATGCCTGTCACCACATGTTACCAAAAGGCTAAAATGGTTCTGCTTTCAAAAGGTAGAATGTAGTTAGGACTGACTCCATCTCTGGTGTTAGTAAGGAGAAAAAGAGAAAAATATCCTTTTTGTTTTTTCTTCTGTAGAAGAAAAACAGTGGAAGAAGCCAGTGATCACAGCCATTTCTGAATTTTTTTTAAATCTGGTTCAACATATGACAAAATGTTCAGGTAAGTTCTAATATAAAAGTTAGTGAGTACCTTTGAAGTGATGGCAGACATTCAAATTCTAAGAGATCATATTGGGCATGTTAGTTTGCAGTCACATTTTCAGATATTTATCTATAACATCATTCTTGTGGGGGTACCTTGCCAGGAGTGGACTCCAGTTGTCCAAGTGAAACATCTCAGCTTTCTCTACAAGCCATGGGAGCTTCATGGTGTCCAAGAAGATGCAAAACAGCCCACAGGTTGCGGGGACATGAGCTGGTACAGGGGCAGAATCGTGCAGGAAGAGACTTACTGGGATGCAGTGAAATCATCTACTCTGCTCCACAGCCCCAAGGCAGGCTTGACTGTACCCTTGCAATTCCTAGCAGCTGTTCTGCTGTAAAGAGCTCCAGAGAAACAGGCCAGGCCAGTGCTTTCCTGCCCTAGAAGTCAAACATTGTTTTTGTTTCTATTGTCTGACCTGAAAGTTTCTTCTGCACCTCAAATCTATGGCCTTTCTTCACTTGTGGCCACAGAGCAGATTGTTCTACGTTTTACAAGCCTGTGACTCCGTGACTGAGGTACATTGAGCTTTCATGGAGGAGCTCAGGGACTTGCAGTGACCTGAGGGAGTGCAGGGCTCAGCTCTGTCCTCTCTTGTCACTGTGAAAAAGAGTTTGGAGGACAACACTGTGATCTGCCCTCTTGTTGCCTCTGCTGCAGGATCAGAATCTACCAGCAGATCTGGCAGGTAGATGATCATTTATTGACAGGAGTTTGCATGTATTTTATACAAAAGCTGTAAATAGAGTAGGGTCTTCAAAAACCTTTGACTGTAAGCCAAGGCATCAAAATAACTACATGAAGAAAAATGTCTGGAAGTCATTTGTCAGACCTAAGACCAGCTGCATGATGCCTCTGGGACATTTAAATTGCTGTTATGTGACTCTACAAGCCTGGTCCCCCCACTGCTCACTACTTAGTGCAGTGAGGTTTCCGGACACATCTTAAATTCGATTAAGGATGATTTCATTTGGGTGTCAAAAGTGCCAGGCTCTGTGGGTTACTGTGAAACTTCAGATCCTTTTAAATGTTCCTCTCTGCTGAGATGTCAAGTGTTTTTGTACCACTGAAGTGGTGCAAAATAACACAAACTATTTTTTCTATTGTGTATTGCATCACTGATGCTGTGTGTTGCTTAAAATTGTCCTCTTATAGGTTGTGTTCTAATAGAGGACTTTGACAAACAGTCTGAGGGATAAAATTATCTAAGTTATCCATGGATAAAACACTTCTTTGGGGAGTTGGGGTTTTTTGCTTGGTTGTTAGTTTTTTGGGTGGAGTTGGTTGGTTCATTTGTTCGTTGGGTGGTTGGTCAGGTTTTTTGTGGTGGACAAGCAATGGAAATACCTGAGGGCTGTTTGTTGGATCACTTGCTACCTTTTACTGAAGATGAAGGTAGTGGGTCTTTAATAAAAGCTTCAAAATGTTAATTGACCATATCTAAAGTGCCGAATGAAGGGTGCAAATGAATCACTCTCCCTGTCCTTCTCAACAGTTCAATGTTCCCTTTATATTTTTAGCACTGAAAACATCACAATCCCCCGCTTGCTTCTATACTCCGGCACTTAGGCACAGCATGACCTGACATTTCCATTTTGAAAAGAAGCATTTTAAGATAATCTCACAGGTGCCTTCCAGATGTCATGAAGGGAAGCACAGCATTTACACTTTTGTCATTTTAAAACAAGCCAAAACAACCACCTTCAATTGCCCCAAACTTTGCAGCTACACCTAGAGCAGCTTTAATTCCCTTTTTGATATGCAATCTTTGATTTACAGAAAAAAATACGCGTTTTTAGATTTTTTTGTTCACTGCAACTGCACCTGTGCTAAACATTTGCAGGTGGCAGTCAGCAATAGCCTTTACTGAGTGGGTGTTTTGGAAACACTCAGATTCAGTCTGTACCTGGGGCACAGGTTAAGCTGAATATTTAGCCCAAGCCATATTTTCCCTCACCCCCACTGGCTGCAGCCCAAGGCTGAGGACTGCCAGCTCCCACCAACCCTGGCTCTCTGTGCAGGCTAATGGGAAAGTTCCAAATGTGACTGTGTTAAGAATGTTTTCATAGCTGAATTTCAGTGTGGGGTTTGTATAATTTGTTCCTATTTTATTCTGGTTGTGTTACTCTTGCTGTTATAGTCCTGGCAACCTTACTGCAGTGAAAAGGTACCTTTTAACTGTTTTAATCTTCTGTGTGCCTGTTAGTTTGATTTCAGCATGTTTGTATGTTGTTGAAATGTTGTGTACAAGTTAAAAGGAGATTATTTCAAGCTAACTGTATTCCAGAGGAAAGCCATAGAACAAAATGTGTTCAGATTGCAGATTTGATTGCAGATTTAGTTTTTCAGATTTCGCAGTCCAGAATAGTTCTTGGTAATATTCTGTATTGGAAGCGTACACACACACGAAACTAAAAGTTATACAGTGGTAACAATGCCAGAATCTCCACAAGTGTTGCAGTGCTAACAGGGCTGTCATGGCTGCTACAGAAAGCCAGTTAAGGGTACACAAATGCCTTTTAAAGGCTATTTTTAGGCATTATTGCTAAAGTTATAACTTCAAATCTCCATATTACCCTTTAGTTTCTATCTCTAAAGTTTTCAACACATTTTCAACAGAGAAGTTATTTGGAAAATGATTGTAAATTTTTATTTGTACAATTAGAAAGAAACACAGCGGCTTGGCTGTGGCATTGCTTCCATTTGGAGCTACAGCTGTAGTAGAAGCCAAACTGACAAATGTTGCTTTACAGTGATGCTACACCTGTAAGCAACAGTGTAATTATGATCACAGCTGTTATGTCATCACACAGGGAAAGGCTTGATACAGTGAAAGAAGGAGCTTGTTTGTCTATTTCATGTGCATACATAAAAAAAACAGTATAAAAATACATTTCTAAAATTACAAATTTCCTCTTTACATGGAATGTTGTATCAGACACAGTTGTGGGGAAGGACAAGACCCAACTGCTCCCTCGTAAAGTCATCTGGGATGAGGTTCAGCCTATAATTTCTTCAGACTGATCCCATGCATGATGGGTCTGGACACTATGTTGAAGCAGGACTCTCCCTTATTTCCTGGGAGGGACTGCTTGGAAACTGGTAATGCTTGGAACTTAGAAATGTGTAATCACATGTTATCATTAGATAATGTTACTATCTACATGAATGATTATATGTACTCCAGTGCTTTAGAATATCGAAAGCTGCTAATCACTTCATCTGCTGGAGAGAGGTCAGGCTGGGCTGCTCCTTCTGCAACAGCACCTCTTTGGAAAACAGATCTGGCTGAAACCTGATTTGCCAGAGGAACAGCAGGGCCAGCTGATTGTGACAGCCCCTGGACCACCTTTTCAAGGAACTCTTGGTAACCAGCTCTGGGTCTTGGAGCTCTGCTGCTCTACAGCTGCAGAGATCCTGACTCCAGAGGAAAACTGAATGAGGACTGAGCTTCTTGAGGCAAAGACATCAATAACCTGTTTCAGCTGTAATCTGGCAAAACATGGTCACAGCTGCTTTCTCTCATTTACAGCTGGGGGAAGAAGAATATTTAAGTGTTATGATAAAACAAAAAATCCTTAAGATACTAAGAATAAAAAAAACCAACCAACCAAAACAAAACCCAAAACTAGCTAAGCCTCAGAACGTTTTCTTTCTGAGCATCAAACAGTGATTCAATAATTACCTAATTAGTTTCAGAATCCGTAATATACATATTGAATATTTGTTAATATTGATGTCTACAGCGCTGTCTAATATGACTAATGTTCTAATGTTAGTCATGTTAAAGGATGGAGATAAGAGATAAACCTTCACTAAAGCAATAGATCTATGTAGATGAGTTGCAACATGATTAGTAGTACCTGAAATGTCCATGTGTTAGGTCTTTCAATGCATGTTTCTACATACGGCAGTCATGGTATTGACAAGGCCCTGCTATGTTGGCATGGGAGCATGCCAGAGGTAGCAGAAAGGGTAATCATGTGCCTTAGGCTGGATTTGTAGGAGACTAGGCACAGCACTGAAAACAATTTTTAAACATGCTGTGTGGAATTCATCCCCAGTGGAATTCAATCCTCAGATCCCTGACTTCTCTGGCCTCCCAGAAGTTGAGAGCTGTGCTGGACATCACTTACAGCAGCTGATAGACACAATTCCCCTCTGGCACCATAAAGAGGTGCCAAGCTCCAAGTCTTAGTCTCTTAGTACTGCACAGAGCATTCTACATCAGGCTACCAAGCACCTGAGCAGGGCTCTTGGAGCCTTTGCTGGTGAAACTGTTGTACTTTGCTTCATGTTTGAACAGAAGCTGGAATTCCCAGCCTTCCATTACTCAAATTTTCTTTCTGCTTTTTTACTTTTTCCCAAAGTTTTAATCTTGCTAGTCAAAATTACACTTTAAATGCAAGTTACTAGAAGAGGCCTATCAAAAAATACCCAGGTTCCAAGTATTAGGGACAGTGCCCATGCTGCATCTTTTCCATTTAAAATCTGCATATTCCATCTCTCACCAGATGTCCAAACTAGCTGACTCTGGAAGGGAAAACCATTGTACTGGTGTTGGTGTTGGCACCCCTCTTTATGTTTTTAGAGGGTTGGATATGGTCAGTGCATGCTTTGTATGCTGAACACACTATACAAAGCAGGGAGAAAAGCCAGTGGGTCACAAATTTGATAAATGCACTGATCAGTGTAGTGCTGCTGAGACATGGATGTTTCCTGGACAAGTCAGGATATTGGAAGCTGCAGAAAATTAAGTGGTAGTAACTGTCGAAAGAGTCTGAACAATAAAGTTTTGGTCTTGGGTGCCCCAAGTGGTAGTTATGGGTCTGTTGGCCTACTGGTTCCTCCATTGTCCCACAGAGATGCCCAGGCTGGCTCTGGGAACAGAAGCTGTGAAGTCAGGACTGTACAGGGTTAGGACCATGCAAGTTTTCCCGCTCTGAGGAACAGAATGCAGTAGCTCAGTCACACCAGGAGCATATGGCTACACACCTTTGGAGACCTACATGTGTGCTTTGATGTGTCCTGTGCCACGTGGATGTACAAACCCATCAATCTCTTTCACACCCTCCAACGTGTGGTGCGGCTGTGTCTACTGTTATCCTTGTGAATACGCATCCTGCAGTGCCATGTGAGTGCACAGAGTTCCTTCCTCATGACAAGAAGTGAGTGAAAATGCATGTGCTACTAATTGAACAGTAGTAAAACAGGTTATTAAAAAGGTTTCTCTAATCTGTGCTACTGCTTAGTTTTAATAGCTGAAAGGCAGAAAGTCACTGATTCTTCTGTTTTAAGCCTTTTTCTGTGTTTGGAATAGCACCACAACACAGTTCAAAGAAAAGTCAAAAGGATTATTAAGTCTACCCCAAAATATATTCATCAGCAGAGGGTTTACTGTTAACAGACACTGCATATTCCATAGCTCCACAACAAGAATAGATACAGCTTGAAACTCCTTTTCATGGAGTTCCTGGACTGCAAAACCTTCAGTGTTGAATTGGTGATTTCTTTTTTCTCTTGTCTGTCAGCACAGTTCTTACCATCTGGAGTTAGTTTAGCAGAAAGGTGTGGATGTATATTTGTCTTTCAATCCACTCAATAAAATGTGACACATTACTGTAAACTCCAGGTCCCAAAACCTTGGAAAAGCAGACAGAGCCCCAAGATGTCAAACCAAACAAAGTCCAGCGCCCTGCAGGTTGCTCGCAAACAAGTGGTCCTCCACTGTCGCCCTGCAACAGGAAAGGAAAAAACAGTCTGTTATACATGTGGCCAACAGCCATGGTTAAAGCTATGTCACAGTTCCTACAGTCATGTGCCTTTAGTAAATAACTCAGCTGTAAAAACAGGCTGCTCTGCTGAACTATTATACACATAGCATTATCACTATTTCATTACCTGTTACATTTGTACAAAAAAATTACTTGCAAAGGGCTCATACAAGTTAAAAAGTTAATTAATAAAGAACAACCCTAGAGTCTTCAAGCATTACACCAACAGTAACAGGAGTAACAGTAATAATCATAAAAGTTAGTTTATAGTATGTAGACAGTTGCCATTTCTATAATAAAGTATGCCATGCCTAATAAACAACACAGTACTTTGGTTTCTAAAAGCAATTTTGGCTGTTTCTCCTTAGAGAGAAGCCTACCATGCAAGAGTCCACAGTGCCAGATTCATAGCCAGCACACAACATCCTGCTGGTGATGATTTTCATGTCAAAGTATGATTGGCATTGTTCTAAGGAAATGATGCGAACCTCTCCTTCTTGAAGCTTGAAAGGCACTGAAAAACAGAATTAGGCATATTAAACTATACACAAACACACAAATAGTGATTATACATACAACAAACAATCCCACTGGGATAAAGTATAAATACTACTCTATATATACTAAATGTATGGAGGGAAGAATCTCCATTTAGCACAAAGCCAAAGAGAATGCCCATGGCTTTTTACACTGCTGCATTGCAGGATTTGTGACTGTCATGCTCCTGAGCCAGGATCATTATGTGTTGCATTCTGGAGACAGACTAAGCAAATGGAGCCTGGTGTGACCTTTGCTGTTTATTAAGCATTCACTTTGGCATGGGATGGTGCGGGACTTCTAAGACAGGGGCAGTAGTGGCTGGAAAACAGTAATGTGAAGGAGGTAAATGAGAGGTTTGTGTCACTGTTCCATGGCAGGATCTCCCTGTTTCTTGGTGTCTCTCATGGTAAAGCTTGGTATTATTGCAGCCATTTTGAACTATGTTTGAGTAAATTTGACTTACAGAATGTATCAGGGAATCAGAATTTGAAGTTTACTGAAATTATTGTATCGCTTTCAGGGCACAATAAAGGACTTCTTCCTGTCTTAACAGCTGATTGTGATTATGGAATAAATTGGGTCACAAGTACAAAGAGTGCTGATTCAAGACCCTGTTCTCCAGCCTGTGTGCCAAAGCTGTCAGTGCCATCAGCTTTCACTGAGCTAAGAATGTTTTCACCTACACTGATAATGTGATACCTTTGCAACACAGTTCTGAATACAACTTAGACCAGTAAAATGATAACTAAGTCAGGTGACTTTCTTGATAGGAGTTTCTAGATTCTCAACATTTTTAAAAAACAAGCCACTTGTCTAAATAAGAATTAAGGAGCATAAATTGAGGCTGCTGCTTTGAAAAAGCTAGGCTCTAGTCACAGCTTGATCCCTTCAAGAGTAGTTACAGTTCTGTAGTATTTCCTAAGACTTGGTAATAGTATGAATGGATGAAGATTTGTAATGGGATCATTTATTTAACTCAGTAGAAGGTTCACATGTTTTTCCAAGACTCACAGAAATATTTATCTTACTTTTGTTGCCCATGTGTCCCCAGCCTGTAATGTAGCAGTAGGTGTCTGGCTGAACCAACTGGTCCTTGCTGGGCAAACAGACAGGTCTTACATAGCTTGTCTCGTTGATATCCTTGTCTAGCTCCACGATGCTGATATCGTAGTCTACAACTGCTCTGTTGTAGCGTGGATGGAGTATGATGGTCCTCACCAGTCGGGTCTGCATGAAGCCTGAGGGATGATCAAGATTGCTAATCCCAAACACTACTTTCCAAACAGCTGCATTTTCTCTCCTTTTTAAATAACAACAAACAAACAAAAATAAATTTTAAATCAAGATATTTCTTTTAAGCAAAAATGCCCAAGATTTATTTCTCCCTTTTTGCACACTGCGCTGTGCAAAGCATTGCACACACAAATGCTACAAGAATAAAAAAAAATACTTGGGCATCGTTCTGTACAGCTAAGATCTGAGCAACAAAAGACAATGCTTTCCATTTCCTTCCTGTCAGTAACCACTTTAAAGCTCATTCCATCAGAAGATATGTAACCATCTATTAGTTGCTGTATTAAAGGCTCTCAAAATTACCCCTTGGATCCTGCCCAAGTCTTAGTTGCTTACATGCTCACTGGTGTGCACATACAAATTTTGCTGAGGTGAGAATATTGTTCAGTAGTCTGCTGCTGACAGCAGTAAGTCTAGCTGAAATTCATTGGGAGTCTCAGAGAAGCAATTCTGTTATGTAAATTAAATCTTTTATGATGAACATGGGAAAAGTCCCTTATTTACTGGGCATTCAGTCTGTGCCAAGCATACTTTCCATGCCTAAGATCAAAGGTTCCTTTGACTCTTCCAATTGTTTAAGACTCTTTTGATAAATGTACAAGACCACAAAGCAATTATACATACACTACAAGTTAGAAAGACTGAACTAGTGTCTCTTGAGATACAAAAGAAAACTAGATTTTATGAAAGGCTTCAGGATTGTAATCTCTTGATCCTAACTGATCATTGGATAAGTTGCAGGTTCCTAATTCCTCACAACTGCTGAAAGACAGCTCTACGTAACTATACACCTTTGACAAGATTCAAGCTTATTCAAAGTAGTCTAAATGAAAGAATGCAAAATTGCAGCTTTTTCACAGTACTCAACAGGATTGTAATTCCTGTAATTTGCAGAGATTTGATTGCTAAATAAAGGTTATTTTTGTCCTAAGAGTTGGATGAAAATTCTGATATTTCAGACTATAATGATTGTTTTACCATTGTGATGAGTTTGTGAGCTTTTCCATAAAGTTAGAGAGATTAAGTCTAAGGAATATTCATAGGCTCTTGTGTTTATGATCATTGTAATAAAGCACTGCCTAAGGCAATGAGCAGTCACAGACAGAATGTCTTGTCCTACAATTAAGAAAAAAACCTTACTGCCTTGAATGCTTTAATATAATGCATTTCAAAACAATCCTGACAAAACTCTGGGGACTGCAATAATAAAGCTAGCAAAAAACATGATGTTTAAGGCAGCTCTTTCCATTTATGCCCTTTACAAGTATTCATGACTATTTGTATTAGTACTTCATTATTGTTATATGGTCCTCATGGTTTGTATTCCAAACTTCATATGAACTTCGTAAAATACTTTGCAAAATGGAGCATTTTGTATAAGGTACCAGAGCACTTTATAATCTTTAAATTGTTGTCCTATCTGGTTTTTTTGGGGAATTTTTAAATACTTCATATCAAGAAAACTTCATGACTTCAAAAATGGTCTTGCTGTTGGGACATTAAGCTTACAAATGGCTTCTTACAAATAAAGAATCTAAAGGCTTCCCAAATCTATTCAGAAAGGCAGAAGAGAAAAAATTTCATGTAACGCCTCAATGAATTATTCAACCAGAACATTAGTACTTTAAGGTCTTTAGAATACAAATGTGAAAGAAACCTGTTACAAGTAATACTCTGAGCCCACAAAGACACTATATAGCCCTACATGAGGGGTAAATCATCAGCTCCAAAATGTAGTGGCAGTCTTTCTGCAGTGGACAAAACTGGACAATTTTTACTTTAAAATTTGACAGCTGCTTTTCCTATATTTCACTACTGGGAGAAATATCCAGGAAATTCAGTAGCAGTCTAGTATTGCTGAAGGATCAACCTCTGTCCCACCCTTTATTTTAGATCACCAGAAAGTGTTCTTCCAAAGGTTAGGAAATATTCCAGCAGTTTATTTAAAAATAGATGGAGGAAGAAGAGAAATTTCTTCTGGAGCCAAATCTGATAAATTACAATGTTCTTGTTTGTATCATGCAGGTTTAGCACACTGTTTATAAGGAAGGTTATCTATGTTCAAGTTTCTGGTTATTACTTTTCTTCTTTTTGAATGCAATCAGTTCTTGAACATTCTTAGGGCTTGATATGATATGTTAGTCAGAACTGAGGTCTACCCAATGTCATATCCTCTGGCATTTCCATGTGGTATCTTGTGTCTCACACCTTGAGGCACTCCCTATCACCTGACTGACATCTTCTGGCTTGGACACTAAAGTCACAGACCCCAACAAATACCAAAGAACTCAGTGTTTCAGAAATAAAAAGACAAAAATTATAATTCAAAAAGGGAATGACTACATTATAAAGAAATACCAATCAAGACAATCTTGCTTAACGTAGTATTCCTGCTGGCTTGAACACAAAGAAAGGTATTTAGAGTAGTCCAAAATAATTTCCAATGAGCAAGCACCAGTTTAAAGCAGGATTAAGCAACTGTGTACTAGAGAAGTATTTGCTACCCACAGCAGAAAACACTTGTTTAAATTTTCTCTAGAAACCCAATTTAAAAACTTTGTTACAAGACAAGGAAATGAGGTAATAAATTTCCCTCCAAAATCATCAAACAGAAATACTGGTTAGCACCAAAGCTGACATTACCAAAACAAATCCTAAGACACATAAACATTCTCTGCACACCAGACTGTCCATCCACCACAGGGCCTCAGGTAAAAGGCAACACCAAGCAGTGGTTAATACTGACTTGTAGTGGACTATATAAATAGAAAAGGCAATGACTTCAATATGTCATTTGCACCATAAGCAAATACTCAGTTCTTAGTTTGACCAATGACCACAGCATTTTCCCAGAGTCTTTACTACACTGATGCACAGAATGCTTTTATAAATCCATGGCAGTTGTACAACATCTGCAGAATTAGTGTTTTTGTTCTTTTTCCTTTTCTTGTTTCCTGCTGAAAGTCAGGGCATCTCCATTTAGGTTTTATTAGTAGAGACACCACCAAGGAACAGTAAAACATGTGAAAAGCTGATGTTGGTTTGTACCTTTTACTTTCCTTTTTAGTTGCTTAAAAGCAGGCCTCTGTGATCAACCATTCTGTAAAGATCATCACCTACCCCCAGTGTGTTTGGTAGAGGAGGAAGGACTTGGTAATGCAGTTGATAAGAGTAGTAAAACTGAGTGCTCTCACCCTTCAAAGCAGTGTGCTACTGTCAAGACCCATCTCTTAGCAATCAGAACGCAGCCACAGATGTGTCCGCTGGGCTCACTCTGCAGGGAGCACTGCCACGGCCACCGGCCCGGGCGGCTGGTCCTGCCGCCAAGGATCCTCTTGTTCATGCGGGCAGCAGGGCGGCGGCCACAGTCTGAGGAGGAACAGGAGAGCCATTAGTCCTTACCACAGAGGCAGCACCTGCAACACCTTCTGCAAGAGAATAGAACAGAATGGTGTTAACAGAGTTGGGAAATTACACTGCCACTTTAACTGATTAATTGAAATTAAACTGTAATTTACCATAGAATAAAGTAAATGAGGTCATCAGCAACTACACAACACTATCAAACACATTGAGCCATTTTTATCTTTCCTTTGTATTTGTATTTGTATTGATTTGCTCTTCAGATATTCATTTTCACTGGCTCAGCCTGAAATATTACCCAAGCTAGGTTTGGAATCTTATTTTCTTTCTCTCAGGAGTTATTTGGCTGCTCTTGGGAGGGTTTCTGGGTTTATGTCTTTGTCTTTCTGTCAGCTATCAATGTTTGGCCCACTTTTCATACAAACTGCTCCTGGAAAATCTGCTCAGCAGTTATAAGGCTTTTCTTAAGCCAGGCATGAGGTTAATGTCATGCCATTTACTCAGCTACACAGCAGAAAACTTGCTTTGCCTGTCAAAATTACTATGGAAGAATACTTAAGGATCTGAAGACATTTCAGTACTCTGTCCACTCCGCTTTACAAGCCACTTCCACTGTCAGATTCTCACCTGACAGATATTTTTTCCTTCACTTTTGTTTCACTTTATATTCTGGATTTGAAAGATGCCAGACTTGTTATTTATCCTGTTTATACTCAGTCTGATTTAGAGAACAAAAGAACACCACCAGTTTCTGCAATTAGCATCCCAGGGGAGAATATGCTGCCATTGCATTTCTCTGGGAATATAGTGGTGAAGAAATAAATTGGAGCAATTTTTATTTGGTAACTTGTAACTCCTAATGTGTTAACTTTAGAGGGCAAGGAATTTTAAATGTACTTACAGCAACATATGTCAGAAGTAAGCAGCTTTGACAGGCTCCTATGAGCTTTTTCCTTTTTTTGGATGAGTAGCAAATGTTTTAATTAGTTTTCCAAATTCAGAGCATGCCTTGTAATTACTTTTTCCTGAGTCAAGCTAATTCAAGTGTTCTTCAGCAAAGCTCTCATTGTCGGTAGAACGTTTCCATCACAGATGAGCAATTTTTGCACTTTCAAACCACTTAAACTTGGACAATCTGCTGTGCCAACAGATTTGGTCTGTAACTTTCTACATCAGGTTCTTCTGTCCCCTTGTGCTTAACAGCTAAACAGATCACAACTTCAGCTCCCAGGCAGACAGCCTGCTAACCACTCTGGTGGTAAAGGATATTTTCAGAAAGAAGTTCTGTCAAATGATTTTTTGGAACCTGACTGATGACAAAATTCATTTTGTGGCATCATGACTGGGCTACTTCAATACACAGCCTCACAATCAAAATATAAGAAAACCTGATGAAACTTGAGTAGGGAAAAATAAATCCAGCGTAAAACTGGATGTTGCAGAGATCCAATAAAAATTTCAGAATTAATCTGCACTAAACATCCACATTTGTTAAGTGATTTAACATATTTTTAAAAACATTTATTTTATGTGCACTTCTCTCTTACCTTCTTTAGTGCAAAAGAGAGCCACTTTGCTTCTGCTTTGACACGTCTGTCTAAATATTGAAAAAAAACATGGTGTAAGTCTCAAAATTGATTAATTTTGGTAATTTGAAAACCATCATAGGTAGTCTACCTGTTCATGTAATCCAGCTGTTAAAAAATCCCCCAAACTGTAAAAAGAAACTCAAGGAGTGTCTTATGCCAGGTCATTCATAGTTTCCAGCATCTGCCTGGAGATAATTCAAAATATTAGTTCAGCTTTAAATTGCATTTCATGAAGGGGTACTACATACTTTTCAGACTACCTCACTCCCTGGGCATGGATCCAGCTCTGAGGTCAGCTGGGATGAACAGTCTGTCAAGTCTTAATTTATGGCACCTGAAAGTACAGAGATTGCCAGTCTCCTCTTCCTTACAGTCAAAGGGCAGGATTTTCTTTGAAATGCCTCTCATAACAGATGATTTTTCATCCCCTAAAACTTCAGGTGTTTTGAAAAAATCCAGAAAGTTTGCATAAGTAGGTATTAAAACAAGAAAAACTTATCACTTCTGTTGAAAATTTTCATGTGAGAGAGGGAAGAGGTGAATTTTTTTGTCAGGAGAGGGGAAATCCTGGTTAAATCAGCAAGCACTGTTGCACTAAAAAAAAGATTATTCTGGGAAATATTGAAATACACCTGGAAGACCGTGCTATTACTTGTCACAGCAAGCATGGCCTCATGAGAGGAAAGTCCTACTTATCCAACCTGGTTTCTTTTTATGACAAGGTAACCCACTTCACGGATCGATGGAAGCCAGTTGATGTCATCTTTTTTGATTTCAATAAAGTTTTTGATACCATCTCTCGAAGTATCTTTCTGGACAAACTGTTCAGTACAGCTGGATAAACAGAACATGCAATGGGTGAGCAATTGGCTCACAGGTTGAGCACAGAGGGTGATAGTGAATGGAGTGACATCAGAGTGGTGACCTGTCACTAGTGGGGTTCCACAGGGCTCCATCTTAGGCCCTGTGCTCTTCAACATCTTCATAAATGACTTGGAAACAGGACTGGAAGGGATACTAAACAAGTTTGCAGGTGACATAAAACTGGGAGGAGCTGTTGAATCCCTCGAATGCAGGGAAACCCTGCAGAGAGACCTTGACAAATTAGAGAAATGGGCAATCACCGGCCATATGAAGTCCAACAAGGGAAGTGCCGGATTCTGTGCCTGGGATGGGGCAGCCCTGAATGTTTGTAGAGACTGGAGAATGTGATGCTGGAAGGCAGTGCCGTGAAAGGGACCTGAGGGTCCTGGTCCGCAGCAAGTTGAATCTGAGTCAGCAGTGCCCTGGCAGCCAGGAGGGCCAACCATGTCCTGGGGGGCATCAGGCAAAGCATCACCCAGGCAGTCAAGGGAGAGGATTGTCCCACTCTGCTCTGCACTGGGGCGGCCTCTCCTTGAATATTGTGTGCAGTTTGGGGCACTGCAATATAGGAAAGATATTGAGCTACTAGAGAGCACCCAGAGGAGGGCAATAAACATGATGAAGGGCCTTAGGGAGAAGCTGTGTGAGGAGCAGCTTAGGGCACTTGGTCGGCTCAGCCTGGAGAAGACTAATGGGAGACCTCACTGCAGTTACAGCTTCTTGTGAGGGGAAGAGGATGGGCCGGCACTGATCTCTTCTTTGTGGTGACCAGTGAGAGACCTGAGGGAATTGCCTGAAGATGTGTTGGGGAGGTTTAGGTTGAATATTAGATAAAGGTTCTTCACCCAGACAGTGGCTGGGCAATGGAACAGTCTCCCCAGTGAAGCGGTCACAGCACCAAACCTGACAGAGTTCAAGAAGCATTTGGATGGTACTTTCAGGCACATGGTGTGACTCGGGGATGGTCCTGTGCAGGACTAAGTGTTGGACTCCATGACCCTAGTGGATCCCTTCCAACTGAGCATATTCTGTGATTCTGTGAACTACCTGACTGTCTTTTTATTTCCACAAAGTTTTCATTCCTACTGTGTCTGCGCTTTTCTGAGGCAGAAGCAGAACTACATTGGACTGGATACACAGGTTAGCTGTTCTCCAGGTAATCCTTTGCAGGCTTTAGTCTCAGTCAATAGGTAGTATCTTTAAAACTGCAAAGCCATAACCACCTAAAAAGAGGATGCATTTGATTTTAAGCCATAGATACTAATGTGGGCAAAACAAGAGTGCCAGCCAGCTCACCAGATTACCATAAATCTGAGATTTGTCCCCTACAGTGATATACCTCATTCACATGCTGTGCAAATCAGTTTATTTCTGTTCCTGAAAACATAGACCCCAGAATTATTTTTCTAGAGATAGTAAAGACAGACAACTAATTCCAAGAAAGAAATTTGTCTGCACAATTTTGAGAGGCATTTCCATTCCCTAAAAAAATAGAATATCACTAAGACCAGCCACACTCATGTTTTATGTTTGTTTCTCTGACTTACCTACAGCCAGCTCTAAACAGCCAGCTCTAAACAGCCAGCTCTAAACAGCCAGCTCTAAAGAGAAAACATTAAGCTGTTCATGCGTGCATAGTCTGTACTATGCCATTCCTCCTATCAAAACTTTATAAATTAGTGGTGCATTTGTTGATTCTTGCCCAAGTTCCCATTATTTTAGGAGCCTGACAACTGTACTTTAAACATACAACATACTCCCCAGCACAAATGTCTTACATGTTTCACCTGACCCAGATGAATACACCTAAACTGCAGGGCTCAGGAGCACTTCCCAGTCATCTGGACTGGATGACTGATGCAGCCAAAACAAGGCTTTAGCTTCTCACCTTTTGTTACCCATGTTTCTAGATTCAGGGAGACTGGAACATCTGTTCCTACATGTTACTTTCATTTATTTAACAGATTTATCAATAATCCTCATTACTGATGTTTTCTCTCCTTTAACTTGTACTTTGGGCAAAACTAGATCCTTTGCTATTAGATCTTGTAACTCAGAGATTCCAAATCCAGTCCTTCTGTCCTAGTTCAGCAGGAGGGACCAGCTAACCCTGTGTGGGGGTGATCAAAGCTGTGTATTCTACCCCCTCTATTCATTCCCCAAGGTCAATGGGCCATTAGCAGCAGCTGCCCAGGGAGCCATTATCACCTTCACACTCAGCCTGAGGGGGGCGGAGCTGCTAATGGGCCATCAACAGCTCAACACCCCCTGGCTCCCAGAGTTAATCACCCATTGTGTGAGTCCCCGCCCAGGGGGAGGGACTGGGTGCTCCCTGAGGGTACATAAGTGGTGGGTAAGAAGACCTCGGGAACTTCTCGTTGGATCCAGAGGAGCAGCAGGACCTCGACAGGAGGAGATCACCGCTCTCGCCCAGACCACAGCCCTCGCCTGCACCAACAGGTTTTTCTTTTCCTTTTGCTCTGGACTTGGGGGAACCACAGGGGTCTCAGCACAAGAGCAAACAAACCCCCTTGGGTTTGTGCCCCAGGACACTGGGTTATACTGCTGGGGTTTTGTGAGTTGAAAGCAATTTCCCTTTTGTGTCAGTGTTGTTATTGTAATATTATTATTAAGTTTTAGGTCTGACTTATAATCTCTCTCATGGTGAGTTCATTTCCCCTGCTGGTTCGCCTTTAAACTAGCACACCTTCACACTTTTTCTACCAGACCTCTTTCAAACACATCAAAAAGTACCTTGAAATTTCTCCTTTGCACTTGGGTGACTGAACAGAAAATGACTGTGGATCTGGCTTTGCATCTGGTCACATTTATTCTTCTATTACTCTGGAGAAAAGCATTTGGATATTGTTAGGCTACAAGAAGAACACAATGAAGAAGGAAAAGGGTTAAAGAGACAACTTTCAAGTGTCAGGCACCATCTGGTAATGGTCTTTCTAGATGAAGAAATAAAAAATAAATGAAAGGTACAAAACTGAGATGCAGGAAAGCAAAAGTAGCTCCTTGAATATACAATTTTCTTAGTATGCTGCCATTATGGAAAACTTCGAGTACAGAAAACAATTGAGCCAAGCAAAAGAAAAGTAGATTTATTCCTTCACACGCAATGTATCTCTGCAGTTATCTAAGGCAGTCTTTCCTTGGGAAATAGAAGGATTTTCTGAGGAAGAAGGATGTTCTGAAATCTCCTACATGTTTGAAAGAGAACCGGGAAACAATAAATCTGCTTTTTGAAGAATGCGGTTGCAGATGGGGAATTGGTGGCTCTCCCAGTTTTTCTCTGGATTTCTGAGTTCATTGGCTCTTCAGTCTCAAAGTCACACTTTGAATGTCTGAACCATGAGATCATGTCTTCTCATTAGCAACTACCTGTTTGGTCAGGTTAATTAAAGGGAATATACCATCAGCCATAGAAGCTTCAAAGGAAGCCTACTCTAAGTGGATATAGCCTCTGCTGAAGAAGCTGTGGTTGCTTCAAATGTATGAATCCAGACTCCATGGACTGCTCAGGATTGTAAGATGTGGCTGCAGATTTTGCTGTATAGTACTTGCTGGACTTTCTTTCTCAGCAGGGATTTAATGAAGCTGCTTGGTCCAGGTGCTTCAAGGGCATCACCTCTGCACCACTCAAGTGCTGCTATTTTAGCAGAATGCACCCTTGAGTATTCAAAGGTGGACTCAGACTACAGTTGTCATAGACACTAAAATGGTTGTAGACTGTATCTTAAGAACTCGCATGAGTATGTGCTGGGATTTATACACATATACCTTGGGGAAAAAGGCTTACCAAAGGGAGTTTGCCATCCTCCATTGATAAGATTCTACCCACAGCAGTGAAATAGATCTTAATTACCTGTTACTTACCCATTCACCAGAAGTGCATGTAAAGTGGATGCATTCTTATTCCTCCAGTCAGAGTGCAGATTCAGCCATTTCTGGTGCTGCATTTCCTCATTCTCTATTACAATTTCTGTTTTGGATGGTCCTCTGAAAGAAATAGAAGACATTGATAGATCTTCCAGTAGGTTTCTATGATAAGTTATGAAGGTGAGGAGGCCCTAATGCCCTCTGTTTACTCCAAAGATATGCAGCTGAATGTTGTGGCAAAGCCATTCAGAGCCTCAAATCACACTGAGAAGCCAGGCCAGTCACAGATGACCACCACACTGTATTTGCTGACAAGAACCAGAACTTGGAATTCAGAACATCAAGAGCCTTCTGGTGGCATTTACTGTAGTGTACACATTGATTCTGTTTCAACAGCTTCTTGCCTTCAAAAATACAAAAAAACAGATCTTCATATGCAAACAAAGTAAAAGAAAAACTATTTTCTTACATTTTTTTTCTTTGGAAATCCATTAAAATATAACAGAAAAGAGCAGTCTGGGTCTTGTTAATAATACTTGAGAGTATCTCTATGTCCAAGCTGTCTGCTTTGTGTAAAAAAACAAATGATGTTAAACCTGTCCTGTAGCAAATTAATAGCTATAGGAGGGGAAATTAGAAAGGTTCACTGGGAAATATTTTCATGCATCTACTGGCTCAGTCTAGTTATGGCTTGATAGACTCAAGCCACTGAAGACATTGCTATTTTACTAAATCTTGATCGCTTAATGGAAATAAGCAGTACATGTCTAAATGTCTTTACAAGTCATGGAACTTTCTAGCACAGAACCATCCACAATTAGCCATCAATCCCTGTCAATGACAAGGACTTTCAATGATTGAACTCCTGAACACTGGTCAAAGGCCAAATTCTAAATTCTAATTCCAAATCGTAGTTCATGGAAAAAAAGAATGAGGGAAGTTCAGAAAAACTGGTATGTCCTAAAACTGGCCTCTGAATCCAGTATCATATGCCAGTACCCAGGAATGCCAGCCAGCTTAACAGTTCATCTTTAAGTTCAATTTTCAGTACTGATTATATTTCTATTAAAATCTTCACAAAATTTCAGCATCCTTTACTCCCTTGATTGAGTAAACTAACAGAGATCAAAGAACTCTGTTTTGTGGTAAAGTGATCAGTGTAACCATATGGAAATGTTTTCAACAGGGCTGGCAGAATAAACTAGGCTTTGAGGTCACAGCCCTGCATTCTGTCTGTTACATGACTTATTTTTCAGAACCTTCTCTGGGCATATTAAGCAAATATCATTCCATGATCTACTAAACAGAATGTGCAGACACATACTAACAAGTGTTTTTAAAGACTGTATTTTTAACTCATTTTGAGAAAGCTGCTTGCTGCAAAAAGTTTTCTTTCTGCTTATAGCAAACACATAAAGCTCTCCTCTCTTTGTTTCCATGTTCCTCACTCTTTTTCCCACCAAACATAAACTTTTTTCTTAAGATAACATTCTGCCTTATGATCCTCTGTGAACAATGATATTCACCACTTCCTAAAAAACACAGTGGTATTTTATATAGTTGTAAACAGTGTTTGATCTATAAATATAACTCAAAAACATCTAAATGGTGCAAATATCATGCCACCTGACAGATCCAAATCTGTGTTATTCCAAATATCAGACTTTTTTGCTGAATCCTACAGTTCTGAGTTACAGTTTCCAGTGATGCTATAAACATCTTTTACTTCTAAATCAAGGTAACAACCTACAAGAGACTTGCACCTGTATGAAATTTTGTCATTATTTATACAAGGTATTATACTTAATAAAAGTAAAATTCTGGTTATGCCTTTTTTCCTTGGTGGTCACAGATTGATATAATACAGTCAAACCCAGTATACATTAAGTTATGTCTTTAGAATGCCTTCTATAAACATTTATGGTGTACCCCCTTCCATGATGTTTATAGAAGTTTTTCTTTCAGGTAGGCAAGGACTGCTACTTCTCTCCTTTCCTTTACTTCATTAGAAATAGCCAGAATGACCTAAGAAGGTAATTTCTAGCTGAAGAAAGATGCAGAAAATGCTATTTGTGTAGAGATCAGAGCATAGTCAGAATTGCCAGAGAATGAGAGAGCATGACCTAAAGTGTTAGAGAAAAGGAGCGAGGTGGAGCAATGGAGACTTGTTTTAGCCAGACCTATCCTGTGCTCCAAAAACACAGCAGGCAGCAGGTTCTACTCAGCTCCTCTTGGAACTGTGGCACTCAATTTCTTCTTAGACGTATTCACAAGAAAAGGGTAGAAGGATCTCTCAGTGGACAGAGCCAGGTCAACTCACAATTCACAAGAATATTTGGCTTTACTGAACTTCTCAGACTCTTAAACAACAAGGCTATAGCTGCTAACTATCTTCAGACATCAACTTCAAGTTCAAAATTAGCACTCTTGCCAGTTGTATACTTCAGGGGCTTGGTGAAGTTGCAATATCTTTCAAGATTTCAGGCAAACCAAATAAAGACTTCTTTTTATGAAACCCTTTCAGAAGGCTCTTTCACTTCTCTGCAGTTTTCCATTTTCCCCTTTGGTTTGCATATAGCAGGACAGTTTTGTTTCAGAAACTTGGTGTGGATTTCAAACTAGGGCTTTTAATTATTACTTGTACTGCAACAAAAATCAAAATTAGAACACTATTTGTTGACTGAAACCAGTTAGACTGGAACACAGTGTGCAGTTCTGAGGAGCCTCATTTTAAGAGAAGATTCAAAAACTGGAAAGGATCACGCAGATGGCTTTCAAATTTTCTAGAGGCCTCTGGCACCGACGCACAAGCAGTGGTTGAGAGAACTGGATGTGCTTGTTCTTGTGAAGAGGAAGCTAAGGAACAATTCAATAGCAACCTGTAAATACTTGAACAGGAGTTAAAACATGACATAATTTTTTCTCAAAAGTTCTGCATGGTAAGACGTGGGGAAATGGCCTAGAGTTGCAGCTTTGGAGATTCACAGCAGATGAAAAGGATATAAATTTTCACTAGGAAGATGAAGCAGCTCTGGAACCAAGACACTGTGAAATTCTAATCCATCAAGGTTTTCAAGACTTGGCTAAACAGAGCAGTGGTTGAGCTGATCTCATTTTGGTGATAGTCCTGCATCAAGCTGTTCTCCAGATGTCTGTTACTGTGAGGATTTTATGATCCTGTTGCACAGTACAAATACATTGTAGTGACCAGTACCTACGCTGAAGACCTGAAGCTTAAAAAAGGTCTGTTACTAGAACAGACTTTTCACACATCAGAACATATTTTATCATTACAGTCAGAGTCACAGAATCAATTAACTTGGAAAAGACCTCTGAGACCATAGAGTGCAACCAATATTTATGTATCTGAAATATCTACATTACTTCAGTCAGATTATTAGTGATATCTTCAAGCTTTAGACATTTACACCATGGTAACAATAAATCACAGCTTTTGAGTGGTGATTTTTGGACCAAGTCCCTCACCAAGCTTCCAAGATACTTACAAATCCTACCTACATCCACATCACTTTATAACATCTCATGGTGTTATCTGGATGGCACTATTTGTGTACTGAAATATTATTTAAAAACTGCTGGGCTTCTAAGGATCTGGACAGACCACAGAAGTTTAATTGCCTCACATGTCTAATAACTGGAGTAAAGCTGTATATCCAAAAGAGCTACGCTAGAGCTTCTGTGCTCAATCCATTCAAACACAACACTTTTGGGTTCCTGTCATCCCAGCCTATGGACTTCTCCAAGACTATATGAAAAGTGACATATTGAACTAAGTTTAAAATAAATGCACAACAAACAGTGATGTTTCATGATTTTTTTTCCTCCTCTACATTTGAAGTGAAAGAAATACCAGGCTTCGTGGTAAAAGACAAAAATGATTTTCACATAGATTTTCAATAGGTCCTCTGCACTGCTTTCCAGAATGAAATGGGATTAAGATCTGTGAAAAAAAAAATCTTCTGCAAGACTTTCTTTCACTAAAGAGTTAACTATCAGAAAATTCAGTCAAAAGAAAGCTTATGAGGCCATCTCATCCATTCCCCTACTCCAAAATAAGATCAATCACATTGAAATTCTGACAGAATTTTGTCTGCCCTGTTTGTACACAACTCTAATGATGGAGAATACTCAGCATCTCCAGGCAATACATTCAAGTAAATTTTTTTAATGTTTATTCTAAATCTGCCTACCACTAATTTAAGTGCATTACTCTGTCTTATTTCCATTGGAAATGGACAACAGGTTACTCCTTACCTTTTGCAGCAACATTTTACATATTTCAAGGCTCCTATACCTCCCTCTGACTGACAACCCAGAGTTTCCAACCTTTTCTTCACAGACTATGCTTTCTAAATCTTTGGGCATTCTTGTTGACCTATTCTGAACTCTCCTCATATAGTAAAAATCTAACACAAACTGAATATCCCAGAGGGATTACACATAAATATTCCTAGTTAATTCAGGCCATTGCTACAACCTGTAATAAAAATTTTAAATTCTAATCCTGTTCTTCAAAATTATTTCAGATCCTCCCAGCTTGATGCTGAATGAGAAACTATCAAGCATGCTTTCCACTCTGTCATCTGAGCAACTCATTATGTCACTGTGTATCCCCCCAGAAACACTGGGATATGTCTAGCCTCCCCCGCCCCCCCCCCCAATACATCCTTATGGTTTGACAATGAATCATCAACACTCCTATCATTTCATCTTTGTCCATATCGCCTTACTTTTTTCAAAAGTCTTTTCACATAGTGTGAAAGTTAAAAGTAGATCACATCTATGGTTTCTTTCCTATCCACAGTGTCTCTGCTATTTCAAGGAATAAATTAAGGGACTCTGACATATTTGCTATAGATAATTACATTCTGTCTGTCATTTAGACCTTATAGTTCTGTAATTACTTGTTGGTAATTGAAGCTAGGCAACTAGTTTGTAAATCTCTGCATCTTCTTCTTTTATCCTTTCTAATGAAAGATAGCACACCAAACAGTTTTCTCCATTCTCTCAAACTTCTCAAAACTATGGCTCTCATTATTGTCAGCCTTAATGGAGATTAACACAGCCAGAAATCTTAAATGCACTTGGATGAATTTCAACAAAGCTATCTACTTTGAAGAGAAGTTTATTACCTATTATTTTCTTACTCTAACCTAAGTCTTTGCCATCTTAGAAACATAATAAGATTTCTTTGTGGTTTTGTTTTCGGGTTTTTGTTTGTTTGTTTTGCTTTTTTGTTTATTTGTTTAATATTCCAGGCTTTTCTGATTCTTCCTCCAGATACTTATACTGTTGTTCTATACCACTTCTTGTAAGTTTGAACTATATCTCCACACTCTACGTAGACTTTCAGGTCTAGAGATCCACAGTTTGTGCTCCAGCCAAGTTAGTCATGATGCTTTGCAGAGAGATGTTTGCTAGATCTAATGAACATAAAATTCTAACATATCTAATTTCTTTAATCAAAAAAGTTTCCTTTAAGTCAATTAAAAAAAAAGTTCAATTATCTATAAAATCAGTCACTCATATAATCAGAAATGCAAGACATTTCAATTTACAGTAGCACTTAGGTCTACCCGAGTGGGAAACTAACTTAAATTTTCTTATTTTTTCAATTCAAACTTCAAAATTAGAACATTCCTTTAATACATTTAATTTCAAGCCTTCAATTCCCTTATGTGTGCTTAAGAGAGGAATTTTTAGATTTAAGAAAATAAAATAAAACCTAGTTGTGAGGATTATAAAGGTTTTTTGAGTTAGGAAGGCTTTGGAGCTGCAGGCAGTTCTTTAGGCCTCAACAGGCTGGTACCTTTTGATATGGGATGAGAACCCTGAAAGTTAATTAATCCTGTGAGAAAAACTAGCAAGATAACTAAAACAAAGTGAGATAAGGAGGATGCGAGAGAAGCAAGCATGGGAATGGAATGTAGGGAGATAAATTTCTCATGAAACAAAAGTACATCCGGACAGGGAGTATCATCCAATTAGAAGCTGTAATTAAGTTTATGGACACTGGTATTGAACCTATGGCCGGTGGCCATGGGTGGGATTTTACAATATATATTGTGTAACTTGTAGTTAGAATGTGCTTGCTGTTTTCTTTTTTTCTTTCCTTTTCCTTCTTCATGGTGTGATATAATAAACTATCCTGTGTGTGACACCTGCGATCTGTGCTCCTTTTCAGCCACCACAACCAAAAAACAACCACACCTACTTATGTTCTACATTATAAATGTGCAGTGGGGAAAAGTAATGTTTCATTAGATAAATTACACAATGGAAATATTAAATAAAAAACATTCAACCCTGCTACTTGCTGATCACTGTGCACAAAAGTCAAAGTTTATGCTGACACACTAGGAGCATTATGATTTGCATACTAAATTATAATGAAAAATAAAGAAAATAAAATAGAAGACATGGACTAATTTTAGTTTATGAAGTTCATAGTTCTATTTGCAAGAGATTTAGGATACTTTATTCTCTCTATTCCATTCTGGAAAACTCTGTCAAATGTATTAAATTGCAAGTTTAAAATAAAACGTGATTCATAAAATGGATTACTTTTCTCTTAAACAGTAACATGCCTCTGTTCAGCCTCTGTATTTCCATTGTTGTAAGCCTCATGTGACAGCAGGCTTGAAAAAGGAAGCCTTGAGTTATTCTGGAAGGCAATGAATAATGCATGTATGGGTAATAATTTTTTAAAAAATCAGGCCTATTTCAGAGCTGTAAAGGCATCTGTTTTCTGGTACTTACTTACTGGTTAAGATGTTTCTTGGTCTTGAGTAGAATTATCCAAACCCACAGCTGGGCCATAGAATATGAAGTAAAAGATCAAAACATTGACTTTAACTGTATTAAAATCAGAAAAATCTGAAATTTTAATGTGAAAACATTGAAACATATAAAATGGAAGTTAAGAAGATTCTCTGCATTGACAAAAACTATAACATGTATGATTAAATAGTTCTTAAAATTTCTGGTAGAAAGTAGGTAATCACTGTGATATTTCCAGGTTTCAAAATCCCTCCAGTCTTATGTCCTAACTCATAAACTAGTCAACCCTATCAAGAATTTTACTTGCTTTATCTCTCTGTGCTGGTTTTGGCTGGGACAAAGTTAATTCTCTCCATAGCTAGCATATGTTGTGTTTTGGATTGGTGTTGAAAACTGTTGGTAATATTCCACTATATTACCACAAAGTAAAGAACAACTCCACTAACTTCTGCCTTTGTCAAATTTCAGAGCTGAGCAGACCATGTTTTTATGATCACCACTTCATCAACAAAAAATGCAGACTTCCAAGTATATGAATGTGGGTTTCTTCAACAGAATATCATGACAAAACTAGTCTTCTAACATGATGTTCTGAAACAACATGGCACACCTACCTCCAGCAGCACAGTCTCTGCAGCACACACTGAGAGAGATGTGAGATTGATGGCAACAGATGTTCCATTCACTACCTGTGTTAGAAGGAAACCTAATTGCCACAGGCGGCATTTAAATTCACTGTACTGAAATCTGGGACTCAGACAGAGGTCTCTGAATAAACTTATGTGTCCTGAGATGAACAGGAAATCGGATCAGGTGATAGGATAGTCTGGTCTGGCTGTAAACTTTGAAACCTAAGACTTGAACCTTCCCATTAGACTCCAATCATAACAAACAAAATCTTACTTCATATCTAACATTCTTTTTGCACTAGAGGAAAACATAAGAACTGCTAAGAATACATATTGCATAACTTGAGCAACAGCCATCATTAGTCCAAAAGCTTTCAGACACTGCAGGGAACTTGCAGTTTTCTGTGATGTTGCATCGTGCTGTAAAAAACTGGAGAACCACATCATCTGTGGAATTACAATTGGGGAACAGCCAGGAAAATTTCCTGCATTTTGTGTAGTAGGCAGAATAGAATTAACTTTAATGTTGCTTCAAATACAATGCTTATACCATCCATCCAGACAGAATAATATTCTGTAAAATGTGTTACCAGCATCAGCTAAATTAGCCTAACTTTAACCACTGTCATTTAATTACCTTCATTTATTTCAGAGTAATTTAGCCTGAAGTATTAAAAATATTTTTAAACAATTAAAATATATAAAAGCTGTTAGAAAGACATTGCCTTTGTATTTTAAACATTACCACATTGTAGAGCAATTGGGGATTTTTATTTGGCAAAGCACCAGATGCTTATAAAAAACAGTTTGCAGAGCTTTACAGAAAATAAAAATGCCATATGCTACCATTCACTGTGATTCCTGATCTAAGGCATTAACAAGTCTTAACCCTGGTATCTCATGAGCATTATTTTTCTCTAAGAATAAACAAAAGAACAATTAAATCAAAATCAAACATCACCAGAAGTCATTATTAAAGAAATCTGCATGGCCACAAAACTAGGTGTTCCTGCAGTGTGATTTAATATGGACAGAATTTCACAGTTTTAATTTTCTGAAGGAGAAAAATTAAGTTCTCCTTAGACATACTTAAAGAAAAGAACTACTTAAAATATTTTCCATTTATTTATTAATAAAAAGGAGGGGGCTTTATCATTATTTGAGTTCTATGCAATATACAGTCTAATTTACCTGTACCCTCAGTGGAGACTGGAAAGACTATTTCCCATTGCCCTTCACACAACTACCTGTCACGACTAAAAAAGATCTTGTAGAAAAATTGATTTGTAGACTATCTTACCCTACTGAAAAATGTATTTGTGAGATGTAAGAATCATTTTTGTCTCTACCATTTCTTAAAAGTGTAGGATGGAGAATATCCCTTAGTAAGCGTCAGTGAAGGAGCAGAAAGGTATAGGTTTCTACTCATGCTAATTTCAGCCTAGGCACACCTCTGAAAAAACAAAGGAATCAGAGGTCTTGTGAAGATTAAATACCTTTTCCCTTTTTCCTAGCAGCAAACATCATAAGAAAGTTAAGTAAATTTTATATTGGGACTAATGGCAAGTTGAACATGAGTCAGCAGTGCTCTGGCAGCCAGGAGGGACAACTGTGTCCTGAGGGGTATCAGGCACAGCATCACCAGCTGGTTGAGGGAGGGGATTGTCCTGTCCTGCTCTGCTCTGCAGTAGGGTGGCGTCACCTTGAATATTGTGTGCAGTTTTTGGCACTGCAATATAAGAAAGATATTGAGCCTTTAGAGAGTGTCCAAAGGACGGGAATGAACATGGTGATGGGTCTTGAGAGGAAGCCATATGAGGAGCAGATGAGGGCACTTGGTGTGTTCAGCCTGGAGAAGGGGAGACTGAGGGGAGACCTCATTGTGGTCTTCAGCATCCCCACCAGGGGAAACAAAGGGACAAGTATCAATTTCTTCACTCATGTGACCACTAAGAGGATTTGAGCTTCCCTGAGGTTTTGGTTGGATATCAGGAAAACGGTTTTCTCTCTGTAGGTGGCTGAGCACTGGAACAGGCTCCCCAGGGAAGTGGTCACAGCATCAAGGCTGACACAGTTCAAGAAACGTTTGGACAATGTTCTCGGGCACATGGTGTGACTCTTGGGGATGGTCCTCTGCAGGGCCAGGAACTGGACTTGATGATCCTGATGGGTCCCTTACAACTCAGGATATACTATGATCCTATAAACTGAATTATTAAAAAGAACATTCTTAATGTTAAGGCCACTGCTTTATTCTTAGACAACCAAGTTATCATAAAATCAATAACTATTTCTGAAGGTATCAAAGGAGTTTAAGCTTTATTAGGATGTCATATAAGGTTAAAGCATAAAGATAATGCAAGTGTTATTTAGATGCACTAAGCTAGCTAGAGGAGTATAGAATCGTTGTGTGTCCATTTACAGGTGGTCTTGAATTTAGGGCACCTGATAGAACTGATGCAGTGCAAGCCAATATACAGTAGATAATGTAAATGTGACCCAGGGTCTTTATCCTCCTCTGTATTTTGAGAAAGGTACTCAGAACAAGATTGCATGCCAGTATGTGCAGTTGTGAAAGCAAACAGAAAAGACACTTCTAAATCCAGTTTCAGGATCAGACACTGACAAAAGGTATTCTTATATACCATCGGATTTTTCTTTTCCTAGTAGAAGACAGCTGGATATCAGAGCAGATGAACTTGTTTTTTATCCAACAGTTATATTTTGCATCAACTATTCCACAAAGAAGCTATTACTTTAGTGTGTGTGCAATAAGACACAGAGGCTATTTCTCTTTCTGAGTTCCACAAAGAAAGCTCTGTCTTTAGCAATTCATTGTTCAGAGATACCCAAGTTAAATATATCCACTTACCTAACTCACTGTATTTGTTGCTGAATGCAAATAAATGAAGAGAAATTTTCCTGAGTTTCCTAAAGTTTGCTTTTATTTTTCAGGAAGAAACAGAGCATCTCACTGCCAAAAAATTCTAAGCCTCAGCAACTATTGACACCAAGACATCATTATCTTTTCAACATGCTTTTAGTAACAATCATGCAATGTTTATAAAGTGCTGAAAGAGCTTAGATTTTAGTGAACTTCTGCTCCTGCCACCGTTCACAAAATTTCATTACCTCTTTTTGCAGTGAATGATTTCTACACTAGGTCTAACATTGCAGTGGGAATGATCATTCACATCTAACTCCAGGACTTCAATTGCCCTAAGAAATTCATCAAAGCTACAAACTACTGACCTTACCCTAAACCCATCTGATTGCAGGCCAGTTGGCTTAAGTTTTCTTGCCACTCATCGGCACAAACATGGTTATCAGTAGCTGACCTGTGAATGGTCAGGAGCATCAAGGAATTCATGTTTTTGGACAGGGTAACTGGAAAGGAAAAAGGAAGAAATATCATTGTTATTTCACAAAGTTCTATAAATGGCAAACTTTAGACATAGAACTACATTTAAAAGTGTTTTCCAAGCTGCCAGTGCTTTTCCTGATTTTATAGGCTGAATAGCTGCACCATTTAAAACCAAGGCAACCATGGCTATCAGAACCTTTCTAAGACTGAACGATGAGACGCTGATAGCCCTAATCTTGTAGAATGATGTTTTAATCCATAGACAGTACAACACACTACAGTAATTTGTGGGCTGAATGCTGCTTGACATAAGAGTGATGCCATCATTTGACTGTTGGTAATATGTACTGTTCCTGTTGTAACAATTTGTGGGTGCAGAGAAAACAAAAACAACCACTGTTTACAAGAAAAATCTTCATTTCTTCTCTCTTAATTGGTACATAAACTTTCACAAACTGTCTTTATTGCATACGAAAAGATTCTCAAGTGGCCTTCCTAGTCATCAACATCTTCCTAGTCTCTATCCACATTTTTCAGATTTTACACACCATCTACACAGTGCCCTGCCATATCACTTTTCTTGTATATTTGCACTGGGACACTCCACACTAAGCCTTTGCCTTCTTTTTTGCCCAATTCCTTGGATGCTTTCCCAACCTCAACCCACTCTTCCCTTTGGTAATAGAAGGAGCATCCCCCACCTCTGCAACTGTACTCTAAATCAAATCACCAGTGATTACTACCGTCACCCTAGCATCACTTCGAGCCACCCCACGGTGGAAACTTACCGCAGTTCCACTCATCTGAGCTGTCACTGCAGTCTGGTTGCCCATCACACCAGAGCTCACGTGGCACACATTCATGGTTGGAACATTCAAGTTCACTCTCTTCACAAAATGCTGCAAGGACAAAAACATGTTTCCCTCTGAGAAAAAAGTGATCAGTGTGAAGTTCACATGGAGACTGAAAAAATGAGAAGGAGAGTGAAGATCATATTTAGGGAGCAAGGAACTGAGACAGTTTTGCCACAAAATTCAGCAAGGAAATCACTGAGGCACAAGGTAGTTGCTGCTACACAGTGTCAGGGGGCATCACAACTGAAAGGGAAGGAAGAGTGTCTGGAAATGCAAGATCCATAATTATTTAGTATCATTGGTGGTCTTGTATGAAGTCTGTCTAAGCCTCTCAGAAGTTTTAAGTAAAAATATTGTGTTCCATGCTTTTTTGCAGACTGCTCCACATTTGTTTAATTATTCATGTTCCTTGAAAATATTTTATTGTAATGAATACATATTTTCTCTCATCTACAGCAATTCTATATCAATCTCTGGATTCTCCTTTGCTTTTCAAAATTATGGAATTATTTTTATCTCCACTTCAGAGACAGGGAACTGCTGTATAGATAGACTTGCTCCAGTTCACAGTTGGTTGCCAGCTGGTAGCATGAGACAGGGATTTATAGAGTCTGTTCAGTGCAGGAACCATAACAGCCTCCATTTGCAACTGACTTTTAGCTTTTCCCCAACCACAACAAACCCCCTCTCAAAAGGCAGGTGTGTAGCATTACAGTACTCTCCTTAGTGACATACTTCCATCTCCTATAAACCCCTTCATTTGGGAATTCTGAGAGCTGGAGGAGGACAGAGAGGAAGAGAATGCATGGAAGGAAGCTGCATTCAGTTGTGCCAATGTTTGGCTTATGTACAGCTTTTATACTGCCATACAATCTAAGCATTTATTTGCAACACTAGTGCAAATGGTGTGCTTCACAGTGAAAGCCACACAGGTAGAGCAGGCAGAGCAGCCTACCCTGACATAGTGATCTTTCTAGCTCTGGAATAAAGCATGCATAAACAGAAAAAGCTCTTACTCTACATTCCAGAGAAAACATAATTCATGTGGGGAAACTTTGCTGTCATATTAGAATATTCAAGCCCAAACTCATAAGCAGAAAGGAAATGTATTCTGGTACATTAACCCTAGGCCCTCAGTAATCTTTTCCTTGTCATGATCTTAATTTGTGATCATGAGTAAATAATTTCAATACCATCTTCACTTTTTTAGATTACAGCACACAACTTGGAAGTCAAATAGTATAATCTTCACAATGCAAAGCAGGTTAAAAAATGTTTTGTGAACTGCCTCTTCCCTCAAAAAACAAAGTTTGATCTAGTGATATATGCAGGCTGCTGATCATTCTGGCAAATATATTCATATGCTCCACTTAGCACATAAAATGCGCCTACTATCCTGTCCTTGCCAACAGGTCCAGAGATGCAGGAGGAACTTCCTTTAAATCATAAAATTATATCCTAACATCCCAGGAAAAATGATGAAATACCAGGTTTTCTCTAAAGGGAGCTCAGAGTACCAGTAATATATTCGTGAAAGTGAAGCTAGCATCTCACAGCACCCACTCCCACCTTCGTATGCAGGGTGGGAGCCTCCAAAGAAGCTGCTGCTTGCAGGTCTTCCACCTCTGCCTATCTCACTAGTCAGCAGCAAGGTGAACAGGACACAGGGCAGCCTTGCAGGGGACCAGGGGCCTGTTGCCCTCCGTCAGCACTTTGAGCCAACTGTGCGCATGGATGGTATGGTCACACTGTCAACGTACCATACTAAGTTTTGTACTTTGATAGTTATCACAGTTTGGATTGCAGAAGAAGACAAGTCGGGAGACAGAATCTAAGAAATGTAAATTAGAAGAGAAATCAAATAAAAGCGGGAAATGTGAAATTTACTGATGAACAGATCAGATGGAAAATCAAGTAGAAATCAAGAAAAAAAGCAGTGAGTAGCTATGCCTGTATGGAATAAAGTTGAGAAAAGTTGAGAAAATTACTCAAAAAGCTATCAAAAAAAAAAAGAAAAGAAGTACAAAGACACAAGAACAAGGAGGGGGAGAGAGGAAAAAAAATAAGAGAGAGCACCAGAGTAACCAAAAAAACAGCAAGGACCCAAGGATGAGGACAGAAGATGAGGAAAGAGATAAATTGGTGCCACAGAAAAACCTAAAGGAAACTGAGGAAATGACTAAGCCTTTCTACCTGTGGAACACAGGAAAACACTTTTACTTTATTTTGCACCTGAACATCCCAAAAAAGTGATTAGCCCTTTATGGACCTAACAAACTGCATGAGTTCTTACAGCAGTTCTTTTCATCCATCATGTCAGGGCAGTCTGGGAAACCATCACAGATCATAGTGTGTTTGATGCACAGCTTCTTCACAGGACACTCCCAAAGGCCCCTTTCTCTACAACCTGGAGGCAGAAAAGCACAGTTCTGAAACATTTCCATGCAAATAGTTGAGGTATATATTTACAAATTTGCTGCATTTAAAGCAGCACCTCTGTTTGCCTGGTCCTAGAACTACAGCAGTGTAACACAGTAAGTTACAAAGCAAATATATTGTTTTCAAGAAATTTTAATTCAGGAGTATTTTACAAATATGAACCAGGGAATCAATACTGGATTACCGTAAAAGTCTACTCAGGTTTTAACCATAATTGGATGTATGAAGTGCTTGATTTTGTTTAGATTCAAAAAACCATATAAATAAATCTTACAGCACAGAGAAACAAATAGCCTTGACCATTGCAACTAATTCCTCATGAATAAAGAACTTTCTTGGGTATCACCATTTTCCAGGTCACCTTCTTGACAAGATTTGTAATACCTATTAATGAAAAATTAATTGAAATGAAATAAAACCTTTACTCCAATAAAGAACAAAGAATGTCAGTCATGTTAGGAACTTGACATGAAGATAAAAAAGCTTAAAATCCTCATAATATTAATCTTCCAATTTTTAATAGAGTGTTTACAATTCATTAAATACATGTTTGCCTTTCCCCTTCTTCGCACAGTGTTCTACTGTGAAGTGTAGCATGACACTCAAAAACTTATGTTTGAATACTATATAGACAAATACAGAGACAATTTCCTAGAAAAAATTCACTGCTTACTGAATTCAGTGTTCAAATATACTGTTTGTTGGTAGAGGCAATCTACCATTTGCAGCACTTATATTTCATCTCTAATTATTTTTGTGACATGCATTTTTAATTTATTGAGAATGAAAGGGAATTGAAAACCAAGATAGAACTTCTTCATATTTACATTGCCTGCATGTCAAAAATATGTTTTGACAAGAGATAGGGTTTCATTTATGGTCTTACTTTCATTCTTCTTTAAAATATGAAGGAAGTTACCGTTTGTTATTCATATATATATTTCCCATGTAATTACTATTAAGTCATTAATGTTAAGACCACCATATTTTTCTCTTAAATAAAAAACTAGAGTTAGAATTCAGATTGCAGAAAATAGTGAAAGACAGTGTTGGTTTTGATTGTTATGTCCACAATTTCTATAGCAGTTGTAAGACCTTCTTCTGGTCCCTGCCAGAAGCATTGTTCAGCAGTCAGCAAATTAACACAATCAATTACAATCAACTATATTTAATACCACAAACTCTTGTGATGTCTTTCATAATATTTTTCAGAAATTACCTTCCCTACACTTTACTGAAATGCACTCAGAAGTCTCACCTTCAGAATCTGGGTCAAATTTTCCAGCCAAATCCTAGTCTAAATGGCACTGAAGGCCTGCGATTTCACTGCAATTGGATGGGTGAGATTTTCTTTCACAAAGATCATGTGAAAGTATGACAGGGACTCCTAACAGAAGGATACAGTGAGTCCTGAATATAGCTTTGCTCTGCATGGGTAGCATATTCCTTATTCCTTTTGGTCTGTTCTTACTCATATTTTTTGGCCAGAGTAGTTTAAGCATATGAAAGCTAGAGCTACTCTTTTCCAGCCTCCCTTTCCCTGCACTGCGAAGTTGTCTCATGCCTAACATTTAAGGCACTTTAATAAAAGGTTTTTAAATTAAAAGCTGAGTGTTACTTAATATTATAAAACCAATTTCAAGGAATAAATCTAATAAAATTTGAGCTGGTCATTTACACATGAAAATATCATCAAGTTTTGATTTTGTCCTGCACACATGGAACATGAATGAGTTTGAGACAGTTACTTCTGAAGCTCTACAAGGACTTTCTGTTCTTCAGTACCAGTATTACCCCTGGTCAATGTAATGTCAGTCTGACAGCAGTAATTTCCTAGCAGATACAGTCTTCCATATTTATAGAAACTGATAAGCATTCTGCTGATTGCTTGTGACATTCTGTCTAGACTATAGAGACAGAGAGATCCACTCAAGAAATCAATGTTACATATTAGAATAATATTTCATGTGTTAATGCCTAGGAGAGTAAAATTATCCTAAAAGACGCATAACAATTAGTTTTCTAAGGAGTTCAAAATTGGGGGTAACAAAGAACATTTGGCAGGAAGGACAACTGGGACAATTGATTCAAAGGTAAAGAGATGACAAACTCTGAAAGAGTCACTGTGATCATCAGCTCTGACTTTCCTTCATAACGCAAACAAGAGAATGACCAAGTATTAAATTGTATTTCAGAGAGCATACTTTTGGGTTTTTTACTTTCTTTCTATTTACAGGGAGAGGGGAAGGGGAAAGAAAGAAAGAGGAGAGAGAATACAAGCATGATTTGGAAACTCCCAGAGACTGAGAATACATCCCACCTTAGTGATAAATAACCCCTTGGTTATTACCGCAGTTATTAAAACCACCTGCTTTTTAAAAAGAAGCACTTTGCGGGGCTGACAAGCTTGAATTTTAGCCTAGATTCAGCTTTCTGGATTTGAATTTTATTTTATTTCTGTGCATCTGAGTAGAAACTCTTTTATTGCCACAGTTTTGTAGCTCATATAAACTATGCTTTCATCTTAACCTGCTCTCTGTTGAAAAAAAAAAAAGCAAAACAACTAAACAGCTTGTGCACCTTAGCCCTACTCTGCTGGAATGTTTTCCATCTTTTACTAATATTCACACCTCTCTCTAAATCCTTAGAGATTTGTAATTATTCTCTTTGCCCCTAGGGATGCCAGGCCTGCATGCAGACCTCTATGGAGGCTACCCTTTAGCCACAGCAAGGAGTAGTTTAAACTCCTTTCTCCTCAAAATTCTCCTGCCAGCATGTGCAAGGATAAAGAGTGACCAAGAGATTTGGGGTTACTCTCAAGTTCAATACAAAGTATCTATATTATAAGTAAACTCAGAAACATACTGGGCAATAAACTTCATAGTTTTATGCTTGCACTTCACAGTAGCTTGAGGTTGACCAATCTGACAAAACATATAATTCTTAACTCTTGCAGTACAGAATCCACTTCAGCAACAGAGATCTTTTGTCAATACATCATAATGAGGACATTATCTTGTATAAATTTAAAACCACATTTGCAGATTCAAGATTTAATCTGCCAAGGAGTTGTTTCAGTTCAGTAGAGCCTCCAGCAATATCAAAGGAATTAAATCTGCAGAATTTTTAGCATGATTGCTAAAGGAATACTCAAATATACTCCAATATAGTTAGCAGAATCTAAATGATCAAATATCATAAATTGTATTCACATTGATCAAGAAGGATTCTTGACAAAGTACTTTTACCAACACTGTCTGAAAAAAACCCAACACTTTTAAACATGTTTTTACAGAAAACACAGAAAAAAGGACTTCTTCTCTGAATTGTCATGCTATAGTTTAAGTAACTGAAGGAAAAACAAAACTTATTTTCTAATGCTGCAGCTACCCTCCTTTCAAACTTATTGAATTTATTTATTTACCACAGTTGTCCTCGTCGCTATCATCCTCACAGTCAGCTTGACCATCACATCTTCTGGATGCCAGGACACAGCGCCCAGAACGGCACTTGAAGTGACTGGGTGAACATTCTGTCAATGACAAGGAACAGGGAGAAACGGCTCTCCATAAGCTGCAAGTTTAATCATGACATGGGCACAGTTATCACTGTGACTGTTTTGGAAGGGTAAATGACAGAAAGAAAAAGCTTGTGTGATACTAGATTGGAACGATACAACAGACAAGACTTTTAATAACTGCACTGTGAATGGGCTGAAGCAATATCTTCCAGAGCTCTCCCTCACATGCTGCCCACTGTCAAATTGCATCGCTTTGACAAATAACTGGCATACAACATTTAGACTGTGGGTATGTATTTTCTACCTACTCTTCTCACCACTGTGGTGTTTTGTGATGCATTGAAACGAGTATAGAAATATATAACAATATATCCTCAGGATAAAAAAAAATAAATTGACAATTGTGTGTCTATTTGAATTTATAAATGTCCACGAATTAACCCTTGTTACTCAGAGTACCATTCTGGGACAAGGGAACAGAACAGTTCTGGAAGATCTCTAAGGAAGTCATCCACTGAATGCAAGAGCTAGCAATCCCCAGGAGCAAGAAATTCAGCAAGGAAGGCAAGAGAGCAGCATGGCTGAGTAGGGAATTTCTGGTCAAACTCAGGGGAAGTAAGCAAATGTACAGGCAGTGGAAACAAGGACAGGTAACTTGGGAATTATACAGAGATGAACTGTAGGGATGGGGAGAGGAAGGCCAAGGTGAAGCTGGAACTGAACCTAGCAAGGGATGCAAAGAATAACAGGAAGGCCTTCTACAGTTACGTTAACTAGAAAAGGAAGGTCAAAGAAGATGTAACCCACCCCCAATACACAATGCTGATAAACTGTTAACAATGGATGAAGAGACAGCTGAGGTACTCAACAATTTTTTGCCTCAGTCTTCAACGGCAACCTCTCCTCGCACACCTCTCAAATGGATGGACAGAAGGATGGGGAGAGGGGGAGCAAAATACCTTCCAAACCAAGTAAATATCAGGTTCATGACTACCTGAGGAATGTACATAAGTCTATGGGACCCAATGAGATATATCCCAGAGTCCAGAGGGATCTGTCTGAGGTAGCTGACAAGCCACTTTTCATGCAGTCATGTGAAGTCTGAGGTACCCATCTTTAAAATGGGTACAAAGAGAACTCTGGGAATTACTGACCTGTCAGCGTCTCCTCTGTGTGTGGGAAGATCATGGGACAGATCCTCCTAGAAGCTATGCTAAGACACATGGAGGACAAGGAGGTGATGCGAGACACCAACATGGCTTCATTCAGGACAAGTCCTTCATGACCAACCTAGTGGCTTTCTACCATGGAGTGAGTATGTCAGTGGACAAGGGAAAAGTTACAGATGTTATTTATCTGGACTTCTGTAAAGCCCCTGACACAGTCCCCTACATCATCCTTCTCTCTAAATTCAAGAGAGATGGATTTGATGAATGGACTTTTCAGTGGATAAGGAATGGTTGGACAGTCACATCCAGAGGGTAGTGGTCAGTGACTCAGAATCCCAGTGGATATCAGTGATGGCCAGTGTCCTTTGGGGGTCCTTATTGGGACCAGTGTTATTTAATATCTTCATTAATGACATAGACAGAGGGATTGAGTGCACCCTCAGCAAGTTTTCAGATAACACAATGCTGAGTGGTGTGGTTGACACACTGGAATGTCACCCAGAGGGACCTGGGCAAGCTCAAGAAGTGGGCACATGGGAATCTCATGTGGTTTAATAAGATCAAGTGTAAGGTGCTGCACCTGAGTCAGGGCAAGCCCCAGTATCAACACAGGCTGGGGGATGAATGGATTGAGAGCAGCCCTACAGAGAAGTACTTGAGGGTGGTGCTGATGAGAGGCTGGACGTGACCCGGCAATGTGCACTTGCAGCCCAGAATGCCAGTTGTATTCTGGGCACATCAAAAGTAGTGTGGGCAGCAGGGTGAGGGAGGTGATTCTGCCCCTCTACTCTGCTCTGGTGAGAGCCCACCTGCAGTGCTGCATCCAGTTCTGGGGTCTCCAGCATGGGAAGGACATTCAGCTCTTGGAACCAGTCCTGAGAGGGCCACCAAGTTGATCCGAGGGATGAATCACCTTCCCTATGAAGAAAGGCTGAGAGAATTGGGACTGTTCAGCCTGGAAAAGAGAAGGCTTTAGGGCGACCTAATTGCAGCCTTTCCATACCTGAGGGAAACTACAAGAAAGATGGAGAGGAACTTTTTACAAGGGCATGTAGGACAAGGGGAAATGAATTCAAACTGAGAGTAGGTTTACATTAGATATTAAGAAGAAATTTGCTACTGTGAGGGTGGTGAGGCACTGGAACAGGTTGCCCAGAGAAGTTGCAGATGTCTGATCCCTGGAAGTGTTAAACATCAGGCTGGATGTGGGTCTGAGCAACCTGGTCTACTGGAACACATCTCTGCCCTTGGCAGGGGGGTTGGAAATAGATGATCACTTCTGGCACCAGGTCCCCTCCAACCCAAGCCATTTTGCATTTCTATGATCTATGAGAAAGTTTTATTTAGATAGTTTTGATAAATCCACTCATTTTTTCACATTGTATAGGTGACTTCAATGTACAACCTTCATCACATTTTGCCTTCTTTTTTTCCCTTCCTGAAAAATACCTCAGATATTTAATACCATGCAATTCCATGGGTAAATTTTAATATTCAATAAATAGTTGTACCAGAAATATCATCAGTTAAATTGGCAGCCTTAGAAAATAACATTCTAATGATAAAAGGTATCAGAACTTCACTCCCAACACTTAAAGATTGTTTATTATGAAAATAACTAAGTTTATAATGTCTACTGTCTTGGCCAGTGGTACTCGGATTCAGCACTGACTCAAAGAGAAGTTAAGCAATTCATCACATTGTAATAACTCTGTCAATAATTGCTTAGGTTGGAAAATCACCTCTACTTCATAATCACAAACATTTTAAATGCTCTCAGAAGTTTAATTTCTTTTGTTACATGTGATTTTTCCCACAAATACTTACACTTTTCAGGGAAGACTTTCTAACCAACATTGGCAGTCAGTAGAAAGCAGGGATAGAATCAACATAAAATTCTAGTTGTAAGTGAACCCAAAAGAACTCTGATAAGACCTTTGAATTAGTTAGACCTTTTCTAAAAGCATGCTAACCCCTAACCCCCCACTCTCTCATGGATTTTCCAGTAATATCTGTTTCAGTGCTAAAGTGATCAGCCAGTGAATCAGCTTTTTAAAGACTGTCAAGGGTCTATCTCCTGCTTAGAAAAGCATTATTAGATGATCTAAGTAGACAAAAAATTGAAATATAAATGCAGGCAAGAAGGAGATGTGGTGCTAGCAGCAAATTTCAAACATGGATTTTCACAGATCGAGGGAAATTGATCCTTCCTTCAAACAGACTTCTTATGAAAACTTCCTCTTATCTGCAAACCATAGTTACCCAATTCCATGAAGCTCACTTTGAAATATTTTCCACAGTTTAACTATTATAATTTAAAGAGGAGGTATGAAAAAACAAACACCAGTGACTTTGGGAACCTATTTAAATCTTTAATTTGCTGTTATGGGTGTAGGAGATACCTTCTACAGCTTCATCTGGTGTTAGACAAGTTTGGTTGTCTGAGTTCTCATCCGGAAACTGAGTGCAGTCTGTGTCTTCTGGCCACTGCAGACCTACAATTCCAAGCACAGCCTCACAGCGTTCCTTAGACTGTACACATAACGTCCTAAGGAGACAAAGTGGAATTGCACAAAGTAACTGAGTTATTATCTTAGAAATTCCCAGATATTGGAAGTTAATAATCCCAGCCAAAACTAAAGATGAAGATCAAGGAAAAAAAATCAGTTAATCAGACTATTTTTACATGAAGATGAACATGTATCAAAAGATAGGCTACTGTTGAAACCTTATTTTAAGGTACTGTATGTACTTAGGTTATAAGTCAGATTAATTATAACCAAATATAACTACTTACAAACATGCTTTTCCTCTGTAACAGATGGCAGAGAACTTTTTTTTTTAAGAAACACTAACTGCTCTTCTTTAGGAAAAGAAAAACTAAACACATTTTGTACTACTGAAATGCTACCTCTTCTGATGCTGCTACCTCAGAATCCATATGGTTTCAGAAGGACAAAAGATTTAAGCCTGCAAACAAAAGAGGAAAGAACACTCCAGGGAATTAAAAAAATTAAAACTTTAGAAAAAGCAAAGCACAGATCAGCCCAGTCTTGAGACTGTCATTAGTTAGAGCAACAGAAGCGTGTATCACATGTGAAAAAGGAATGAAGATAGTTCTATTGCTGCATTTTTTTACCATATAAAATCAGGAGTCAATACACAAAATCCACTCAGTCCATTTATATTAATATCCTGTATCCCAAAATGTCCAATGTCAAATGCTTCAAAATTACAAAGAGAAAATGCATAATAGAAAAATCCCATAATATTTTAAACATTTGGCCATGACTTTTTCCCAGAACTGTAGTTGATGTACTATTCAGTACAGTAGTCTTGTCTTATATCTGTCGTATTTTGATTATCTGCTTGTTTCAACTGCCTCTCTTTATTCTACTCATTTTCTTTGATCTTTTGACCAACTGAACATTTTTTCCCCGTGCAATAAGCTTTGAGAAATGCAGTGATGAAAACCAAACAAAAAAGTTCTTCACTGAGTTGGGCAACTGGAAGGAATGGATGAATGAACTGACACCAGTTAACCATGCTACAGTTACAGGCTCTCTCTTCCCTTTTAGATCCTTCTCAATAACAAAAATTTCAAGAAACTTTTGGATGACACTCATAGGCATATGGTGTGACTCTTGGGGATGGCCCCGTGCAGGGCCAGGAGCTGGACTCAATGATCCCTGTGGGTCCCTTCCAACTTGGCATATTCTGTGATTCTGTGAAAGAGATTGACTCACACCACTTTATAACCTCAGATTTCTCAATGATGGAATTTATATCTTCCAATGACAAAAAAACAATCCCACAATAAAAATACAATAATGCAGAGATATCTAAGCCATTTCTGGTCTGTGTTCCCTGCACACTCAGATCTTCAGTCAAAGCAGACCTTATCCAAAGTATTACAAGCCATTTAGTTGTCAGTCTGTGGTAAAAGAGTTAAAATCTAGATAATCTTCAAAGCAGACCTGGACTAATACTAACAATGCCTTATCAGAGATGAAGAATGCTTTCTGAAATTTGAAAACATACTTGATAGATCAATGAGTGTCCTACACATGAGTAAGTTCAATTCTTTCAAAAAAACCTCTTTGCCTGCATTCCTTACTTTGAATAAAACTTAATGAAGACTGTTATAGTTGAAAAAAGAAGCATAACAGTCAAACTAAGAACACAAAGACAATGAAAATCCTTGGAATGCAGGGATAGTTGCTTTTTACAGAGGAAGTAGAATTAAAGTAATTTAGTTCTACCACTTAGAATGAAAAAACAGATTCATGTGCCAGTATTTAAAAAATCCAATACACCCCTAGTAAGTTTGTATTACAATAGAGGCAGAATTATAACATGAATTTGCAATTCCATGGTTGGAAGACGCACTGTGACTTAAAAAGCATAATACTGAAAAACGGCATTGGCTGAACTCAGTTTCATATTTACAGGAAAAGACAGGTAAAGAAATACGTATGTCCTGTTAAGCTCAACCAACAACTGATACCTCCAAACAAGAGGGCAGTTATTTTGCAAAGCCACCATCGGATTCTTAAAATATAATTTGTATGCTGAGAATGTAACATTTTGTCTTCTAGGAACTTCAAACTATAAAGTAGATTTATATTTATACTGACTTATCAAATTAGTCTTTCTCTGCCCTACATTTAGCAATTAAAACTCTATTGGCATGAGGCTATATGTGTCATCATTTCTAGAATACTATAACATTATAACTGTATCTGAAGTTCTTCCTAAAATGTTATTGTTAAGCAGATACTACAGATCTAATGGGACCTTCCAAGTATCACTTCCTGATACAAATCACTCTCTATTTATGATCTAAGGCAAGAGTGAAACATAGCAACTATTACAAAAGTACAGCTTGGAATTCTACATGTTAGAGTTTTATGTTGTATAGTCAATCCGATCTAAATGTGGTGTTAACCTGCTTTGAGTAGGAATTTGGACCACATAACTTCCAGAGGTGTGACGGACTGAAATGCCGGTAATGTCCTAAACATTGTCAAAATCAAAGGAAGGCTGTTTGTCAGACTGCTGTGACCACTGAAGCACTCGCTCCCTTCTAACACTTCCTGACTGGAATTTGGACTCTGACTGGGAACTTAAGATAAGACTATTGTCTAATCATCTCAGGTCTGAGGATTAGCAAACAAGGCCCAGGGGGTGGTGGAAGAGAAGGGTTTGGGGAGCGTGATGGCAAAATCTCTCCACACCAAACCGAAGGAGTAAACCACTCCCACCCTTGCTCTGGGAAGACCACGTACACATGGGACATTCACATGAGAGGCAGCTGAGAAGAGTCATAAACCATCAAGAACCCCCAAGGCACCCTCCTGACTTATTCCTGAGGCCTTCCACCACCAGAGGACTGGACATGATCCAAGCAAAGCAACAAATGCAGAGTCTGTTGCCAGAGACTGCAAAGATTCCCCCACACCAAGGGGAGGTGCCTGGACATCTGAACATATATTAATCTATGGGATTCTACTTTTGGGGGACCCTCACCACAAAGAAGACCAGAAAAACTGGACCCACAGAACACCACAAGGTTACACAGAGTGGTGATACATTTTTTATTTTAATCACTTTCTTTCCCTCCCTCTTTTTTCCTATTTCTTTCTATCTCTCTCTCTGTCTCACATTTACCATTCAATAAAACCTATGCTATTGACTTTGGCACTGGTCTCATTTTGCACCTTAATTTGAGCAGAGGCATTTCTAATAATTTTAATAACCAGATCATAACAAGAGGTCCCTATCAAACTAAATTGCTCTACGGTTTATACAAGTTGCTCTTAATACCTTAAATTTGAAGTCTATTCAACTGTCTTGTGATACTTTCTAAAATCTGTTAGCTACGTATGAAGGTAAAGAGTCTACAGCTTGTGTGCCTCTACACTAGAGTAAGCTAGCACAATTTTTATTTATTATTCCGTTTTCTTAGGAAAAAAGCTAACTTGATTTTCACACAAGCAAACCTGAAGCAGAGCTTGTACAAACTTTTATGTGACTCTGCAGATATACCATGTGCAATATTCTAACTTCCCCATTACGTGAGAATTAAGCAGCATATTAATAAATTTTCCTATGGCTCACTCTTACCTTGCACTATGAAGCACATCACTAGACAAAGAAATGTTATCTATTTGTCAATAATGTCACTTGGCAGGAAATTTTAGGACACATATGGCAATTTTCAGTGCACTTTTCTTTCAATACAGTAGTTGTTAATTGATCAATTCAGTCAAGGTAGGCCCAATAGAAGAGACAGACATACAGTATGAGAAGGATCTAGCAGCCAATAGCTCAAAGAGTTCTGTGTGCTCATCAGGTTTAGTAGCTCTGCTAACCTGCAACAACTGCTGCTACCAAAGCCATGAGGTTAACAGAATATAGTCTATTTTGAACAAGCAGAAGCATAATTTTAAAAAGTACAGTTATGTTACTTGATGAGGATGATAGAACAGTTAATCCAACAAGTAAAGAACGTAAGTTAATTGGTAATTCAGAATGATGTGACACTCCTAATTTAGAAAGGCAAACATGCATTAAAATCTCAGTTGTCAAAAGCAATTGGACAGAACTCTGCATAAAGCGACGTACTAATGCAAGGAACTATTATAAACACTAATGTTCCTAATTAAATTAATCAATCCTATATTTAAACACCTTTTATAGTGGTGCAGTTCTAATCAAATACACATAAATGGAAAATGCTTCATACAAAGCTCACAGCACCTTTCTTGTCAGTTTGTCCAACAGTGGAGTCAGGAGGTTTGCAGGGCACTGGCCTAAAAAAGTGGCTGAAGGGCAGAGCTCTAAGGGTTCTAGTGAACAGGGCTACATCTGACTGGTGACTGGTCACCAGTACTGTTCTTCTGCGTTACATTCTAGAACCAGTCCTGTTTTATGTAGTTATCCATGGTTTGGATGTTACAGTTTAAAGCACCATTAGCAGGATGCTGATGATACCAAAATGCGAGGCGCTGTTGACTCTCTTGACGGACAAGAGGCCTTACAGAGGAATCTAGATAGACTGGAGCATTGGGCAATCACCAAGGCAGTGAAATTTAACAAGAACAAATGTCAGATTCTGCACCGAGGATGGAGTAACCCCAGACACAAACTGGATACAGCAGCTCTGCAGGAAGTGTGCTGGTCAGCAGGAGACTCAATGTGAATCAGCAGCGTGCCCAGGCAGCCAAGAAGGCAAACCACATGCTAGGGTGCATCGAACACAAGTGCTACCAGTCAGTGTAAAGAGGTGATTATCCTGCTGTATTCAGCAATGGCACAGCCTCAGCCTGCACACTGTATGCAGTGCTGATCCTCACAATTTAAAAAGGATGTGAAGATCCTTGAATTAATCTCCAGAGGACAGCAACAAAGCTGGAGAAAGGAATGTCCTATGAGGAGTGGCTAAGGACTGTGCTTATCTCCTTTGAGGAAAAGGAGACTGAGGAGTGACCCCATTTCTCTACAGCTTGCTGAGGAGGGGACAATGAGAGGGAGGTGATGATCTTTTCTCCATGGTATATAGTGATCAGACATATGCCAACAGTTCAAAACTGCACCAGAGAAGGTTTAAACTGGACATTAGGAGGTATTTCTCTGTTGAGAGAGTGGTCAAACCCCGGAACAGGCTTCCTAGAGAGATGGTCAATGCCCCAAGCTTGTCAGTTTTTAAGAGGCATTTGGACCATGCTGTTAATAACAAACTTTAACTTTTGGTCAGTCCTGAAGTAGTCAGGCAGTTGGACTAAATGATCATTGTAGGTCTCTTTCAACTGAAATAGTCTATTCTATTCTATATATATATTTTTTAAATAAATTGTTATTCCTTTCCTTGTTTTGACTACTTCAGATTCTAAACAAACACAAGTAATGAACTGCATTTAATGATCTTACAAAATATGGTTCTCTATCTTTTGCTATGGAATTCCAAACCAAAATTTCTGGCATTTTTGATGGAAGCATAAAATTGGGAAAAGCTAACAAGAAAAAGTCAAGAAATAAATGAAGTATAGTATAGTACCTGCAAGGTGGGATCCGCTGATTTGTATGGGGGTCACATTTTGGTACTAAGATTGTACAGGCAAAAAACATCAGGTACTTGTAGCAGTTGGTCTGAACCAAGGCTGGGAAAAGAGAAGACTCCCAGCTGATAGAGGCTTCTTTCTGCGTCCTGTGGCCCAGGTAGTTTGGGTAGTAAGTATAGTTGTAAGGCAAGTTCATACAAAGTTCCAGAGTAATTGGTTCACACTGACCTTTCGCCGAAAGAAAACAAACAAAACCACAAATGGTTTGAGATGAAATTAAATACAGGAGAAATAATTATATATATATTTAAAATTTATTAGTCAGGAAATTTCCTCTCAGGTGTGAGAAACTACAAGTTTCAGAGCTCAAAACCCCCTATGAGTCTGTTCACACCAATAAAGGTGGGTTTGACTTCTGCCTACCTCATACACTGTTAAGAAACAGTGTAGAAATTTCCTTATTAAGATGCATTAACTTCCGGAGCAACATCTTAATTTTAATGTGGTACAATAAACAATCCTTCAAAATGTATTTCTTCTTTTCAAATCATGGTGCTCATTATTTTCAAGAGGTCCTGCCCTACAGAGCAACACACTTCCTACTGGTGTACTTACTATGCTACCACAACACACCTCATATTTGCAGTGCAATTACCAAAATTATGAATACAGGGATCATTGGATACTGTGGGTTGGAAAAGTTCTCAGGAGGTCTCTAGTCCAATGTCCTGCTCAAAGGTTCGTCACTCTGAACACTGATCAGGTTTCTCTTATTCAGTCAAGTCTTGAAAAATCTCTAATGACAGACACTGCAAAATTTCTCTGGATTGAAAACAGAATCCAGGATTTGTTTTTCAATTTTGTTTTATTTTTTGTATAACAAGATCTGAAGAAAGAATGGGGACAATTGGGTTGTGTATTGCACAAGCACTGAGCAAGAAACAGTCTACATGCTAATAATTTAATTCAGAAAAGACAAAATTAATAATAAAGGGAATAACAAGCAAGGGTAAAATGAATGCAACAGCTACAAAGTCTATATGAATATAGACACTATAGCTACATACAAATATTATCCAAATTTTAGGAGTTTATCCCAACAAATATTGAACTGACCTAGCATTTTTGGATCTAAAAAATTGTACAACTTTTGTATTTCTTCTCAAATTGATTTTTTAATTTTCCACCACAACAGAAACCACAAATAGAATTTAACAGTAATTCACACTGAAATTCAGCTTTTTATTTAGCAATGAATCCGAGATGAAATTATTTAAATTTGTTTCCTCTGGATATATGAGAAAATTTACCATGAAAAAAGGTACTGTTCTGAAGTCATTTGTTATCAAAACACTGCATATATTTGCCTATTCTGGAAGCAAATATAACTTAACATGATTAATATGCTCTGTCAGCCAGTTGCCAGCATCAGTTGCTAGCACAGTGTGGCATCTGTGTCATCCCATTGCAGAATCCTTGAGAGGAAATTGAAAGAAGATCCAGCAGTCAATTATTCATCTGATAAGCACAACTGGCCTCTCTTTCTTGGTCTGGCATTTCTTATTATAACTTCTTTTACTATTTACCTCAGATTTGATGATCATGAAGCTCATTTTATATACAGCTTTTCCTCTCTGCTAGATCTTTGCATACTGCCAATACTGAACTATTTCTGTTGTCTCAAACCACTGAGTCACATATTTGGGGTATATGAGACTCAACAACTTCAACAATTCTCACATTACTGGCACTTCCTTTTCTTCACTATGAACCATCCCTTGTCCTGCCACACTTCAGCCTCAGATGCCAAGATCAATTTGGGCTTGTTTTTTGATTTTCCCCAGTAAGTACCTTTCCTTGATGTGTACAGAATATTACATGTCCATCAGTATTTCATGATAAATACAAAAGTACATGCAATATTCTAAGTGTTTGTATAACATAACATTATTCAGGATTCAACGCTTGAAATGCACATGTCATTCCCTTTTACTATGCATCATATTTATAGGGGTTTAGGTGAATTCTAGAAGAAAATCTAGTCCACTGAAATGCTCCTGGAGGGTAGATCTTCACAGGATTTCAACATGACTACAGTTTTCACTCTTTGTTTAGAAAGATTCTGTTACATTATGTGCAGAAGTGTCATTGTAGGTTTGAAAATAATAACTTTGACTCTCAATTCCCTACAATCCACAGAATAACAAACAGAGCAGACACTCAGGGAAACATCTGACTCATTTTCAGTAACCCAAATGTCAATCCTTCTGAGTCTGTCCTACAGTTTAAGAGATCTTGCTAGTCCCTTATTTATAATATACGTGAACACAACCTAATGAGTAGAGAACAAGGAATAAAATTTATTGCATCCTTTATCCTAAATTTAAAAACAAACAAAGAAACAAAACCGCAAAAACCCCCAAGAAAACCAAAACCCAACAAAACCAAGACATCATCAAACATATTACACCTGTATTAAATATCTTTCTGTGTTTATTATTAATTTGGTCTATCTATCACATAGGAATCAGTTTCAAACATAGTAACAGAAGTGAATGGGATGTTCTATGGAATCACAAACTGGCTGATATTGGAAGGGGCCTCTGCAGGACAACCCCCTGGCTCAAGAAGAGCCAAATTGAACAGGTTGTGGAGAGTCACGCTCAGGCAGATTTTGCCTATCTTTAAGAATAGAATCTCTACAACCACTCTGGGCAACCTGTGTTCATTTGCATTCACAATAAAAAAAAAAAGTGTTTCTATGTTCAGTCACACTTTAAAAATGTGTTTATGGTCAGAGTTTCATTATGCTCCCATGTTTCATTTTGTGCCAATTGCCTCTGATCCTGTCACTGAGCATGAAAATAGCTTGGTTCTGTTTTACACCCTCCCTTCAGATATTTGTTCTGTTATACTAAATATATTGTGAATGAATTATAAAGCCAGGCTAAACTGATCAAATATTATCACATATGGAGAACATCCACCATATTCAATAATGTGAAATGTGGTTGTGCTTTGGAATTTTCCAACCAAATAGTTCCCTGGGATAGAAAATACTACTTTGTCAAAACTGAAATGTTCCATGAGAATTTTCATTTCTTACCAATGATGAAATAATTCTGGTCAAAATATGAAGAACAAAAATAATGAAAAAGACAATAGTTCTTCCAGATGTTATGCAAGAAAAATCTCCCCCAAATTGTCTTGCTGTTCCATTGTGTATAAACAATTAATTATTCATGGACCAGAAAGGAAGAAAAGAAAGACAGATGATCCAGAAGACTAATTCAGATTATGTGTTACTCCCACTAAGAATTACGGACAGTTACCCATAAAGTATAAAGCAGACAGAAGCAGGCCCCTAGAAGTGTTCAGAGACAGGATGAGAGGCAAGACATGAGTTGTAACACAGAGAATTTATAACACTGTAACAGATCTCTTAGAAGAACTGTGGAATCTCTGCCCTTAGAGATACTCAAAGCTCTGCTGCCCAAGGTCGTGTGCCACATGACTCAATTGGCACTGATTTGATCAGAAGTTTGGGCTAAGTTGACCAAAGGTGTGACCTAACTTTCTTCTAATGCTAAAATAAGGTACTTAAAATTGTTTCTTTACAAAAACTTTGGTAAAGCATTGATAAAAGAACATGTAAAGCATTTATGCTTTATAAAGCATCTTATACCTTTACTTCAGCAGCATCTAAAGGCTCCATTATGAATGGTGCCTGTCTCACACACATGTAGGTGATAGTCACTGCTCTAGAGAGTCTATGGAGTTTGGACTAGCTGACATTCCCATATCCATTCCATCCTAAATGGAATAACATTACCCACACAAGCTACCATATATTACCAAACCATATCATACAGAGAAAACTGCAGCACAAAGCAATTATGAACTGTGTCTGCACATTCATATGTAAGTGAAGCCAAGCCTGCCGAGGTACCAAGGTGACCTGAACTGAAGTAATGGTGTTAATGCAACACCAAGTTTTAATTACTTCTGAATAACTTTAAACACAGTACTGCCCCAGGTTCAAAACCTAGACAAATATATTTCCATTACCTGTTCACATTGCTGCATTGCACAAGTGAGAAAAACAGCTATTCAGAAGAAGTGCAGTTAGTACAGGAGCCCCACATGGAGAGGTATAGTAAAGGACATAGATATGAGGATACACAGAGTGGAAGACCCCAATGATACTCCACAACAGATATTAGTCAGAAGAATAATTAGTCTTGCCAGTTTGAATATCATAATTATTCCTTCATAAAAGGGCTAAAATTCTCCTGACTACTAAATACAACAACATGGGAGTTCTTTTTGTATTTTGAAAATAAACCAGTAGGATCTTCTTTACACTTACACTATGTTGTTTACTTTATGTAGACACTGAATGTCATTAAATGCTAAGAAAAAGGGCAACTGTAAACACCCAGTAAGAACATATAAAAAATTGACAGAAGGAAAAATAACTCAGTATCAAATGTTACAACTCCTAGTACATCAACAGTTATGATGGCACTTTTATTTCAACATTGCCCTTTACAAAACCTAATCATTACACATGCACATTACCTAATAAATTGAAGCATTACTTACTGTGTTCTGCCCTGCATCCTCGTTATAATCTAAAACACCCTGAAACAGTGAGAGAATGAAGCACATGACCTACTTACTGCAGTTTGCCTGGCTGTTTCTCATCTCACAGAAAGGGGCTTCACAGGGATCAGGACAGGAAGAGCACCTCTGGTCTCCCTCCTGACAGAGGGTTTGATCTGAGCGAAATAGAGATTTATTGTTCAAATTATTTACCAGGCCAATAAAAATGACTGGTGTGTAGCGACGAGAAAAAACAGTGTTCATGTAACAATTATTTCCTTTACATAGTTGGGTAAGTACCCTATAGAATTTCAACTGCAGTAAGGATGTGTTATAAGGATGAAAAGTGTGCAGTACTTTCCAGATTTTACTTTTCTTTACCCTTATATTATATAAGAATCCCATTTTTTGAATAAGAGGTAGGGGTCTCTGAAAGACATTTACCATGATCCTCTAGCAGAGTATGAAAAGTCATGTAAATCATATTTCAAAAAGAACAATAGGTCCTAGCTGAAAAAGAATAGTCACTGAGAATTATTCTTCAATGCCATTCAGTTGATCTGCTTCTCATTTTATAATTGTTTTCATTGACAGTAGACAACATCCTGAAGAAGGGTCCTCAGAGCTGGAGTTTTATTGTTGTTCTTTGACCGGTTAGAAAACAAAAAACAAAAAGAAACCCCAAAAGGCTATGGTCCTACAGGTGGTATGCAGAATAACTAAACTCAGCATTTCATCAAAAGTTTCTGAGAACACTATCTGGGTAGTTACTTTATCTGACAAATCCCTGGACTTCTCTTTCTCATAGTGATGATAGCTCCATTTCAAACCATTAAATTCTATCTTTCATGTGCAAAATCAGTCATTTAATTTACTATTCTGTACAGAAAGACTGAATAGATGGTATTTTATCATTTTACCCTGTTTTAAATGACCTATTGCCACTATTGTTTAGTCTTTGTATTGCACTACTGTCCATGACCATTAATCATTCTGTCATGACATCCTGACATTGGGCACACAGAAGATGCTGAAGAAACACCTTATTTCAATGACCTTGGTAACAACCTTGTCTCAAAGAACTGATGATGTAATCATATCTATTCATAATTATGTGGATTTACTTTCCTTCACACATAATATATTGAAGCAATGGAGGCAATTTCTTTACCATGGGAATTGACTGTCTTATTTTACAGGTGCATCTGACTGCAAAATGGAACCTGAAAGGTAGAAAATTCTAAAGTTATCCCAAATATTTACATTGAAATTATTTTTTTTAATTTTGCTCCAACTCCTTCTTATCCCACAATGGAAGAGGCTCTCAATTCTTTAAAAATTCATGTGTTACAATGTAGATTTTTCTGATCCTAGCACAGACAATGCTGAATTTCTATACACGTTCTACCCAGCCTTTTGAAGGGATCACAGAACCAGCTATGAGTATCTATATTAGATTTCTATTGTCAAAAAATTAATGACAACAGCACTCTTAAGAGGATACCATACCTCAAATCTCCTTAAGGTATGTAGTGAAGGAGACCACTTTTCTCATTCAGATATAGATGAAGCAATGGTCATTTGTAATCTCTGGATGTATATATTTATACTGGGACAAGCTCCCTGTATCCTTATATAGGCAAGTGGCAAGTCACTACAGCTTGGTCTCAAATTTCTATGCTGATTTCACATATTTGCCATGTTTGTAACAAAACCAACACTCCAGATCACTTTCATGCTGATTTCACTGACTCTGCTGGGCATATCCACATTTTTTAATCTGATTTTTAGACAAGAGAAGTCTTTGTAGTAAGTGTATTCCCTATTGTATTTTCTGCAGTTGCTGAAAACAACAAAATGCATAAGAAATACAATAGTAAGTCACAAACAAGAATTCTGCCTTGCTTTTACATGGACTTTGCAAGGAACTAAAGGCAAATGAAGTGCAAATTCTGCCAACATATTCCCATGCAAATTAGGATGGATGGGATATGGTTGCACGAAGAACTTTGCTCTAAACAGTACTGAAAAATATTGGATAGAGCATTTGCACATTGAAAAATGAATAATACAAACAAGGAAAAATTTTCTATTTAAAAGTTTTTCAGTTTAATGCCAAACAGAAAGATCTTTTAGCATGTAGCATGACCATTGCCTACATAATTATCACCCCATACTAATCCTCATATTGTTTAATCTGTACCTGTTCATCTTACCAAAAAAAGATTTTGAGCAATTCTTCAACATCAACAGGATGGGAAAAAACCAGTGAAAACAAAACACAGCACTGACTTCTAGCCCAGATCATGCAAGAGAAATGGAGGATCAAAGAATCCATTCAATAAGACTGAGCTTGGACATCAGAAAAGATAAAGAGTAAAAACTGAACATTTTGTCAAAGTGCACAGTCAGAACTGAGTGGACAAAACTTGGTCCTGGGTTTTTAGATTGCCATAGCCAGAACTGGAAGAAACTCCATGCAAGAGGTTTTTACAACATCAACATTAGTAGCAAAGAAAAATAATGGTAATTTCTGTATTTAAATTTCTCCATTATTTTTGGGGATGGAGATGTTTAAATTGGAGTAGGACGATCTCAGGAATTTTGCATGAACAAAAGGGACTGAGTAGAAATGCTTATGAAAGAATTTATTCTAGACTGGTTTCCCAAAGAAATGAGGCTTATATAATCACACTGTGTATTTATCTTATGAGAACAGGCCTGTTTTACTCTAAGTTTTAAAAAGTTTGTCTTATTACCCCTACATCTGACAGCACTAACTTTCTAAATAAAGTCAAATATTTTAATTTCTTTAAATAAGGTTCATTATAGAAATACATTAAGAATTCTTGCATTGAAGGAAAACCTGTAATATGAACTATACCTTACCAGAAATAAGATAATTACACGTGAAAAATAAGTTCAAATGCTGGAATCATCATAACATGACAACATTCATTTCTGAGTGTCTTTTGGAAACCATGTTCTGAAGCTCAAGAAATTGCATGGTTTCCTCTTCTATCATACAGTCCATCATAAGACAACTATCAAGTAGCTGTGAAAACTTACATTCTCATATATTTTCCCTTAGTCATCACACTAAATCATTAGATTACTTAAGAAAACATGCTTCCTCTGATTCCCAAGTTATGATAAAAAAAGGATTTTCATGAGAAAATTCCTCCTCAAACAACATCAATTCCTGTGATAGTAGATTCTGATCGCTCCAGACAATGTGAATATGTACACACCAATTAGCCTTAGCAAGTGTTATTGGAAAGGCAAAGAAACTCTTCGGACAGCTTTAGCTAATGGCACTTCAGAACACAGCAGTCTATGGTAAGTTTGTTAAGTTTGGCAAGAAAAGTAAAATAAGGCATATTCTTACTTTCACTGCAATTTTCTTCATCACTCCCATCTTTACAGTCATTATCTCCATCACATTGGAATGCACTAGGAATGCACTGCCCATTTCTGCACTCCACCAGACCCTGACTGTGACATGCTAGAGAAAGAAAAATAAAAAAGACAATATTCTGATCAACTTACATTAATGAAGGTCTGCGTTATTTTTGAACATCACCTCCAAGATATTTTAGGATGAGCTGATAAAACTGCTTAGCACTGAATGTCATGAGACATTATTCATTTTATGTAGGTTGTGTTTTCAATACCTACAGCCATGCAGATCTTTAACTACAGAGACTGAAACTATAGGTCAGGTATTAGCAAGAGGCTGAGATGAAGGCTTAGCTTTTCCATGAAAACAAAACAAAACAAAACAAATAATTTTTGCTCATATAGTGGGAACATTACAATTAACAAAAAGCTAATTCTTTAATCAACTAGAAGCTGAGAAGCTGAAACACAAAGCACTACTGGTACTTCTCAACAATGGCAACAAATGTTTAATTTGCTGTAACTGTCTGCCAGAACAGACAATTGTCAAGTGTGAATTTCTGAAATCAAATAAGCTTATAGTTTTCCCTTACAAGTAATCAGATTACTTATCTTACTTTTTTTTTTATTAAAAAGAATGAAATAAATAGTTTAGAGATTAAGGGAACTTACAACAATTGATCTCATCGGATTTGTCTAGACAGTCATGGTCACCATCACACACCCAATCAGCTGTTATACATCTCCCATCTCCACACTGATGATGTGTCACTGGATTACAATCTACATAAAATGTAAATTTGAAGGAAAAAGTGGATGGAAAGTTACCATATGGATATTTTATATTACTGTGCAATTGTTCTTTGCCTATTAGCTCATCATTATTACTAATGAGCCATTTAGCTTTAGTAAATTACATTAACAGATTTTCTGTACCTGCAGAATTTTTGCAGGTGGTAGTTACATATATTCTGAATTCTATTGTGTATTTAGGTAGTGAGGCATAGCTGCTAACACTCGCAAATAATTAAGTTTCTAAAATTTGTTATGCACATCAAAAGATTTTCTGATTTATCATGTCATGGAATGATTTTCAGTTAGCCAACATTTTCAGCTGCCATCAAAGAAAACAATTCCGTGCCTTTATCTTTTTACTAAGACATTATATTAAAAAAGGTTTTTGACTTCAGGAACAATGTTTTTCGCATGCACTTGGAATTTTCCACCTGAATTGTCTACAAAGAAATTATTCCAATCTTCATCTTACTCTTTCTATCTGAGCACACAAATAAAGAAGAGCAAGCATTCAGCTGAGCAGGCTGACTTTACACCAAAACAGAGTCCAATCTTTCCAGTCTTCCAAATCTGCTATGAAAATCACATATAGCCTGCAAAAACCTTAGATCTTACATTTTATATAGAAGAAATTATGACGAGATAGGAGTGACAGGAGTCAGATTAATGTTTAGAAACAAAAATTTTAAAAAAAAGTTACTTATAAAAATATAAACACTAAACAACCAAAACTGACAAGAAAATCAGTGAAAGATCTTAGAGTATGCTTAATTTGGAGCAGAAATATAAAACAAATCTCAGGAAAAAAAGTGCCTTGATTTTTAGTTTTTAAATTCTTTCATTAGAAAAGTAAAAGGAAAAAAGGTAGAAATAATATTTTAACTATTAAATCATTATTTTAGACAACTTAATTTTGCTGAGGTGTAGTATCAAGAGGAAAAATTAGTAAAGATAAGCTTTCAAAGTTTTCCGAAATTTACATGTGAAGATTATTCTTTTTTATGTCAAAACTTCATTGCTTCTCCTATGGAAGTTAAGTATAGGTAGATGGATAAATATAATGAGCCAGAACATGGGAAGTTGATTGAAAATAAAATTTGAAAGAAGCAGAATTTAAGAATTTTAAGTTCACTATGCTTATGTAAAAATAGTTCAGTCACAAAACAGTTGGCATCACCAGCATGTCGCCTCTTCTGGCTTGCTTTAATCTCAGTTAAATTCAGTCAGGCTAGCAAGGAAGGAACTGTAACATCTTTTGGAATTAGTTTAAGACAAATTGCAAATCATACTATTTCTTACAAATACTCCTACCTTCAAGGCTTGGACTGACCTAGAACTTTCCTTTAAACCTTTTCAAATTGCATAGAGAATTTGTGAGACATTTTCACTTTGTCCAAATAGAATAACAGCAGTGTATATTACTCTTTTAGTAAATTAAGGAAAAAGATTACTGGTTTAGGCAATCCTGATATCTCAAAAATTTTAGAAAAACATTCATTTACCACAGTTTTGTTCATCACTAAGGTCTCCACAGTCATCATACCCATCACAAACAAAGGTATAATTTAGGCATTTTCCTGTGTTGCAACGAAACAAATCATCACTGCAGTCTACAAAACAAATTTTTGCAAAGTGTTAAAATTACATTGGAACATTCATATAAACTATGAACACTGAAATAAACTGACTAAAACAAGATTATCTAAGCATACGCTATATGAGACTCTAATATGGAAGAACATGAAAAATCAAAAGCAATTTTTACATATTTTTACTCTCTTCCTACCAATTGTTTTTTTGATCAATACCATGAGGAGACAGTGCTCTGGTTACATATATGGACCAAAATGTTTAATAATTTACCTACAAAGTTCTCAAGAAAGGTTGTGGGCCTCATCATCTAGATTACTAGGAGAGCCTTGGGCACCTGATGTAGCTATTAAGTGGAGCTGAGGGTGGTGGTGGTGGTGGTAGATGAAAAGCTGGACATGAGCCAGCAATGTGCACTCGAAGCCCAGAAGGCAAAACATATCCTGGGCTGCATCACAAGCAGTATGGCCAGTAGACTGAGGGAGGTGATTCTGTACCTCTACTCTGCCCTGGTGAGATCCCATGTGGAGGTCTGCATCCAGCTCTGGTGTCCTCAGCACGGGAAAGACATGAGCCTGTTGGAACAGGCCCAGAGGAGAGCCACTAAAATGATCATAGGGATGGTATATCTCTCCACTGGGGAAAGGCTGGGAGAGTTGGAGTTGTTTATCCTGGAAAAGGAGTGGCCTTTCAATACTTAATGGGGGCATATAAGAAGGATGGGGGCATAATTTTTCACAGGGTCTGCTGTGATAGGACAAGGGGTAATGGTTTTAAAAACAAGGGTAGACTTAGACATAAGGAATTAATTTTTTACAATGAGGATGGTGAAACACTGGGACAGGTTGTCCAGAGAAGTGGTATATGCTCCTCAACTCTTCCCAAGTATCATAATGAAAGACGTCCTCTGCATATAAATCCCGTATCATTAAAGAGCTGGGTGTTCTTTTAAAGATAGTCTTAGAATGCAACCTTAGCTCATGAAATTTATTCTTGTTTTTTCAATACATGTAATATATTTATTCTAGTATTACTAATTTTTTCTTTTCCCATTTCTAATGGAACTTGAGAGCCATAGTCTCATAGGCATGTTTAAATTTTTTAGCTTACATTAATCTCAAGCTAACACTGACAGGAAAAATAAAAACACACAATACTTCTTTCATAGCAGACATTATCTCAACCTCCATTAAATAAATTGTAGACTATTAAAGGAAAAGCAAGCTCTAGCTTCATTCATAGTGACACCAGGAGGAAATTGCTGCCATCATTTTTTCCTTGGAGTATCCCAGATAAAATCTATCAAAAACTTCCTTTAAAACAGCTTTGTGAGTCTTGGAATGCCCAGGCTCTCAAATCACTAATAAGAACAAATCTTTTGAGGTGAGGGTAACCTGCACAATCCAGCATTTTCCGATCTGAATGAGCAACACTGCTTTGTGGCATCTTGTCCTTCTGTAGCCCCTATTTAAGAATTTTTCCACATTTTCCTTTTTTCTTTCTTCTTTTTCCCTTTCTCATCACTTTCCTACTGTACATTTTCTCAGCTTTTCTAAAGGTGTAGTCCAAGGATATTTTTCAATACAGAAAACCACACAGGAACTCTAAATATATGCACTAACACCGATTAAAAAAAAAAAGTAAGATATCAGACATTTATATTCATTTTTCCTTTCTACTGCACCATATACTCGGATTAATTTAAGTAAATCACACCCAGAGTTGAGACCAAGAGAAATTTCTAAACAAATGATCTTGCATCTGCTCTAAAATCAATGCCAAGGATCAGAAAAAAGCCACAACAGTCTTCAGCTGATTATCAGAAGTACTCCTTCCTGATCCACATTATCAATCCATTTAAAAAAATCCCCCAAATATTTCTAATTTCCACACAGCTTCCTTGCAGAATATCTGCCTCAAGGGATAAAATTTGATAGATCAAAACCACACACTGTGCCCTGAGTGAGTAAAATTAAACACAATCAATGGCAATTGACAAGAGTCCAAATGCCAATATATGCAAATATTATGTTAAGCTCCTATTCTATACCAATAACCTTCTTTAGTTTTTGGGTTTCTCTGAACAGATTCAGCTCTTCAACAGATCACTGCAAGATTTAAGAAACTTACTGCAATGGACCTCATCACTCCAATCATCACAGTCATTGTAGCCATTACACTGTAGTTTCCCAAGGATACAGATCCCACTAGCACACAAGAAACTCTCCTCTCCTCCACACAGTGCTGCAAGAGAGAAGAAAAGACAGAGGAGAAAAATCATTAGCATCAACATTAGAACGTTAATGCTACAGGAGTCTTACAAACTTCAAACTGATATTCAAGATTAAATTGATAAACTGATATTCAAGAATTTCCACGGGGATTGACATATATTTTCATTTTGGAAAACATCAGGATAGCTCTCAGAGGAACATCACATGCAGAGTGTGATTTTCAAAAATGACACATAGCTCCAACTTGCGCTGACTGCAAGGGCAATTATTCATCTAGATTTTATTTGTGGTCCTAGAATAGCAGTCCTTTCTATCACACTATGGTAATGGATACACATGCACTCTCAGCACCTTCACTATTACTTTTTTAATGGAGGGGTTAGGTTTAGGGTTAGGGTGAAGGAAGCAGAATCAGAGAATAAAAATCAAACAACATAGTAAAATATAATGTATGATCAATAGAAGTAAAGAATGAGTGCTTGGAGGAATTGGTTTTTTCCAACTATGAATGTTTCTTTACATAAAAGACCACCATATTCCTGTTTTTGCAGATGGTCAGCATCAATGTTACATATACACAGATCATCTCTCTCTTGTTTTCACTACAATAAGTAAATGCATGAGCATAAAAGAAAAATAATGTCTTCCTGCTTTTTAAAGCTTTTTCGCAAAAGAATTTTCTATTGGATGTATATAATTAGCTTCACACTGCCTATGGAAAAATAAATACCTGGTCGTAACCAGGTATTTGAATTCCCTACTCAAAGTTATTCCTCAATGACAATTCTCTAAATTAATACCAATGTGAACCTAAGGGTGACCTAATTGCAGAAGCCTTCCAGTACCTGAAGGGAGCCTAGAAGAAAGAAAGAAAGAGAGGAATTTCCTACAAGAGCATGCAATGATAGGAGAAGGGTGAATGGCTTCAAACTGAAATAGAGTATGTTTAGATTAGATATTAGGAAGAAATTGTTTACTGTGAGGGTGGTGAGGCATTGTAACAGGTTGCCCAGAGAAGCTGTGGATGCCTCATCCCTGGAAGTGTTCAAGACCAGGCTGAATGGAGCTCTGAGCAACCTGGACAAGTGGAAGGTGTCCCTACCCATGACAGGGGGGTTGGAACAAGATGATCTTTAATGTCCCTTTGAACCCTAATCATTCTATGATCCTATAATTTGTTGCAAATCTGTTAAAAAAAACAACTGTTAAAAACATGGCTATGAAGTATGTTTCATGCCAATTATGCATCATCTTTTGACAGAAACAGACACACTAATAATTCCTCTTCTTCAGTAAAAACACGAAAGGGAACGTTTTCTGACAGTTCTATCACTTACATAGTTTTGTTATATAAAGATCAGAAGCATCATATTCATTGCTCCTTTTGAAAGCATTTTACTATTTGAATTAACTGAAAAATTACTTCAGGGCTCTTGTGAGAGCTCCATGTTAACCTAAGTCAGATCATTATGTTGCTTTACTCCTCATTGAAGCTACTGCACTTTTTTCTGCCATGGTTTTAACAGCATCAGTTATGCTGACTGGTCAAAGCAAAAAAAATTACAGAATTAACATAATGTCAATTGAGAGAAAGAAAACAGAGTTGGAATATTTCTGTGAGTAGGCATATGTATAGCAGCCTCAGGAGGGTTTCTGAGATTTCCTCCCCCTAGAATGCATCATCGATTTCATGTGGAATTAACTACTGATGAAACCTTCATATTCTCTTACAGGTTTAAGAGGCATCTGGATCTGGTGATACAGTTTAGGGGTTTAAGGAATACAGGGGTAGTGCTGGCTTGATGGTTGGACTGGATAATCTTAAAGGTCTCTTCCAACCTTGATGATTCCATGATTCTATGATCACAACTCATTAAAACTATGAAACCAGTTCAACCATCTACCTTAAAACTCAACAAATGTATTCTTACAACTGTGTTCAGAGGAGCTGATTTTCTCACCTACTGAGTATTCACTTGTCACTTGTATGAGACGACATCAACCTGAATGACATCAATGCAGTCCTGCACCTATTTCTCTGTGACTCGTTTTATATCCTTGGATTGTTTTACTATAATGGCGCATAGCTCAGATTTCCCCATACAATCAGTACATCTATGGTCACATCAGGAATGTATTTCATAATAGATTCTTCACAGTGGTAATGTGCACCCAATTGGCAATGTTTGTGGAGGAAACTTCTAGACATGACACAAGAACCAGCATCTATTCACTAGATAATCACAATTCTAGCTAATGATCATTTTTCAGCAGAGTTGGTAATGGTACCCTGGATAAATTCTCTGGATTCTAACTAGAACATGGCTCAAGTATATGTTCTCCAATAGAGCTTGAAAAGGCGTGTGAGGTTCAAGGATTTTTTTGAAGGAGTGATAATCTTCATTTCAGAAAATGTGGAGGACACATTTAGTCACAATCAGACAAAAATAATCAAGAGAAAAATTGTTTGTGATTGGGTGACATTGTACAAGTATTTATGAAACAAACAGGTACAGCAGCCAGATGTTAATTTTGATAAATATAAGAAATAACTAAAGACACAAAAAAAGAAGCATTACACAAATTATATGCAAGGCATATGTGGGCAGGGATGGATTCACTGCATGTAGTCCAGAGGCATCAATCCCCAAAAGAAACCACAAACTTGAGAAATAAGCAGTCATATGCCAAGGACATGTTCTTAGAATTTCCAGGAACTGAACCCTGAGAAGAGCGTGAAGAGACCTTTAGGCAGAGCACTGGATAAAAAGGGACTGGAGCAGCAAACCAGCCCAGATTGGTTCTGCTGGGGTCAGAAAAGCAAGTCCTCTCAAATATACAAATTGCACAAATAAACCTTCAATGAAAATTTATTTCTGTAGGAGAAGCAAGCTAGTGAACCTGAACTCTCACCTTTTTACATCACAGAAGAATCATATTAGAACCACTCTTTAAAATAAAAAGGTCAAAATATTCTCTATAGTCACAGAATCACAGAAGGGCTTGGGCTGGAAAGGACCTTAAAGAGCATCTGTCTTCTAGTTCCTCACCTTGCTCATGGTAAAGGATTTCTTCCTCACATCTAATCTAAACCTAGTTTCTTATGGTTTGGAACCATTTCCCCTTGTCCTATCACTACATGCTCCTGTAAACAGTGTCTCTCCATCTTTCTTGCACTTTCCTGCACTTTGGCCACAACAAGCGCTACAGGCTGGGGACAGAGTGGCTGGAGAGCAGCCAGGCAGAAAGGGACATGGGGGTACTAATTGACAGGAAGCTCAACATGAGCCAACAGTGTGCCCAGGTGGCCAAGAAGGCCAATGGGATCCTGGCCTGTATCAAAAATAGCGTGGCCAGCAGGACCAGGGCAGTGATCCTTCCCCTGTACTCTGCATTGGTGAGGCCACACCTTGAGTATTGTGTTCAGTTCGGGGTCCCTCAGTTCAGGAAAGATATTGAGGTGCTGGAGCAGGTCCAGAGAAGAGCAACAAGGCTGGTGAAGGGACTGGACCATAAGCCCTATGGGGAGAGGCTGAGAGAGCTGGGGTTGTTTAGCCTGGAGAAAAGGAGGCTCAGAGGTGACCTCATCACTGTCTATAACTTCCTGAAGGGAATTCTCTTTATAAAGAGAATTTGAGGCAAGGGGAAAAAAATCCATTTTTGTAATTACTTCCTTACAGTTCCCACTTGGAGAGACCCATTAGACCTATTTTTTTCAGAACATTTAGCACATTTTTATATCATACCATTAAGACACAGCTCTCAGTGCCTTTCACTAAAGCAACTTGCACAAAATCACACAAGAACCCCAAAAAAATCACTTGTGGACAGATTTCAATTTTTCTGGAAATCCTTCAACTGCCTTTGATAAAACACAATCCCTTGTATATTTCCCTACCTCAGCCACTACAAAAGTTCCCACAGATGAAGGGAGGTATGGACAACAAACAGCCTCCTTTACTTCATGACCCCTCAAAACAACCCAATTGGTAAAAATATTTGGTCCAATAGTCTAAGGCTGTATTATTATGCATGCTCAGAACTGCAAAGTAACCCAGGATATAAAATCTGTCTTAATTGTAGCATTAGCTAAAATTCAAAGATACAATGTATAACCTCACTGATCTTTTCAGGCAGTTTTGAAGTATAGAGTCTTCGTTTTTTTAAAAACAAAATTGGAACACAATTTTCATCATGTAATTTCTTACTATTGTTGTCCAGAAGTCATTAACAGAGTTAGAACCCACAGACAGACCATACAAGCCTCTATCACTTCAGCTCATGAGATGGTGCATATCAACAGTAAAGTCTCTGAGCCAACAAGGGAACTCCAGGGATGGATCAATAGGAAAAAGAGTCAGGCTCAGTGCTCTCAGGTGTAATCTTACCCAGATTAGAAAGTAGAAAACATAGCGGCACATTTGAGGAGATGGAAAAGCCTTGTTTTTAGAGACAGCTGGAAAGCTACCCTGTGGAAAAGGACCAGGGGTTGCTGGTCAGCTGCTGACTGAACACAAGCCAGCAGGGTGCCCAGGAGGCTGCTAAGGGCAATGGCAGCCTGCCCTGTATCAGAAATAGTGTGGCCAGCAGGACCAGGGAAGTGATTGTCCCCCTGCACTCTGCACTGGTGAGGCCATAACTCGAGTCCTGTGTTCGGTTTTGGGCTCATCACTCAAAGAAAGACATTGAGTTCTTGAAATGAGTCCAGAGAATGACAATGGAGCTGGTGAAAGGTCTGGAGCACAAGTTCTATGAGGAGGAGTTCAGGGAGCTGCAGGTGTTTAGCCTGGAGAAAAGGAAGCTCAGGGGAAACCTTATCACTCTCTACAAAAACCTTTATCAGATTCCTGCTCCAAATAACAAACCTGCATTCACTAGAGCTTAGCAAAGAAAAACTCAGGAGAACATTTTTAAAGGTTGAGTTACTTTTCTCCTACCTTCTTTCCTTGAAACAGCTCAGAATTTTTGATGCAAAAAAAAAGCCTCAAATCAGCACAAGTTTGAAAAAAAATCAGACTAAATAATTAAAGTACAGCAAAACTATAGCCAACTTTATCACAGTAATATGAAGGAACATAATAACAATAACAAAAATAATAATTTTAACCCAGAGCTTTTCCTACACAATAATGAAATGACATTATTAAATAAGAACTCATGAACATAGTGTAACAGTTAAGAATGGAAACATACACTGCCTTCCTTTTTCTTGATGTGGTGAGAAGCATACCCTTGCAGTGGTGTCATTTTCAGTTTTGTTTTGGAATTGAGAGCACTTCAGGAAATCTGGCCATGAAGCATTTACCATGCCTAGGACTGGTTCACAGCCTTCTTTTGCTGCCTCACAAAATGTCCTGCAGGGCAAGAGGCCTTGACTGAAGAAAAGAGAGAATAAAATAAAAAATTATTACTGCAGTAGGTTGTGAAAACTTTTTAAAAGAGAAAAAAGTAGCAATAAACATTGTTGAATAACATTGCATTCTACAGACCTATGCCAAAAGGCTGCCAAATTTTCATTATTCATTGGAGATGACATCATCTCTTGACTTTCAGGCTAAATTTAAGCCAAAATCAGGCCCAAATTAGGCTCAGAACAGTTTCCAAGTTCAATTCTGTGCAAGCTGAAATTCAGATTTTATCAGCTTTTTTTTTTAACCAATATAGTGGTATAGTGAAACTACACAGTAGATAGCTGGCTTCATCCTCTCCTCCTTTCTCATAATTGTGCAGACCTTCCTTCTCTGGTTTTTGCAAACATTTCCATGAGCTTATAAAAAATAATGAACTTGCAAAAAAACCTGTCATGTTTTTGATTGGGTAAGCCTTCTGACAACTTAAGTGTGCTGAATCTCCTTAAGAAAAGAACCAGCAACCATCAGACATAAACCGTCGGTGGAGAGTGCTGTATAACTCCCTTTCAGCATTTATGAGCTCTCACACTGTTTCCCTGAGCAGTAAAAACATGACTGTCAGATCAAATTAAATAAATACCAGCATCATAGCTTGACTTGTACTTTTTTCAATAAAAGCACTATAAATTGGCAACTTGTTAGAAGTACAACTTTAAATGCAGCCTACTTGTTTACTTCTTATTCTGAGATACATACGTGCACATGCATTTTTTCTGTATTCTTTTTTTACATGTATATAGGAAAAACAATTTAAACAGATAGCTATGAACTGTCTCTAGATCTATATAATTAAGAGTCTACAAAGTCCAGCAAAACATCTAGAAAATCTCTTAAAATGTTTACTGTAGATCTGGAAAAGGATAAAAAAAGGAAAATTACCAGATTACAGATAGCACAATGTTAGCCAAGAAAATCAAGATTTTAAAAGATAAGAAATTTCAAAAAAGCCTCAGACAACTTAATTGATATGTGGGAGCTGTAATTCAGGATAGATTATTGTAGCACAGTGCACACAGAAAGGAATAACTGAATGTCCACACATACAGTTCGCTGATTTATTGCCAAGTGCCACTAATCTTTTAACTGACAACCATCTTGGTAGAGCAGAGGAAAAGCTCTAGTATAGTTGACAGCTAAGTCATTAGTCTTAGCTATAAAGAAGTGTTCAATGCCTTTCCCAGCAAGGATCAACACCATTTGTGGGAGCCCATTCCCTGAGAAAGTTTTCAAATAGACCATCATAAGCTATCACTGAAGCACAATAGAGAAAACTTCTCAATAAGCAGATACAATTGCATCTGAAAGCCCACACACAAGCAAATAACACAGTGTAGATGAGACACACTGACTACCTACGCAAACACTTTCTCATCCGTACAACTGCTAAGTCAGAAAGACCCAGCTCTTCTTGCTAGAAGGCAGGAGCCCTACCACAGCTGGATGGTGGCATCTGTAACACCCACCTGTTCACACGAAGTATTGAAACTCCCAAGTAGACAGCATGATAGCCTTATACAACCTCTAGAGCTAGAGCGTGTGGCATCACCACTAAGAATTAGGATGAAGAGAGGCCTGGATACACAGCAGGAAAGACAAACATCTGAGTGGTTTTCACCAGAAGACTATAGCAGCTTTCTGGATGAGGTAAAAGAAGGAAGACATATAAATAGCAAAAAAAGACCTCTCGGTTAAAGTACCAGATGCTCCAACACTACATTTTCTTAATACATGTATTCCTTCCTCAAATTTACTGCAGTGCTTTTAGCAGAAGACTGGGAAGCTAATGTACATTCATAATTTATGGATCAACAACCAAAAAGCGGAAGTTGCATACATGCTCCAAGTAGGTAAAACCTACCTCAATTCAAAACAGTTGGAGTTTTCTCATATTAAAACTGAGGCAATTATTCCTAAGTATATAAGGAAAAAATGTAACTCTTGCTCTGATTTGCAAGCAAAATGTTATTTTTTGAAAGCATTATTGTGCATTGATGCTTCGCTTTATTACAAAAATATGACATAAATTGTCTTTTTTTATTTAGTTTGAAACCACTGTTTTGTTATTCAGGAAAAAAGAATGATGAATTTCTAAAATATACATTGCTTACAATGTGGTTAGCATGTCATGACTTTTTAAAATAATTTCCTTATCTAATTTAGAAAAAAAAGTTGTGAAGGTCCACTGTCTTCACTGTCTACAACTTCATGTCATCTGCTGAGATTACCAACAGCATTGTAAATAATCACAGAGTTACTTGTACCCAAATAACTACATCCTTTATCATAATCACAAGCTGCCACCATCCTTATGATATATGATTTTCTTATCAGAATAATTACATTTCAGAAAGATTGCATGGAGGAAGCTGAAGTGAATTGCAGCTAAACAAACATTACATTGATGTGGAAGGAGATTTGGCACAGTATTTTGAAAGGAAAACTGCTTAAAGTGGAAAAGCAGCTTTGAAAGGCACCTGGTGTCCAGACTGAGTCAATCCACCACAGATATGCACAGCACAGAAATAATTTAGAAATTACCAGCTTCTGAAGCACAACTGCATAGTGATCTAATAAGCCAAGCAGAACTTGCTGTCTCTAGAGAAGCTCTGACAAATCAGAAAACATGGAATTATCCAGCAATTAATGCAATATTTGGCCCAGTTTCAAAGTTCAGTCATGTGTGCTCCATAAATTACATATTTCTGGATAATGATCAAGTTTAGATCTCAGGCCTGAGACAAAATGAAGGAAATGGTAATAGAATTGTGAGAGACTGCTGGGGCAGAGGGGATGGGTACAAGGACAAACCGAAACATGAAAAAATTACAGGAAGAAGAAAACAGGTTATTCTTTGTGTTTCTACAATCCTGAAATTAAACAAGTCGACATGACAAGTTGACATGCCAGTCATTTTTAATTTTGTCTACAATACATTTTGTGATTTTCTAACAATAAATAATTCCCCAGAATATAAATGTCAGAAAAGGAACAAACAACCATACCCAGGATTATAATTTTCCAAAGTGATAGTTCTTGTGAAATCTTTCTCAATACCTTTTTACAGTACTCCAGCATAGATAGCAACACAGTCAGAGTCACTGATAGAGTTTTATGAGGCAAATTCACAAGAACCACAATATTACTTTTTGATTCATGAATTTGTAAACAAATGGGCTGCTGAACATTTCACTTTCATATAATCCAGAAAATAATGTATTTTTGTCTTTCATTGTTCAGTTTTCTTCTTTATCTTGTGAAAGAGAAAAGAGACCAAAAACCCCTAGTTTTGTGAAATTTCTGATAACTGCTTTGCAAAGTGTTGTTTGCACGGCAGGGCCACTAAACAGCATAAAGTGCTAGAGCCACTTTGTTCTAGGACAAATTGTCTAGTAATTATAAAAACTAGTGTACCATGGTTAGAAGTCAAACATTAAACTAAGCTAGACATTTCAATAGGATGAAATGGTAAAGATCCAAGATTTTGCAGAGTTAGAGACAAGGTTTTACAAGGTTGACAGGTCATGAACAAAGAAAATGCAGAAGTCCAACAGTGATGAAGACACTTCAAGACCACCCCGAGGGATGAAGTCAAGAAACCACTACCCAAATTCGAAGCCAAAAGGAAAGCTCCGCCCAAGATTCCACCCAGTCATTACTATGGAAATTAGAAGGTGTTAACTATGAACTTAAGACTATAAAATGGCTTATTTTCCACAAACAAATTAGGCAAGTTTTTGCCCAGTATGAACTGGCTTGCTTCCAATGTTGTCAATAAATACCTTGCTGCTATCAGAATTCCAAACTTTCTCCTAACAGTTATTTTTGCAGTGTTTTTGCTTATCATCTTGCAAGTTAATTGGAAAGATAATATTTTCTTTTCTGTTTTACCTCTAGACATGGGTTTAAATCTGAAATTTGCTTCCTTACATAGTAATAAAATCTGAAAAGAAAGAAAGATAATTTTAGATTTTTGTGGTCATTTCACTTGACAAAATTATTCTGAATCCATGCACCAATATTTAAAGATGGCACCTCAGCTCCATATAACACTTTGTAGTATTCAGTGCAGAGATAGCTGCATGTTTCTTACTTTCCACCTTGTTTTTAGCTCATACATAATGTTTTCTTGAAGCTGGTTCCTGTGCATAAGTACAAAGATGCAAAATTAACCACAGTCTGAGAAACACCTTAAACATCTTAACATCTTAAAGGAGAAAAAAAGCACTTAGAGGCAATCCTGGCACAAGGCGGCAGCAGCTCAGTTCCCTTGGGATGGGAGCCTGAAGAATGGATCTAGCTGCCTTGACAAGACTAAGGCCTTGTATTAATTGGCTGAATTGCTGGTAGATGCCCACTCATCTGTCCTACAGGGACTGAACATAAGGATTTACAGCTACTGGAGAAAGCCAGATCTCACTCATACACTTATGAAGAGGGCATCTCCTGTCCTGAAGTTGGCAATTACAGCTGAGCCACAAGAGGAATGCCCTTTCCAAGAGACCGAAAAAAGCCAGTTTTATACAATGAGAATGAAAAAGATGGAGATACTGAATGGATTGCCTGCAGCATGGAAGAACATACAATCTGTTTAAAGGCTATGAGAACACAAAAGTCTCAACAGCAAATAAGACAAAAAATTTGGACTGCAATTTCTTCTGTGGGCCCATACAGATGCCTTTTGATTTTCACTAAAATTACAGGTCCAGTTAATATCTTGTCATATCTTGCCATATCTTGTGGTAACAAAAAAGAGACAGCTAAAGAGTTATACTTCCAAAAAGTCTTAGAACAGATCTGATATCCAAACTCACACTGAACTCTGAAAGCTGTTCAGATAGAGCAAGGAAATACAAATTCCTGATTTCAGTGAAAGTGGAACTGGGAAAAAGCCAAATATACCATTAGATTAAAAAGACTCTTCTTATCCATCTAAAAATTAATAAAGAAGGCAGCAGCTGCTCTTGAATTTCATGTCTTCTGTATCAGCTGCTGTTGTGTTTAACATCTCTTTCAGAACTAGCAATCCTTTTTGGACAAGGTGGTCAAACCCAGCTGATATACTTAAGGACGGACATATACAGTCTCTACAATGTAGAGACTAGAATTTTTGGTCAGTGTAATAATTTATTTTGCAGGCAAAATCCAGGTAAATGGTTTTGACCAAAATAAGGAGTAATGACTGAGTCAGCAGTGCCCTGGCAGCCAGAAGGGCCAATCGTGTCCTTGGGGGCATCAGGCACAGCATCACCAGCCAGTCAAGGGAGGGGATTGTCCTGCTCTGCTCTGCTCTGCACTGGGGTGGCCACACCTTGAATATTGTGTGCAGTTTAGGGTGCCCCAATATAAGAAAGATATTGAGCCATTAGCAAGTGTCCAAAGGACGGCAAGGAAGATGGTGAAGAGCCTTGAGGGGAAGCTGTAAGAGGAGTAGCTGAGGTTACTTGGAGAAGAGAAGACTGAGGGGAGAAATCATTGCAGTTTGCAATTCCCTTGTGAGGGGAAAAGGAGGGGGTAGGCACTGATCTCTGTGGTGACCCCTGACAGGACCCAAAGGAATGGCCTGAAGTTGTGTCAGGAGAGGTTTAGGTTGGCTATCAGGAAAAGGTTCTTCACCCAGTGGGTGGCTAGGTGCTGGAAAAAGCTTTCCAGGGAAGTGGTCACAGCACCAAAACTGACAGAGTTCAAGAACCATTTGAACAATGTTCTTGGGCACATGGTGTGACTCTTAGGAATGGTCCTGTGCAGGGTCAGGAGTTGGACTTGATAATCCTGATGGGTCCCTTATAACTCAGGATATTCTATGATTCTGTGAATCAGCAAGAAACACAAATTCAGAAATCCACTCTGACTCTTCAGTCCCTCTCTATATATGACAGCACCATATGTCATAAATACTGTAACAATCAGAAACACCTAAAGTGTTCCCTGTACTGCAGAAGCACTTTCTATGTTCTATAATACTTAAAGTGCTACGTAAATTTTGCCATATAGCATTGACATCATTGCCAAAAGGAAGCTATCAAAATGATTTCACGTTTTTTGTATGATGATCATAAACAATTGGAATATCTATCCTGACTCAAGGAGCCAGTCCTTCCAGATTTCTTACTGATCCCATCACTTGATTCAAACATGATAGTGAAAATGGGAGACATGTAGTAAATTACTTCATTAGAGCTATAGTTCAGCCAGGCATAAGTTTAAATAAATATTATTAAAAATATTGCAACAATCATGATCTATTTTCGCAATCTTGTACCATCTGCCAGAATGTCCCCTAAACCAGGTCAAAGTTCTGCAAATTCTTGCCTAGCATTTATTATGTAAATGATGTTTGCATGCTAATAATATGCAAATTATGTGATGCACACAATGTTTCTTTGCTTTATAGGAATTTCTTCTAAAAAAAAAAAAAAGAGAGAGAAGCTCTTAATATGCCTGAAAATCCAGGTTACAGGATCTTGAGATGTTATCAAGCAAAATTCACATTTGGGAAAGACAAGCTGGCTCAGTAAAACAAAAGTGTTCTGTATCACACAGAGGTATTTCAACCACTGCATTGCTACAGAAATTCTGGATTAACAGTAAATCATACACTGCACAGCTGCTCTATTTGTGTAAATATATAATAATGTATAATAATATATAATAATAATATATCATAAATAAAGGCGCACAAAACAATACTGTGCCTAAAGGACTGCCTCCAAATTCCACAGATCACTGTGACAGGTACTCGTCATTAATTTCATATAGCTTTCCAGAACTCATGTTTCCCTGTGCACTTTAGAGCATTGCCAAAAGGAAGACCTCAAGAATCAGTCCAAGTTAAAACTTTCTGAGTTGCATCTTGTCAGGAATCCTAAAGACAGACACACCTCTCACTTGCTGATAACTTTGGGCTCCTCTCTGTCGAGTAGAAAATCACTATAATCCATTATCCTGCTAGTTCAAGTTCACATTAAAATTGTTTCACAAACACTTCAAGCTGGCAGGAGCCAATGTCATTAATTTAAGGAAGCTGTCCTACCCCTCATAAGCCTGGCTCCAGAACCTTTCCCCACATCTCTTCCTTACTTCCTTGTGCCAGCATGGCACTTCATGCTACTACACAATGGATCAGATCAATCACTCTCAATTTAATTCAGATCTGTTTCCAAATCCAATCCATCATGGAGCTGAACAAATATCCCTGCCAGGACATGGAAAAGGCATAGCTGAGATGCGGAACAACAAGCAAGGGAATAGGAAAAATAATGGTTCTTCAGCACCACTACCAAATGATACCAACTTAAAATCTGTCATGAAACAGTGGTCTAAAACATGTTCTCCAGAGAGGTTGTGGAACGTCCACTTCTAAAGATACTCTAAACTCAACTGGAAATAGCCCTCAGGAGTCTCATCCTCCTTTAATGCTGGTCCTGATCTGAGCAAGAATAGTTGCAGAGGTTCCTTTCCACCACACTTTTGGTTCTAATTTGCCTGTCCTGCTCAGCCTGTGAGCCGGGTGCTTACCACCACTATCTTCAACAATAACGTCTCACAGGAGAGACAAACCTGTGGAAGGTAATTACTAACTGAATCTGCATTAGATTTTGACTGCAGTTGGTTTAAAGGCTATTTGTTAATAAGCTGGACACTAAAAGAAGCTAAACATGATCTGAAAGTATACAAATTCTTGGAGAATCCTTTAAGAACTATTCAATTAAAACCCATTTTGTTTATTAATTTCTGCATGAGAGGTTGTAATCATATCTTGTAGATGATTTCTACTGAATTTAGATAAAAAATTACCTCATCTATACGTTTCTGGTTAGAGCCCAAGTGCCCAAGTCTAATATGAAACTATCAGTGTTGATACTCCCAAAATGTTGCACGGTTTTACTGAAAGCTCCTGTCCTACAATTACTGCAATTTATTAAATGAAATAAATCTCACTTTTTGAGAACAAAGAGGGTTTTCCTAGGAAATATATTAAATGAGCAAACAAACAGTAACAAAAAGACATGCTAATTTTAAGATTTGTTGTAAAGAATTACTTCAATTATATAAATAATAATTATTTAATCTTAAGAAAAAATATAGTGCATGTGCAGGAGAATGACCTATGATCCTAGTTAACATGCCAACTTGAAAAACAGAAACCACAGCTTATAATAGATAATAAACACAACAAATCATTATGACAACAGGGCTGGAGGCAATCTATCAGTAAAATACACATTCATAAAATAATCAGTCCTCCTGATTTTCTTTTCTGCCTCTTTCCCTCTGAGAAACATTGTGAAAGATATTTTCAACTGGACATTCCCATGCCCAGATTGGTCTCAAAAATGTTTCTCTCTTTGATAACCTTTTATCTCTGGTCTGTCCATAATTCTCCCAAAATGCATACTTGGAAATTAGATCAGTAGAGAGGGTGAAACACTGCAGGCAAGTTTGATGCTTTCCGCTATGGCAAGTGCTGGTTTCACACACACTGGACCACACATGTCATGCTGACCAATGTAAAATGCCATTGTCTGTATTTCTATATTACTTTCCTAATTTTTAACTTTTTAATTAATCTCTTAAGCCATCCTTTCCCTGTTTACATTGACTTCTTTACAAATTATACATACTTATAATTTTAAACAGCTTCTATTTGTGTGAAGAGAAGTAACAGTTTTCTGAATGGGAAAAAAAAACATCGTTTCCAGAATCCTGTTTCTCTGTCCTGCTTTCCCTATAGTTTGTCCTTTCCCTACACTGCACCTGCCATCTACTGGCACATAACTGTTAAAGAGTTGGCAACAGGGAGTTAACTTCAGGCCCTTTCATGTAAGAGCCTACACCTTGATCCAGTGCCACCCCTTAGCTATTGGGAGGGTCAGACACATGAGGATTCTTTAGGTCCACTCACACCAGCTGAGCCATGACAGTGGTAGAGAACCTGTCAGAGGCTCTATAATTTTTCGAATATGTGAGCTAATTATTTAGGATTAACTTCTATAGGCATATCCTAGGTACATAAACTTCATAAACAGGAGTTCCCCTAAAGTAAACATATTTTTTTCTCCTCATTCCTTTATCTTCCTCTTCTAACAACCATATATAGAGCTTACTGTATAGAGCAACTTCCCTGCCAAATTTCAAATTCCATTCCTCAAATACTTGCAGATATGACTAATTATTGGTTAACTAGGGGATGCTTCTTCATAAGCAACACATTTTTTCTTTCTGTTTTTGCCCACAGCACTTACTAGGCCTAATAAATTTAAATGGTGCTCCTTTCTTTTTTTTTTTCTCCCAGAAATTAGACACATGTGGAGAAAGGGCTCTCTGAGAAAATATGTTCACAGCTTGAAATGCAGGCATTTTGGCCCATGCCACGTCATTACCTGTATTCTCTCTAGCACTCCTTGCAAAAGCAAATTTTGTGTTTGTCACCTGTATTTGTCTCAGCTTGGAACCAAGCAGTTGTGGCTCCTAAAGTGATGAGTATGACATGTTGACTTCAAGATCTGAGTTCTAAGGGACAATGCAAAGTGTAATCTTCTCATTTGCACATTGTTTTCTGTTTTATGAGGAGTAGTTACACAAGACTAATGAAGTAACTCAAGAAATGCTAGTGAATAATATAGACTGCATTGAGAAGAAAGTTGTATCTTCAGAAATGCTACCTCCTGATCTCTGTTTCTTCAAGAGTCTTCATTTGTTTCTTGGCAAGACAGTCCACTCCAATATTCAGAAAAAACTAAGCATTCCTTTCTTTGAAGTCAGATATAATCCAGCTGTTTCTTAACTAAAGGTCTCACTTGTGTCTCATGAAGAACCATGTTCTTCTAGACTAGGACAGCAGAAATAAAATTTTGTTTCTTGAAAAATTATCTCTCCTCAGAGCAAGAGCTGGAGTTTGAGGACCTGTGTTCTTCTAGGTCCTTTCTCTGTGCAAATACTCTATCACTTTCTGAGTTTGCATACTGTAGATTTTCTTTGATCAATGTATTTATTTACTATCTACTCAGTTTTCCTTTTCAAGTCTCCCTGATTTTTTTCACTGTCTCCTTACCTTTAGAAATTCAGGTCTGTTCAGCACATTCCCTGAAACATGGTTTCAATCATGACTTTGCATATGATGTCTGTTACTGCATAGAAACACTTTCAAAGGTCCGCAGGAACTACAGCCTGGTGCTATTTTACAGATCTTCTAAGCAGACAGTTTTGCTACTTTGAGTCCTTACCCAGTGTATTACACCTGTCAATCATTTCACTTTCTTGTTGCTGTAAATCAGTTCTATTTCACCTTAAATTAGTGTCCTATCAATTTAATTATAGACTGGAACTGAAACTGAGTATTTACATTGTGTAGAAAACACTTTACAAAATGTCTCTCATGGTATGCTGACTATCTGCCCTTAGCAATTCCATCCTCAAGGTTTTACTTATCAAAAATTAGACCATGCAATCACTATTGCATGGTCTAATCACTATTATATCACTATAATAACTATTGGTTAAATCACAGCCATTGGAAAGTTATTGACTCGTACAAAGGACACAATGAAAAAAAAGTATTCATTTGTTCTGCTATTCTGGGCTTTTTCAAGTAACACAGACCCTGTGTATTCCTCAATTTTTCTGCTAAACAGTAACATTGATAACAATTATCTTGGGAGAATACTTTAAATCAACAATAAAATACACAAAAATGAGTAACTGGCAGATAGAGAACATATTTGTGTGGGCAAGCACTTGCAACTTTATCACACTCTCCTCTCTAATTTTTGTATTCCCTTTTGACAGGATTTGACTATACATGTTTTTCATTAGCTATATCCCCAGGGTTGTGTGGCTCGAGTCAGAATTGTGCTTACATGAACAACAACCCAATTTAAAAACTGAAGACTGGATTATGACTCAGTTAGGTATCCAAGGACAGATTTTATAAATGTGTTTTCTTGTGTGTAATGAGTCTGCTGCATTTTGAAGGGTTCAAAGCTGAGACATGGCAACACTTAAAACAAAAGATGTCATTTCAGACATTCTAGGTATAAAGCACTTCATCCACTGAGCATCACTTCTGCTTTATTCATGATAAAAAGTTGAAGTTTCTAATTTTCTGTATCTAGACAATTATTGCCAAAACTCAATCTGCAACAGCCTCTGTCAGCCATGTTAACTTGCTTGGGCTAAAGAGGCACCATCAAAAAGAAAGCATATTTAGAAGATGAAACACCTTCCAGAGGGTGTGAAGAGGACAGACAGCAAACTCAGGACACAAGTGGTAGCCACTTTATAAGCATCTGAAAGTAGCCTCCATGTGCCTGGGTCATGGCAAGAAATACACTGGATGGACTCATGAGAAGAACATAAAGAGACAACACAGTGGGTGGCAGCAGGAAATTGTCCCACCTTCTTCCTCAGGAAACCAAAAGTGATTGCCACCACTGCTGTACCTTAATTTTTCAAACTGAGTAACACCAATTGCGACAAAAACCTCTCAGACAGGGTTATGAGACAGGATTCTAAATGAACTTCCGGAAGGGTTTCTCAAAATATTTTCTTCTAAAATTACTCTGTAATGTCACAAGTGTGTAAAATTTAAATATTTCTTAAAAGCTGCAGAATGGCAAAGTTCTGTGTGCAACTATAGTTTTACATCTCCACACAGGGGCGTTATAAAAAGATAGCATACAGCTGTATCATAGACTACCTGTGAGATAGTTCACCAGGGTTCCTGGCAGCTGTTATTTTGTCTTGGCAACTGCTTTTGCTACCAAAATTAAGTCAATTAAAACAAGTCTGAAACATGCTTTTATACATCCATACGTCATTCATACACAATTAAACCCATTATGGATCTTGCATAATAGATATTGACTTAAATGTTCGCTGACAGCTTCCTATTCAAAGTCTTAAAAAAATTTCTCATTATCTATGTAAACAAGATCAATCAACTTTTTCTCCTAAACACTTCAATAGCCTTAATTAACTCCAAGAAGTAGTTTTTGTATAATATCTTGCTATTTTTAAAAGTCTCACTGCACATTTTGATAAAATAAAAATCTACTTCACTGTAGGCAGGAGAAACAAAGAATATAGATAAGATTAGAGTGGAGTTCACAAAAGCAGGAAAAGGGAAACAGTCTCATCAAAGATGTCCACAATGAAAAAGAGAATTTATTTTTCCCTTTTATAAATAAAAGGAAAAAAGATTAAGACAATGAACCATAAAAAACCCCACATGATTGAATTTGCCACTCTGAGTTGTAACTGAGCAGCTCTTCAAAAGATATTTGACTGCATACAGAGTCAAATATTCACAACTTCTCAGAACCTGTGTAGTATTAACCAAATTTTCACTAATTTTCCCCACCCCAAACACACCATGTAGCTTTATTCTGACCTCTGTAGCACAACAAAATATTTGTTACACATACACATTAACATGGCAAACTCCTTTGTAAGAAATAGTTTGAAAATAAAAGAAACCCTTTTCCCTTCATTATATTATTTTCCCCTGTAGAATTAACCCAAGAGGGGAAAAATAAAAAAGAAAACAGAAAAAAATCAAGCCATGGTACAGAGTTTTTCCTCACATTCACTAGACATTAGATCACAAGCGAGTAAATGAAAATGAATGAAATTAATTTTCAGATTTCAATCAAGAGGAAAGATAATGCTCTCCCTAAAGACATAGCCTATAAGTGCTACAGATTCAGTTTTCTGCTGTACTGCATATTTCTGGCTCAGTCTCATCTTCTCTAGCTATTAATGTGACAGTGTTAGTTTCTCTTCCTATCCTTTACTTGTTTTCTACATCTGGTCTATAAACTTCTAGAGACAGGAGGCTGCCCCTCAGTGCATGTTTGTACAGTATCCAGAATAAAAAGCCATCATCTCAGAAGGACTCTTTGAGCCCTAGGAGAAGATAAGCCACTTCAAAACTCTAATTCAAAGATATTTGACATGGTAAAAGCATAATGAGTAAAAAGATACAGAAATGCATGTGTATTAGAATTTTACCTTCTAATTTGCATTACTCTAATACTATTTTATAGTCAGAGCTTAAATTCAGTTTGATCTCCAAAAATTTGAGACTCTGGGGATCTAACAGTGGAAGGCATTTCCTCAGTTTTCTGGAACACGGGATTAATGGAAGAACTCAAACTACTATTTCTACTTTAGAAGGCAGCATGACAGCAAAGAGATATTATGAGAATCCATAACCATCAAAATTATTCCCAGAACATAAAGTCAAAATAAACCACATGCATAGGCCTTCAGGATCTTGCATAGCTTGCCTATTTTATCAAGTCTTTCAATGAATTGTAATTATTCGCAGAGGACAAGAAAATAATAGAAAGCATCATTCGACGAGTCTGTTTACATCATGGAGTTATAGGCTGACTCACTATGAACTTCTCTATTAGTTTTGAATCTTTGAATTTTACACAATTTTAGCATTAAAATATAACCCCTTTTTTAACCTGAAAACATTGCACATTAATTTTTTTTCAGAATATTTTTTTCTTCTTGAATTGTAGAATCCAATGCAAGTGAGTTGCTATAAATAAACATCCACTACATTGCAGTAATTAACTTTTGGCCCACTCAGTGTCTTTCAGCAGTAAGAGAGAATTCACTAGATTACACCACTTCTCATAACCAACACACTAAGGACAAACCTCTCTTACAACAAATAAAGCACCATGTTGCATTTGGTGGTAAGAGGCTGCAGGCCACTACTACCCAAAAGGACAAAATTCCTACCCAGAATGTTTCAGAAGTCATTAGTTCAGCACACCAACTAGTCCAAGGTGTGCTCACACCACTGGTGTTACTTTTCAGGACTGAGTCATGTTCTCTTAGCAGCGCTGCTGGATGTGTTAAGACAGGCTTTTTAAGGCTGATTTTTAAGTCATATTGGAAAGATCCATTCACTCAAGAAGGTGGAAGCTGCATGATGGCCTTACTTATACAAATTACAGGCAAGTAATACGCAAGTAAAAAGCCTCACTACACTTCAATTTTCCATGTTCCATTTTCACATAGGTTTTAGTTGTGCTTTCAAAACATATCTTTACTTGAAAGTAGTATAAAGATACTGTTATATATTTTCTTAAAAGAGTAGAGCTAGCTGATTGTACATGCAAGCGTTGAAACTAAACACAGCTTTCAAAGTTAATTTATTTTTACTGCCACAGGTGACTTTCCCTGCAGTAAGATACAGAAAAACATTTTTGAAGAGCAAGAGTACGGTGGCATTATTCAGAAATCCCAGTACTGAACTACACTGTGTGTGACACAAACGTGAATATGCCCTCTGCCTAGAAACTTAATCTCCCTCAAGTGTTAATGAGCACAATGTTTATAAACAAAAGGAAGATAAATGGGAAATAGATATCAGTTTCAATATCAGAGAAAAGCTATGTAATGACAGCTGACTGGATGCCAAAGATCAGTGCTTGTAACTTTCCCTCTTGTTGCTTCTTGTAACACATTGTTGTAATTACTGCTCCCATGGCTGCAAGCGGCCAACACAGACTCTGTTGACAGTACCTAAGAACAGACATCTAAGTATCATAAGAGTTTTATTTTTTCCATACTGTGTAAGCAGCATTTGTCAAATCATGCTTTACATACACTAGAAAGAATTGCTCCACAAAAAAAGGTATCAACAGATAAAAAATTATGATCATGTATGCACTGACATTAGAATGAAACAGCTGCAATTATCTGGAGGAACTGCTGACAATTCCAGTAACAACAGCTCACCATACTAGTGTATGTTTTGTGATACAGTATGTTAAAAACAACCACAATCCCCCCAAAAGCTCTACATATATGGACATATCCCCACTCATTACCGTCAGACCCTTACCACAGTGACTCCTCTGCTTCTCCTTCAGTATGTTTCTACTTGCCAGATTCCCCTGTTTAACAGACAGAAAATATGCCTGCGTCTTTCATTTGTCATATCTGCACCCAGCATACACAACGTAACTTGCCCCTATTATGCCAAGAGCTTTACTCCAGATCAGTTATGGGGAAGAGTGAGAGGAAGGGAATGGGCTAGGTTGAGAATGGAAGGTGTTAAATAACAATTGTTTGCAGATATGTTGCTTCTTAAAATCATTATTCTTGGCTTTGAAATACATCTGTTGCCTGCAATATTTGGGTGCTACAAGAAAGACAGTAATTGCAAAAATTGCTTAGTTACCTACAGAATAAAAGGTATTCCCCTTTCAAGAGGAAACCAGAAGTTAAACTGGGACAACTCAGGTTTGGCAGACTAAATTTAACTAACCAGCACATTGTCAATGGTTCTCCCTGTGGTTGCCACTCCAGATGCATAGGCTGCATTTTCAGTGACACTCATGGAACATTCTGGAGACATGATTACTAAAAGTGAAGCCAGATTCTAACATAATTCTGCACTGTTTACAGTCTCACACTGGACTTTCTTCCCCATTAAGTCTGCAGGGGTCAGAACAGTTTCCTTAAAAAAGATTTTAAAATAAAAGTAGAGGGAGGATTGTGACCTCCAGGACATAAAAGTGGACAGGGAAATCCAGTTCCAACATTAAGAATTAATAGGAGAAGGGTGCTGCTGGGAAAAACAAAACAAACAAAAAAAATACAAAACCCCAAACAAACAAAAACCAAAAACCCAAAAAAAAAAAAAAAGTACACAAAAGAAAAATTGACTCTAGAATCTCAGTATATATTGGCTGCCACCTTGCATGTTCCAAACATTAGCTTAACTTTCATGCTCTTAAAATTATCAAGGCATAATATAAGCCATGCAAGAAACATGTCTTGAGGAAAGAAATGGAAAAAAAAAAGTAAAAAATTGATCCTTTCATGGCTCCACTTATTTAATTGATTTATCAGCTTTGCACTTTTGATACACATCACTCACTCTCAAAAGGTTTGTGAAAGTCAAGTTCTAAACAGGACAGAATAAGTGAAGCAACAGAGAAATAGTTGAACATTTAGATACATCGATTTATTACCTGAACCTATTTTTCTTATTTTGATCAATGATTTCTAGAGACAGAAGGTATTTTAAGGCTGTAGGTTATCAGATTTCTTAACTGGAATAATTGTAACAGTGAACTGGAGCAGAGGCCCTATAACTAATAATGCACTCAAACAAGATTAATTGAAAATAGCTTTTGGTAAGCTAACAAAGATACATACACAGGTGTATTCGGATCAAACCACTCAGCCAGTCTAATGCTCAGTCTTCTTCCAATGTTACCTGTGCTGCCTTTCGTCCACCCTAATCCTATCTGTATAATCATCTGTACACCTTTATACTGGTTTAATATTCTGTCAGTTGAGTGAGTTTAATTGGCCAGTCCAGAAATTTCTCTGATGAAATGGAAATAGCAGGCACATATTGCCTGGAATGAGACTGTACCTTTCATTGTCAACTGTATTTAGACTAGTTCTCACAGAACCTTTTTCATATGCATCCTATTGCTTCTAAACTGCACAGCTTTAGACTTCCTGGTTCTTGTTATGTTTCTTGAATCACTTACTCAATTGTCATATTCTTTTCCACTGAATTTCCCAGTGGAGACACTGGAAATATGGGAAAATAAAAACAAGGAGAAAGAAATCTACTCTATCTCTTTCCCCCTCCAGAAACATCAAAGATTGTTCAAGGACTGTGTACATATATATGTATATATAAAAAAAAATTTTGGTTTTCCCTTTTGGTGCTATGTTTTGATTTTAACACTGTTAAACTCATTGATCCTTTTTGAAATCAAGCTGAATTAAAAAAGTGCAGGCACATGATAATAATGCCATAAAATTATGTACATGGGGAAAAAATACATTCTCCTTAAGCTTCCAGATTAGTTTACGTCACTCTGAATATATCCTGCTAATCTAATACCATAAAATCTATTTAAAATATTAACTTTTTTGAAGGAAGGGACTAAAAAATTTGAAGTTTAACTCCACCTTATGCCAGTACTAGACATATCCAAGGCATTAATATTGTTACAAGGCATTCCATTTCAGCACACTCAGACTGGAGAAATTAGGTACAAGAATTCTGGACCTCTTTCAGAAAAGAATCCTGACTGCCCTAATATCACAGCTGCAATATTTTCTCTAAGGGGACTCAATTGCAGTTGTTTTATCACAGCAGAAATGTTGTCAATAGCTTTGACAGGCAAGAATGTGCAATGAGAAGGTCATAGGCTCATAGTTTGGATCGTCCCTTGTCTGACTAGACAGAGTATTTTACCACAATTGGCTCTAGTCACTGACAGATTTTCATTCCCAAATACCTGTCATCACCGTCACTGATGCATTCAGGAAGAGCAAGATTACAGCCAAACAGCATGATGTGTTGATAGCAGCTGAGACGACTGAGATAACTGAAGAACTTCAGGAACTTTTCCATTTCAATAGTTTTGACAACGGAAAGTACTGAAGTTACAGTGGTGTAGTTATATGGCAGCATTTGGCACTGGCTGTTGGTGATACTTACGCAGGCACCTGTGAAATCAAAACAATATATTTAGAACAAAAGTATCACCATTAAACAATTGGTTCAAAGCATATATTGTACATACAATATATAAGCAATGCCTGCATCTCACAATAAGATTGCAATCCATAATGCTATTATAATACTGTCAAAAAAAAAAAAACCAAGAAAAAATTGAATCTGGAGAAACTTGATAGCTCAGTTTGGAAAACCAAATAAGCTCTTAGATGTTTTTATAATCCTTTGATGCTGCACAGAACTAGACTACAAATAACATAAACCCAATTTCTTTCTGACACAGGGTGGATGCATACACCATAAAAATAGCCTGGATACAATCAAATTCACATGAAGCTAAGAATGAAAGTCATGTAGAAAAATTAAGGCTAATTGGGTTCTGAAGGTATCCTGGTTTTGGTGTTTCCATGAAGTTTCTCTTTTTGCTACCATTCTACTTTGTATCTGCCTTTCCTGCCAAATCAGACTTACTTATATACTTTTCCCAAGATCACAGTTTTATTTCCACAGACTTTCTTCTCTACCCTACCAACATAAAACTATCCTGTCCTAAACTGTTTTCCCACTCTTGACCTATGAGAGCAACCTGTCCCTCTCTGAGCTAGGCATGGTCAGTAGGTACCTTAGCACATGGAGTCCTTCGGAGTGAGTTTCACAAGCCATACACCAAACTCAGAAGTTTCATCGCTAGCAAAGTATCAAATGACAGTATTTATGAGAGCTTCCTACTTTGATGAAGGCCTTTCTAGTCAGGCTCCAGTAACATTTTATTCATATTCACAGCATACTCACGTTCTGCAGTAAGGAGGGGCCTCAGCCCATTTTCAACATCAGACTGCAATAAACATGCTGTAAATAAGTCAAACTTGCGTTTGAATTGTGTGAGTCATTTATACCTGACCTCCCAGCTTGATAAAAGCTACAGATGTAAAGCACACAGGATGCAGATCTAAGCATTCAGCAAGTCTGCCACTTACTCACCTCTCAGTCTAGACATAGTCTTCACTGTCTAAATGCACCAGTGGCAAATTCTGGTATCTACGGACTAATACAACTTCACACCAGAGTAGAGAAAGCAAAGCATAATGAAGAAAAGAATTCATTAGAGTTTTTTCAAATTGCAATGTCTTTGAAAGGACGGACAAAAAGGTGGGTTTCAAATTTTATCTAGACTTCATAAAAAGTAATCCCTATTTTTTCAGTGCCTGATGAGTATACACCTCTTTGTCTTTTCCCTCTCCAGAAATTTCAACAAAAACTAAGACACTGAATCTTGCTCCACTGAAGTAACAGCAAATCTATCCTCTCATTCCAATCAAGCTGAAACTACACCCTTAAGTCCCCTTATTAAGATTTCCCTGACTCCCAGTTCTGCCAACAAGAAATCTTTGTGCCAGCATACATCCATTTTCTGCTACAATCTCTTCTCGCTCCCACATTCAGCAACTGATGGATCAGTTCACCCAGAAACCATATTTTTCCATATAATTCAGGGACAGATTCTCCATTCAAAAACAGAAGTTAATGTTGGGAGACCAGCAAAGAAGTGATAAGCCTCCAAACTGAGAGAACTTTCAAAACTGCAGAGTGCAGTTTTCAAAAGTGACTGCATGAGTTAGCACCACATGCTGATGACTTTCAGTGCAACTCCTGCTCTGAAGTTGTACAGTTATTCTTGAAAAATACCACCTAGATGATCAGATCATCATATCTGTTAGGTTGCAAAAGCAAATTCTGGTGATAGAAAAATAGCTTTCCAGGACAAAGGGAAAAAAGGTGGAGGAAAGGGAAGGAAATTAACTTCAGAACCGGAATTCTCTTTTAAAAGATGCCATCTCTTTAATGACTAATCACACTGTGACTTTTGTAGAGTATCTTGACCTGCTATAAGAATGGAAAATCTCCCTCCATTTTTTGCACTATATTTTGCACATGAACAAACTCACTGACACTTACAGGTACTGTAAATGCTTTTTTAATTGTTATTGTTTGGGAAAACTTAACAAGAAAACACAGAAGTTCCAATTGAAAGATTAAAAATATGGAAGCTTTTACAGCAGAAATTCTTTAAACTACTAATCTCCTCACAGTTAAATTCTTCTGTTGATGCTGGGACTTCATTTTCAGTAGCTATTGTGATAAAACGATAACATACCTGCACAAAATTCTGGGTCTCCCCTACCCGCAAAAACCAAATTATCCTAAATTGGGAAGAGGCGGTGGGAGGTGGGCAGGGGAAGCACATCAGGCTTACACAAGTGAAATTTCAACACAAGATTATTCACAAAATCACCATGTATTTCCTCAGGCACAACTGCAGAATGGTCCCTGCCACAGCATGTGCCAAGAAGCAGTGGTATTTTGGCTGAGATCATGTGCATGGACTGCTTTAGACCTTTCAAAATTCACACAGTCCTGACAGTGAGGAGCTACAGTTCCTTGGAGTCATCTGACCTTTTTGCAGTACTCAGTGGCTGGACAATAGAGCAATGAATTCAACACTTATGGACAAGAAGGAATTTAATAGCAATTATGTAATAATTTTTAAAACAAAAGGAGAGTAAACCCAGGACCCATCATTGCAACAGAATGATCAGACAGGGTGAAGTGTAAATAGTCTCTCTCCATCATTCTTGTAAGCTCCCTTCAGGTACTGGAAAGGCCACAATTATGGAGAATATAAACTAGTTTTGGCAATACCTAGGTGGAGGTAAAAAGAGCAGTGAATGGGAATAATGACATGTGAAAAAGCTATTGATCAGAACAGCATGGTTCCTAATTATATAGGTCATTTCTGACATTCATCTAAATTAAGAGTGTTTGGTCTATGACCAGCTATTGCCAAATGGGCTGAACTAGTAAAAAAGGCCTTCCTTCTACTCCAACAATTGCAATGCAAGACTACAGTTTCATATTCCATCCTGTTGAACATAATTTGAGCAGCACATTTTCCCTTTCCCTCTCCTCTTCAGATTATTCCCAGATTACACCACCTGTGAACTGCATCTGCACAAAAGTACACTGGACTAGAAGACTGAGCTGATTGAACAGAACCACCCACTGTCCTTCCAAAAAGACCACTTGTATGACAGCTCCAAAGAACTGCAACCAGAACTGCAGCTTAAATTAAATCAATTGTTTTAGTTTAAAACACTCAACCATCCCTGTAATGACAAGGTCACAGTTCCTCACCCAGCAGGGAATGTTGCTCCTGCATGTTTTTGAGGGCATGCGATAAACTAGTTATGTACATTAGACTGCCTGAAAAAAACAGCCTTTTCTCTCTTCTTCTGCCCCACATTTTAATTTTTTGGTGGGCACAGGGCCAGGGAAAGAAAGAGGAAAAATTAACTAAATTAACTACTTCATTTGGATCAGATCATTGGGTTGATTAGCTTTTTGGCAGCAAACACATTTGTTTCATGACAAGAGAAAGGGCAGTGCAGTGGCAGGAACCAGTGGGTAAGAGCAGAGCTGTTTGCAGCAGCTGAAGCAGTGCTTCTGCACAAAGTCTCATTACTGCCAAGCACCTAAAACGCCTTGGAAAAGGTTAGGAATATTTGTATTGTACCATCAGAGTCAATTCCTGTCTGATGAGAAATAAAACAACACTTTTACTCTAAAAATCGATTAATAAATTTGGTGCAACTCTGCATTCTGAATACATCCATATTCTCACTTGCACTATAAAAACACATCTGGGACCTTTCCCCCTGGCATCGGCCATCTTAAATACAATGCAATTAAATTATGTCTTCAGTTAAAGCTATTGTGAACTGGCCTGGATCCTAGCTAGGGTATATTTTTATCCAGATTTTTGTAGAAGATATGAAAAATATGCCTCTGTCTCAGGTATGAAAAGCATAACATAGCATATGAGAAGAGAATATGGCCTGAAGATAAAAGTATGTAGCCTGATTTTCATATCTCAGGTCAAGTTTGCTGATGTTTCAATTAGAAAATAGTATTTTTAATCAGAGGAACCTTTACAGAATGGAAAATGGAACTGTGTTGAATTTGAAGTAGTGATCACCACACACTTTGTTACAGACCTTGGCTTAGTATATGCTCAGCAGTAATTGCACAGTGGCAATCCATACACTTACTGGTAAAGCCTCTGTAAAGCCAAGAAGAAATGACAAATTCACCTGGCTCTTGCACAGCAAAAATTGCATCAACATAGCATGAAATCTCATCTTTAATCCTAAAATGTCTTGAAAATTTCTAAGAATCCCATTTTAAAAAGAAAAATGAAACAAACTCATGCATTCTAACTTAGAAACATTTCTAACCTGCCTATGGCAGCAATTTGGAGGCTTCTTGATACAGGAAGGACCATATCAAACAAATAATTTTTTCCCAATCCAAAGCTGCCATTTTCTCCTGACCTTAAAACAATCTTGTGACTCTGCTTGATTTCACAATTTCACATGTGAGACATTTGAAACTACATAATGCCTTTATCACCTCCTCTGTCCTATTGTTATTGAATATCCAGATTGGCATGGACTTTTCCTCCAGATCAAAGGAGCCCAGCATTTCACCTGGCATCTAGTCTTTTCAGCAAAACTTGTTTCATTACTGTCTTCAAGAATTTTAATTTACTATGACATCTTGGTACATTTTTCATTTCAATTAAAACAGAAGATGGACAGGTTTTCTTGGCCTCTCTCCAGCTATGAATATCTCACATACAGTCCACTTGGGACCAACATCTGATACTGCATTTCAAATGTTTTCTCTGTAACTCAGAAAAAGCACCCCAATAAGTAATGTTCTTAAGACCACCCAGCAGGAAAATCTACAAACTATTTTCTCCTTAGTTCAAGTACCAGAAGTTAAAATCAATAACTTCACAATAAAGCATAATCTCTGCCCTTTTATCCCATGAATGCTAACTTGTAAGCACAATTTCCACAATTCACAGCATCCTCCATTTCCTGACATGAGGGATAGCTTGGCTGCTGAGTATGTGTGCCGGTTGACTGTTCCCTTCTAAACACATTCTCAGTTTCTTGGTTGCATTTTTTCCACAGTCCTATTTGTTCTCTTTCAGGACACATGATACAGAAAATATCAAATAATTCTTAGAGTACAGCACACAGTCACATTACACTATTGAATAAATTAAAAGGGATATGTACACATTCTGGAGGAAACCCCCCAACATTTCTACAGCTAAAAAGAGCACTACTGGGGTGCTCTTTAACCCTTTGGAAAAGTACACTTAAATGCAAGATGACAGATCTTAAGAAATTTGAGAAACTAATTGTATGGTAAAAGATTATTACAACTGAAGTAGTAGTTGTGTCATACTCATAAGCTTCAAGACTACCAGAAAAATAAAGTCTGAAGGAAAATATATTTTTAATTGCAACACCTGAACAGATAGAATAAAGTATTACTGGCATTTCTGTCAATGGAAAATTCAGCCGACAGATTGTAATGGTTTATGAGGGCCTTCTGGCCTTGATGGTTCCACCAATGGTTAAAACATACCACATTGCCCTTCAGCTAAAATCTTTCACTGTATTAACTACTGTTTTGTCTTTCATGGATGTAAATTATTTCTCATAATTAAAATGAAATTTAGACATAATTAATTTTATTCCTCTGGGTTTTGCTTCCTCTTACATGATTTAGTGTAACAGCTGCCTGTTTTTCTCAGCTCTCTCAGTATCAGGTGTAGGTGGCAAGGGGGATTCACAGGCTGGATGCCATGAGAAGAGCCTGGGGCTGCCCCATGCCAGACACAGTTCCAGTCAGTACCAAGAGACACCCACAGGGCACAGCTGAGTGCCCCAGTCATCGTGGCAGCACTTCTGGAGAAGTGTGTTTAACAAAGTGCAAAATCTCACACAGGGGAGTGAGTGAGAAAATATGAGAAGTAATCCTGTGTACACCAAGGTAAAAGGAGGGGAGAAGGTGCTGAAGGCCGCAGAGCAGAGATTCCCCTGCAGCCCATGGAAAGGACTTGAGGTGGAGCAGGTATCTACTCTCCAGCCTGTGGAGGGCTCCACACAGGAGCAGGTGGGCATGTCCTGTGGGAACTGCAGCCTGTGAAGGACCCGTGCTGAAGCAGGCTCAATCTGAGGGGCTACATCCCATCCAGAAGATCCATGCAGGATATGTTCTGGAAGGACTGCAGTCCATGCAGAGATCCAGCACTGAGGCAGAGAAAATTGCGAGGAGGAAGAAGCAGCAGAGTGGAACTGTTATGGACTGGCCACAACCCCATCACCCTGTGCTGTTCACAGAAAGAGGGAAGCACAGGAGTTGATAATGAAGGAGTGAAATTGAGCCTGGCAAGAAGCACAGGGTGAGGAAAGGTGTTTTAGTTCTTGTATTTGTTTCTCACCATCCAACTCTGATCTTAATTTGCAATACATTCAATTAATTTTTCCCCAGTCTGTTTCACACCTGATAGTAATTAGTACATGATTTCTCTGCCTTTCACTTAAAGTGAGAGTCTTTTCATCTTGTTTCCTCCCCACACTATCTTGTTGAGGGGAGAGAGCGAGAGAGCAGAGCAGCTGGGTGGGTATCAGGCAGCTCACCAAGGACAATCCACCATAGTCGAAGAAAAATATTCTTTCTTTTCAAATTCAAGTAACATGAAAGTATAATTGAAGACACTAAAGCAATTCTACAAAGTTAGTTTTGACACATGCATTGCTGTACTGTCTCTTTAAATAGCCCACTTAGCCATGTCAAGATTTGGATAATTTTTATGTTCTTCTTGCTGCATGAAGTGACTGTGGTAGGGAAGATAAACTCCATGCCAACAAAACAGAACTTAAATAGAGACATTGGACTCAGAGTCATGTGGAAAAAATTCAGTGATGTTCGGAGAGGAACGCCTAGAGAAGGGGAAATTGTAGGTCATCTTTCAGTATGGAAGGCTAGACAGAAGCAAGGAGAATATAGGGACACATCAAAGATGTAGTAACAGATTTAGATCACTTGGGTAATTCCCACTACAGGATAAAATTTGGAGGAGTGTCTGTGTCAGGCTATATTGACTATATACATGCATAAATTGGAGGAAGACAACACAGACAGAAAACCAAAATCAAGTTATGAAAGGAGATAGCTTTTAAAACATCTAAAAACTTCAATTCCTTTCAAGACTGAACAACATCTTTGTATCAGCTCTGCTATTTCCCTCAGTACAAAATTTTTAATTCTCATACAAAATGTTTTGTTGGCTATTTTGCAGCTGTTTGTGTCAGGACATATTTTAAATCACAGTGTGAAATCAATAAAGAAACTTCACAGAGAGTTTGGCCATGCAACTCAAAATATACCAGTCAAATTAAGTCACAGTTTTCTTCATACTTTCAGGTTGGATCCAGTTCACTTGGCTTTGTTTTTAAATCAGAAAGTTAAAGAGAATTTTTTTAAAATTTCTTTTCTGCTTTGCCTTAATATTTCTCCTTCAAGGCTCCTGAAATTGCTTATCTTTCAGTCATCTGTCCTAAATTTTCCATTGTAAATAGTGAGAAAAAAAATGCATTTTATGTCTTCAACGATTTCAAGCTTTTCAGTGTCTGAATGATTCTTGTCCTCTATTGCAGACCCCTGCTGTCTCCTCCCCAGAGTCTCTCTTATTCCAGATGCAGTGGAAATTACTCTTCATCTGATATAACCTCCCATGTCATTACATTTCTTTTCATATTCTATCCTTACCTTCTCTTCACTTTCTGTGTTACAATATTAGCTTCATGCTATAATTTCTACAATCTTTAATTGTCAATACACTTATTTTCAGATATAGCTTTTATGTTGCCATTTATATACTTTCTCCCCTATCCAAGACATAACAATCATTACTTCTAATGAGTACATATTACCTTTCAATCATGAGTGCAATTTACCATTCAACACACCTCACCTTTCTCTTGTTTCTGCTACTTGGATTTCATTTAACTTTTCTGCACTTAAAGGCTTATAGTTTAGGTAAGATTTTAAAAAATTATTTACACAAGACTTTTAAAAATATTCATGAGGGTGTAAGCTATTCAGATACAAACCATCTGAGCCTATTTTAAAATTTATAGTAACTGGAGACTTTTGCTGCATTATTATCTTAGTTCTGAAAAACCATTACAGTTTTATGTAACTTAACCCTCAGTTCTACTTTTTCCCCTCATAAAATGCTTAAATACTTAGAACACAAATACTGCAGATGTCCTTTTATTTAAATAACAAATTAAACATTTGTTTTAATCAGAGTACCTTGTCATCCTTCAAAAATCAAATCTAAATGAGAGTATTACATTTGTTTTATAAGCAGTTCAAAATTATAGATGTTAATGAAAGAACTACAACTTTAAAAAGTGTTCTTAGCTTTATTTTCCTGTATATTTTTAATCATTAAACTGAGTATTTGAGACTGACATAGCAGGATTTAACATCTTTCATTGAATATCCAAAATGAGACATCCAGTTCTAAAAGGCATTGAACACTGACAGTGCACAAAGTTTTAAACTGAAGCTCCATCTACTTAGAGGTGAACTATTCTAGTAACTATTAGTTGGATGCCTCAAATCAGAGGTCGCAGGTTTAGGAAAAGTTGCAGAGTCTCTCTGTCAGACCATGGGTGATTATGGGAACTCTTAAGTTTAGTGCTGTTCTTAAGATCCTGATAAAAGAAACTGCTTAAAACTCTTCATATATCCTTGCATGTGGGGATAAAAGGTAGCCATAGACTATTGAACACCAGCAGATCCCATTCAAATCAACAAGAGAGGTAGGTTTCAACTGATTTTTTAAAAGCAATCACTTTTGCTTATTTGGAATTTTAGTCTTGAGGATAGACACCTTCTCTAACTGAGAGCATCTTTTAAGCATGAGCTGAATGCTTTCTGAATAGGGATGAGTTTGGCATACACTCAAGTATTCTTCTCAATAGTTGACTTCCCTTTTAAAATGTGCCACTCTCTTGACTTCTGTAGCTCCTTGAGATTTAATGTCAGCCAAGAAACATTGTCACTGAATACTGGAAAAACAAAAAGCTTGCTAAAGAGACATCTGTAAATGAAGCAGGTTCCGAGTTCCAAATTCCTCATGACCAAGTGAAAGAAATTAAAGTAACACATGGAATGAAGAAAAGTTCAACACTGTCTACTCATCTCTGGTTCCTGCCAGGATTCTCTTCAGCTGCACATATTCCTTCTGTTTCTATTGAGGTGCATTTGCATAAAATCAAAACATCAGACTTCCACTCAAACTGACACCTAAAAAGGAACATCATTTACATAATACATGTCATTTGCCTTTGATTAGCTCAAAACTTCTGCTAGAAAAACAGGCAGAATTCACTTCTGCAACTGTATTTTGTGATATCTAGATAGGAGTAATTTTAATAATGATTCCATGCACAAAAAAGAAGTTATAGTTAATAAGAAGCTTATAAAGTACAAATCACATGGTTCAAAATCCTTTATTTCTTAAGGTTGTTTCACTGATGTACACCAGGCAACATTTTCCATTGTCTTAAGACTAAAATAGACACATCCTCATACATAACTAAAACATTCCTTTATTATATATTCACTTTCTTTAAAAAATAGCATAAAATCTGTAATTTCAAGACTAAAATTAATTTCTGATTTTTAAAGATGGAGACTTAGGAGTAAATTAGTCTACAGCTATCTTTCCTTAACTTGACTACTACCACACAGGCTACTTGGCAAAAGAAGTTACATGATCAGCATTCTCTTAATTGCTGTCTCCTACTTTTATCTCCTCTCTTAAAAAAAAACCAAAACAAAAAAAAATTAAAAAAAAATAAAACTATAGGAGGTTGCTCTATCACAATCAAATTTTGTAACATCCACATAGAAACAGTCACTAGCGATGGAACCCTCACTTCCATGACACTTCTCATTTCCTTTGCAACTGACAAACCCTATTTAATTGTATCATGGAAATAGAGAGCTTATACCCAAAAGTAGCCATGAAGCACTCAAGAAGTGAAAGGAAAGAGAAAGGGAATACTTAACTCCACACTATGTTGTAAAAGCTACAAATTGTCAACAGGAAGCCCCCATTTCTAATAGCCTCTCTTGACAAGATTAAAATATCCCTGAGGAGCTAGTAAGTATTTCTGCCTCAAGAGGGCTACCACAGTCCATAAATTTTTGGTAAATACTGTTTCTGTAGACAATAGAAAAGAAAAAGTGCATACAAACAGCAAAATCTCCATTAGCAAAATACAAAATGGGATAGAAAACAAAGTAAAAAGAAGCTCTTCTTTGATCTGCAAAAAATATATATTTCTCCTTTGCAAACAGAGATCCTCTACAGTATACTGCAAAATGAAAACATGAATTAAAAAGCACTTAAGTAAAAGCACTAATAGCTTTTCTTTTAGGTGCTAATGGGCATAAATTATCCTGCTGATTTTGGGAAACCTGGTTTATCAGAAGCAATTTACATATGAAATGTAATGTCTTGATCCCTAAAGAAAGGCTTAACAGGAGTGCATTTATACAGCTTTAATACAGCACAAAGACATAATCTCAAGAGAAGTAGTAGTAAGTTTGTTACGTTTGCATGTGGGTAGACTTTTGACAAACTTGTGCCTTCTGAGGCTCACACTCTTGTTTCAGGAAGAGTGATGGCAGCCTAAAGATACAAGCAAGATATTGTCAGAGTAAGTTTCTTAACAGAGGGTCGTGACTTTTATTAGGTCAACTGACACAGTCACAGAAACATTCCACAAGACAATTGAATTGATGCAATGGTACAATACTACTTCCTCTCCCCCATGTGTGCTTGCCATTTTCTTCGAAATAACTTTTGTGCCAAACCACCCAAGAGCTAACTTAGCCAGTGTTAGAGCTGAGTCAGATCATTGAGAAGACAACAAATACCAGTGCATAAAAAGCATACAGCACTGTATGGTTCTAAGCAAAGAGAATGGGACACCTTCTCAGCACCACCAATCTCTAAATGAAGCCCAGCTGACTCATAATAGATTATGTGGAGAAGAGGGAAACAAACTTTTGAACAGCAAATCCCATCTGTGGAGCTCAAATAGGAGTCAGACAAGACTAGCTGAAAACAATTGCTCTGCGTTTAATTTCATTCAGCTAATAAATTATACAATTTGAAAGAAATGAGTCATTGTCAACTCCCTCTTGTGCTCCACAGGTACCAAAGGCAGAGGTGATAAGGCTACTGACCACCTGCAGTAGAGAGAAAAACAATTCATTATCTCCCAGGTCACAGAGAGGGAAATACATGAGAAGCCATGAGGGAAATACAACTCATATTTTAGACCAGAGTTGAAATGCTATCATAATTATTTTTAAGACAATCTGTACCAGCTGCTGTAGATAGAACACCACATCCAGTCTGTCCCAGACACTTCTTGCTCAGAGCAAGTCATAAATTCTAACTCAGTTATTCTCCTGACCAAAGAATATTGCAAAAGGCTGGACTCTTCATCAAGTCACCTCATTTTTTGGAGCCCCACTTCTTTCAGTAAGTTGCTTCCAGATACTGCTTTTCTCAGCTGAGGCACTTATTTCTTTAATCCCTTGTGCAGGCACAGGTGAGAGCAGGTAAGCTCAAGAGCCAAAGCTGAAGCTGAACACTTCCCTCTCATGAGGTACAAGCTGGCCTGCCTTCTAGAGCTGGTATGTTGATTACTCATTTCCTAATTACAGGATTCTTCAGTTAAATTTGAGACATATTTCTAAGAACCTACCATTAAATACACCAGAAGCACATATTGAAATGATTTTTAGGATTAGATCTATCATTAAAGGCTGTTTTCCATAGCATATTAAGTTGGACAGAATTTTGCTATTGTTTTGAAATAAGTGCACTCTTGTTAGGCTTTGTTTAAAAAATGGGATTAAAAAATGGTAGATTCCACTGGACCCAGGCACACATCCAGAATTTTTTGGCTTGGTTGTTTTCATGGTTTTTTTCTAACAAATATGTTTTCAGTAAGAGAAAATGAATGGTAGCTTGATTGACAACATTTAATTAAGTTCCAATATTTTTAGGTTCAAAACATAACAAAAAGCACAGTGCTTTGTAAAAGACTTAAAATAGTCATCCATGACTTTGTATGAGTCTTGGAAACACACAAGGATAATGACCCCAGAGGCTCTGCTGGCAATGGGTTCTACACTATCCATCTGGTGGAAAAGAGTTTCCTAATTTCCAGTATGAACGTCTGCTATTTTTTTCATTGAAGAGTACAATTTTTTAATTATCAGTCATAACAAAGGTAAGACCAGTTTTGTGTATGGATTAGTTGCTAAATTAAACTTTAACTGTATTTGGCTATTTATCACTTTCTCAAACTCCCAGTCCCAGAGTGACTTCAAACCATGGTACTCATTATGTTGTATTTGAATTTCACATGATTGCAAAAGATAACAGTGACTGTAAATCACTTTCTGTTCTATCAGTGCTTTCACCTTTCATTATTTGGACAAGAGTTTAGAACTTACCATCTTATATTAATGATGGCTCTGCACCCACACCTGGCTGCACTCTATTATAATCCATACCAGACCATGCAGAAGCTTCAAACAGATCAACTTTAATCAATCATAAAGTTATGTGTTGCCACAGATGTAAGGTGTATCTTTGGAAACAAAGTGATCAATCACAATATAGAAAAAAAAGTTTGTTAACATCATCTTTTTGTTGAAATAACCCCACAAATACTTTTAAAAATCATTTCAGGCAATCTCATGGATCTGAAACAAAAGTCAGTAGTTGCATTTCTCGAACAATTATCTTCAGACATGCCTTGTTCCATTCTTGAAAGTTTCACGCCAGGCTAAGCACTTGGCATCTTGTTTAGCCTCTTGGTCAGTTTATGGTTCAGTCTGACAAACAACCATCTGCTTAAGATACAAGCAACAAAGTGCAAAAACCTATAATGGATGTAATAAAAGGCATAAACCTGGAAGTCTCCCATTCCTTAAGTTTTAAAGGTACATACATCCATAACTCCAGAAGCACATACCTGGCATTTAAATACTAAAACAAAGCTGACTTTGTAGTTATTTCAATAGAAGGAATTTCCCACACTGCTGAAAGGCCAAAGAGTAAAGATACATGGAACTTCAAGGAGGGGGGTGAGAGTTATTAATAATACTTATCACAGTATTAATCCCGAAAAATACTTGAGGTCTGTTAGATATTTTACGTGGAATATTGTTTAATCAGACTGCATTTGGAGAGATGATGATCTACAAAAAGAAGAATTGCAATAATGATCCATGAATTTATTGAAGGGAATCATACTCACAAGCTTAATCAGAGGTAAATGTATGTGAAAGTGTTAACAACCACATTACAATTTTTATACATGTTTTTGAAGTATTTTACAAACTCACAGTTAACCAACCGCAAACTTTTTAAGAATCTTTTGGATTTCAGCTCATACATCTCACATGCCAGAAACTTAGCAGTTTTTTTGCCAAGCTATGCCCATGCTTCATAAGAAACAAAGTGGAAAAATAGGCAAACTGATGAAAAACAGGTTCTTCCTACTGAACTTAGTGAAAATTCACCATGTGTTTCTCTTCTAAGTCATTAATTTTTCCATGTTAAATGCAAATATAAGTTTAAATTTCTGCTAAAGAACAAAAGCAGAATGGCTCTAGTGATTAGTTTGACTAGTGAAAAAAATAGATTTTTAAATGAGAACTGTATCACCATGATTTTAGAGAAGCATTTTTCACTTTCTTTAATTTTGACAGAAAATGTAGGTATAATTGAGATAAATAAACAGAAGCTACTGCTGAAAGATAAAAAATAGTCACCATATTAGCCTACTCACACTTGCATTTGCATGAAAAAAATACAGTTGAGGGGCTAAACTCCTGGTCTGATCCTCAGAAGACTGTTTATGTTCTTCTATGCCAACCTGAAAAACCAAAACCATTTTCCCTTCCACAGAAAATCATGTTTTAACAATTCTTTTTTTTTTCTTTTTTTCTTTTTTTTTTTTTTTTAGGAAAAGAATACCCCTAAAAATCTACCATGAGTCTATTGTTGCTATTACTCCTATATAGTTGGGTCTACTCCAACCTGTATATGTAATTAAACATAAACTGAGCTAAAAGACAAAGTGATTTATTAGATCACTGCTGGAAGTAGTGGGGATTAGGGAGACACAAACCTATGGAATGAGTTTGGATGCAGTTAACTGGATACCTTTGCTTCAGTAAAAAAACATATCTTTAGTATGAGCAGCACAAGGCAGGGAGAGAGAGGGATGGGATTTCCAGTTTCTGTGCCACTCGTGGCATAGCACACCCAGCTCCCCCCAAAGTGGCTTTCATATTACTCTTTGCTGCCCAACAGAAAGCTGGGCCAGACTAGTTCTTTCTAGATTCTAGCAGTGGCAGAACACCAGATACAACGTAAGAAATGCTGGATAGAAACAAAGGGATTTATTCCATGTATTAATTGAACATAGTTAAATGACAATAAAGAAGTTTAGTATAACCTCGAGGCTGAGCAGTTGGGTGGTCCCGTGGTGTAATGGAGAGCACTCTGGACTCTGAATCCGAAGGTCCTGAGTTCGAGTCTCAGTGGGGACTGTCCCCTGGCAGTTCAATGCTTCCCTGCCATCTGATCCCGTCAGATCTCAGATGCTCAGCAGGGTCAGCCCCAGTTAGTACCGGGTGCTGTAGACAGTCCTGAGGACTTCACTGTCACTGTCTAAGCTCACTTGGCTGTGGCAGATGGACCTTAGGACTTCAATGGTGGAGCCAGTTCTGCACATGCTGTGCCTCACCTAAAAAATCCACTGTGCATGCTGGAAGGGCACACCCATGTGGGGAGAGCCCTTCCCAAATCTTTGTTCACAAAGTCTGGCTATACACACAGTAGGCTGAGCAGGGGACTGCAAATAAATTAAGTTGCTCAGTTATAAACATGTACTTGACACGTGAAAAGATCCAAGGCTCTTCAGCATAATAAGAATATTTGTTATTTAGGAAAAGAGTAAAAAATGTAAGCAAGGAAACTTAAATGCCATGCTTTTTGAAATGTGTAACAAGTCCTTTGATACTTGCTTTTGGAAAGACACTTTCCCAGCTCGTTCTCCCAAGTCAACGTTTAGGGCTCTGTGGGATTTTCACCGTCCTGCACACTTGTGCAAGTGTAGGGAGCAGCTGAGCAGAATCCACTCATGTTCATTTGGGATGCATGCCTTTCCTAACACTGTGTCAACTACATCCAAAATAACCCACGGCTGGAAAAAACTTGTCCCTTGTTTCCGTCCACCTTGGTCTTTACTCACATTTTCTTCTAGCGGAACGCCGAGAGGCACAGGGCTCTCCCTGGACTCCCTAAAGCACCCAGGCTGCTGCGCAGAGAAAAGCCGCCGCACATCATCCCTTCTGCCACCAGTGCCACTGCGCACCGACACCCGGGGGTGCCTCTCCGTTCCCGGCCTTTCCTATCAAGCTAGACCGGGGCCCGTGTTTCCACGCGGAGCGCCCCCGGCCCCGCTCCCGGCCCGGCGGGCTCGGCACCCGCGGCAGCGGCGCCCTCTCGTGGCGGCTGAAAAAGCGACGGGAGAAGCGGCACCGGGGCGTCTCCGCGGCACAGTAAAAATCGGGACATCAATTATACATATACATGCACACCAGTGAGAGTAAGAAAAAAACTCCGATACTACCTCTTGACCCGGTGCAGATTCTATTCATTTACAGGATGTTTTTCTAGGAAGAATGTCAACCATCGCTCTCTGTACTCCTTCCTGTCACCCCAAATTAGCAGTATTACAGAATAGGGAGTCTGCTTCATTTGAATGAACTCTCCCACTTTATTGCCTAACTGCAGTTTTCTTTTGTTTCAAAGAGAAAAATGTACCAATAAAATTGTGCTAATACTTACCTTGGAAAAACATCCTGTACACTATACGATAATTACTATTTAATTCATGGTTCTTTTTCTGTTAAGCATTGATTGACAGATGAACAGAATATTACTGCACATACTTCTAAATTCCATGAATAAACACAACTGAACCTATTGGTTCACCTAAGACTCCCTTCCCAATGTTTTTGCTAACAGAAAACTCTCCAATGAACCATTCTCATGACTTAAGACCATTGCCCATGCCTTCAGAAAACATTTAAACATGAAGTCACACAAATTCAAATCCCTGAACAGGGAAAACATATTCCTTCACTTGATTCACAACAGAGAGGTACCACGGGATACATTTGACTCAGAAGCTGCTCTTTGATAGGGGTCAGTATTATATGTCAAAGAAAAATTCTAATAATACTGGGCAAATACAAGGAAAAAACACCTAGGAGTATAACAGCAACTTCTGGCAAGGTAAAATCTTGAACCTTCACACATCAGAGGTTGCCATGGGACTATAGTGTCTAAAAGTCTCAGTAGACTAGCCCCTCATGAAATTCTCTGTGTATTTTCATATTTTCTGGTTTTCTCATCATCCTGCAGCAATGAGTTTCATGCTGTCTCCTTTTATTTTTTTAAACTTACTGCCTGCCTTTTTCAATTCTACTCTTTCCTTTCTGAAGTTATATACTGATTTAGTGAGATTTTCTGTTTTGTTCCTTGTAGACTTCATGATGATACCTAACACTATCTGCCTTCTTAACAGTCATGGAGTCAGAATACCGACTGCAGCAAACCACGAGGGTTCTCTTTTGGTGGCAATGCTGAGAGTCCAGTACTGTATTCCATAGAGTTACTGTTGTTCCCTACTCTCCAGCATTCTTTTGCATCCATTGGCACAGAGTCATCTAAACATTTTATCAGTCACTGTCTTCACTCTGAGACCTTTAAGCAGTTACCAGCTATTCACTTTAGACAGAAAAAAAAAAGTAGCAGAAATGTTACTTCATTATTCACTGTTTCCCTGGATCAGGATATCCTGTCTCTAAGACTTTATCAGTAGCCTTCTTCACTGTGGAGCCTAACCATTCATTCTCATTTTTCCTTCTATCTTTTAATGAACATGTAGTGTGTGAGAAGAGTGTCTTTAAGACTTCTCAGTTAAGACTCTTGTTAACAGCACTTTGGAAAGCCAAGTATGTTATATTAACCAGCATTTTCACTGGCTCCTTTCTAATAAATTTTTGAGGCATAGCTTTCCCTTGTAAAATGACTATAAACTTCTTCATCTCTTCCTCATGGTATCATTCATTCCATTTTACACATTAATCTACTCTTTACTAGAATTTCTGCCAAAGAACTTCCTTCTCTTTTAAGGACTTTTTAAATAATTGATGTCATATGTGCCAAATTTCATTCCTCTCCAGTTAGTAATTCAGCAATGTCTAATTTGTGTTATTTTGAAGTCTTGACTGAATACCATATGGTCACAATGTTGATAATTTCTCTTATTAATGCCTTTTATTGAAGCTGTGGTTCACCAGTAAAGCAAATCCAGTGCTAGGGATACTAGCATCAGACAAAAAACATAACAGCCACAGGAATGACAGTCCAAATGTGTTCAGAGAATTTTGTCTGGTTGGCTTTGCACTGGCAGGCAGTCTCTATGTTCTATGACATACCATTTGTCTTTCAGCATCCTGCATAAAATCAGCATAAAGTCCAAGTTATGCATGCTTACTAAAACAGAAATGCATTCACCTCCCCACATTTGAACCAGATGAAACTTGTACTGACAGATGATCTGCTAGTGTGCATTGATGAAAGAACATCAGCCTCACACTTCATTTAGAGGTTAATTTCCTTATGAGATATGCTTAAAAGCTCAAACTATTGTTTTACATAGATTCAAAAGCGATTACGTCAATTCACAGGAGAACGTTTATCGGGACTCGCTGCAGATCACTGGAATCTGCTACCATGTAATGTTGAAGTGTCTCAGTATGCTAGCCCAAGTTTATTCTTCTTCAGGCATGCGCTAATTCACAGTTGGATTCAGACACTAAGCAACAGAGACTTAATTTGATCTACCACTACCATTCCTATGTGTTATTTAAATTTTACTTGTCCCCAAAAAATAATTTTTAGTCCAACAGACTATTCCAGTTTCACTGTTTTGCACCTCATCTCCTAGTCATAACTCATCTCCCTCCACATCAAAATAGGTAAGAAATTCCCATAGGCAATAGGCCATGTTCTCTGCTACCTGAAGGTTCTCTTCAAGAAGTAAAGCTTAGTGGGAAAAGAGATATCAAAGAGACCAAAGATTAATATAAAGAGTTAATTTGCAAAGGCCAGAACAAGAAAGCTAGTGAGGGGCACTGTGTCCTCACCAAAATCCCCTGCTTTTTAGTCCTCCATGCCTTGGACAGCTATGGGAACACAGTTACTCTGAGGTCAAAATCTTCTGAATCCCTAACATATATGTATGTATATGTGTGTATATATATGTATATATATACACATATATACACATTTTTAATGTATATACATACAGAATTAAGACAACATCCACATGAATAGAGACAAGAAAAACATAAGTAGAATCAAAGACTAAGAGGTTATTGATTAGTAATGGACTAGTTCGTGATGTTTCTGATAGGCAGAGAAAAACCTAAAGTATTTCAATTTGAGATGGTTGGTTGGTTGGTTGGTTGGTTGGTTGGTTGGTTGGTTGGTTGGTTGGTTGGTTGATGATGTTTTTGGGTTTTTTAAGAAATCTGTGCTATTTCAAATTTGCCTTTGAAAAGGTTTTATCCTTTTCTTTTTATGCAGAAGAAACTATCTCACCATAGAATTCCAAATAGTCACACTGACTGAATATACATGCAGTCATACTGCTGTTGGTATGAACTGCATATACTAAAAATGAACATGTACTTAGAAAGTTCTTCATAGAGTAAAAGCACCTCTCTATATAATAGCAACCCCCAAATATTTGAAAGGTTAGAAATCCAGACCTAGGCTGTCCTAAAGCACTGTGTAGCACTGTCCCTGCATCAGCAATGTAGGAGGGAAAAATATCATGTCCCATACACACACATATGTATATTACATACACATATTATATCCATCTTGAAAGAGTTCATTTCAACATGATAAGAAAATGGAAAAGGGTTTTACACTGTTTCATCTATCTCAAACAGACACCTCAAATATGATGATGGAAATATCTGTGGTGTAGCTTACTACGCACTGTTGCCGTTCCTTAGCACAATGATGATAATAAGCCAAGTTGCCCAAAGAGTAAACAAATTAATCACTTATAGGTTTAAAGTGTGAATTTCTATTTCTTCTGAGTTTGGGGTAAAGGGGGAGAAAAAGAGAGAAATCTGTGTAAGAAAAATCACTTAACAAGCAGAACCTACAGAAAGTCTGCACCGTTCAAATGGCCTGTGAAGTCACTACAGCCTAGGCAACAGAAGAAATTACTGACAAGTCAGTGATTTACAATAAGGTGAAGGGTTTAAAGCTAATTTTTGAGTGAGAAAATAACATATCACTGTAACAGTCTCATTTCCTGTGTACCAGGTTTTAAAAAAAGAAAGTTTTGAAAGGTTTTCCCTACTTTTATTTCACTTGAGAAAGAATGAGAAAAGAGAAAACTGAGCTGTTTCCCAACTTTTATCTGCCTTATTGATGATGGGAGATGGAGAAAAACTGCCTAACAAAGAATGCTTTAAAAAACAAACAACAACAGAGACAAAAAATTTCAGATAACTAATATCAGGTCTTACAGTTTAACTGTGCACAGAATCAAACAGGGGAATGACACACAGATCTACTCCCTAAAATAACATGTAATTCAGTGGCCTTTGAGAAGTGATCACCACTGTCAGACACCATCTCTTCTTTTTCATTTTATAGAAACTTAAAAAGTATTTTTAATGGAGTGTGCCACTTGTAAGTCAGTGACTATCTTCTTTCATCTTTTCCAGATCTCTCTATGACCTGGAGTAAGTTTTACTTTGTGCTCTAGTGGGATCAAGACCAAATGAATGATAAGCAGTTCAAGTGAAACAGATTCATTTTATTATGGTACCCTTTTGTTTCAATTGTTAGCAAAACAGTTATCAGGGAACCTTTCACTACCACTGACATGATGAATCAGTAAAATTAACCATGACATTAATGAAAGGCACCTTAACTTTGTATTGAAGCAAACAAATCCTAATCACAGTTAATTGTTAGTATTCACTCTTGACATTTTGATTATAACTGCTCAGAAACGTCACTGGAACTCTACTGCTACATAGAAAAACTGCTTCAAATTAGAGAAGAATTTCTCCATTAAGATAGAAAGAGTTGTAGAAACTTAATACAGCTTGCAATAACTCTTTTTCAGCCTTGGTAAGCATTAATGACTATCACAATTGAAGAATGCATTGTAAGTTTTCATACCTGACAGAATTTACTGCATCTTCCACAACAGGTCAATCAAATGTTCTGATAAGGACCCAGTTGCTTGCAACATGGAATGTGCATGACAAACTATCAAAGGGACACATTCCTTAGAACTCATGAGAGCACCTTGGAAAGTGTATTTTTGAGTTAGAATTACGAAGCCAAGTAAAACATGAACTTACTTTTTTTCTGATTCATTTTTTGTGATGCAGATGGATGGGTAGGAGTTAATACTGGCAGAGTGGTCATCCTCTCTGTGTTGTTAAGGGATGCATCTGTAGACCATAAAGTCGCCTCCTCTGCAGTGGCAAACAGCTGGGTGTTGTCTTCAGAGCCCTCTGCCAAAGCAGCATCATATGTAGGCTGATGATTGAGCATTGTTGCTTGAGTTGGGAGAGCAAATGAATTTTTCTGGAAAGACTCTCTAAATATATTTGAGTTCTTGTTCATTTGGTCAATGTGGGATAAAAGCGTGGTGGTCCAGGAAGAAGGCTGTGTGCTGAGTTCCATTGTGAGATCAGCCTTGGAACTATTTTCAACCATGTTTGGTAAAAGATCATCATATGTTCCAAAGTCACCATTAACTGTGATGACCTCACTTCCATTTGAATAAAAGCATGTTTTTTCTAACACCCCTGGAAGAAAGCAAAAAAAGTACCAAAATTAGCATCCGCCACCTGGAAGAACAACTGTTATCAATCTGTTTTAGAAGGTTAATAATAAATATAATGACACAGATTTTAAAGTAATATTTATTTCCAAGTCAAAATGAAAAAGAACTAAATTTAAGAAAGTGGCAACAAAATAACAATAGCACATAAAAAAGCCCTATGGCTACTGTAGGATAAACAGAGAAACACATGCTTTCATAAGCTTCAAATGTTTTAACCTTACATATAGTAGGTCACTGAACTCTTACATGTTTAAAACTATAGAGTGCAATTTCATGGAGCTCTAACATGCATTCATTCTATTATAGTGTTAACAAGATGGCCAATACTATTTTTTCATCTTGTTTTCATAGTGCCAAGATCTTCAGAAATCTAATTCTGAAGCTTCATGGGAAACAATATATTTTAAATGTATTTTATATTCACTAACTTTTAAAATTAAAAGAGACATTGTTTTCTATATATAAGATGATGTAATTTAACTACCACTGCTAAATACAGGTCCCAATTGTGAATAAATCTTTATGTCTAACTTCTACTGGAAGAACCGAGGGGAACTTTATATATATACATGTAAAGGTTTCTGGGTTTTCATCAGCAAGTATTTCAAATAATTCATTGGGATTTGGAGGAATTTACTGTGTGTTTTATAGAATCAACTAAAAAACTCCCACATGCAAATTATTTCAGTAGCAATTTTTTGTTTCAGTCCTGTGGTCAGGCCAAACAGGAAGAAGGAATGCACTGCGGTTTCACCAACAGGGACCAGTATTAATATGATTTGATGAAGTCTAAGGAATTGTGAGTGGTTCTGCTTAGAAATTCTGCACACTTAAATGCAGCTTTGTTTGGATGTTTTGTTTCCAAATAAAGCATTGTATTTCTATAATTCAAAGCTGACTTTGTTTCAAGTTTCAAACTTCACTAGTTTTGTTTTTTGGGGTTTTTTTGCAGTTTTCAAAAAGCTAAAACAAGCTCTTTTAACTCAAGAATAGATGAAGGTATTTTTTCTGCTCCTCCCTAGACTCTTCTCTTCTCCTCCAATCAGCATAAAAATAGAAAAAATCTCTAAAACGTTTTTCCCAAAGAGCTATTAATAGTGATTTAAAATTAAAGTTAAAAGCATTAACTATTTCTATATCACTGAGCAGAATAGCAGGCAGTACATCCCATGACAAGTAAACTCATGAAAGAACTTTGAAAAACTTGGTTTAATAGAGCGGACAAAAAAGTACTGCAAAGCAAAATATTGAAACTATCCACTGGATTCTATATTCTCCTCACTCAAGCTTATTTCATTCATTTTCAGGAACTACAAATAATAGCTAAGTCTCTCACTGCCTATAAGTTCATCTACTTCTTTCACTGAGATCCCCAAATACTTATTTGCTTCTTCAACCCATCCTTCCAACAACAGCGGTTTTGGGGTTTTTTTTCACAACTCCTCTTCTTGACAGGTAGATCGCACAATGAACCTCTTCCACACAAAAGGCCTTCCTAATTGTATCATCTCAGCTGACAAAGAGTAGTATTACAATTCTTTTTAACATATTTTTTCCCCCAAAATAAAATTAGTCTGGGCTCTGGTATAAATGCCCTTGAGGAAGGTATAGAACTCTGGCATTCCCCACTGGGTAGCTCTAGATCATAACTCTGTTTCCACTTAGTATGTGAGTTTTGGGTCACCTTCCTGAGTCACTTTCTTCTACACCCACATTTTTCTCCTACCCTTTCCCTTTTCCCAGTGCACAGAAGGGAACTGAAGTACTTCATTCCAGATTACAGAGTCCACTCTGTGAGCTGGGCTCCCACTCACTTTGATTTTCATCCTTCACCCACTCCCTCCACTACAAATACTACTGTATATCTTCATTCTTAAATTAAGGTTACTGGAGATGTTTTTATAGAATCTACATTTAAAATTTAAGATATGTAAGAAGAAGCTATATTTCAGTTTTAAGATACATAAGAAAACAGTGTGATGCTTTAAAACAATGAGTTCTTTCTAATCTCTTCCATAAAGCAAAATTAATTACTCCTTCTGTCCTTCCTTCCTACCGTCCTTCCATCCTCCCTTCCTTTTCTTTCTCCCCATCCTTAATTCATCTCTCTCTCTCTCTTTCCTTTCACTGTAATCCTCTACCCAAAAACCACTGCCATGTGCTTATACTAGAAGGTCAGGGAATAACATACCAATTTCCATGACAAGCCTGTGATTTACTAAAAAAAACTTTGTAAGATTTTGCGGACCCTCTGACTTTTGTTGTGCCCTTTGACCATAAGCATCTATGACTCTTGGGTGCTCCCTTCCCCTTAGTGGTGGGACATCACATGGGCCAAGGACAATTGGGTTCCCAAACTGACACAGGAGTCTTGACACTTACATAAATGTGGAAGATCCAACAGCCACAAAGCTAAGCCTAGGAGTTTTACTATAATGAACATTGCCTGATGTTTATTCTGTGAAGGATCTAATTCATAACTGGGTTGACAGACTAAGAGATAATCAAAATATTATTTTTGTAAAATGCATAAATGTCTAACATTGTGCATATATAAAAGGGTATGCTGCTTGCCTGAGAGGCAGGCTGAATTGATGTCCTGCAATCATATCCCCCAAAATTACATCTGGACTGGAAAAGTCTGACATACATGAAACCATTCTTTATATGTGTCATAACACTTGTTCTAAATTCTACAGAAAAAAATAGACAAAGCATTAGTTGTGGATGGTTATTAGCAGGAGGTGGTAGAAGACCATGTAAGTATGATTTGAGGACACTGATGTGAAGGAATGTGAGGAATGGGACATCTCCTATGGAATGCATTTATCACTATAAGATAAATAAAATTCACCTTCCTTTATGGTACCAAAACTGTAAAGTATTTTGTTTTCCCAGGTAAGTAACTGTAATGGGAAACAACTAAGGTACAATAAAAAAATAAAAAACTTAAATTGGTCTAATGCTTACCAGCTAAGAGGACTTTTTAAAAACAATGTTTTGAGTAGTTTAGAGCACTTCCTCTCTGCAAGGAAAAGAATGAAAACGCAAGAGGTTTTCATTCTTACAAATTGCTAATTTTCACCTTTATAGTATTAGCATACTATTCATTAATGTTGTAGTTTGGAATGATAATGTAAATTCCCTGCCTGCCACTAACTCCCATGCCATTAGTTAACAAAAGAAGTAGTTAACTGCTTGATCGTTTGGGTGGGGGGCAGACTGGGGTAAGGTGTGGCAAGCAACAGGTTTGCACTGTCTCTTTTGTTTTTGAAGACATCACACAGCTCTGGGGGAAGGTTGGAGCTGTGTGTGTTGGCTGTCGGAGAGAAACCTTTCTCTCCTGCTCCTCGCGGCTGCTGCTTTTAAGCGAGCTGGTTCTTTTTTTCCTTGCCACTGCTGTTTCTCCTGGTTTTGGCACTGGGGTCCCAGCCACCTGGCCTCACCATCTCCGGCAGTGTCATAGCTGCCCACCCCATCACAACAGCGACCCGGGAGAGAGAAGTTACAGCTGCTTTCCAGGAAACGCTGCGGCTCTCCACTCCCAGTTTTCCTTCTACGTTTGGGTCAAGGGACACAGAGAGAGAGACAGAATTCATCTGAGTGCTCACCGCTCATCTCTGTCGTGCTGGAGAAAGACTGAGAACTCACCCTGCAGCCAGCCAGGTGTGACACTGACTCTGTCCATAAATATAACTGTTCCAGGAGGAACCTACTGTTTTGGGGGGTTGTTCTCTTTTGTTTTTACTTGTGGTGTTGGGGAAGTAGTTTGCTCTGGTCTGTTTACAGTTATATCTATACCTATATATATATATATATTAGTTAACAACAGTTATCTTTCTTACATCCATTTTCTAATTAAAGTTCCTTTTCTTTAATTTAATAAAGAGTGACGTCATTATTGTGGAGGAGTCCTCTCCTCTGCTTTTTGGTAAAATTTGTTTTCTCCCCTTAAACTAAGACAATTACTTAAGAATATTTTTTCAGTGTAAGCAAAATAACACATAGACTACAGATTTTAACACAATTTGAAGGGGATCTTACATCCATTTTCAAGAAACATTTAGCTATTCAAATCATGCATTCAGTGACTTTTTTTTTCTGGAAAGTAACAAAATTATACTGTACTATACCATACCATACTATATTATACCATACTCTACTCTACCTTACGTGCTATAATCCCCAAGAAAAAATTATGGACCAGTCTTAAAGGAGGTCTTTTGATGTCTGTAGGGGTCAGATGTAACTGTAAGATATCAGGAATCTTAATCATGTATAATCAAGCCTTTTCTTCCCCTTCAATTTTATACTGTCGAGTTAGGTCTTCATGGTGAAGGTCTGGAATGTTAGGTCTGTGACAGTTCAAAGCAAACACTATTCCTATCGCCTTCTGTCCTCTGATCTACCACAAGCTTTCAACAAATTATTATGGTCATGGTTTAAAAGCTAGACTTCCTTTAAAGCACTGGCAATGCCTCTAGTTCCATAACTGAAACAACATTCATTCCTTACAAAGTTTTCTGGTGCAGGCTGACAAGCACGCTATACTCCTGGTGAGAGACAGCAGGGTACGCAGAGCCATAATGTAAGTACTTAAGGGAAATCAAAGCTAAACCACTCACATTGATATTTTTTTCTATGGACCGTTAAGGTATTTTTAGTCAAAATTGTGTGTCTCTACTGATAATTTACTTTGTCCTTTGTACACAGTTCTAATAAAATTACTTTTCCAAAGGCTTTGGATGGTAAATAATTTTTGCAAGATTGATTAATGTCATATTCTGAAAACAGGGCCCCATGACACCTCAGGTAGGATATACTCCATTACTACAATACAACTGTACTGCTCTTCTTGCCTCCTTTCCCCCACACCAACTTTTCCATTTCTTCAACATCAGAGCTTGCAATGATGTGCAAGCATCAAAAGAGATGTAAAGGAAAATTAATAGAAAAGTTCTCAGGTGCATGCTCATCTTTTCATGTGTATATGCCTCATTTAATCAAAAAACATTACAGAAGTAGAATAATTACCTACAAATTTACCACAGGAAATAAAATACTTTCTTGCAAAATATAAAAGAACTAATTACCAAATGAGTTAATTACCAAAGTCAAATCAAAAGAAGTTCATGTGTTTCTAATAGACTGGAGCTTTCTATTTATGTTTTATGCATCAGTGAAAGATACTAGAATGACAACCACAGATTTTAAAATCTCCATTTGTGGAAAAAATGTAAGAACATTATTTCCCATACATTATATAATTTCTCTCAACCAGTCAGGACTATCAACTTCTTTCCTACATTGAAAGTCTTCGTAGCAATATTAATCTGTAACAGAATCCAGTTATTATTGATCTGAAATGAAGTATCGTTTTGGATATAGTGGGTTCTCAATAACTGAAAAAGACTCTGTTATACACACTTAAGATGCCCACAGAATTTGTTCATTTAATTCTAGTCATCAATTATATTTGGTCCTAAGCTATCAATCAATGCACAGAAAATGAAAGCTACTGAGAAGAATACTAAATTCTGTTCATTCAAAAGACGCTTCTGAAGGAAGCTTTGCTGGTTTTATACTTGGGTTATAATACCAAGCCTTATTCTTTACCCTACAGTAATTACATTGACTTAAGAGGAGATAGTCCTGATTTTTGCTACATAAGTAGGATCAGAGTAGGTCCCATTTCCCAGAGAATTTCTTACATTTTAATGAGTATTTTGTTGATACATGCCTCAGGAGGCGATTGAGTAGAGCTGACGTAAACTCACCTGCTTTGTTATCTGCTTTCTCACCAAAGAATGAAAATCTAGGGCAGAGGATATGAAGGATACAAATGGAATGCTAAACATAAGGAAAGCAAATTGAATGGCATCTTATTTCCTAATTGCCGGACTTATTTGAGCTTAATCCATTTCAGACTGTTCCAAATTGAGAGGTACAACCCAAGACTTACTTGTCAATCATAACATTCACTAGCTTTGAGGTTTTTTACTTCCCTAACTTAAGCTAAATGAAAAGAACAGGCCTACAGTGTCTTGTTGCAAATCCTTTACAGACTGAATTGAGGAAACAGGTTTAAGTTGTCTTGATTTTGACAGTGCTATTGAGATATGTTTAGTTTCTTCCTGTGCTTGCTAACTGTTTGACTGTTTGATGTGTATTGAAATTCGTGTGTTTAAAATAGGAAAAGATTTATATATCTGCAAACTTCATATATTTTTCCCACTTGTTACAGACGTGCTTCTGAAGTACTTAAGGAAGCTCAACTAGAAAATATTTTCATTAATTAAAAAAAAAGGAAAAAATCCCAAAAACTCTCAGCACTGAAAGCAGATTATTTCTTTACTTTTCTAGAAAAGCAATAGTATTAATGCCTAGTATTAATGTCTTTTTCATTTTGCAGTTGAAGTAATTTTATAAGATACACCAGCTTTCTCTAAAGGTAAGAAAAATTTAAAAAAAAAATTACAGTAATAAATCAGCATCTTTTACTTGTGTAACAGACACAGAATTACTTAACAGACTAAGCCATTATGAAATTTAATATACCTGGAAGCAGTTTCCACAAAACATACTTGGCATTCTGCATTGATACATATTTCATATTTAGATGAAATTAACATTTTCCTTAGTTAAACAATAATATATTTTGCAGAACAGATTCAGAAAGATTTGTAGCTATTTATAAATTAAATTTCACTTGAAAATAAGAATCAGATTTGCATACGAATGTATGACATAGGGATAAATATTCCATTCCACTGACAGTGATTAAGGTTCTAACATAAATATCTTTTAGTAGTTGTAAAATGACTGCTGAAAACTACCTATATGCTATGTGCTACTCAAAGGTCTACCTTGAGAAAAATCAGAAAAGGTTTCCTCATTGATACTTTAAATATGTTTTAAATATATGTCTAAATAGTATATTTATTTCTCTGCAATAAGCGATCACTAAGTAGATTAATTTGTTAGATAGATGTGCTAAGATACATGTTTAATGTCCACAATCATATTAGCACTTGAGAATGTGGTTTTAGTTTTAGTCTCCTTAATTAAAAAAGTGTCAATTTACTCCACTAGCACTTACCTACAAAGGTAAGCAGAATCACCAGCAAAAGGATAAGGGCACAGATGCACGGAATCAGTATTAGGAGCAGAAGCCGGAGGAACTTGGCAGAAGCCAGTTTCTGAGAGCAACCAACCCCCATATTATCCTCATCTGTTCCTAAGACCTGAAAAACAAAAAAGCAGTTTTATCATTCTGGTGTCAATTAGTAACTCCTATGCTTTCCACGGCAGTCCTCCCTCCCTATTACACAGAACAGCTACATGATTTCAATATATGCTATAAATGGCTTATAGATTCTTAATGACAAATTTGATTTAAAGTTCTTTCTGGCAGACAACCTAGTGTAATCCATACAATTTAGTTAACTTTATCCAATATCCATAGACTTACAGCTTCACTGAAATTTCTAGGTATTTATGATGAACTGGAAGTTGGACAGGCATTTCATTTGAAAAAAAATGGAAAATACATAATAAATTTAAGCAAGAAGGCTACATACAGTTCATTTTATAATTTAAATTAATCCATTTCTAATTATTCAAGAGCTTCATGTTCTTAAGTTTTTTGTATTAAGGATTAAAGAATTATTATAATCTTTGTTTTAAGCGACAACAGAAGTGTTAAGAACCATTCCACTTACTATGCACAATAATGCTGTCTAATTTTTTTAAGTGCTTTACAAAATTATAACTGATCACAGTATTCTGTAGAGTTTGTATCTCATATTTTCTGTTCTATGAATGGAATAAAGGAGCATAGAGAAAAAATATTTTCTGAATTCAACTGTGCTGTACAAAGAACAAAAATTCAACCCCCTGGAAAAGCTTAAACATGTTTTTTTTTCTTTTTAATTAATTCCATTAAGACTATGATCTCATATACTGCAGAAATGTCATAGTTCTTACACAGAAACAAAAACGTAACTCCAAGTTAGCAAGATTGAAATTTTTATGAAGTCAATACATCTTTTTTTCAAAATTGATTAAAAAATAACATCTTCCCTCTGATAAGGGGAAATTTGATGATAGAAATATTAATTACAGACAATCTCTTCCCAAAGGATGACTTCTAGTTTATCCTCTTTGTCAGGAAGATCAATCAATGACTATCTGGAAGGAAACTTGCTGAGAGTTTTAAGAATTATAATCCATTTCTGTTATCTCTGGTTACTAAACACTGCAGATCCTGGACAGACAGCAAAAATTAAGCAAACTGCATTCGTTTAGTTGTAAATATATTTTCTGGTACTGCTAAGCATCACATGTTATCTCTTTGAGACTCATCCAGTGCATTGTCCCATATGACATTTTTGCTACTTCCAGTGTTCTAAGTAAAGACAGTAACACTGAAAATGCATGCACTACCAGTATGGTGTGAGGTGCTGGCAGTACCTCACTTGATAACCTCCTCCCAGTTCCAGCGAATCAATCTCAACACAGTCCTACTAATTACGTTTATCTAGCAAGCAGAATAGTCAACTTAAAGATGCTAGAGTTATCTGAACATCTGAAACAGACAGCTCAGGGTGAGAACAAAAAAGAGTGGTAGCTCTGCCTCTTAAAACAGGGTGAAATAACAAGGTCTGTAATCTGATTAACATTTCCCAAAACAAGTGAAATATAAATAAAGTTGAAGAGAGTTAACTGGTTGTCAGAAGAGTTTTTCTTAATAAACAGCTTATTCAGAAGTGGCAAATGCTTCAAATCAAGCTTTCAGGATATCTTGGCTTCATTACTGCCCTTACCTACAACTAGCATCTCAAATATCCCGACACAGATAAGGATTTAGGTGAACATTAGGAACCTAAATCCATGTGACATTTAGACAATACCTGCTTGATTATGTAACTTCCTCCAGTCTACATTTGCCTACATTTTCATATTAAAGTCCTCAGTGTCTGCTGGCAGTTTTGCTTCTAGTAATGCTGCAATACAGCAGCTTAGCAACTACTCATAGCAGGCTTCTCTGAATTCCATAAACTTGGTTTGCATAGCCTGTATTAGGCCCCCTTGTGAGTTGCAAGCTCAGGTAACAGCAGAGTAGTACAGCTCTGTTATGAACACAGATCTCCCAAAACACAGCTGTCATAACTACTTTTGAAAGCACAGACAAAAAAAAAAAAAAAAAAGAGAGAGAGAGAGAAATTAAATTAAATTGCCCTGTCTAACAATGCAGTGGATACAGTGCTCCCACAGGAAATGGGGCTGTTGAGTTTAATTCCCTCTTTGGCCTGAAGCAGTTAAAAATTAGATCTACAATTCAACAGATTCCCAACCGAGATGCCACTTGTTGCAAATCCCAAGCAAAAGTGTCTAACTCTATCCAGGGTAATACAAGGTAAATTCTGACCCAGGACTCCACAAAGAGTTTGTCTTAGGAGCAAAAATTTATCAATAAACAACTAAACCATATTTCAAATAACTGAAAAAACATGCACAAATAGTATTCATCATCACTTTCTGACTCTTTGTGTGTGTGTGTGTGTGTGTGGTGGTGGGGGGGGGGGGGGTGATATCAAATATTTTGGAAGTCTAAGAGATCCTAATAATCTCAAGCACAAGCATGTAACTCAGAGCAGTGTTAGCACCACTGTTACACAGACACTTTACAGTTAACCTAGGAGAAACATTAAATGTGTCCCAATTAAAACAGTGAGCTTCTCGTTTTTATGTGAGGCATGTTTTCTCAAGTCTATTGACATTGTGGCTACTACTTATTTTATACAAATGCTCAATACTAAAAGAGAACATTCACCATCATCTTTTTTGTCAACTCCTGAAAGCAACAATAAATCTCAATTTTTGCATTGACAATTTACTGTCATAGATTTTAAAATGGACTATTGCATCCAAATTTGCTTTCAATGACTCAAGAAAAGAATATTGTATTGTGGAAGATACATTTTTCTAAAAAACCATGAATTGCTAGTTCTGTAGTATAGCAAAGTAAATATTTATAGGCAACTAAATAGAATGTTGTATTTTCCCTTCTACAGGAGAAGACCTCAAGAAAAACACCACACCTATTTGAAATCATCATCAGTGGTTTGGCAAGCATAAACCTGATTTTGTCAGTTTTTCATTTTTGCCAGTTTTTCATCACTAGAACATCATTCATTTTTGCCATCAATTTCTGTGATGAATATGAAATACAAGTAGAGATTGTGCTATTGGTTCCTACACCATCAATGACAATTTAATAAACAGAAATGTATTATACTTTTTATATATTCCCTAATAGTGTTTCTTTTCCTCTTGCCACCAAATATTGCAATACACAAATATATGCACCAGTTTTAAGTGCTCAAGTATGACACTGGTATGTGCACAAACTTCAGACATGCTATGTTTGCTCAGTTCTAATAAATTTGATCTCATGGCAGTCATTTCAATAACAAGCCTGTCATATTAAAGCAGAGAAATGACAGATTAGATCAAGATTTACAGGTTAAAAGGCTATGGTAGCATGCAATTTTCCTTTTAGACACATAAGTATATAAAACAGCCTGAACCATAGTATAAACACTTGACAAAAATATCTCCTGCTGTTGTCACCAAAAACCTAACGGATGTTCTCCCAACAAAGAAATATCATTAGGGCTAACTGTCTACTGTCGATATCTTCTGTGCATGATAGACCTCTACACACAAACGTAGAAGACAACTGTTGGATCAGAAGCATCAAAATATGTCAAACAAGCCATACACCAAAGTACTATGTAGTGTTTACACTGTAAAGAAGTGAGAAGAAGACAAGTATTACCACAAAATGCAGAAAGAATGTCATTAGGGGGCTTTGTAGAAGTCCTTGTAATGCCATTGAGGAATCTGCTGCCCAGCCAAGCCATAGTTCATGTATGGAAAATACATTAGATTACGAAAACTATCTGCAGTTCTTTTGTATCTTTGATATTGCTCCTCTTTTAATGTTGAAGCCGTACTCAGTTGTCAGCTTCTGTGTTATTATCGCTCTCATGATGCTGGCCTTAAAGCTCCAGATATCGATTCACATAGCCATACCAGCCACTACACCCTTCCCTTCCCCATTAAGGGAAAATGGCTCCCACTTCTCATGGCTACAGAGTAAAACCCAGACATGTAAACTGTAAGTGTTTTATACATACATATATATATATATATATGTAAAAAATTAACCACACTCATTATTACAGTATTTTGATCAACTCATATTATTCAAATGCTTGGGAATGAATAATGGAAGCAGCAAATGGTCTACATTTTTTATTAGTTCTGTTCTGTTCACATGAATATTATGCATCAGCCATGCACCTCTATTGGACCATTTCACTCTCAAAAAAATATAATGCGATACTTTAATAGTCACTGTAACAAGGAGAAAGTGTACGATGAATCCTTCATATGTACAAAGTGATGCTAAAAACAAAAACAATAAAAGAGTTGCATCATCTTTCATTTTCAGTGTTACAGGAAAATAGAGCCAAAGTGAAATGGACCCTGAATGTTAAGAAAGCATAAGAAACTGGATACTAAGCAGCTTTTGTCTGCAAATATAAACAGTACCGAAATTCCAATGTACACATATTTAAGAACCAAAGTGTAACAGTTATTCTGGAAGTAAATAGTGCCATTTAGAGAAAAAAAAACTTTTCATGCTAAAAAGAACAAAACCAAAACAAAACCTTTGCACCCAGCATGACAGAAAAATAAAACAACCCAAACAACCTTCTTCATACAGCAAGGCAGCAAACATGAGAAGCATGTTATCATATGAATTATTCGCACAATGAAATACACTACTTTTCCTGATACTCCCAAGTTCACCGTAATCTTGTAATTTCTCCCACAAAATTCCATCTCCTCAGACAAATTACAAATTGCTGATATAATTAATTAAAAGTTAATTTTGATGATCAGACCTCCTTTCCCTTCCATGAAATTATCCAGTTTGAAATACGCAGTATCTCAGTAAGGGAGATATCAGATAAAGCTGGGCACATCTTTCCAAAAGTATTTGGTTGGTGCTAGATGCCTTGTCCAGCCACATTCTTTTGGCTGAAGCAGAAACCTGAAACACATTTAACCTTCCTGACACACTTGCATTAAAGTAAGTGAGGTGCAACTGTGTCAGTGATGTTATATCTCTGTTAAAGAAGATACAGTGTGTAAAATAAGGTATTATTTTTGCCCTTCAGACTACCATAGAGACCCATTGGCCACTTCTGTTCAGATAACTTTTCAAGCTGTTATTAATCTAGTTTGACGCAGAGTAAAAATGCAAACCAGGCATCACCAGAAGTCACCAATTCAGACTAATGAATGCTGATGTGGTATTCCTTCCTTCATTTCTGTTGCACAAATTTGGGAGTCCTGAGAGTTTCAGCAGTTTTGTGAGCCACTGAGACAACTTTGGAGAAATTGTGGAGATAGGCAGGAGAAGCTCAGAAGAGACAAGGTGACATTCAGGTATGTCCTACCCAGACCTGTGACAAGTGTTCTGATGCTGCTTCAGCTTCAGTTTGTGACAGAGACAGTGGCAAATTTACTGAGACAAAATCCAAACACACCTATGGTGTTCTGGTTATCTGTATGTTTGAGATTCTTCACCTCCACCTGCAAAGCTAGACCTCCTTCGGCGAGTGCCTACAGTGCTGTCCAGTGTGACTGCAGATACCTCAGGCATAACCTACCCTCACTTGGAATGTTCTAACTGAGGTACAACCAGCTATATTAGAGCCACTGACACACAGTTTCAAAACTGTTTTTATCCAGGATGACAGATGTATGCATTGTTCAGTGGTGTAACAGCAATCAAGTTATTATCCTAAAGGGTTATGGTCAATTTAAGAGAGCTTGCTTCTGGTGCAACTTCTCTTTCATAATTCGTTCTTCCCTTTCTGAAGGCTTTGAGGAAGGTGGAAATAAGCTGATCACTGAGACGTGGATACTATGGCCAGGAGAGTTGGAGTTCTGAGTAGTTTATTCTCATTTTGTCTAGTTCTTTTGGGGAAAGCTCCACTGTTCCATCCTGGCAATATAGTGGGATTACGAAGGCACTTTGAAAAACATCTATTTGATATAGAAATAAATATAAATAAATAATGTAATAATTGATCTCCATTAAAATATTTAAATTAGAAATCAGAAAGTTATTGACAAGCAAACTATTGATCTTGATTCTCCATTACAGGTGATCCATGCTTAACATTTCATGTAAAAGAGATCAAGTGGAAAAGAAAGAATTTTCTTGAATTCCATGTATTGATAGCATGATACCAGTAACTGCTATAAATGAGAATTACACACACCATTAGCCAACATATATGGTCAGTACTGATTACTCTTCACAACTTTAATTAGAAGAGAGGGGGGGAAAGGATATTTATCACTACTAGAGAACAGCAGTATCACTCTTCAATACCAATAGGTTTTAGTTCCTCCCTTTTTAAAAAGAAGTACTGCTGAATAATAATTCTGCTTTGACATATATGTTAATGGTTTACATATTTGCATATATATTTTATGTATTTTTATTTTTTTAATTTTACTTAGAATGTCACTAATGTAAACTTGCAACTACTACAGGAATGCTTCCCACAGTCACAATGGAAATTTGCTGAATTTTCAAGAATGTTCAGACTAGGAAATAGTACAGCTGATGGCAAACTTACTACAGTTCTAAGCTCTCTCCATTATACAAAGGTGATGGCAAAGATGTATGATGTTGCCATGCCTCATAAGATGAGCAAGATTCAGTAAACATATGGAAGATATCAAAGATTTTTCAAAAACTGAAATGTATAGGGAAGGCATTCCTTTTAAGAACTATACTATGGTTAACATTATCTGGTATTTCTCAATGCCAGAACATGAACATCACTTCAACCCACTTTAGCAGGCAGTGGGAAAGTATTTTGCGGAATCTGTAATTAATGCAGAGTTTATGCTTTAGGGGTTATTAGTTTTCTTTATGTTGCTAAGGCTTGCAAAAACTACTCATGAAAGTTTCCACTATACCATGCTGTTTTTTCTGAATGCACTCTAATGTTTTCCTGACTACCCAGATGTTCATTGCATTGAGGTTTGCTAAGCACGTTGAACAGCAGTGGCAAGCCTCTGGCTGCACATTGCTGAGAATCACAACCCAGCAGGCAGGGAGTAACACAGTACTCACTTCAGGTTCTTGCTTTGCTGGAAATTCAATGAGCAGATGTCTGGAGAAGAGCCATTAGCACCAGAAAACAAAATTGGAAACCATAAAAAAACCTTAAAAAAATCTTAGTGGCCTAATTTGTGACAATAAAAAGATTTTGGAAAAAAATCCCCAAAATATTTTGAGGAGGTGGAGGCATACAGTTAGAAGAAAACCTCCACATAAAAGCAGCTTTCAAGGCTAGAAAACTAGAAGGGACAAAAAGAAATCCTGTGTGTCCTGTGGCTCCCATTCAGTGTATCAATCACCCACCTCCTGTGCAGAAATCCCATCAGAACCCCATCCCACACAAGGCAATTAGACCCCATGATTGGACATATCCTTTTTTCCCCTTAATGTCTGATCAGCAGACTTAGCCTTCTGAACTTGAAGGTGACCAGTACATCATGTATGTGCTGTGGGTATTGTCGATTATACAATTGCTCAGCCTATTTAAAATCAGAAGATTTCAATTACATGAATTGGATGCTAAACTAGAACACAAGCTAAAAAATGGCAGGAATCTCCTTAGAAGCATTTCTCTCCTTATGTTTCAAGGATTTCTTATTCATTTTTCACTAATTATTCTTACACTACAAACATCTGCTTAGAAAAATTAAAATTTAGGATTTGAATGAGCAATATTACCTTCACTGACTTGTTTCTAAATTGTGAGTAAAAGGACACTAACCCTTGGACCAAGGATAAGATCAGCGGCAATATTAATCAACGGTAAGGACGTGATTTAGTGCCAAAGCACAGCTTTATCTCTTCAGTATAGCTGGATTTTTATGTGACCTCCTCCCAAAATGAAAATGGACTTACACAATGTCTCAAAGGTCAATAACTTACTACCTATAAAATTTAGAGATGGCTCATTCATTTTTCAATAGGATACCACTTTGTTCAGGTCATCTTTGAACATTTTGCTTCAGTGGGAGAAAACAAAGAGAATCTTGACAAATAACTGGAGTGGTGACTAGAGATTAAACCTATTCATTATTGATGATGTTATGAAGAAAGGAGCTGACAGAGAAAACTCAAGATTAAGTGGGTTAACAATGCACTTACATTTCTGTACCCATTGGACTATCACTTCGATGTAGTACTAAAGTGTTATGGATCACATAAGGATTTATGGGACAAAAACTTCCATCTAAGTCATTGAAACAGTAACAATGTGATTAATTATTTTGTCAAAGAAATAAAATCCTACTGTATTTATGGCTAGGAATATTCAATTTCTCATCCATAGAACAGATGCCAAGTTTCCTCCCATTCACATTTTCTTTGGAAATCTCCAAGAGTCATAGAATAATTCTATTTATGATGAGAAAAAAGCAAATGGAAACCATCTGGGTTCTTAGCCCTTCCAGACCACCATCAGCACTATTTCATATCTCTGACTTTATAAAGAAAAAAAATTGTTAACAACTTTAAACATATTCAATCCTCATTTCAGACTTCCCTTCCAGCCTTGTCTACATGCACTACAAATTATTTAAACTTACATCCTTAAACTGGCTGGTCAGGGACAAACCAAATGAGCACTTACTAGTTAATTCTTTCATTACATAGTTTCTACAAATGAAAAAGCAAGGTGAGAGAATTTTTTTATTATTAAAAAGAAAAAAAATAAGAAAGATAGCTATTTACTCTACAGTTCCTGACATTCTTTCAGGTATATTTTGATAATATTTGAAAATGCAGAGAACTAGGATCTTTTAAACAATAAACTGTCTCTCAGTTAAGTCTGCCCTTCAATACTGTGTCATGGCAAAAATACACAGGTTCTTAAGGCAAGGTAGCCTCAGCTCTCTGTTTCTTCTTGGAGATGGGAAAATGCAAGAGGCTGAGAAAATCCTGAGAACTGTAACATATGCTGCTTTATAATCTCCAGATCCCACCAGTTTTGGGACAACTTCAAAATAGGCAAAATAATCCACGCAGGAAAAGATTTGACATCAGAAGGAGGAGCAATGAAAGAAATCTCCGTGTCGCACCACTAGCCCATGAATGTCCATAGCAGACATAACTGCGTTTTACAACTATATGTTGTGTTATTCAATTATTGCAGAGCTGCAGGTCTGAGAGATGTGGAATGAAAAACACCTCAGTGCTACCACTGGTTTTATTTCCAAAAGACTGACCTGACTGCTTTCTGAAACCTAATGAGATGAATAATGCAAGGAGCACATAAGTGACTTCTTATTGCTTCATTCAGAGGCAGGAAGGAGGGAAAAATGAGAGTCTCTTTCTTTAGGAAACTATTTCTGAGTCTTTGACATTCTCAAGTCACTTTCAGTAATACTGGAGTGACAGTACAGGCTGTTTGGAAACTAGTTCTTTGAGTTGACGAACAGTAACAAGAATTGTTCTGGGCAGTTACTACCACTGTTAAACTACCATTAAGTCAAACCTCTCTGGCTTCAAACAGATCAGTCACGGAATATTCTAGTACATTATTTTTTAAAACACTAAGTTCTGTATATGGCAGAACTGAGGTTATAGGAAGAGAAGGGAAAGACAGACTTTGACAAGTGTGGTACCAATCAGTCCCAAAGCACAACCACCATCTACTGAGCATTGAAGTCTCTCTGAGCTATGGTATGTGAATTGGGGTAGACACAATCTGATGCAGTCCCCAAAAAGAAACTATACCTTCATTTCCTTTCCCTTAAGGACTAGGTGAAGATGAACTAAATGTTCAATATAGAAAACATGTCTTTTGCCAGAAAAAGTGAGCCTTCGAATTCAGGAAGAGCAGTAGCTTAAGGAGCACGTGCAATGGTGCAACTTGACAGTCTCTTTTCCCATAGATTTACAGGAGCTGTCCCCGGGGGCAGGGCTTGAACCATCACAACATAAACGTCATAATTCCAAAGGACATCTGTCAGTATCTTATTTTCAGCTTCTTTTCACTTTCTAAAGGGCCAGGGCATAAAAAAGCCACATTAGGCTGGCAACAACACTAACAAAACCAGAGGAATTGCAAACTGTGTAGCACCCAAAAAAGCAGATGTTGCAGGGGTTCCACTCTAATGACAGAGATTATGAAAAGGAACTGAAGGATCACAGAACCTGCCAAATTGGAAGGGTCCCACAAGGATCATATGGAGGCCAACTCCTGGCCCTGCACAAGACCATTCCCAAGAGTCCCACCATGTGCTCAAGAGTATTGTCCCAAGCTTCTCGGACTCTGTCAGACTTGGTGCTGTGACCACTTCTCTGGGGAGCCTATTCCAGTGCCCAACCACTCTCTGGGTGAAGAACCTTCTTCTAATATCCAGCCTAAACCTCCCCTGACAACTTCAGGCCATTCCCTCAGGTCCTGCCACTGGTCACCACAGAGAAGAGATCAGTGCCCGCCCCTCCTCTTCCCCTCACAAGGAAGTTGTAGACTGCAATGAGACCTCCCCTCAGTCCTCTCTTCTCCAGGCTGAACAGACCAAGTGACCTCAGCCTCTTCTCATATGGCTTCTCCTCAAGGCCTTTCACCAGCTTCATTGTCCTCCTTTGGATAGACTCTAATAGCTTAAAATCTTTCTTATATTTTTTCCCCAAAACTGCACACAATATTCATTTCATCCCTTCATGATTTGGGGATAGGGGAAGAGAGACTGGGGAGCAGACAACCACAGAGATAACACTGCTACTCTGGTCTGTTGTCCTTTCCTAAGCTGATGCTTTGATGAGGTGGCCACCAATTCTTCCCCTGATTACTGGCACACCCATGTAGGTGGCAAACTGCTGGCAGTGGGGGGACTGCAAGGTTGGTCTCCATAAGAAGAGACTGTCCTGTACCGAACATGGTCAGTTCCAGCTGGATCCACACCACAGGCCACAGCTGAGCCCATAAGACAACTTTGTGATGCCTCTGTGAAAAAGTACTTAAAGGCATAAACACCACACAGGCAGAGAAGTAGAAAAAGAGTGAGAAACAGCAGTGCCAACACCAAGGTCAGAGAACTAGCTCCCCCATGACAGAGCAAACATTCCCAAAAGGACTGCAGCCCATGGATGATCCACACCGGAGCAGAGGACAAGTGAGAAGGAAGGAGCAGCAATGAAGAACAGTCCTTCCCTGTGCTGCTCATTGCCTCACTGAAGGGACTGAGTGCCACCTATGGTGAAAACAAGGGAGGAGAAGAGTCGGGAGTGAAGCTGTTTTCCTGAAGTGTTTTAATGTCTGCTTCTTTTTTTGGTTTTGTTTCATAATAACTGAATCAATAATTAAATATTAATCAGTAATAATCTAATTTACTCCATTCAAGTTTGTTTTCTCCAAAATAGTAATTAGGAAGCAATCTCCCAGCCTTTATCTTGGCCCATGCGCTTTCTCTTTCTCATTCTTCCTATTTTCTTCCCCATCCCACAGGATAGGATGGGGGATGAGAGAGCAGCTGTGTGGTGCTGAGTCCATCCCACCACCAGCCCCTGAGTAAGTTGTGCTCCAGTGGGCACCAAAGACCAAGAACTGTGACATGGATGCATCAGAAAAAGGAGGCATAGCAGTAGTCAGACAGCAGTTTCTGTTGCCTCTTCCTGGCTTTAACCTTCAGGTATTCAGATTTTGCAGGTAAAACAACCAGAAATAACAGCATAATGCTCAGATTAATTGTAAGTGTTGCTTTGATTTATAATGCCTTGAAACCACAGCCAAGGAAAATCTATCCTTTCAGGGGAGCAGTTGTCTGCACAAAGTAGGCACAGGATGAAACCTAATTTGGACTTCAGAGGTAGTGATATTCTCATCTCTTTTTGAAATGACAAGCTCTTGCTCACTATTATTTTTACACTTAGGATATTAAACCATTATGCCTACTTCTTTCATGTTTGCTGATTAGAAAAACAAGCCGAAATTAAAAAAGGTACCTGGAAGGGAACTATCTGTTCCACGGCAGAAACGAGTTATGCTTCCATCTGACAGCAAGGAAAGCGGTGGCGGGAGCCTGCAGTGCCAAGGGGGCGGCGAGCGCCGGGGCCGAAGCAGCAGCGGGAGCGCCGGGACCTGCCTGCGGGGCTCCCCGGACGCTCTATTTTTACTGCGGTATGTTTTGTATTCAGACTTTCCAGTGCAGGCGGCCCGGGTCAGGGGATCCGCTCTGCCGGGGGAATCTGACAGATCAGCCCAGCCAGAGCTATTTATAGAGGGCGGGGGACTGAGGGAAAGGATGCGATCGCCATCGTATACTTCTGCCACGGGGCTGCGGACCGGGAGAGGTACCCGCGAACGAGCCCCCCGCAAAGCCGAGCAGGGCGGGTGAGTGGCGGGGAAGCCCCAGTGCCGCCCGGCTTGGCCCGCGGAGAGAGGGCCGTGCGCTGGACACGGGGCTGCCACGACAGACAAGCAACCTCGGCGAGGCTCAGGCGCTCTTCCTTCCCTCTTTTTCCCACATTTTTTCTCCTGCTGGTGAAGTGAGGGTCCACCTCGCACACGTACTAACACCCACAGTTACTGACCACAGCAACGGCAGGGTGCCTCTTATGCCGTGGCATCCAGACAGAGGTTCAGGACAGTTCTAGACAAGACTGCACTATCTCACATAGCAATTGACTATGGGGGGCTACTAGAATTCAGACCAATGAGGGTAGTCAAGCTGCAACTGTCTGGATACTGTCTTCAGAGGCAGTTCTGTGTATGAACAGTTTTACAAGGCAGATTTAAGCTTTCCTTATCCTACTGTGGCAATCCATCACTTCACAAGGGGTTATCATCCACCCTTCTCTCCTGCTGCTGGAGAACTGTGTGTGTGCAGCCTGTGATTTTTATGGTCTATTTCATTTTGGTAGGGTAAGAAACTGGAACAGACTACAAACACCAGTATTTCAAACTGTAATGAGACTGTCCCCCTCAGGCTGCTTACTTAGCTGCTTCATCCTGATGGCATTTAAAAATCTGGAGAGGTCTGGCAGCCACATTTGGAAGGGCCTAGGCTGCATGTGCAAGTCTAAAACTGCTCTGCTGCAAGTGGCCTGACATCCACCCCCGCCAAACCCTGGCTGGCATTCAGAAACAAGACATTCATCTGGCCCTGTAAGCGCTTGCTGAGGATACCTGAGACACTGACAGGATTCAAACTCTTCCCACACAATGTAGCCATCATTTCAAACCTGACCAGTTCAGGAGATGGTGCCACTGTATATAACCACCTAATAGCGCAAGCTGTTCAGCCTGAAAGAAGATACCTGGTACCCAGGGCTCCCTAGTCCAGGTGGGGTCAAAATCACAGTTCTCACTTCTTAAGGAAATGTCTGTATGCTTGTATTGTGCCTGCTGAATTGGGATGACCTGAATTTGCTGGGCCTCAGCATGGCAAATACTAATAGAGCTCAAACAGCCACTAAGACACACTGATGAAAGCACTGTCTTCCTACTTGTTTATAAAGGGTTTGTTCAGAGCTCAGCATTTGTTGGTTAGAGTAGTTGAGTAGTGGTGAGAGCAAGAGCCGCTAGGTTTCTTTGCCAGTATAACTATCCCAACATTCTCTTGCCTGTTCTACCTTCTCTAGGAAGGACCATTCTCCTTCTGACAAATGAAATTCCTTATCCACATTAGCCTCCGTGCTCACTCCTTGTTTGGTCATGCAAGTAATGACATGAAATTATGTGTCTGGCAATACATGGGCTTAGTATAATGGCAGGACATTAATGTTCCTCAAGGGAGCTGAGTGCTAAGACCTGAACATGTACATCAGCTTAGCAGGAAAAAAAAATAGCAACTCCTGCATTCAAGTAAATCTGCATTTTTAAATAATTACTGGCACTGTTAACAGTCCTGGCTTTCATTTGTATCTGCAGACATCATCTAATACGTAATTAACAGTCCAACAATAATACAGATATATTAAACTGCCCTGTGTGCATTGCACATTTTATAGAACACCTCCAATTATGATACTTTTCAAACAGTACTTTTGATTCACTGGACACTCTAGTTTTATCTATACACAGTCGAGTGCCAGCAAAGACTTCTGGAGAGGAAGTCAAAGTTTTCTTCAGGGCATTATAGTTCCAGCTCCAAAAGACAGGAAAAACAGTATTTTATCCTGATAGTCCCATGAGATACTAAGCACACAAGCAGATTCCTCTAACTTGGGCAAGCAAGCTGAGCTGCCTGGCTCACCACCATGAGAGCATTCTCAGGAAAATGAGTGCTGGTGGCTTCCTTGAAAATGCATGCTAAATGAGAATTAATAGCAGGGTTGAAGGGCCACACTTCCCCACAGGCAGAATACAGGGGAACCTCTCCACCTGTTGGGTACTCCATAAACTGAGGAAAAAAAAGTCACAGGTATTCCTTTCTAAAGGAGGATTGTTTAGGATTCCTCTGTACACCCAGAGGAGCCTCCAGCTTCCTAAAGAACCTTGATGTCTGGGGTACTCCGGAGATCTCACCAGCTTTTACAGAGGCAGAGTGGGTTTCTAATTCTCTGTATTACTGCTTTATAGTTGCTTGGATTATCTCAGTGACACACAAATTTATCGCTGTCTGTGCCACAACACCTGAGAAGCTTATAACAGAGATCTCCAAGTAGAGCATGCATAACAAAAACAAACTAAATAATTTTGTCCTGCTGAGTGGTCCATCTTTTAGAAACACAGGAGGGGTGTAAAATGGCCATATGGAAAAATCTACCACCATAATCTTACTGCTGAAAGCTAAAACCTCCCAAGAGACCCCAAGAAAGCATTAAAAGCTCTAGATATTTGATTTCACTTAAGAGTTTCACCATATCAGCCACATTGCTAATAATTTCAAATGTTAATTACTTAGTTGCTCGCCATGACATGCATCCAAGGATTCTGCATCTTAATTCAAGTGGAGCAACGATACTAGTAAAGTATACTATCGTATTTATAAACTCGTGCAACCAGATGCAGTGCCATTTCGGCCACGTCAGTGTGATAGCTCGGGAAGCTCCGCTGCCCCCTCTGCAAGTGTCACACATCGGGCTCAGCATTGCTGCGCTCCCCCTTGCCAGTCTCGCCCGGCAGCGAAGAGAGATGCCAGCCCTGCCGTGGGGCTCGGCTCGCTCGCCGCGGGGCTGCACATCGGCAGCGCCACGGAGAGCGTCGCCCCCGCCCTGCCTGCCCCTCTAGCAGAGCCACCCGCACCGGGGACACTGGGGAGACACCTGCGCCCCGACTGGCAGCCGGTACTAGAGCGTCAGCGCCCTCTCCCATAAGGCCAGCCAAAGTAAGCTTCTTCGCCCCCTCATCCCTCATCCAGGGGTGTGCTGGGATACTGGCAATGCCCGCGCTATCCCCATCGGACACCTGAAACAACACAGGTGCGCTGATGCTCCCTGCGAGGTTTAACTGCCCCCTCTGTGACCCCCATGAGATGACCTCCTCCCGCGGGTGGTGGCAGCCAGCGGAACCATGCCGTGAGACGGGACGGGGCGGGTAGTCCCTTCACCCGACCCCACGCTGCACCCACGTAAGGGTAAAGCCAGCTCCCGCTGCTGCCGGGGGACAGCTCCGGGAGTGCGGTCGCCGATGGAGCTGCTGTGCCAGAGGTTAAGTCCAAACTTTGGTCCTGCAAATCCTGGCCAGACCCAGTGCCGTCAGGTTCCGCCAACTCCTCCGCAGTCCTTCCAGCGGCAGAGCAACTAAAAGGCACATCAGTCCCGTTAATCATCTCCGCTGACCTGGGGAGAGAACTGGGGACGGGGCGCCGCTCGGCTCTCCGTGTGATGCTAACAACGAGCCTCTCACCTGCGTCCCGCGCCTCTGAACGCGACCGTCCACGGCGCGTTCCTGCAATCTTCGACACTGGAGCGCTCCGGGACGGCGCCACCGCAGCAGGTTGGGCGCGGGCGGTCGCTTGTCCCCGGCTGCCCCCCAGGCCGCGCCTCCCCACACGGCAGCGTGCCTGTCTACAAGCCACGGGTCCGTTTCGCTACGACAGCTCGACAGTCCCCCTGAGCGCGCTGCTCATCCCGCAGCCCGGCGGCCACCGAGCGGTGGAGCAGCCGCCCTCTCGATCCCCCGGGCCCGGGGTCCCCAGGCAGCCCCACGCGCGGTGGGGAGTGCCCTCGGGCTCGTCTTACCCGGCTGGCGGAGAGGACCTGCCGGTAGCGCTCCTCCTCCGCAGGCAGGGCAGGAAACTGTTGCGTGGAGAGCATGCTCTGGCTGCTGCTGATCCCTCTCCGCTTCGGTCGCCCCCCCCGCAAGACCCTTCTCTACCTCTGTCTCTGACAAGCTGCGTCCGCCCGCCTCCCGCACAGACACACTTGCGAGGCGGGAGGGTCTCCGCATTTTGTCTGCTCGGCCGACTCCCACCTCCACCCCTCCTCCATCCAATAATAATAAACCTCTGCGAGAGTCACATCCCCACCCCTTTTGCACACACGACTCTAGCCCTTTGGGACACGCAAAGAGACAGCCCACTTGCTAATTTCGCCGTAAAGCCGCACCAGAGGGAGGGTGGATGAAGTGGGCACAGTTTTTGCTCCCCATCTTCCCCGCCACCGATCAGGGACGCCTTGTCACGCCGCGCAGGGTTTCAGGTGGCAAGACAAACCTGGGCTAGGGACGATGTGAGGGGCAAGAACCCGCGGAGTTCGCCCCTCGCACCCCTTACCTTGGCTCGCCGGGGCCCCGCCGGGCCGCCCGGATGGGCATTTGCGGCCGAAGCGATCCCAAGGCAGCCCAGCGCATGGACCTACCGGCGCTCCTGGCCCGCCTAGTTGAAATGCAGAGTTCAGAGCGGGGAATGGCGAGCGGGGGATGGCAAGCGTGGGCCGGAATGTTGGGCCCCTTCATTCATCCGCGGTTCCCGTGTGTACTTCCCTGGGCGCTAGGGGCCCTACCTGCCTTCTGACTGCGCTTCATTTTACGTTACGGTCACGCAAATGCTTTCACTTCACTCCAGGGATCGGAGAGTTTCGCTCCCACAGGGACTGCAACGCTTTCCTCCGCAGCGCAGAAGCTCGCCTTTCCCACCCCATCCTCAGCTCCAAAGAGAGCCCAAAGGGCCACTGGCACAGTAGAAGCGGAGGGGAAGGCGATCCGGCGCGATGAAGCTCTCCCGGAGTCGGTGACGGGTTTCTCCAGCGGGAGGCTCCGGTCCCAGCCCCCTGGCGACAAGCGCGCCGTGCCCCGTTCCTCTGTGCGTGGAAGCGCTGCGCGGGAGGACAGCGGCGACCCAGGGACACTACACCTGTCCCCGCGTCGGTCCCGGCGGTGAACCGCCCCAGCTCTTCCGACCTGGAGGGGTGTATTGGTGGAAATCTGTTGAAGCAAAGCTCTCAGGTCAAGAGATAAGTGTCGCCTGAAGCTGCAAATTACAGAGGACATGCCTCACCCTCACGAGACGCTGGACTTTTAAGATGTCCATTTGATGTATTTGTCCTCTCATTCCTGTATCTACAAAGACGTCAAGTCTGACTGAAGCCTCGGTCTGTGCACATAACAGAGCTCACAAGCAGTATCCAGGAATGATAAAGTCAACAGGACAAAACAGAAAACGGGAAATGGGTGGAAGTGGGTACTACCAGAACAGAAACAATTCAGGACCCTTCCAAGAGTCACAAAGATGTCACTGGCACCGTGGCTGGGTTCTGAGATGACATTTGTAAACCAGAAAGCCTTTCAGTTTTTTACTGTGCATGATTTAGTCCCTCTAAATGCTGTCATTCAAAATGTGAGTCAGAGAACACCCAAAAAACCATGAACAACCCCTTCACTGTGAATATGGCTGCTATACCTGTCACCATTCCTAGCTATCAGCAAGGATGATACACCTCATATATCATCATCATGGCTAGGCTTCGCGAACGAAGATTTGAGAAGGGCACTACCCACGCTTGCTGCAAGCGTGCTGGTGGCTAAAAAGGCCGATATGGGATAGGCAGGTCCAGTCACAAAAGGCACAGCGGAACGTCTCCCTAGGTGACATTGGCAAGGAACAGTTCTTTCTGCGTTGTCTTTTCTCCTCAAGACTGACTCTCCGTGCATTCTCAAAGGAAGCAGCAGTGTCATGAATGGTCTGTCTCCATGAATCACGATTGGAGGCCAGAGTGGACCATTGGTGGCAGTCAATATTGCCAAGGCTGAGGTATTGTTTCAGGGAGTCCTTGTATCTCTTCTTCGGGGCTCCTCTCTTGCAGCAGCCAGTGGCGAGTTCACCATAGAGCACAATCTTCAGAAGGCGGTGATCCTCCATCCTGGAGACGTGCCCTGCCCAGCACAGCTGCGTTCTCATCAGCATGGCCTCGATACTGCTGACCCCTGCCTGTTCAAGAACAGACACATTGGTCACGTAATCAGACCAGTGGATGTTTAGGATTGAACGGAGGAGGATTGAACGGAGGCAGCACTGATGGAAGCGTTCGAGAAGCCGCAGGTGGTAGCAGTAGATGACCCAGGATTCAGACCCATATAAAAGAGTAGACAGTACAATGGCTCTGTAGACACTAATCTTTGTACTTTTCTTCAGGTGTTTATTGGACCAGACTCTTTTATGGAGTTTTCCGAAGGCTCTGTATGCCTTTGCTAGCCTGTTGTCTATCTCTTTGTCAATCTTACCGTCTGAGGAAATGATACTTCCCAGATAGGTGAAATGCTGGACTGACTTAAGCTCTGAATTACCTATGGTGATGTGAGGATGATGGAAGACTTCTTGAGGTGCAGGTTGGTAGAGAACTTCCATCTTCTTCAGGCTGACTTCCAGCCCAAAAAACTCAGCAGCCTCTGCAAAGCAGGATGTTAAGCGCTGCAGAGCTGCTTCTGTGTGAGCAACGAGGGCGGCATCATCAGCAAAAAGCAGCTCACGGACAAGGTGGTTCAGGGTCTTGGTGTGGGCCTTCAGTCGCCTTAGGTTGAATAGGTTTCCATCGGTATGATATCGGATGTAGATGCCGTTTTCTTCATCGAGGTCTGCTGTGGCTCTTTGGAGCATCATGCTGCAGAAGATTGTGAATAGAGTTGGTCCAAGAACGCAACCTTGTTTCACACCATTGGTTATTGGAAAGGGCTCAGAGAGTGCATCGCCATATCTGACTTGTCCACGCTGATCCTCATGTAGCAGGATGATCATTTTGAGGAACTTGGGGGGACATCCTAAACATTCCAAGATCTGCCACAGGCCTTTTCTGCTCACAGTGTTGAAAGCTTTGGTGAGGACAACGAAGGTTACATAGAGACCTTTGTTCTGTTCCCTACACTTCTCTTGCAGTTGTCTGAGAACAAACACCATGTCTGTGGTGCTCCTATTGGCTCTGAAACCACACTGGCTTTCAGGTAGAAGATCTTCTGCAATAGTGGGTACTAATCTGTTCAGAAGTATTCTTGCAAGGATTTTACCAGCAATGGAGAGCAAAGTAATACCTTGGTAATTTGAGCAGTCTGATTTTTCTCCTTTCTTCTTGTACAGGGTGATGATGACTGCATCACGGAGATCTGGTGGTAGTTCCCCTTGTTCCCAGCAACGCACGACAAGCTCGTGGAATTTGGCATGGAGTGCTTGACCTCCATGCTTCCAGATTTCAGGTGGAATTCCATCAACCCCAGCTGCCTTGCCAGTTTTCACCTGTTGCATGGCCTTGAGTATCTCTCCCATAGTAGGGGCTGCATCCAATTCATGTTTCACCGACTGTTGTGTAATGTGCTGAATTCCTGAGCCTTGGACTACATGGTTGGCACTGAAGAGAGTCTGAAAGTGCTCAGACCATCGGTTCAGGATGGAGGTTTCATCTGTTAGAAGCAGTTGACCATCTGCACTGAGTAGGGGGCTTTGAACCTGGTGTGTGGGTCCGTACACTGCTCTCAGGGCCTCACAGAATCCTCTTTGGTCACCCAAATCTGTGCATAGTTGTGTCTTTTCTGCTAGGTCGAGCCACGATTTGTTCTGGATGTCTCGAAGTTTCTGTTGGAGCTTGCTGCATGCAAGACGAAAGGCGGCTTTTTTTATATGGCAAGATGGTTGAGCAAGGTGTGCTTGGTGAGCAGTTCTCTTCTTCTTCAGCAATTCCTGGATCTCTTGATTGTTCTCATCAAACCAGTCTTTGTTTTTCTTGGAGGAGAACCCTAGGGACTCTTCAGAGGACTGCAGGATGCAACTTTTAATATGTTGCCAAAGTGCTTCAGGAGAGGGATCTATGGGATTATCTTTAAGTCTAGTTTGAAGGTTTCCCTGGAAGCTGTCTCTCACTGTGGCTGTTTGAAGATTGCTGACTTGGAGCCTCCTCCTTGGAATGCCACCTCTCTTAGGTTTGGGCTTGAAGTGGAGGTTAAGTTTGCAGCGCACAAGGCGGTGGTCTGTTTGACATTCTGCACTCGGCATCACTCGAATATGATGGACATCACTGACATTTCTCTGTTGTACTAAGATATAGTCAATGAGGTGCCAGTGCTTGGATCGAGGATGCATCCAGGTTGTCTTCAGGCTGTCTTTCTGTTGAAAGATAGTGTTGGTGATGGTGAGCTGCCATTCTGCGCAAAACTCTAGCAGGAGGCGTCCGTTGTCGTTGCAGTTTCCAATGCCATGCTTGCCCAGGACTCCTTTCCAGGCTTCAGAATTCTTACCTACTCTGGCGTTGAAGTCACCAAGGATTATGATCTTATCATCTACAGGAACATTTTGGGTGAGGCGGCGCAGGTCTGTGTAGAATTTGTCTTTTTCTGCTGGGTCAGCTTGGAGAGTTGGGGCATATACGCTATAAAGAACAACATGTTGCTTGTTGTGTAGAGAGAGGAGTAAGGACATAATGCGATCGGAACGACCTGTCGGCAGATTTTCAAGTTTGGAGGCAATGGAGTTTTTAATCATGAAGCCAACTCTTGAAAGGTGTCTTTCGGTTTTGGGTTTGCCTGACCAGTAGAGTGTGTAGCCAGCACCATGTTCTTTAAGGCCGCCTTCCTCATGAAGACGAACTTCACTGAGAGCAGCAATGTCAATGTTGAGCCGTAACAGTTCATGGGCAATTAGAGCAGAACGACGCTCAGGACGTCCACTATCCCCAGTATCAAGCATGGTTCTGATGTTCCAACATGCGAGTGTTAGTTCGAGCACACCTTTGCAGGCAGGTGTATGCCTTTGAAATCTCTTTGTTTTTGTTTGACCGCATGGAAGATGCCGGTTGGCCGCGGTTATCCAACCGGGTGTGGAGATGAGCTTTGTTTAGGCCACCTTTGCTAGGCCCCTCTCTGTGTGGAGCAAGCAGTGCCGTCCCTAGAAAAGGCTGCTTGGTCATTCAGGATGCTGTCACAAGAGACTGTCATCTCCGTGGTCAAGTCTCTAATGACCCACATCCTGAACCGCCTGCATGCAGGGTTGGGTCTGCGGCTTCCAGCTGCTTCCTATCACCTGCCGTTTTCAACCCTCACCTGTCGCTACAGGGCTTTGCAATGTGGGTAAACCCTTCAGGCCTGCGCAATGGATTTTTTAGGTGAGGCACAGCGTGCACGGAACTGACCCCACCCTTTACTCCTGAGGTTCATCTGCCACGGCCTAGCGAGCTTGGATGGTGACAGCGAATACCTCAGGACGTAGGTTTGGTTAGAGTATCCTTCTCTTAGATAGATGGCCTTACAAGGCTAAACGAGCTCCATCTGCCCAGGTTTGGGGTTGGAGTTGTCCTTCTCCTAGGATGGTTGCCAGACAGCCAGCGAGCCCATCCTGCCCGTGGACACACTTTGTCTGATCCTTCAGCTGAGACCTGTCTGGCATGGGAGACCCTACCGGCGGCACAAACCACCTCCAGCATAGCTCTCAACCTCATGAGGGCACGCAAGCTTCTCCCCCGCGACAAGGGGGTGTCCCCAGAGAAAACCTCATATATAGAGCTCATTTATAATTCTAAATATAACATATTATACACGTTTTATATAATATATAATAAGATTAACACTTTTTAGCTTCCCCCCCCTCCCTCCCAGCTTCTTTTCCAGATGTCTGTATTTCCATACCTTCGGATTTAAGCCCTGTTACTTTGTGTGCAAACTTTATGGTGCAGATAGACAGGGCGCTCTGTGCTTCTGAAGTAGCAGTGTACTTAAGAGGCTCCTGCTCATGGTAATTCAGTCCTGCACTTTTTACCCAACCAAAGTCCCCTCTGGTGTAAAACAGTGGCTTTGGTTTTAAAACAATTGCACAAAAAATAGGAAAATCACGGAAAGAAGCAAGAGAACTTATGCAAAATCTTCGAATTGCTTAATGTAAAAGAATATTTTGTGCTATAATGCTGAAAAAATGAGCATCAAACCATGATTTATTACTTATTACACTATTTTAGAGAGATTAGGTAGCCCTAATAGTAGGTAGTCAAAAATTCTAATAAAAAATGAAAACTTAAATCTGAGAGGTGGAGTACACAGCTCAGCTGCAAAACCAGCTTGGCCTGAATGATGGCTTATCTTCAGCTGGAGAACTGTGAATTCCAAACCTCAAGCCAATCTTGACTCCTAATCTTATTCTAATTTCCTCTAGCAGGAGAGCCATTGAAATTGCAGTTTCACAAGAAGATTCAGCCGCAGTGTACAGCACACAGAGAAAGCCTAAGCTGTGTTCTGGTATTGCTTGTGATTTTGCCACTTAAATCACTGCATGAGCAACAATTACTTGGCCTAAATACTTTGTTGAATTGAGCTACAGTTACAGTCTCAGACTATGACTTACTTCTACACAGCTGCCATTTTACCTACCTTAAGACTTGAGTTTGATATATCACAGAGCTCATATTCATACCCTATCTGTACCAGAAGCTTGTTTCCCAGTACCATGACATATAAACATTTCATTGTAGTGTTCAAGTAATTCATTTAACACCTAACCATTAGTGGAGATAAGCATATCTCATTATTTTATAACTAATTTGACTTCATTTGAGTTTCTCTATTTTTTACCTTGCATTTATTTCCTTTCCTAGTAACTATAAAACACTACATGTTCTTTTTCATTTCCTAATTCTTTAGAGCAACTGACTGATTCACTTAAGATAAGGGCAGACATGAATGCAAATTTACATTCATGAAGCAAGAAAAGGGAGCAACTTAAAAGCCCACAGATAACAACTGGTAATGGTATGAAACCAAAGCAAAGGAGGGATATCCAAACTAAATGAAATCGAGGACAGGGTCACACATGAACTGTCCCCACAAAAATGCTTCACCATAAAGCACACACCAGAGAGCAGCTGCCACAGACATCAAGCTTCCACTGCCTAGCACAGGAATATCCTTCAGCCCAAGCATGTCTGTGCTCTAACCCCACAATAGACAAGCTCATCACTCAGAAAAAGCTGGCACAGAGCAGGCATGTTTTGGAGCCTGAACAACGGAGATAATAAACTCAGAGTTCAGTGCTTTAAAGTAGTCAGTCAGCAAAATGTCTAATAAATCAGCTATATTTCTCCCTATGAGGCCAAAAAAACAGCTACTAAGTCCCCTCCCATTTGTTTCATCTTAGTCGACTTCCCCAACCCATTCTCACAATTTTGTCAGAGCACTAACATGAAGGAACACAGTTACATAATTCCAGCAAGAACTATCACTGCCAGAGAAAGGAACAAAGAGCATGCCTAAAACTTCCACTGCAGTGTGTCAGTTGTCATTACCCCAGAGGTTTACTGCTTCACTACACCAGTCCTTGAGAACAAACAATTTTTCAAGTTGTTTTTGATATGTTTATTGTCTGACTTGGTTTTTACATTAAATTAACACACACAATGGATTTGATAAAGGGAACAAACTTGCCCAAGGAGTTTCCAATCCCAAATATACCGACAACTTGTAAGCACCCTGGTTCAGAGGAAGGATAAGTGCTCACCAGAATGCATCTGGAATGAGGAAAAGCCCAAAGGTTTTCATTTTATGCATAGCTAAATATTCTGCATGTTAAGTCACCATCAGGATTCTATCAGTGTAATTCCCCTTCAACAGCCGGTCAAATGATATAATTTGTTTTAATGTATACTTATCAATATGCTTTTTTTTTGGTAAACTGTTAACATCCAAATTATTTCTTCATTACAATTATGTAACAGTACACTACATGTAAATTGCTAAAAGAACCCCTATCTACCTTCACTTCAGTATTTCTTTTCTAGAATTACCATCTTTCATTAATACTAAATGACAGGTGATTTTATCTGTACCTTTTACTTCAAAGTTTGTTGACAACATGACATCTCCAATCAAAAAAAGGAGAAAAATTAAATGCAAAAATAATTTAAAGAACCAAACAGAAAACTAGTGATTTATTAAACTGCAGATTGCTTGAACTCCCACACTTCTTTTATGCCAAAAAATAAATATCTGGTTCAACCGGCAGACCAACAGAATGCAAATGACTCAGATGGTTGGAAAAGATATACAGAATTAATTTGAATAAAATTTCAAAAATAGGTATGTCTTGCATATGCAAGGTTCAGGAGAGATACAAATCCTTTAAGAAAGGGAATATGCCCACTCGCACACATTTGTATGAACAGAATGAATTTTTAAAGATTTCTGTGCTTTCTTATTGTAATAAAGATGACCAATGAGAAGCCTTTTCCTCTCCAGAATTTCACACAAATACTACAAAACGTGCAGAAAAGAATACTAAGAACTACTTCAAACGTAAAACAAGTATAGTTCAGTTTTATAGCTCTCTAGAGGGAGACTTCTCTTTGCTGTAGAGGCAAGGATAAACTTTGCATTGTACTTGTTTTAAAGAAAAAGGTAGCAGTAAACAGAAAAATCTAACTTATAGTCAAGGAAGATAAAAAACTATTTCTGCAATGGTCTCATTCACACTGATCTGCATATTTCAGATAGAAAGGTATTCTTCTGTACTTTCAGACAACCCATCAAATTTTACTTCAGTTGAACAAAAAACTCTTTTCTTCCTTCCAGTGAGAGAAAAGTTACTGGCATAAGCAGCAGTCACACAATAGCATCACCTCACTTGGCTAAAGAAAACATACATATCTGAAATTATCTTCCAGGCTTTAATATTATAGAAAACCCTTACAGTAACAATAAGAAAAATGGTTTATTTCTTATACTAGAAAAGAACATTCAATGGAGATGCAACTTTGCCTAGTGTAATTTCAACTGATTCTACAACTTTAAATACTAATGGTCTGATACATAAGTAATACGCATTTCTAAAAAGTCAATTTTAAAAAAGCCATAAAGTACTATAAATTAGCATCAATGCAAACTAAGTGTTGTCAAATCTTCCTCACCTCTCTCCTGATTCACCAAACTTGGGCAAAAAATTGAATAGCCCCTGATTTTCTCCCAGTTTTGTTGATCTGTGCAATCAAAAACTACTGACTTCTTGCAGCTTTTGTTTTATCTTCCTGCTGCTGATCAGAATTACAACTGGATACCTGCTCAAATTAATACTGGTTCCCTTTGCAAGTGGGTCAAAATCAACCAAAAGAGCTTTCAAGCAAACTGTCATCTTCTCAAGTAATTCACACAAATGGTCCCACTGCTTTTACAGGATTTGTGAAGAAATTATATGTCTGAATTACAAGGCAACCTAATGCCCTTTGGCTTTGTACCTCATCTTTTGCAGGAGTTTGTAATCACTTTGTAGTTACCTGTAATGCTTGAGTACCAGCACAAAATTTCCAGCAGATGTTTAAAAATGCAGTTTTTTGATTCCCCCACTCCTCAATTTATCTTCCAGCCTCAGGTGAGATCACGCAGTTTCACTGATAATCCTGAAGCTACACAAAAACCTTTCAGTTCTACCAACCAACACTGATAACCTAAAGCAAGGTATTCCTAACTGTCAGTAAGAGAATATTCTAACATTCAGAAGTTTAGCTAGATAGTTTATATGTGACTAGCAAGCACATCCGCATGGCTTCAGAACTGTATTGCTATACTATTCAATTACGTTTTTGCACACCTATACAAATAGCCAACTCTGACATTTATCTGTACAAACAGTCAAGTGATACTCAAGTTCAATTTCGAATTGTTTTTCTGCTGCTGGCTTTTGGGGGCAGTGATAAGAATGCACCCCTGTACCTTGAAACTACTTTACATTCATGTTCAGCCTATGTATCTGTCCATTAAGTGAACTTCTCAATTAGCTTGGTTTTTGGAGAAAGAAGAGCAGGAAGGGATGGAGGCAGAAATAATGAAAAAGCAAACCCCACAGTCTATAAGGGGGCCCCTGTATTGTGTGTAATATAGCTGAATTAAAAGACCGTTCACATTTCCTTTCCCTGAACAAAGTTCTGAATGAGGCCCCAAAATATTCAAGACTAAGTGATTCCAAGTTCCCTGTTAGTTGTCATCATTAAAATTGACATGAAGCACAGAAATTATTGTGTGATACAACATAAAGACTAGCATAAGAACACTAATCTTCAATAAACCACCAAACTGATTTTACAGGAAACAAATTCGATAAAGCATTTTGTACTAAGTTATTCTTAATATTATGAAATGGAGACAAGGAAAAGAAACACTACTAATAGAAGAGATGTTAACAGATCTCAGTCAGACAATCTATCAGCATTTCACTGTAGACTAAAATCTACTATTACTTTCAGCGCCTGAGTTCAGTTTTGTGTTGTGTATGTAATAACACAAAAGGTGGCATTTCTTCCCTCCTCTGTACTTAGCAAATAGTATACATACATAATCTATGCATACTGGGTTCTGTTACACAAAGGCTAACATTCTAGGAATAATAGCTACCTAAAGTCCAACTGAGATATATTGAGTTGTTTTCAGTCATTGTAGACCATGAGCCATGCAACTATCACAACAGCAACTCCAAACACTGGCAATATAATGAGGTTCTTGTATTTTTGCCACGATGATTGTTCAACTTCTACTTCATCTTTTCTTCTCTTATTCTTTCTTCTCCCTTTTAATCTGTTTTCAAAAGCTTCCAGTTCAGCCTAAACAAAGAAAACAACAAGTAGTTGACATTTGTGTCAGAATTAAAAACAAGGAAATGAGCAGATTTTAAACAACGTTCCCCAAAACAATTTTGATAAAAATAAGTGTCATTCAATAGAAGTTACAATCTCTTACGATGAGATGGTGGCACTACAGCCCAGTTACAAAGCACTTCACTTTCAAGAATTAAACCATTGTTTAGTTTCCTATAAAAACAATGCCAAAAATGCAAGCAACTGCAGTTTCACATTCGATTTTCAACTCGGGCTGAATATATTAAGCTAAAATGAGATGGTTATTTCCATGAAATATGCTAAAAATACATTATTTTTTCCTATTAAAATCACACATATTTAAGCTATTACAATAATGTATGTAAGACCACAGGCTGAAATCTTCAAAGACTTCCTCCCATAATAAGGATGCACCATCTGATAAATAAAACCATAAATAACTAAAAATCTGTCATATTTCCCTCAATTCTTTCTATTTGCATGCTAAGCTAAATTTTAGATTATTAGTTATGATCTTTTTAAAAGAGCATCAAGAGAATACAGAAAAAACATTGTAAGGTACAAAGCTGCAGTAAAACTGGAACTAGGCAGCCTAGCATAAAGAGTGAAGACTGGCAAGGGACTCCAATGAGAAGCCATCTAATTGCTAGGAAGATCAGAAAAGATGCTCTAAAGGAGATCTGAGACACACTAAAACCAGAAAAGGTCTGACTACCTGGATTTTTGAGTTGAGTTGTCAGCAACTATAGAAAGCATGGGGCAAGGTGCTAGGGAGCAGAGAGGCTTGATGAAGTGAAAGGGTAAGCCATGGGAGCAGCAGAGTGCAGCAAGCCGGGACTGGCTGGGCAAAAGACAAGACTGAGGAAACATGGACAGTGAACAAAGACAAAGCTTGGCCATAAGAAGAAATAAACCTACAAGACTACTACTGCAGTGCTGCCAGGAAGAGGGGACTAAGACAGTACAGTAGGTGCATTAAAGAAAAAAGAGTAAGACTGTTTTGGGAAATGCGAAGAGCAGTAGTCCAGTAAATAAAATTTTCCCTTGGAACTCAAGATGACTGCCTGGTATCTGGTGTTCCTCCACTGACAGCAAATATTTGTCAGTTTCACAAGGCAGCTCTTACTTCCCTTCCTGTGCCAGATACCACTATTAGTGGGAGAAAGAGAGCCATTCTGATTCTATTCCTCTGTACCTAATAAAGGCAGAAATTGTTGGCTCTTCTCTGACGATATGGGAGAAAAGTTCAGACAAAGTCACACAGTCTATTTGAAACAAGATTACTTGCAACTAGCTAATCCACCTTTAGAAAAGAAAAGTATTTTAATAAAACAGTTTTTCAAAATCCAAAATCTGGAGGCAAGTGTGGAGTTAAGGTTTTATAGATAACATGACAGTATTTCACGTTACACAGACACTACATAAAATTTGAGGCTTCTACAGTTATTATATACTGTGATCTGTTTTAAAAGCAGAGTGTTTCATGAATTGCAGCAATCTGAATTAAAATATAGGGCTCAAACAATTATATAACAGGCACCACATTGCTTTCTTAGTGAACTTTATAGAAGCCTGGCTAAAAATAAATACATCATAAAAAACCCAAAACACAGAATGAGAAAAGATTCGTAGGCACAGAATACGAGAGATGCCATCACTATCCTTGAAAAGCTACCTACAGATTTTATGTAACTGTCTTTGTACCCAAAATGTCACCTCAATGATCTCTGAAAAAAATAAAGTAATGGTTGTGCCCAGTCTTCAAAGCACCTTAACTTTTAAAGCTAAACAAGCTTAGGATTTTTATTTAGAGTAAGAACCTAACTTCTTTGTATATAGACCTATTAAAAATAAAATTAAATACATTTATTTAAACTGTATACATAAACTAATATGTTGCTAGATAATGTCTAGGTTACTGTTGCTCAGGCACAGGATTTTGCTCCTCCATGTGTTATTCTCTATATTCTTCCTGCACTGAAAAGAGTAGCATTCCCATAGCACAACGCAGCTAACTGAATGCAAATAACAATGACTACGCAGCCACAAAGTGTATATTCTGAAAGTATGATATCTTTTTATTTAGAGGGGAGGAGCACAAGTGACTTTTGTAACTTCTAAGGATCTGTTAAAAAATTTTCTTTCTACAAAATAAAGGGAAACAAAATCTTTCATATAACTCAATTAACTAGACTTCAGGTTTGAGACTCTAACTTTCAGTATTGAAACAGTTAGCTCAAAAATTTAACCAAATCCTTTACACTAGAGAGGGGCATGGTCTGAATTGCTGAACAATCAAAGCACTTATCTTTTTTCCACCTCTAGCAATTGCAAAAATCCTGGCCTCACAGTGTGCCTCTGAATTAGAAGCAGAGGGAAGTTTGTCTGCTAGGGCCACGGTGAGAAGCCTAACCAAGCTGTCTCTCTTCCACTAAGAAAGAAGTGATTGCATCTGTAAATGGTATTAGGAAAACTTGCTACCAAATATAGCAAAAAACAAAATATAAATGCACAGACTTACCAGAGCATTAACTGGTTTGTAAATAAAAAATTTAATAAAGTATTAATCAAAATAGGTTTCAACAAATTGTGACTAATAGATGAACAGTCTCTATAAAAATTTTCTAATGAGATCAGGAAGCTACAAAGGCGCAAACCTTTTCCATAAGGGAGTACACTCCAAAATATGGTCTTAATGTGACCCAATACCCTACCATAGTAATGTCCTCCAATTTGCATGACCAGATGGCAGATTATGAGACCAAATTGCAAGGAAACCAATGTTAGATAAAAAGGCTTCAGCAGCTGAGGTTAGTCCTTGTGTGCAGTTCTAGACCCTTGTAGTGGTTTTAGCTAGGCTCTAGAACTCTAAGCATATTTTGTACACATGTAAGTGTCCATTAGCACAATTCAGTACTTTGCTTTCAGAACCATCAATTACAGATTTCCTTTATCTAACAGTATGTTTCAGATTTCTGTATGCTAGCTACGCTTCCTGAACTTTGGGCCAGAATTACATTTCCAGGGTCAGCTTAGAGAACAAGAATTAGAGGAACTGTCTATGAATTATGAGGGAATATGTGATCAATATTTTAGACAGCTGAGGTATGAATGCTGGAATAAGCATTGCAAGATGATAACGGAAGAGTGCCCTGCTCCCTGGAACTCCATGCTTTTTTTGTGCAATGAGCAGACAGGCTCCCCTTTGAAAAACAGAAGTAAATCTTGCTAGAGATTGTCTAGAAAGTCATCAAAGAATGCATAACAAGCTGTGATCCAGTCAGAAACAGTCTATCCTAATGAGATTGGGAAAATGGCACAAGAGGATTGATCTGTGAGTATGGCTCCCTTGCCCCCTTTCAAGCAGGGAGTGAGCCAGTGCTTTGTGATAAAAACGGAGTGACACACAGGTGAAAACAAAGCATAACCTAAATGCATAAATGTTGCGATAATTGAATAAAAGGAGTCAGAAAGCACACAGTGGACTTGGAATATGATTAGGTGTCAAATGCTCACTCAGACACAGGCGCACGTGTGTGAACTGGTTGGAAGGCACACAGATTCCAAATGACAAACCTGACTTAGCCATCACCAGTACAGAGCTTATGATGCTTGCTTGAAATATGATTAGTATCAGAATCTCCAGGAAGCTGGCACAGAAGCTTTGTGGATTACAATGCCGACCACATATCCTCACCACCAACAGCAATTACAGTAAATACACATTTTCCCTCTGCTCAGAGACCTTGAAGGACAAAAACTCATTTAGCTGTCCTTGCCCTTTCATGATGCGAGGGAGAAGGGGAGCTTCACCCAATACTTAGATCTCTGCAGAGGCTATTCAGCATTCTGTGGCTGTTTATGAAGTATCAACTGTTTGATTAAAATAAAGAGCATTTAGTATTATAAAAATAAACTACATTATACAAAGTTATAGTAATGCAAGATTAAACTGATAAATTATCATTTTGCTTGAAACGGTGAAAAATGTTGGGGCCTGGCCTGTTACCCATTGTAAAAAATTTACAGCACACAGAGTACAGTAACAGCTGACAGGAATGACTGTGCATACAACATTACAAAGTATACATCTTTAATTGCATATAAATTTAATTATTTACTAATAAGAACAAGGTGAGAAGGATGTGGGTGAGGCAGAAAAAAGCTTGATACCTGTTGTCTTCGCTTCTCTTCTTCAATAGCAGCTTTGGCTTCTGCTTCTTTTATCTGTCCAGACATACAAAGTGATAAGCAACTGTTGTAAATGGTGCCTAAATCTATTTTGTTATCGAGTCATAATTAGCCCTATAGAATGGTTCTCAGCTAAACAATGCAAAACCTCCATCATGTGAGCTCTTAACTTAGAGATGACAAAATACTATTGGAAAAAGCTGCATCATCTCAATATTTAGAAAACATGGAACATATAATGGGTGCTACAAGATTATAAATTATAACATTATAAATAATATATAATAAACATATTAATATATTTGTATAATATTGTATATTATATATAATGATATATTGTTTACAATTTATATATATTATAAAAAGGCAAATAAATAAATAGAAATTATCTTCTCACTTAAACTTGACAAGCTGAATCAACAAATATAAAACCTTAAAATAAGAGTTTGTTTACGGTCAACTGGGAGAATTCCTTAAGACAGTAATTCAGCAACTTGATCCTCAATTCAGTACATCTTACACATACAGATAATTCCAATATAAGTATATAATTTACACACAGATATTTCATTCCAAGTATTCTAAATATGCCCTGATAACTAGAGTAAAATGAAAACTCTTTATTTGTAAATAATACAACAAGTACTGGATAATGTATAACAAAACTGCAATAAAACTCTTGGTGTTGTAATACAAACCACATAAAATTAAAAATGTTCCACCATCAGAAAGACATACAGAGTAATTTTAGAATTAATAATTCTATAGAAATATTTTGCAGTGTTCAAGAAAGTAAATTAAATGCTAAAGGCATTAGGAAAAGATGGTAGAGAAAAAACATCAGCATGTAAACACACCATGCTCTTGAATTTTATCTCCTGCATTCAGTTTTGGTCCTCCAATAACAAAAGAAGGTGAAGCCTGAACATATACAAAAGATAACAGGATGGAGTAACTTCCATCTAAAGAGATGCATAACTAGGATTCATCAAGTGACTAACAGGGCACCAAATCCTGAATAGCGTAAAGATGCCAACAGGGATAAAACACCAATAATTATTTTTCATAATGCAAAGGCATAAAATGAAATTAGGAGGAGGTTGGCTCACAACAGAGGGAAGCATTCTACTCCCACAGAGTATTTGGCTAAATCTAGAATTTCAGTGTACAAGACATTCATAGATGCCTAAAGTTTATGTCAGCGGAAAAACAACCAGGCATGCCAATAGGAGATAAATCCAGCAAAGACCATCAGACAGAAAGACACCATCTCACTCTCTTAAGATTCCCATAGTCAGAGACCACTAAGTAACAGTAGTAACAGAAAGAGTACATGGGGAAGTTTATGTGTCTGCCTTCTTGTATGCATTTTTGGGTCTTTTTTGGGGCCACTGAGTCACTATCTTAGAAAAGTTAGATTTAAAAATCTCTTAATAACTTGAAATGAAAAACATTGATCCTAATAACTGGATGATTTGTATACTAACAACAATAATTTACTAAATATGTTTGCACAGGTGGTTTAGTTCCAAATAATTAAAGAGCTTTTGACAACTAAGGAGAAAGCAAACTAGCCCATGTTTTAGCACAACAGCATGCACTGAGGGCAGGGTCAATAGAACAGTCCCATTTGCAGGTTTTCAGACAAATTTTTAAATTACTAAACCCTGTATCAAATAAAAGCATTATTGAGAATTTCATTAATCTATGCACAACGGCACAGTCTCTTTTAAAAGCATGTAGAAAACCTTTTCAGCCATGCACATCTGAAATCTGAAAGCCTGGTGTGCAAAAAAATTACACAATGAATCTCCTGGTATTTCACTGCCATCTAACAGCAAAATTTCAGGTACAGAAGATAAAGTGACCCAAAAATGTGGAAAAAAGGCAAGAGAAAAGCCTCTTCCTATATTGGTGTGGTCATATTTGTATAGGTATAATACACATAGGTAGAGGGAACCTTAACCATTATAACCACAGTATAGAAAAATATTTCTAGAACTATTTCTTTAATAAAATGTAGCGTAAAAGACACGATTTCTCTGAAAGTGCATACTCACCAAGTGCTAGGCATGAACATTTTTATTAAGAGTGAACACACTTTGTTTTTAGAATTGTGCAAACTAATTATCTCTGTAAATGTCTGCAGTTTTTAACAGATGTTTTCCAGCCTGGACACCTTAGTAATAGGCACAATAAACTACTTTCATCAAGTACATATAGCAGGAGACCATTCTAGTACGTTATTTGCATAGTAAGTCAACATCGGCTACAAAAAAGTGCCTAGTAAGAATTTAAACAGAACTTGATAATTTCATATTAAAAAACCCCAGAAAGTAACACTACATTTTTCTGTAAGGAAGACACAATACACATATCTAGGTTTTGCCATACAGTATGTCTGTGACATTGCTTATAGCAGAAACTTGTAGCCATTTGATCATTGCCTTAGATGCTTCCTCCCCATGGATTGTAACATCAGGGCAAGAAATTGGTAGTGGTATCTCCTGAATTAAAACAATAGCTGACACTGCACCACACTGAGATATACAGCTGTATCCCAGCTCATGCTGAGACAATGTGAGTTCACCTTGTTTTAGTGAAGGACTGTATCCTGTGAACTTATCTTCGCTCTTACTGGAACTGTTTGTTATGGTTGGAATTTTTAAAGGGATATCCTTTAAAAGAGTTTTAGCATTCAACCTGCTTGCAAAGTTGCAGGATTTGGTCTATGTGGTACATGTTAGAACTTCTCCATCTATCCTGAAAATCTGAGCAGAAGCAGATAAAAGTCAGCTTTACCCACTGACTTTTTAAGTTGTACTTACCTAGTAAAAAACAAGAAAGTTATGCAACAATTCTTTCTATGTTATTATAAAAGACTTATAAGAACAAGGTTGATATTTTCTCTGTGTGACAGCACGCAGCAATTTCCTTACTTCATAAAATAGCAGAACTAGGGAGAAGTCACATTTAACACAGGCTAAAAAGTACTCTGCAATTGCTGAAAACTCTCCATTCTTCTGGTACAGGGTAACTAATACGGAGTGGCAGGATTTCACTCCATGCTGCACAAGTTGAGCATTCAATGGCTGCAAAACCTTCACTGGAAAAAGAGATCTAAGAATGCTCTGCGAAGCAGCCTCACCCTAATCTTACAGCACTAATCATCAGTAACTACTATTTTACCATCGCTGATCATCATTTGTTCTCAGTGAAAGTGGAATCAGTTCAAATAAATTAAAAAGAAAAAAATAAAATAACAGAATACTGTTCTAAAATAACATTTCACTGAGTTAATTAACACTGTTCACGTATGCAAGTCTGAAAAAATAGCTGCTATTAAACAGCACATCTGCTCATGTTGTAGTTTTTGCTGGTATTGCCTTGAAAAATAATTGTGTTCGTTTTTTCTCTTTTCTTGAAGCACAGAGAAAAAAAATTATAGCTACAACAGAAGCATTACCTCAGATGCTTTCCGCTTCATCTCCTTGCATAACGCATCACATTCCAGTGAAATTTGGCCTTCTTGTATCTTGCTGCACTGTATTTCCTGTTAAGGATGATTTGTCTTTTATAATTATTTTGCTATATAAAATTTTAGTTATAATGTTCATTTCTTCATGAAAATAACAAAACATTCTTATTTAGTAAAACACTGGGTTTCCACATAAAATAAAGCTAATGATTAAATGTTATTTGAACCTGTAATTATGTATTAAATTTTCCTTATCTCTTTCCCTTCTGATAAGCTAAGCTAAAAGGAAGAATAAATAAGATAGTCCAGTTTAATTTCCCCTCTTTTCTCACTTGTTTGCCTTAGACAAAGTAAGATAACCTTCTGCACCTGTGGCAGAAAGAGTTCCCATTCAGAGTCTCAGTAATTTCACATATGTTCTCTTAACTGGCTCAGATTACAGGGCAAGATCTGATCATAGCAGGGGAAAAATTAAGTAATTATCACTCACATGTTTTCCCATTCTCCTAATACTGAAGAAGTAAAAAAAAAAGAAGTAATTATCTGTGAGCAAAGACTGATCAATTCTAAGCACTTGTCCTGTATATGTGATCCTTTCCCCTGCTGCACACCCCATCTGCATGACTTCCAGGTACACAAGACATGTCCTGGAGAAGCTGAGAACTCCAGGGAACTGCAACCTGTTTGGAAGGCTTGGAAGTTAACTGGATGCAGAAACATAATTACCATTTCATTAAGCCAGATTATGTTTGTTTTTTTTGCATTAAATCATAATTATTCGTCAAGACTTCACACCAATTTCTGTTGTTCCTCTCATAACAGTATATAGCTACAGTAAATTTCTTTCATTATTTTGTCCTTATCTTTGTTAGAAACTAAGGGTGCTGATGGCTGTACTTGCTTTTGGGTTTGCAGGGAACCTTAAACAGATTACCTTAGTTCCCATTTCACAATAGCTGTGCTAGTTCCAATTTATATAAACTTTCCCAATATCACCAGATAAATACATTTTTTTTCCTCAAATCACTCCTGGTCATTTGACTATTCTTCTCATGAACCTACAAAAATTCAAATGTGCTTGGAGATAAAGTTATTGTAATTCACGCAGCTGTCGTATGCTGGAATTAACAAGATTTTATATTCTCCAGTGCATTTTCTGATATAGCAGCCTAAATCTTCAACTGGGCCTGTTCTAATCTGCGCTATCCACAAAATCCATCCACACAAGCCCTAGGAACATGTGAAGAATATATATCCTTCTCCAATTGCAACTTAAAAATTTACCTTTTTCAGTCTCTTACAGAGACATCGGAGTTTAACCTTCTGGCTGCAGTTCAGAGGACAGCTTCCTGAGTGGCAAGTCTCTTTACATCGGTGACCACAGGGCAGCTATAAAGAACAAAACACACAAATATAACTCCCACACCAATAAAATGTTTGCTTGTTATTTACTGAGTTTCACATCCCGTAAAACAATTTCTCTTTTATTGGCACAGCTTGAATAAAAAACAATTTCTCCTTTCACATGTTTCAAGAACAGTCATCTCCAAAGTAACGTACACAACAATTACCCTCGCTATCTGTATGCTGGGGGAATATAAATAGATAAGGTAAAAATTCCTGAAAACTGAAATTAAGTGTACTGTAGCTACTTGTAGAGTAATAAAAGAAAGAGGAAAGAATCAGAAGCAAAACACCACCAAAAAAATTTTGCATGCAAGAATCTCATCTTAACTATGCATAAATCAAATACAGGTCATCAATATGTTTATCATGTCTAAAATTTTACAAAATTCTATATTTCTGCATTTGGCAGATTATCCCATTCCTGCCATCTGAAGGATAAAGACTTCTTTTGCTGCCAGTGCAAATTTTAACTTAGAAAGAAAATACTATAATTTAATTACTGTGTTAAGAAATAAGAATTGCAGCAGTGCTCCCAGCGTTATATGAGATAAAACACATCAAGAAAGTAAGCAAATTTTTTAATGTTAAGAACTTGACTGAAAATATCCCTTGCTTATATGCATGTCCATAAGAAATTTTCATAATAACAATTTTTCATTTTCAATTACATAACCCAATACTGTTAATAACTGAAGGTGGAATTGCACAGAAGACATGTAAGCATTTTTTTCAGAGCGAGTTTTAAATCCACAAAGTGAAATAGCCTTAGACAGTGTTTTTAGGTGAAATTTCACCTCCTGTCATCAAGAGATTAACACAACTTGAAAATTGCTGTAAAACATACAGTTTTAAGAGACATTTTTCCACATTCATTAAAAATTGAAAACGTATACATACATCATGTCATCCACAAGAATGAGAATACCACATAATTATAAAACCCATTATACACCTTGATTAGTAAATCTGGATTCTCAGGGAATTCGGATTGTCTCTCTCTCAACATCTGATCTAGCATCATGAAACACATACCTAAACAAAATACGAAACTTTCCAACTAAAAATTATGGAACAGACATTCATGTTTTCATGTCCATGACAGTCACAAGCTATTACTACACTGATAGATACCTTGTGGTTTAGGCTCAGGTTTTTCAGTCACTGCTTCAGCACAGGAACATCCAAGTCACCCTGCTCAGCCCTGAAAGCCAATCTTCCTCCAGGCAGGCACCTCTTACGATACTTCCAGGACTGGATGAAATCTTACCATGAGAACAGTCCCCACCTTCTGACCCCATTCTACTGTTTTGCTAAGGAGACTGCTCCGGGAACTCACTACAGGATGCAGGAGCTTCTTTTTTGAATTTCCTACATTTGTTCTGCCCAGTCTAAGCCCCTTAGTCCTTATCCTCACGTTGAACTATTTCTCTACTGTCCCTTCATAAAAGGCTCTTGATTTCCAGAGTATTCCCTTCATGAAATTTCAACCAGCTTAAATCAATGTTTCTTGAATATGTAGCCAGAACTGCATGTAATATTCCAAATGACATCCCAGCAGGAAGGACTTTGTACAATGCCTTAATTTCACCTCACTGTTATTGGAGTATCTTCCTCAATACATCTTCATCTCTCATTTGCATTTTTCTCCAGTTAATCATATTGTGACAGTAGGAATTTCTGCTGTTTCCTGGGAACTTATTAGCTTCACATGCATAGTTTTAGTTGTTATTTTTCTGTATCATGCCCCAAATACATGTGCTCTGCAGATGCATTTAATCAGTTCTCACATACGGACAACATTGCACAGATTTTCTTCAGAAAATTCCAATTTTTTTGGTGCCAAAGTCATTACTGAAAACAATGCCAGGTCAAGTGTCAGTTCAGTCCTTGGGAAACCCTCCTTACTGTTAATATCACTTGCTCCAACATTTTCTTTAGTTTTGTTGTTGTTTTGGGGGGGTGTTTTTTCAAAAAAATAATCAAATACAGTAGTTTTCTTTAGCCCACCTTCCTTGCATTAAACCTCTGCTGTATCTGAACTAGATATTCACTAAGTAGCATTGACCGACTTGCTCTACTGAAGCCTCAAGTAGCAGATCTAATCTATTTGCTTTATCTGGAGTGAAAAATATGTAAATTGGTCACCCTCTCAAAGAAGCAATTTAGCTTTTATTCAGACACAACTGATCATCAGCAAATATTTTTGTCTGAAATAAAAGAATTATTTTGCCTCATTTTGAAAAGATGAGGGAAGAAACTTGTCTTTAAGCCTTGTATGCCATTAAAATCAGACTACCAGCCAGAACATGGAGCCTGCTCAGTAGTGACAACAATCTTAGCAAAACCAACTTACTACTGCATGACCTCTGTGCCGAGGGAAAGCCCCTCTCCTGGTTTCCTATGTAAAACATCATACACAATCTAGTTTCACCTGCAAGTCATCTCATGCTGGCCAGATCAAACCATGGCTAGAACTCTTTCAGCTTACTCCTCTGTAGTAATTAGGCACGTTTTCATTAATAGTATCAAAGTCCAAACAGTCTTATAACTGACATGCCAGAGCTGCAAATTCAAGACAGTAGCCTTCACCTTGACCTCCAGGTACTACTGCAGTAAAATTCTTATAATAGACACCATTAAAGAAAAATTTGCATAGTGCAGATATTTAATCCAATACTGAAACACAGATGTGCACATACAGCTCCCTTCATGGAACGACATAGATCACTTCCACAGGAGTGCAGGACAAGAATGAAGCCGGCAGGGAAACTTTCTTTTTACTCCAGTGCAAAACCAACTTTAAAAAAATATCAAGACAAGCAGTGAAATGAGTGGCAAAACAACATTTCCCCATGATCTCAGAAAACAAAAGCAACCATTCTGCTGTTTCTGCTAGACAAAAAATGTAATGGGAAAGGATTTTTTCGCTTCTTTTTAAGTTCCATGCTAAACTTGGTGCTAAAACAAAAGTGTGTGCCCCTTTAGATCCTTTTTTTCCATACAAGATCACTTGTCAATAGTTTGTGGACTAAAGGCCAAAATGAACAGGCTTTCATCCCACAGCCAATGCATTTAAAGTTTTACATTGTATCTGATGGTGATAAAATCCATCAATATTTATGGAGGTTTAACTGATCTGCAACAGAAGGTAATAAATACAAGCTGTTAATACACATCTGATAATAAAGAAAAAACCTCAGTTACGCAAATGGCACTTCTGAGCAGCAATCCCAAAAGCTAAGTAAAGAAGAGAAATTTATGACTTCCAAACAAAGTCTAATTTTTGCGAGCCACATACATTTGCAAGGTGCATTTAAAATGTTAAATTTTATTTTCAGAATGCTTAATTATTAAAAAAATCCATATTCTTAACATTTACAGAATCATAGAATCATTAAGATTGGAAAACACCGTTCAAATCCCTAAGTCCTTAACCTGACACTACAAAGTTCACCACTCAACCATGTCCCCAAGTGCCACATCCATGCATTTTTTTTGTATACTTCCAGGACAGTGACTCCACCATTTCCTTGGGCAGCCTACTCCACTGCCTGACCACCCTTTCATTGAAGATATTTTTCCTAGTATCAATTCAGACCTCCCCTGGCACAACTTGAAGTTGTTTCCCTCTTGTCACTTATTACTTGTGAGAAGAGCCTGACCACCACCTGCTATAACCTGCTTTTAGTTAGTTGTAGAGAGTGATAATATCCCTCCAAGCCTTCTTTTCTCCAGCTCCCTCAGCCACTCCTCACAGGAATTGTGCTTCAGACCCTTTGCCAGCTTCTGTGCGGCCACACCTTGAGTACTGTGTTCAGTTCTGGGCCCCTCAGTTCTGGAAAGACATTGAGGTGCTGGAGCGGGTCCAGAGAAGAACAACAAGGCTGCTGAAGGGACTGAAGCACAAGTCCCATGGGGAGAGGCTGAGGGAGCTGAGGTTGTTTAGCTTGGAGAAGAGGAAGCTCAGAGGTGACCTCATCACTGTCTAGAACTACCTGAAGGGAAGTTCTAGCCAGGTGGGGGTTGGTCTCTTCTCCCAGGCAGTCAGCAATAGGACAAGGGGGCACGGGCTTAAGCTCTGCCAGGGGAAATTTAAGCTGGAGATCAGAAAAAAAATCTTTCCAGAAAGAGTAATCAGGCATTGGAATGGCCTGTCCAGAGAGGGGGTGGATTCCCCATCCCTGGAGGTTTTTAAACTGAGATTGGACGTGGCACTGAGTGCCATGATCTAGTAAATGGACTGGAGTTGGACCAACGGTTGGACTCGATGATCTCTGAGGTCTTTCCCAACCCAATCGATTCTGTGATTCTCTGGACACATTCCAGAACTTCAGTGTCTTTCTTGTTGTAGTGATGGAACCTAAACTGAACACCGGATTCCAGGTGCAGCCTCAACAGAGCCAAGTACAGGGGAAAAAATGACGTTGTCTCTACTGCACCATCAGTTTAAAGTAAATTTATCACAATGGAATCCCATACTTCAAAATCAGGACCGCAGCAAAGTGCACAGTAAAGTACAAAGTATAGATACTTTGTCAAGAAATATTAAATACACAAAATAAAGTGTTAAACACAGATTCACAAATACTGACAGGAATACATAAACAATGAAAACTGATAGACTTAAAACTTCTATGTAAGAATTATTTCAAAACATCTGCAAGCATGATAATAAGAATTTAATCACTGACTAAAAAAAAATTGAATTTCCTTCAACAGGATATTTTGATATTGTTACCATACAAGAGAATTAACTTTTTAATTAAAACATCTAACAGCTGTGGTAATATCAAAGACACTGTTACTCCCTAAAGCAGAAAGGAAATGTGGTCTGTAGTATGCAGTGCTAGAAGTCACTTTTATAGTTTTATACTTCCACCGCGAAAACAAAAGCATGAAACCTTTCAAGATTTTTCACATTCCTGTAGCAATTTTTTCAAGGCCCCAGACAATACAATTGCTTTTCTTTATCCCCACATGTATCATGGTACCAATAAATCAAATACGGTGGCATAGTGTCTACTGCACTTTCTATTAACCAAAACCATCTCAAAACTATGACTTCAGTAAAATACTGAATTCTACTGAATCTAAGTTGCACTACGCTAAGCTTGCAGTGGCAGCACACACAGATTTTTAGCAAACATCACCTTAATTGAGCTCTGCTAATGACCCAAGGTCAGCTTCTGACATGAAATAAGAAAATTCTTATAAAACACTAATTTGAAATTTACTTGAGGCTGCCAGAACTATACATAAAACACTCCCAATTTAGTTTTGGGCAGATATATTAGATTAGTAAACTTTAAATCCACTAAATTGGCCAAGTTGTTTTTGTCTTGAGACAAAAACTTACAAACAACAAAATGTGGTTGACCTAGATTTGCTGGGGAGGGGATGTGGTAGCAGTGGCAGCGTAATGTCTGTTAAGGCTGTACCTTCAAATTGTGTTTATCAATTATTCCTTTAAAAGAGAACTATAATTTGTGTTATGATACAGCTAGCTAATTTCCTCAAAGTCGCAGACAAATATTGTATAATTATAAAATGGAAAGAGACAAAACATCCCTTGCACTGTTCAATACTCAGAGAAATTGGAACAGATTTTTTAGCCAAAAACCCAGTAAAAACCTCATAAAGTACACAAGTTACACTAAAGTAGGATCTGAAGAAAGTAGGATGAACTGTAATTCAAAGATATGAATTACCTGAAGCAGGAAGGTACTAATAACTTCTATGTTTCATGAAAGACAGTAAGAGCTAGAGCCAGAGTCACAGAAAGTGAATAGTATGCATTTAAATAATCAATTATACTAAAATGATTCTCTGCATAGCAGAATCTGCAGAAAACCTTACTTTTCAAAGCATTTATAGAAATAAGAATTTTAGAGTTAAGTTAAAGCTTTATAAAAGTAGAATAGACTCTGTTTTCCTAAGCTTTGTTTCACATGCCACTGAATTAAGCAAAGAGGACATCATCTGTGGAATAGGGCAATTCTGAACAGGAAGCTAGAATTCCAGACTGCTGTTAGGTGGATTTTAAATCCCAGAATGAGTCTGGGGAATATGTCCAGAAAAATCACAACAGTTACATTAATCAAAGATGAGATATGGGGGGGGAAAAAAAAGTCTTCGTAGAGATGCTGATGTACAGAACACATAGTTCACAATAAGAGATTATAAGCACTCCTGAAAATAAAGAAAAGGAAGTCTTGGAGCAAATAAAACCAAAGTAACAAAAAGGAACATGAAAGGACAAAATTAAGAAGTAACCAGACGATGAAATAATATCTCAAAGTGTTTCCCCGCCAGGAAGAGGGCTTTCAGACATCCAGATGAGAAAACTGTGACAGCACTTTCATTAAGAGAAAAAAAGATAGGTATCTACAAGGGCAAAAAGCAGAAGATACAAGGATGCCCTACAGTAGCATATGGAATAAGAAAAGGGCTGTCACTCTCACCGTAGTTAATTACAACTGAAAAACAAGCAAAGTAAGAAGTATTATAAAGACTGCTGAAAGCACACAAGCACCACCTAACAGCAGCACTGGAAGGAATAAGGATAAAATCACTTGATCCACACCTCATGTCCACTTGCGGTTAACACTGCTGTAAGACAAATCCTGAAACATGTCTAAGTTGTTACTGACGAAAATTATCAAAATTTGGTAGCTTCTCAATCAGTTCCTGCCCTGCTACACAAGCTTTACTACTCAGAAGTATTCAAGAGTAATCTTGCTTATGGATGCCTACTTCCACGGGTTCATAGTCTAAACATCATGCAATAAGGATACTATTCTTTTCTTCACACCCATACAGAGCAGAGAGATTAACTGGCTTGTCTTCTGTTTCACACTACTTAACATATATTTCACTAACACACCAGGGAATTATTACCTCCTCTCCCTTACAGAGTATAAAATTCCTTCGCCCCCAAATTGTTGCAGTCAGGGATTGCTAAACCTGTACTTAGATGAGAACAATAGCAAGCACAAACCTCAGTAGTTTTCCTAATTAAACAACATCCTATTATGTTTGAGGTATAAATTCCAGACCAGTTTTTAACCACATGAGATATATTATTTCATATTCAAGTCATTAATGTGTTGGAGACAAATTTCTGAGCCTTTAATATAACCTTTCAAGTTGACAGCAGGACATTAATGTGTCCTCCAAGTACAGGTCACTAACGACCTTCGCATCTATCATTTAGCATATTCATTTAGACTAAGCTTCTCTAGTTTACTTGGCCTATATCCACACATCCATCAAATCAAGTATTTCTTTGTTATAGAGGTTACCTCCTTTGGACACTGATTTTTGCAGGAAATAAGAAGCTCCTTTTCTTTTAAATCCGCACATGTTAGTTTTCTGTAAAAAAAGAAAGATGTATTTGTGATAATTTTCAATTTTAAATCAACAAAATGCAATTAGGAGTACATGTTAAATATATCTCACTGTAAAGAAACGTAAACTCGTTTGTCCAGATCCTTCAGGACTAATATAAAGTAATAAACTACCCTGTTTTACAGACAAACCCACATAAATTTAGAGGACTTTAGGTACTTTAACTAAAATGAACAAAGAAGAACACACTTGCATGTGATGAGTATTTTCAGGGGAATACACAAAGGATAAAGCTTAAATCCACAAGTTCCATCTTGCATTTTATAAAGTCTAGCTTACCCTCTATCCACACACACAAAATTGATTTTAAAAGTGTTTAATTATTATTAAGGAGTTTGTCAACTTGAACTGCTAGGAATTGCAGGATATTAACTGCAAAGACCTTTTACACTAACTACAATAATTCCAATTATTATAAAATTCTTCTTCCCATACTCTAAAAGAAGCACCCATAGAACAAACATTATGTAGATTACTATATATTTTCATAATTCAAAATATTATCTGTATTATAAAAACATTATAAAAATAATTTCTGCTCATGAGACTCCATGCCTTTATAGTACTTTCAGCAGTAATACCAATAAAACACTGACAAAATTTATGTAGAAAAACTCCATTATATTAGTAATTATAATCTTCAGGACAAAATTAAATAACTTGCTGTAAGAGTAGCTCTCATCCCCAGACATTTCAAATGGTTTCCAGTTAGTAGCATTCAAATGAAAGTGTTTTGACACTTACAAGCATTCAATATACAGTACTGATAGTTTACAGTGACACTTTATTTTAAGCATCTGGAGACATGGTGGGCAATCCCCAGGATGACAGGGCAAAGCACATCGATGAGGACAGCCAGATGGCCGGGGCTTGGTACACTCCTCCTCACACTGTGAACATTCTGGACCTGCCTAACAAAATAAAAACAAAGTACTAAAGAACGTGTCACACGTTTGTTTGTGAGATGTCATTAACAAGCTTTTATACAGAAGAAAGAGCTGGAGTGTAAAATATTTTTTTGAAAAGAAAAGCAAAAATGCCAAGGTTTGTCAGTCAAGGAGACAGAGTTCTGTTTTCCTGCCTGGGCATAAGAAGCTCCTTAATATTAGTGCTTGGGAAAATTACCATTAAGCCTGTTAATTCTCTATGGAGAAGTGTTAGAAAAAGAAGCAATTTCATGTTCACAACTAACTTTTACCACCTACCATGTTACTGTCATGCTTTAGTCATGACATATTGCTCTGTAATACAGGGGTGGAGGGATTAGTTCACATGATTTTAAGAAGCAAATTTTAAGTCATTCCATTTCCATACATGTATGATATTCTGTATGTTCTTCCAAAAAGTATTAACTTAGGTATACGTTGAGAACTGCCTAAGGTGTTGCTTTCACTCCACAGACTACATGAAGTCTACTAGAGCTGTGGTGTCATCCTCATTCCAAGTGATGTGATCAGTATCCGCACAATATAATGAACATCAGCACTGCAAATTAAGCTTCATTTCTATCCATGTTAACAACTCATCCAGAACCCCAGTCTGCAATCAAATACACTCAGTTACATTGACATGATTCAGCAACTGATAAATGTTCAAACAAGACAGCCAAAGTAAACCAAATTTACCCAAGAATGAAGCTACATAATACTTCCCCAAAAGGACTATACCATGCCAATGTTTCACTTTATGCTATTCAAAATAAGAGTGTAAGTTTTTAATACTTTTCCCCCAGTCCCCTTTTCTTCTGCTTCTAGAGTTGAACAACTTTTGCTGAAGTCTAAAAAGGAACCATACAAAAGGTACAATGACTGTTTATAAAGCCTAACTCCCAAAAATTCAAATCTAAGAAAAACAAGAGCAACTAAAAACATTTAGAAAACTGTGATACAACATTTAACAGTAGGTAAAACCAAACAGCTGGTCTTTCTGCAACATTTTCTGACACAACATGCAGAACAAACCTAAATTCCAGACAGAGAAATCACTACTCAGACATAATAGCAAGAAATTTAATCAGCCCTGATTACACCTGCAATTTAGTCTACCAAAACAACAGACAAAAGTTCTAAAGGTCAAAACCAAGCTCATAAAAAATTGAAGAAAATGGAGAAATGAAATTTAGCTATACTTCACAGGTACACAGACTCTGATTTTCTGAGAATGTATTGCCTCATTCAAGACAGAGCTAGGAACAGCCCTGATCATTCACATTTTCATTGGCTAAACTGAAGCAGTGGGCAGACAGCCTCTCACAGTCAACTGGAGATGCCTAACTGTCACTCTCAGTATTTACTCTGTCACTCTATTGCTGCAGGTTACTGTTCCACCAGTTGCATCAACAGCCCATACTCCTCACACAAAAGTTCCACAATCATTAATAAAATAATACGGTAGCTACAATATATACAGTTATTAGATTACAACATCACCACTTCCAGGATTGGAATCCACAGGGATATTATCCCATTTATGTTAAACATAACAGCTAGTTAAAATATAACATTTATGCTTTATACCCAACAGAATGCTTCTCAGTCTTCTAAATGCCCATGTGGCAACTTTTTCTGAAGTAATGCTTAAAAAAACCTTGAAAAGCTATTTTCCTTCAAATCATGACTCTCTCAAACAAACTATGTGACTTTCACTACTCAAAACTTGAACTATTTTCAGCTTTATATTTACTTTTTTCTTCATATTAACTTCAGCAACTAACACGCACAGCTTCTTAATTGCATAAATGACAGTTTCTAGTATACACCGATAAAAACAAGCATATCATCCTGGTTCTTTAAAAAGCTTTGAGCAATTCCACAACACTTCCAGTGTACTGTCCTAAAGATCTGCTAGCCTCCTCAACCCACTTACAGTTCTCCTCAGTAACCAGATTCCCCAGTAAACTGCAAGAGGATTTGTATATAGGGATTACCAGTAGTTCACCTGATCTTGACAGTTACAAGAGATAACTTTAGAAGAGACTCGTCAAGAGTGTCAAATAAGAATGCGATGTAATCAAAGTCATCTATGTCAACATAAAATGTATCCAATTTGCAAATTATACAATATTGTCTCAGTTTTACAGTCTAAGGAAGTACAGATGACCATCAGTGGAAACACCACACAAGCGAGTCTCCCAGTGGGATCAGGATGCCAGTGGGATCCTGTGCCTTCCAGATGCAAATTCTTTATTTTCCAGTGAAAACTGAAGACAGTTTTAAAAAAAAAGAAAAAAAAAAAGAGAAAAAATGAAATTAACCTACCTTCTTTCCATCTGCATCACTGTTCAATTTCGTAACATGATGACACTCTCTCTTACAGGTGTGATTCTGACAATCAAGAAGTCTCCCACAAAATCTTTTACATGAGTAGGGATTTGCAGAGTGACAGGGTAATGGACTAACCTAGAAGTTAAAAATAAATACATATAGATATGCAGACAGTGTATATATACACACATTGCACATGTGTGAGGCACAATCATTACAGAGAAATTCTGGCTCTCAAGTATCTTTGTTAAAAGAAAAAACTCAGTGCAATTCTATTTGATCTTTTTATTTAACTGCATGTCCACATAACATAACCACACATGTTTTACACTGATTATACCAGGTAAAAAACCACACTTCATTAAACATGCAAACTTTTGAAGCAGTTTGGGTTTTTTTTTTAAACAGCCTATTATATTCTCAAATCTTTTAGAGTGATTTATTCCATCTTTATGAATCACACTCATGCCTTCCATTAAAGGTTCCTAAACTGCTTTATTATTGCAGAAGGCAGTTACAGTTTGCTTTCACAGATGTTGTGTTATGGTCATCATATACTCAAAATATTTTACAGTTTGACAAACAGAAAACAATCTCTAAGTCAGAAATTCGATAAACCAAATACTGACTTACATCAAATGTAACTCCCAGGAGTGGTAAGAAGATGAAATGGCTCCATAACAGGACAAAGACTTTAATGTCTTATATTTCAATATATTTCTTCTCTCTAATTTAAGGTTAGCACTCCAGTTAACTGTAGCACTATTCAGAGCATCTGCTTAGAAGTCTTTAATCTTCATTAGTACCGAAACCGAGTGTAAGCTCCTAAGTAGGCTAACTAGGTTACTTTCCTAAATTTGAATTGTGCAAGTCACTCCATATCTAAGAATTAGAAGAAACTTGCCGTTCCCATTTTCCAACCATTTTATAACATTCACATGGGAAAAAAGTTAGTTTCTGTGGTGCTGTCAAAAAAATTGAATTTTTTTTCCTTTATTTTGTGACCACTTCACAGAGAAAAACTATTTGTGATGTTATTACACAAGAGGCTAATGTGACATAAGTCATTTTGACTAGACCAAGGGTGTGATTTTGTGTTGCAGCTTAAGTTGACTGAACAGCTTTGCAGGGTACCCCTTCCTTTTCGCTCTTCCAACTCTACAGTCCTCAATGCACCTTCCTACCACCTACTTTGAGTAAGTCCTACCACATCTGTCTTTACAGCAAGACAATTCAAATCATCAAAATGGAAGAAAAGGAATTAATAGAAAAAAATCCTGTCTTTTGCTAGTGGACTGGCCATACAACCGACAAGCACTGGAACTGAAATGAGAGAAGAGAGGAGGGCCCCACAGAGCAAAATGAGGGACAGCCTCCCTCCAGCATTGTCCATGTTGGTTTCCCTCAGTCCTAAAGCAAAAATACAGAAAGTAGGATTTACATCCATTTGCCTATATAAATGTTTTCTGGGCTTCACCCAAAAAATACTACTCCACATCAAGTTACTCAAACTCTAATTCGTTCACAAGACTTCTGAACTCCTTACCCTGACCATACAAGACTGAACATGGCAGGCTGAACATCAAGCACGAAACACAGGAGAAAGCCTTGAGATTATCACATCCCTAAGTCAGTGCTGAAGCCAACACTGGCTAAAGCACTAATACAACCACAGCAAGTAGTCTGAATACTGCCCCCTGCAAACATCCCACAACTCTGTCCCCCGTAAACATCCTACAAATCTGTCACTGATGGCGTGTGCTCCTGGTGACCAAGGAAAAGCCAGCAATAGACCTAATAGAATGAGGGACTGAAGCAGAAAACAGTACTATACCCAGCAAGCACACATCAATTATCATAGCTTTTAACATTCCCAATATCCTACCCGTTCTCCTCATTTTCCTCCATGTCCCTCCTAAGAGCCACAACTGCCTTTCAGTAGCAACATTAAGTAGTCAGAGGATGTTGAAAAGGAAATGAATTAAATAAAATATGCATTAAACATTACAAACTGCCACTGTCCACTTGCCTGCCTTTCCTTGCTCCCCCACTGCCACTCAATTTTTATGACTACTGCTTCTGCTGTGGTTCAGGCAGTGACAGCAGATCAGGGCAGTAACAGCAGATAAGCTCTTCGGCTGCACTGTTCCATCATGATGATGAGAGTTCTTTCTACCAAGAGTTGTCTTCCATCAGATAAGGAGACAACCACTAGCTCCAATTAAAGTGAAGCTCTTAAGCAGTCATGGAGCATCCCTTTCAGTAGCATCCCTCAAGTGCATAGCTGAGAGGTGCTGCTGACCAAAGCCAGGGGCAGTGAAGCACAAAAGCCAGACAACAATGGCAGCTTTCAGATGGCCAAGTGCAGGGAGCAACTGAGCCTTCTGGCTGCATCCAGCATAGCTTCATCTTGGGCCAATAAAAGATAAGACAGTTTTCTGAAATCAGTTGACACTGTAGCCAAAATTTGAAGAAATTCAATTAATTTAAACTTACTTTTTTACCCCCTTTCTTAACAAGTCATTTTGTTGTGGATCTTAGTCACAAATCCAAAGGACAAAGGAGAGAAAAGTTTTACTTTCTACATTTGGAATGCATTTCTGAAATGGCAGAATTGGAGGTTGCTACACTTGCTAGAGACAAATATCAAAGAAGTCACAAACTACAGAAGGCTGATGAGCTGAAGAATAAAGAATGCAGATGAGAACCAGAAGTGTTTAATCAAAGCTGAATAAGGAAAAAAGAAAGAAAGAAAGAAAGCATCATTTCCAGACCACAGGTCTTCCACAAGAAAAGAAAAGAAAGCAATGGAAAAAAGGATATGGGAATATTTAGAAGCTTTCCAGAAAATCTCCCAAACGCATAAAAGCATTTAACTGGAATATGAGGAAAAAAAATCAACAGGACAAGGAAATGTTGGAAAAATTCATAAGGTATTTAGCCATCAAAAGAACTGCATACAGCAGATAAACTGGTATCATATCCAGTTAAGGTTTCCTTCTTTGTCCACATTTACCTTGTATCAACTTTAATTAATGTTTCCCATAAAAAGAGATTTCGAATAATTTGACTTTAAAAGAACTTATGTGTACTACTGCTATGAAATTCCAATATTTATAACAGTTTTTTAAAAAGGTAAAACATCAAGATTTCTTTTTGGGGTGACGTCAACTGTTGACAATAGGTGATTTTTCTGACATACAACCTGAAACACGGAAAGCTACTTTTAAGAACCTACATAGAGAAGAATAAAGAGGTATTTATTTTTTAAAAACATATATGTAAAACCAACCAAAACTTACGGAGTAAAATTACTTAAAAGAAGACTGTGAACCTGAGCTAAAGGAAATCTTATTTTAGTTTAAACATCATGCAGAATCATACTTCCACTAAACAGAGATTTAATACAATTACATCATCAGAAAAGTAGTTTTAAGTCTGCTGTTTCAAGTGATAAATTGCTTTTTATAAATGCCAGGATATGTAAGAGCTCAAACTAAATCAATCCCTTAAAAATACTTTAGAAACTAAATCCCAAAGTGAAATAAAAAAACCAAAACACACACACAAAACTCCTCTGCAACAAAATAACCAACTTGAATAGCTACACAAATTGAGATTACTGTTCAAGTAAAAAAGACAGTAGATTTACTACACAACTCCTAAGGGTGCTTGCTTTTTTCTCTATTCTACTCATTGTTTGCAGGCATCCTGATAGGATAAAAGGAGACTGTATAAATTGCTTCATTCCTAGTTTCTTTCTATCTCCTCCATTATAGGAGGTATAGCAACAGTCCAACATAAGTAGTAACAATGAGAACCTACTTTGCTTGAGAAAGCAAAACTTCACTTGAGAAAACTGCACTTCTGTCACTTGCGGAAAGTTCATATTTTCCAGTGAAAATCCCCTCTGGGGCTGGAAAGTATTATAGGAGGGAAGCTCTTGTCAACAAAAATAAATTAATTTGAGGTGAGATTACTTGTTAAGAGCCCATGTAGCTGTAAAACACTGAGCAGACATTACATATTCATTTTTTTCTTTCCAGAGATCTCAAAACAACATAAAAACTTACAAAGCACATAAAATCGGCTGCAAAAAACCCCTTCTCACACACATTAACAAGTCATTCTCTTCCTTGACTTCCATCAAAATGTCAAAGAATAGGACACTTTATTACACTCCAAGAACTGCTGCACCTTAGCAGGAAGGCAGCACCACCGCACCACCGTCTGCTGGCTGAAAGAAGTAACATTTCATCTAGAGTGTTATGTAACATCAATAATTCTAAATAATTAAACTATAGACTCCCTGTGATTTTTACTTATTTTCTCTTAATCCATAAAGAAAACATGACTCAAAGCCACTGACTGATTCTCCTAAGACTTGTATGCAACAGAGAAGGAATTTTTAAAAATTATTCTGAACTAAGTAGTAGTAAGTATGTAGTAATTGGTACACAATTATATCTACTAAGAGTAGTGGTACTGTCTCTACCTTCTGTTACGTGAACAGACAAACTTCACAACCATGTACACCTAAACAGTACCAAACACAGCAACATTGTCTAGAGCAGGATTGGATCTACTGACCACAGCTTATATTTTGTTTATACATAAACTCATGAAAGTTGGGGTGACATTCCCTATGTCTGATGTAAAGCCACGTCGTCATCATCATCATGGCCAGGCTTCACAAATGCAGATTTGGGCAGGGCTCTCCCCACCTGGGTGTGTCCTTTGAGCCTGCACAGTGGATTTTTTAGGTGAGGAACAGTGTGCGCAGAACTGGCCCCACCCTTTAACTCCTCAGGTTCATCTGCCACAGCCGAGTGAGCTTGGACAGTGACAGTGAAGTCCTCAGGACTAGAACCTACAGTCCCCAGTATTCCCAGGAGGTCTCCCATCCAAGTACTCACCAGGCCTGACCCTGCTCAGCTTCTGAGATCTGACAGGATCAGGTGTCAGGGTGGCATGGTCCTATTAAAACCATGTCACTGACTCAATGAAACACCGGTTAATTAACCTATGGGTTTTACTGTGGAAAACAAAACCAAACCCCATCTGTTTCAGCAACAAACAGGCACTGTTTTTCTTTTCATTCATTTTCACTGCACATTTTCCTTTAGAAACCAACAAGCTGCAAAGTAGTTCTATGGAAGCTGCATTCACAGCCCAGATGGGTTAATAAATGTGCTGCACAAACAGACTTCAGAGACCTGAAATGTGGTAACAACATTTGAACATGTTGCCACAACATAATCAAGCCACCATTACAACACATACCAAAAGATTATTAAAGAAGGTTAAAAAAAGGGGGGGAGGAGTATCTTAAAATATTTTTGTATTTACTGGAATTTTTTACTACCTTAAAATTATTCTGGTTTTTTTAATAATATTGTTAGTTGGACTTTGATAGTGAATTTATGTCAGACATACCAATAGACAATGCCATAATAGGTTTTTTAAAGTAGTTTAGCAATCGTCTTTTAAAATCAAGAAAAATGAGTTGATCCTAAATTTCATAACTTTTAGAAATTACTGTAAGCATCAACTAGACTTCCTTCTCATGTAAGCCAAATTAGGCAATGATTTAATCTAAAATTAGAGAAGGCTACACATCAAAAGACAAGTTAATAAGTAACACTAAAGAAGCTTCCACTATACTGCCAAATTTCATCCATGTGTGCTTAGATCCAAGTCACATGAGAATTTTCCTGTATGACATGTTTGTTATCCTTTTAAAATATACACAGCAGTTTATAGGAGAACTAAGGAAAGCGTGTGACAGGGAGAGAATAGCAACTATGGAATGAAGGGTAAAAAATCCTCAGAAATACCTAATAAAAAAGACCATCCAGAAACATTCAAACACATTGTTAAGAACTGCAAGAATACACAAATAGCTTCACAAATCATGAGTCCAAATTTCTGGTCACAAATTCTATGAAGTCAAGTAGTTACATATTCTTCAAAAAGGAACTAAAATGCCTTCTGATATATAAGCCCTTATGATAAGGTACTTAATTGGTTTTAAAATATGTATAAAACCATCTATTATTTCTCCTTAATCCCTTTTTTCAGACTGACAAAATGAGATATCTGCCATATTTCACTTAAGGCAGTTTCCATGACTCACCTCATGCTGCCCAAGACACTCCCTGTTAAAGAGAAAAAGCAGAGATTTAGAAAACATGTATTTCTTTAAGGGATTTAAAAAAGTGACAGCGCTTTTCACACAAAAATTAATGCAATCTATTTTTAAAAAGCGCAAAGTAACAGAAAATCATCTATCCATTCAGCTCAATGCCTCCTTCTTTTCAACAGTTGTTTGGATTGCTGTGTTTTATGATGGCAATCTCAAAATCTGTTTCATGTGGAAATTAACTGCTCTGGTATATGAAATCAGTAACTGTTATTTTAGAAAATAACCTGCCTTGCTTCCAAATATCTTCTCCTTTGTCCCTACTAATACATCACTTCATATTTATCTCTTATTTCTGAGAACTATCTAGTCTAATGTTTACAGTTTTCTCTCTTTTAGAATGTTCTGTTCCTAGGTAAGAAAACCTGCATTCTGATCTGAATTGAGAAAGTATTAAACAGTAACTTATTCAAACACTGAAATCACTCATTCTAAACCAAAGTATCCCCGACAGCTTCTCTGACAAGAAACAACAATAGCTATGGATGGCCTTTAGGACAGCAGGATACTAATGAGCAATCTGTTCTTCACCTAGTGTAAGAAACAGCAGCTGCAGCAGAGGAGCCTGTCCTTCCCTCAACACAGCTCAACTACCTTATATCCACAATAATCTTTATATATCCACCTAATTTGGCTTCTAGGACCTCTGCAATCCATTGCAAGGGGAAACTGTTCAACCAGCCTGACGGCCTTCTGCCATGTAACTATTAAATCTGTGGATGAGGAATTCCCCATGGCAAACTGGCATTCAAGTTGAGCTGTAATGGTGTCAGATGAACTAACAGACACATGAAAAATGAGCAGGGTAACAGGGCTCAAATAATAGTAGCTAGTTTTTGCATCCTACTTGGACAGCAGTCACAGACAGAATTCTTCAGCCTGCAACCTATCACGTTTAATTACCTTTTCCCCCAATAACTTGAAAGAGACAAAATGCACCAATTTTGCAGATAACATTGAAGGACAGTGTAGTCAACATATCTGAGGGCAGGGGTGCCATTCAGAAGGATCTGGACAGATTGAAGGACTAGGCTGAGAGGAAATTCATGAAATGCAGAGACAAAGTCCTGCATCTGTGACTAAATCCCAGGAACACTGCAGGCTACCAGCAGGGGATGTAATAGTAATCTTTCAGCATTAAGGGGAAGTTACAAATAAAATGAAGCCAGGCTCCTTACTGAGGTTTATAGCAGGGAGGCAAGAGACAATAATCATACTCTTAAACATAAGGTTCTGACTGGATACACAGTGGAAGAAAAATAAAAACAAAATCAGTGAAACTATAATCAAGAACTGAAAATGTTTGTCATGAGAGACTTCAGAATCAATGTGCTTGGGGTTTCCAGAGGTCCACCTGACAAAGTTAGAGCAAATTGCTCTGAATTCAGTGTTGATCTGCTTTTAGGAGGCTGTACTAGATGACCCCAACCCAAGGCAACTTCCAGCCTCAATGGTCGTGCAAAATTAACCACCAAATAGTTTTCCAGAAATTCCCCTTTTAACCATTTCCAGAAATAGATACCAAACACATTCCATAACAAATCTCTGCCTGCTCATGTTCAAGGATACCAAATCATTAGAAAAGAAACCCAGAAAGTAGTGCAAGGCCTCAGTAGTGAAGTATGGAATCTCCAACAATATCCACCCATACAAAACAGTATTATTTAAACTATTCTCCATGATCATATTTGTTCAAATGCCATTGTTCTCGCAACGATTCCAAAAGCACTACTAGCGATTTAAGAAGCTGTCAGATAATGTGCTTTGTAGCAACAGATCACTTTATAACCATGGTTTTGTTTATCATTATTTTCTTAATTTGGGAAACTTCTATCACTTTCATTTAAAAAAAAAGGAAAAAAAAAAGAACATGAATTGCAAAGATCCATCAAGACAGTTAGGATATTCCAGAATTAATGTGATCTAATGCTAACAGAACCTTAACTTGCCCCAAGCACTGTGAAATACAACAATGCTTCCTCTAGTCAGAAAATCCAGCACAACTTTTCCAGTATGGTTTCCTTCTCACTTTGGCAACTTACCTCCTCTAGGGAAATGTCTTCAGACTGAAGGAGGCTGTTTTGATGTTGAAATTCAGAGGAACTAGAAGACATGCCTTACATAATGCACGACATTACACAAGACTTCTACTGAATACCTACATGGAAGGTTCTGCAGGCTTGTACCGAAACACTGAAACCAGACTGTTCAGAACAATCTGATTTTTTCAACCTTTTGAGAGTCTGGCTTTGAACTCTGAAGACAACTATCGGAAGTGCTGTGTGGTCACTGTTTTGAACAGAATTAAACCTATTATAGCACAATCCTATATTAAGTCTAAACATATCTGCATCAACAGATTGAAAAAAATCTTTTCCCATGTAAAAACCTTTATTTTTCTTTTTTAATACATACACTGGTATAGGAACCTCACAGGGAGGGCACGGTAATGCAGTCTGAATGAAAGCTGGCACAGATGGCTGTTCCCAAGGACCTGCAGACTGATGCTAAGAGCAAAAGACACTAGGTGAATATTAAACACAGATAGAACTATGTGCTTGACCATAAACAAAAACATATCATCTAAAGAGCTCCCAGTTCTAAAAAATTCACTTTCTAGTAACTAACTTTTTACTAATGGAAATCTCAACACTCTCTACAAGTAAAAAGTTACCTTTTCATCCTCAGTCTGGTTAGAGATAAGAAAATGAATGACTGTGGTACCTACTGCTAAAAACTAAGCATAAAACAAAACAAGAGTAAACTAGTTCTAACTGTTTAATAGAGATAAAAATACAAAAACATTTCAATTATTAAGCAAGTTTAATTACCATCATGCAGTGCATGCATGTGTCATGTTGAAAAGTGCCAAACAATTTTTCACTTCTAACTTGTGCATATTTTGACGGTTCAGTAAATAAAAAAATATTTTTTGCTCTTATTGTGAAAAGAAGTTGCATACATCTGGAATTAAATATCCGTAATACAACTCTAAAAAAAACCCTTGTAATTTCTTGAGTAATTATAATTCTTGAAAACTGCAAATTCAATTATCACTTAGATTGCAACGAAGGAGCAAGAAACACTTAGTTTTGTGTTGAGCAGTATGAGTATGTCTCTGCTTGATTTTTATTGACTCTGACCTCCAAAAGCCTCCAACATAAAATTAATGTTGAACTGTTGCTCATTTTTCATAACAGTAACACACTACTTTTCACTATTTACTTACTAAGCCAGTTTGCCTCACAAGTGCTTTGTCGTGGCAGGAAACAGGGCACAAATGACCACATGTTAATGTTTTCTGGCAGGGCTGTCGACACGGAGGACACTGCCCAAAGTGACAGTAGTGCTTCTCCTGAGCAGAGTGGTGACAGGCAGGTGGCCGACTGCAATGAAATCCAAGAAGGAACCAATAGGACAGCAAGTAACGCGAAGTTAAAGTCACTCGGCTATTATGCTCTAAACACAAAGAATTGAAATGAACAAGTTGGTTTTGGGGGCTTTTTTACTTCTCACATTCAGCAGTGATATAATTAAAACAGGAGTTCTACATAAAATTAAAAATCAAAGTTAGGTTTACATATTCAAACAGCTGTTTCAATCCTGCTCAACTACTGTGCTGAGTAATCTTGCTAGACTCCAGCAGAAAATATTCCTTTTTCTTTTGCTAGTCAAGTTTTCTAGATAGACTGCCTCATGGAGGTACTTCAAAATGTATCAGAGATAACTTAGAAGGAATTAGTGGGACTACAGAATTAGAAGAACTTGGTGGGACAGAACCTGTGCCCTGAAGCAGCAAGCTGCTCATAAAACCTCAGTGTCAGAGAGGTGTCTCATAGGAAGGATTATTGCTAATCTCCATCTGCATAGTCAAGGATATAGAAGACTGAGAAGTAATATCTCTAATCAGGTAAGAGACAATTTTCGCTGTTCAAGGCATATTTTACTACTTTCTTTAAGGACACTTTAAACCCCACTTAAGAAAGAGAAACACACACACTTTCCATACTGACCTGCACAGCTGCTTGCACTTGGGAGGTCGGATGGTACGCTCTCTGCCACATGGCACTTTAATGACAGTTTTTCCACAATTGCATTTTACATCTACAGTCTCTGGACATGGATTACAACTACCTAAAAATAAATACATTATCAACATGAGACCCTCTCACATTTTGAAAAGAAGCCTAGTCATTTGGCTCCCACAAGACTTCTCTTTCTGTTTGTATTTCAGTCTTACATACATATGAAAGCGTATCATCTTTCATCTAAATTCAAAAGGTAAAAGACACTGAAAAACTAGTATAATAAAGTTTCGCAGATTGTTTATATGAAATGTTCAGCATATGTATAATGAATACTTCTTTGAAAAGATCCTTCACCTCTATAAAGTTACTCATGTTACTAATCTGATATATTTTAAAAAACATATTTGTAAAAGATCTGTTTTAATTTATAGGTCTCCCACATAATTTTTTCAAGTGCCAATTGCCAAATTTTACTACTGCGTAATTAACAACAAGAATAGGAATTTTCTAAAAAAGACAAATTTAGATGTGGGTCTTGGCTAATTAATCATCTTGCATTCTGAAATTTTAAAGAAAGCCATGCTTTGAAATAAGTATTGACAGCCAAACTTTTTAAACAATTCTGACTTGTTAGGATCTGAAAAGCAGATGTTCTCAATGACAAAAGGCTGCTGAAAAGGATGGATGTATTATAGTCTTTATACTGCAAAATTCATTAAATTATATTATCAGCAAACACAAAATCATAGAATCACTGAATGGTTTGGGTTCTAGTTCTATTTAGTTTCAACACCTCTGGTATGGGCAAGGACACTTTACACTAGATCAGATAGCTCAGAGCCCCACCCACCCTGGCCTTGAACACTTCCAGGGATGGGGCATCCACAGCTGCTCTGGGCAACCTGTTTCAGTGCCTCATCACCCTGACAGTAAAGATTTTTTTCCTAATATCTTATCCTAATCTTAACCTACTCTTTCAGTTTAAACCCACTCCTTCTTGTCCTGCCAGTATATGCCCTTAGAAATCCTCTCTCCATCTTTCTTGTAGGCTTCCTTCAGGTACTGGAAAGCTGCAATCAGGTCAGCCCAAAGCCTTTTCCTCTCCAGGCGCAACAACCCCAATTCTCTCAGCCTCTTCTCATAGGAGAAGTGCTCCATCCCTCTGGATCATCTTGGCGGCCTCCTCTACACTTGACCAAACAGGTCTATGTCCTTCCTGTGCTGGGAGACTCCAGAGCTGGACACAACACTCCAGGTGGGGTCTTCCCAGAGCAGAGAAAAGGGGCAGAATCACCTCCCTCGACCTGCTGCCCAGACTGCTTCTGAAGCAGCCCTGGATATGATTGACTTTCTGGGCTGCAAGTGCACATTGCCAGGTCATCTCCAGTCTCTCATCCACCAGCACCTCCAGGTCCTTCTCAGCAGGGCTACTCTCCCTCTGTTCTTCCCCCAGCCTGTGTTGATACTGGGGGCTGCCCTGACCCAGGTGCAGCACCTTGCACTTGGTCTTATAAAACCACATGAGATTCCCAAGTGCTCACTTGTCAAGCTTGTCCAGCTACTTTTACAAAATAAACTGAAAGTCTTAAGCTATGCTGCCCAGAGTAGCTAATATGTGTACAATTTACTGAAATATTCTACCAATGAAGACAACTGCCTACATTCTCAAAAATTTGGAAGGGTAGAGATCATACACAAGCCTGAAGTTAAAGTGAGGGCATATTATTCTCAAATTAAGTGTTATAATGTACTACAGTAGCAAACAAAACACTTCTATTTCCTGGCAACAAATTCTAAATTTCAACAAACATGAAAAATATCTAAGAGATATGCAAAAAAAAAAAATCAAACCACAAACAGAATAGATTATTACCTTTTTTCAGGAACCCCTGCTAAAGGCCAACTGCTTATCATCAGCAATCTCTAATAATCCTGAGACTGGGTACTTTTTAAAGGAACCCATCTGGGAAGTTATTTTTTAGGAAGCATCTATTTCCTTTAAAATCAGTGGTCACTGAGATTTAATAGCTCATTGCAAAATTAACCTGACCTGGTATTACATTCTAAACATAAAATAATTAGTCATAACTTTCAGTAGCTATTAAAATACTGGTGGGTAAGAGGGAACACATGAATATAAATATTTTTAAATAAAAATAATTGCCTTGATTATTTTCAAACACTCATCAAGTGTTACAACCTGTAATAGACTGTATTTTATTAAAGCACACAGTGGTTTTTTCTAGAAAATAAGTATCACTGATATCATAGTTATTAGCTTCACTATATGCAAATTTAGGTAGTAAATAGACAATTATACTCTTTTGATAATTACATTTTGAAGTGTATATATTTGACATTTACATTCTCAAAGATCACTTCTATTTTCTTACAGACATTGCTTTATTGTTTTCATGTCAGTTATTACAAATATTTGTCACTTTTAGCCAGGCTATAAAATGCAAGCATCATCAAATATAAACAGTCATTCGACATAAAACTTCATGCTATAAGGCAGCACTGGCTCTTCAGTTTTTCAATCAGAATTTTATTCTATGATTCACTTATCCATCAAACCAATACAAAAGAACAATGTTACCACTTTTCTTCTGACAGCACACAAAAAATTATGTATTTCCAGGATTTTGGAGAGGTATGGGGGAAAAGGGGAGAAGAAAGAAAAGGTAAAAAGAAAAAGGGACACAGTTAACAGACAAAAAACCAAACAACTAGTTTGTGGTGACAGATTCAATAGCAAGTAAAGTAAGAAATGTCAGTTTTTGAGCTCTCCAGGTTCCGGCGCGAGAATCACGATGTAACCTCCATAGGAGCATGATCAGTGTTCTGATTTATTGTTTACATTACACACACACATATCGCATATTCTCTGAGTCCACGAATAGTACAGGAATATCATTGGTCAATGGCTAGGGCGTGCTACCAGCTGGATTGGTACTTTTGTCAAAACTATGGCCTTCTCTATCAATGTGTTTACCTGCTTCTCCTGGCAGCTGCCGCATTCTTTCTATTGTTTACTGTTCTTCTTGAAGCAGGCTCAGGGATAAAGGGGCCCCGTTTCCCTCTCCATGGCCTGGACTGTGCACATGGGCTTCCAATAACACACTATGGCCTGTGTTATTGAAATATTCCTCAACAAGCAAGTTAACTGGGACAACTACCACATTTACCTGTCCTCTCAAGTCACAGCCTCAGAAGAAAGACTGGCTGAAGAAGCTGTGAATTACTTCTTGAGTTGTTGCAATTTATAGTTCAGAGTACTAAGGGAAATTACATAGGCTACTCAGCTGCTGTTCCAGCAGGGCAGCAGCTTCTGTGGGGAAAATTGCGGAGAGGGCAGACAATTTTTCAGTCATTCCAATGTAATCCCATACCAAGCAAATGTCAAAGCAATTGGCCAGGATAAAAGCTGCCAGGTAATTCTGGCCATTTCCAGCATCTTTTTAACCAAGGTCACTGCAAACAGAAGTAAACTTTATTGCTGTCCCTCATACAGTCAGTAACAAGTTCTTACTTTCTTTTAACAGCAAGATACCAACACACATTCAAATTCCATCATATTTTTTAAGACCACTTCTACCACATGTTGTATCCTAGAATTTTTAAAAGCCATCCAGACTCAACTAGCAAGAATCATTTCTGTATGTATTTGGATTTTGTTGCCTATTCAGTGAATAGAATAATTTTGAACAGAATTATTACCGGAAAAAAAAGCCAAGCCGTAGCTTTTGAATTACACAGTTGGAAAGAGGAACAATCAACAGGTAAAAACTCAGGTTGCCATTGTGTAAATCTTTAAATTCTAATCAGCACTTTCAAATGCACTGCCTCCACAAAAAGCCCACATGCAACAAGTGAAAGAATTCATTAAGCACCACAGAGTCATACAAGCATAAAATTTGGCAAAAATAAACCATATTCCATCACTACAGGAATTCTTCACCTATTCTTACCTCTGTGGCAACCTGAAGGGCATTTGTGATTTCTGCAGCCTAGAGTCCGCCCGCAGACTTGATCACAAGGTGGACAGTTTCCAGAGCAGCACTATTGAAAAAAAAAACAACCCAAACACTCTATATCTGAAAATTTAGAAATTTCTGGTATACATTTTCCCTGTTCTACTATCTCATTTTTTCAATATTTATTTAAAAATGTCAATGCACTTTAGACAAATTTCCTCAAACTCATGCCAGAAAGGAGGCCACCTCTAAAGTAGTTGAAAAAAAATTCAGATTATAAAATAGTAAGAAAACACACATTTGAAAGCATCATTTCAACACACTAAAAAGGCAGAGGGCTTCAAAAAAAAGCATAAGAACATTTAGAAGTTCAAATTCTTTTAATATTTTAATCCAAAGTAATTTTAGAAGATTACACAGAGAACATCCAACTATTGCCCCATTACTCTGCAATTTCTTCCACTGCTATGTTATATTGTCCCTGGCACAAAAATGTTGCTTAGCATTTTTTTAAACACATTTTACCTTTGTAGTAAAGGTCAGATAACTTTAGGGTCAGTTTTATACTATCTATTCTTATATAAATTAGTAAGGAGAAAGAATCAGAACATATCACACCACCACCACATTGGTGAATGCCAGGGCAGGAGGGAACCCTGGGGTTTTTTTCTATTATCTTGAAAGGTACCCTCCTTGCAACCTGTATAACAAAGGAGGAAAAGAAACATGGATTTTTTTATAATAAAGATGTCACGGTTGCATTTACTTGTTTTGTAATCTTTTAACACAGAGTAAATTCACTTTAGCAGTAATATCAAAAACCACCTAAGAATAAAACTGGTTTTTCATGCCTATTTGTGGTAAGAAGTCCAACATTCATAATGTATTAATTCACAAATAGCAGGCAGCTTTCAAGCTTTCTTGAATGAATAAACCAAAAAAATAGCTCTGAGTATCAACTACTCTTTTAACCTCAAGTACGAAGGGAAACCAAACTCCAATTCCCAATTGTCAGACCACTGCTGTTTGCAGTGGTGCTTATTAGATGAGATAGAATGCTGGACTATGAAAAATAAAAGCATGTTCCTTACAATGTTATGACAGATTCCCAGCTCTGCCTACAAAGTTAGGAAATAAATGGGTTTAACTACTGCAGAATGCATAAAGCTCAGAAACTACTTGAGAATCTGAAAGCAAAACTGCCTTCTGGAAATGGACAGTTGTCAAAATTCCTTCCCAGTTTTTAAGGCTACTTAGATTTTCTTGATGACATGCTGCTCAGAGAATTCTAGTACACTGAAAACTAATCTGAATGACACTAAAGAAAACTTCTCTTTCTATACAGTATCATGAGGTGCAGCAACAAATTGATGTGATTTTTATATAGTATAAAATATTGTATCTAAATTTTGAAAGAAGTTACCTGAACAATACATTTGAGAAAGATCACCCCTGGACACTCACCTTTCTCCGACACTGGTGCTTTTGGCAATCACGAATTTTAGTACACTTTGTTTCACACAGATACGGCTTATGACATGGCATGCGTTTAGTGTGCTTCCCACAGCGACACTGCTTTTCAACCTCCTGGGCAGCAAGAGAGGGGAAAAAAGCAGGGTGTTTTTAATACAAAAAGCAAAAAAATTTGGAAACCAAAACATTCTACTACTATCTGTAAAGAAAAGTACATGGGAAAGTAACATCACACTGCTCTGTCACAACAGGAAGTGTATCACGTTCTCTGAGCAGATTACCTATCTGTGCAGTGACTCCTTGGGGACCTTGAGTTGGTATTGCAAACACTGTGCTCGAGATGCCACCGCACTGTAGGCTCAGTCTCACTCAGATGGAAGTAACTTCAGAGGAACCATGCAAGTGTGTAGTGCAAGATGTCAAGTGGAAACATAAAACAAATTCATACAAAAAAAGTACCCCTCCTGCACAGTAAACTAGAGTCATCTATCATGTAATAATAAGATGTACATGAGCAGGTTTATCTGACTTTCATCCTGGCTATTACATGCTAAGTACTTTCACCATAGACTTTGTAGCCAAAGCTGTCTGAGGAAGAGAAAACTGAGACCAGACAGAGCAAGGACTTTATAGCACAGAACACAGATGCTCCACAGATATTTGGAGCAGAGCAAAACTTTATTTTCTTACAAACAAGAAAGTAATATTATGTTACAGCACCTCCTATTTCACTCATGAAGGAATATCATAATGTGACAAAGCCACAAGGAAGCTAGACTATCTGGGGGAAAAAATTGTCTTTTAGGGCATAAATAATTAAAATATTGAAAAAACAAAACCAAGCCCAAACAATAAGACACTCATCTATGCCTGCACTCAGATACTTAATGCTCAGCTACTTATTCAGAAACATGTTGGGGTGGCAGGTGAATAGCAAAAGAACGTGTTGCTTTCACTGAACATAAACTCATAGATTTTGTGATAAATGCAACTTCATTTTCCTTAGGAGACTTGCACCGTTCCAGGCAAATAGTTTAAAAACCTGAACAAAATGGGAACCCGCTACAGCAAGACTAACCTGTCTGCATATTTCACAGGGACCGCGATGACAGCGCTGTGAACATTTATGGATGCCACATTCCAGAACTTTGTCACAACTATCACCACAGGTGGGCACATCTTCTGTACAAGGCAATGTAAACTCTGTGTGAAGAGACAAAAGTACAAGTAAACATATTTAGAAAAAAAAAGCCAAAATATTTAGGAAAAAAATGCAAAGTGTAATGAGTTCAAATGCCAATTCTCTCTCATTTTTTGAAAAGCCTCTCTAGAATGACTCAGTTATTCACATCACAAACTAAATCCCTGGTATAAATCTTTGGAAGCTATGCAAAAAAGTTAATCTACTGTCACAGTTGACTGCAAGAACTTTTTATAGACCCTGCCCTGCAAAATTAAGCCAAACTACTGACTGTCAAAGAGTGGATGACCCTTTTTATCATCTTAATAAAAAAAAAAAAAGCAACTTACTTGTTTTTCCACATGGACAGGACCTTTTCCCAGAACGAGGACATTCTCCACAGGGACCAGCATGACAAATTTGTTCACATGTGTGATTACCACATGGCAAACATTTCCCACACACCTAGAAAACTCAGAAAGAACAAGAGAATGCAATGTAATGGAACTACATACCAAGACAAAGCAACCTAAGGGGAAAAAGAAGGAATGAGCCACATCTGGATGAAATCTAACTGTTTCTGAATTTTGTTAAAAAATCTTACATTTCCTGAGTTCACCAAATAAAAGTGATCGTCCCTGCAGTAATCCTCACCTTGAAGATCACTGTATACTGAGGAGTTAGGGGTTCAGATAAAGTAATCCAGGTCTGTGCTGCACAAACAGCTTAACCTTCAGGCTTGCATTGTGCTGCATATCCACTTTGCCAATTTACTGTAGCAAATTGGAGGCAGCTCCCACTTGGTACCAGTGATAATGGTGTGTGCATGTCCTTGCCTTTATCTAGAAGTGTAGCAAGAAGTTCTCATCTGAACATCCTTTCTGTTTGACAGCAGAAATTATGATCAAATATGCTTCCTCATAGCAAAATCCTACAACAGTTTCAGTGACCAAAATGGGGAACTTCTTTTTACAGATGGGGTCTGCACTGCATGCTGCACGTGGATTTGAAGCCCACTCTATTCTGCACAGCTTGGAGTTCCAAACTTCTGAAGGGACATACTACATTTTATATTTTACTCCTTTTCTATATGGTGTTAGCTGAAATAAACAGCATTTTAATCAATACTTCACAGAGGCCAAGTGGCTTCCTTCCTGGGATCAGAATGACCGACTACCTCCTGGTGCAGCCTCCTCCCTGTCATTTAAATTTTTTTTAATTATTTATACTTTTTACAGTCTGTCAATCCATAGCCTTGGTCTCTAGCATAATCTGCAAATACACTTCAATGAATGAATCACAAAACTTGCATTCTGTTACAGTGATGAGAAGTAAATAAGCATGAAACTCTTGTCTACTAAGCTGTGGTTTCATACGTATTTTTGAAAGGCAACAGCTGAAACTTCAACCTCAAGAAAACAGAATACACAAAATCAAATTCACTGCTACCCTAACCCTAGAACAATTCAAGAACAGTGACATTTTAATTACTGTAAGAAATTAACTAAGCCACCAACTAAATCTGTTCTCAGACACTGCTGCTTATATTTTTGATTGCACTCTCTAAACTTAACAAATAAAATTATTTTCTTACTGAGTTTTTCCAAGCCTTAACACACTAAGCAATCAAATTTTAGTGATAAGAAGTAAGTTAAAAAGTATAGCTTCAACATACCTGATCACATTGCCACTGAGGACTTGCACAAAGTCTTTCTGCTGTCTGTCTTCCACAGATACACCGCTGTTTACTGACACGTGGACAAGGCTGACAATCTCCTGTATGTAATGGCAAAATGACATTGAGAGTAGGGATCACAAAAGGATGATGCATCTTAACAACTGAAAGAACTATTCCTCTGAAGTTTATGAAGGCAGGTCTACCTGCGTGACAGGAACTCTCACAAGTGTGCTGTCCACACAGTAACATTCGTCCACATGGCAGACGACAAGACCACTCCTTGGCACTGCACCTCCGGGGCACTGGCTTCGCCTTCTTACAGTGACAGGTTGTTGTGACCATCTTTGGGCAAGGTGGACAGGGTCCTAATTACAGGAAACAGAATATCTTACTAATGGCCATTCAGAAAATGCAGCCTTAACTACATCTCTTTTACTCTTGAGCATTTTAAATATACTTAACAGATTTTAAGTAAAACTCCATAACAGCTACATAAATACAAGTCACACAGCGAAGAAAGGCAAAGGATTTACCTGGATGACAAAGCAGCAAACATTTATGACCACAAGAAGGTTTGAATTCCCTCTCACAAATCTGACCACAGGAGTGAGGAACCAGCCATGGGTCCACTGTTGGATTCTCCACTTTTCCACAGTAACAGTAATACTTACTGGGCGTTTCAGAGCGTTTGTATTCAAACCTACATTTTGGGCTACAAAAAGGGAAAAAGAAGTGAAAAGAAGAAAAAGCAGTTTTTATCATTTTCCCTTCTCAAGATGGTTTCAATGCTACCAATTAGCATTTTGACAATTACTGTAACCAATAACAACATAATTAAATTTAAAATATACACTGAAGGTCTTTCTATATGTCAGATTTTACAGTCCATTCCTTAGAATGTCTAAGGAACAGCCCTGTCATTGCAATCTCTTTTCTCTAATATATACAGACAAAAATTCAGCAGAACAAAAATCAGAACAATTTTTATGTCAGGCAATACCAAAAGAACGTATTCAATGAAGAGCTAACCTACTTAAACAGAACCAATTAAAAAAGGGATTAAAACCAAGGGGTTTACTAGCAGCTATCTATGTAAGCCACATAAAACAAAGTTTAGCGATGCTATGAAAATTATGCATAATAATATCTAGATTGAAGATGCACACCTTTATTTGTTACCCTTGATGTTGACAGAAATTAAAAAACTAATTATTGCTAAAAGTGACAGGCACTAGAGGTCTGGAACTTTTAAGTGCCACAGGCCCTTCAGGCTTTCATGTGCAAGTCATGGATGAGGGAGGCAACAGAGGGAAGGACACACAAAGCAGTTCACATTTCTGGCTACACTGGCAAAAGACAACAGACAAGGAGCTCCTTCTCATAGAACAACAGGGACTTTGAAAGACCTATGCACCTGTTTTCATAAAATAAAATGTCAATTTGCCCTGATATAATACATTACAGACCATAAAGCACTTCTCAATAGTGACTGCATAGCTTTAGCATGTGCTTAAATGTAAAATAAAATACCATTTCCCTTGAATTGTTTTTCATTATAAACATCATGCTAAAACACAAAACTAGTTTATAGTAGAACAAGTGTTATCAATTTGAGATGCTGCCTGCCAAAAATTTGATACTTTAATTTTCTAAGCAAACCTGCTTAGAAATGTATACACGCAGCCACAATATTACCTCCTTCTTTACAGAATCTCAAGTAAAACTGCAAGACTGGCTCAAGTCATACAGAAACTAAAAAAAGGAAAAAATTAAATCCCTACATCTCGCTATTTTAGAGCCATTTTCAAAAGCAAGCAATATGTAAAGCCATTCAGAAATAAATACTAGAAGCTGAGACACATGATAGATAAGTTACCTTCTCAGAGGTTAAAACAATTTGATGCAGCAGGTTTTTAATATGACTGTGAAATATGCCTGAATTATGCCAGTGAAAACTTTAAAATAATTTTTAAAAATCAATAGAAAGGTAAATCTTCTTAACTCTTTTTCTTTGCTGTGCACATCATTTACAAGTACCATTCCTTTCTAAAGTAACACCAGTTTACATAGCTTTCACAACAGAAATAACTTTGTAAATGTACCACTAGGAGCTCACCATGGCCAGGGATAATCTTTCTTCCCAAAATCATCATCCGTCAAAGGAGAAGACACCAGGAAAAGGCTGTCCTTGGCCCACTTTTGGATACACACCAGGTGAAATATACAAAAGCACCCACAACAGCTCCAGACCTAAAGAGCAGACATAAGTGTCAGTGCTTCAAATTAGCTTTCTTTCTGTTTCTGTTGATAAACATCCACAGTCTCTAAAAACAGACAAGCTTTCACTTTTTCCTTTAAAAATGGGGTTTCAGAGATAGATTATACCTGTTGTTAGATCAATACAGGCATTTTATTGTTACGGATTCATACCTATAATCTTTTCTGTCTGATTCCTGTGGGAAGTTTCAGTTGAAGGTTATGGAGGCAACATAATCAGAGGAATGTTGATTTAAACATACCGTTGGAGGTCGTGTAGCACAAACTGATGCCCAACATAGGACTACTGCCAGCTTAGCTCTGTTCAGTCACAGCTGTAAAGGCCTGAGAGATGAGGACTCCACCACTCTCCTGGGCAACATACGCCAAGTGTCACACTACCTTCCTAGAACCCAATCTGCACCTCTCAAGCCTCAGTTTATGCCACTGTCCCTTAATACACCACCTGGCACCACAAAGATGATTTGGCTCCACCCAATAACAGTTTGATAAGAAAAGTGCAGCAGAAAGTTTATTTTTTTAATAACTGACAAGTGTTATAAAATTATACTGTGAAAACATGGAGAGTTTTGCCTTTAGCTTACGGAGAACAAAGTCAATGACATAAGTTTCTAGAAGTACAGTAACTAACTTCCCGAAACCAAAGTTAAGCAGGAGACATTAAGTAAACAAACACACTTGAGTGAAATGTTACAAACTCAAAATAACTAACAAACCACTGAGTTATTAGACTTTCAAGCTATCAGATCATCTCACTCCTGCTGAGATTAACTCTATCAAGAGACATAGAACTTCAAACTCAAGCTAACATATTTGATGCCTAAAGATTTTAGTGTGTTTTTGTGTATTTTTAGAATCATGTAAGTTGCATATCTTCTCCTAGGTTGCTCACAACCTAAAGTCAGTTAATAAAGCTCTTTCTCACACACTGTAAACTTTCTCATGCCCAGCCAAGGCCATGGTGTTTTTGAGAAGCCACCTGTAGATAGTGAGAAAACAAAACATAAGAGGTCCTGGAAGATCTCCAAGGGGCAGTTCTGAGGACCCCTATGGGTGGGGCACAGAGGGAAATAAAGATCATGGTAGCCTATTGACATCTCATATGTAAATTACTAGAAAAGTTATAAAATTGTAACATTCCTGGTCAGGTATGTACAGACCTTCTGATGTGCCTCAGAAGCATCTAATAAAGGTAACCTGTATATCTTTCTCCATTAAAACTATTTCGGAGCGTCTGTTTTCACAGGAGTAGGCAACATATTCATTAAGGTCTCAAAAAACATGGATTAAGTATGTTAAGAATTCTCACAAAACATAATGCATTTTTTTAAAAGTTACTGACTATAATTTCATTGAGTACTTGTGGTCCATGCATATTCATTATAAGAAATTAAAACATCTTCTGCACTTCTTTTCTTAATGTTACACATACAGTTGCAAACATGTTTTTGATTCACGTAACTACAACAGAAACAAGGTTTAACCTGTCAAAGGAAAGTTAATACATAACAATAAAAGTGAAAAAAAATTTGTCCTGAAGTCTCTCCCATATAAAATGTACCTATATGACACATGATGAACTTCTGACGTGCACACTTCTCTTTCACGTAGGTGATCAGCACTGGGGGCAGCAAAATTTATCTTAGCTCCCCTGCTACAAATCTAATAAAAGTATCTCTTAACTTCTCAGTATATCTTGCTTTGGTGTTTGCTACACCATAGCTTATTGAATACACGATTGCAAGCACTAGCTTTCAAGCACTTGTTTTTTTACATCTGCTACTCTCTTAAATTTAAAAAAAGCCATTTTAAATTATGATAACAAACATATCTCAAAAAAACACATATTCTTATTACAAGCTACATATATAAGCATTTATGTCTCCAAGTGCTCCAGAATCCAAAGATGTGAGTGCTGTGCTTAGTACTCTTACCATTTTAAAGCTATCAATCCCATGAATTACCTCAGTAATATAATTAAACACAAGTTATTCAGACAGTTATATTTGGTTTATTCTAAAATATTACTGTAAAGTACTTACAGCTTGGTTCCTTTTAACTGAAGCAATGCAGATGAGACATGTCATAGCCCCTGACTGAAAAGCTTCATTCATGTACTGTCTGGTACGTTCCAGTTCACTTGCATCTCCATCTTTAATGTATAAAGATTTTTAAAGCAATCAGTAATGTTTAATCTGCTATTTTGTATATGCTGAGACTGTTGCAAAAGTTGGGGTTTTTTCTTTGAATAAAGCCAGTCATGTATTATTATAAAACCACATTTAAGACAGTTTAAAACTATCCCATGGCTTCTGCATGGAAAGACAAGAAGTACTGTCAGCATGCATGGCTGGGAACAAATATTTTTAACAGCACAACATCAGGATAGATTTCCTTCCAATTACTGAAAAATTCTAAAACTTAGACAATAATACAGTATTGTTTATGCTTTCATACCAAAATAAAAGTTAATAAATGCAAAAAATTACCAGTTTGACTGGTGTAAATGGTAAATGTTTTGTCCAAAATCTTTCCTTGTTTTACTTCAGCATCTTCATCATCATCTTCGGATGAGGAGCTTAACTGGTCTTCAACCAGCTTTTTTGCTGCAGCCTGATTAGCCTTCTTAATTTCATCAAATTTCTTCAGTGAAGATAACTCTATTAAGAGAAAATACTAACAATGATGAATACCATGACAGTTTATCATAACACTACATTCATTTCTACATACTTTCAACTCTCTTTTTCTTTACAGAGCTTACTGATTTTACTTTTATGGGCTACATTTTCAATACCACACAAGAACAGATAAATTGTATTTACTTCATTACTGTGCAATATCCATAAAATTCACAGAAAGAATTATCTATCAATTACTGCTGACAAATCCAACCGAACACACCAGAATATATGCATCTATAATGCTGCTTTATGGGGAGGATACTTTAAAAAACCTCACACATCCCACACAAACACAACTTCCATAGCATGAGGAATAAAAAAAGAAGCCATGCAATTCTTGACAACCGCTATAATTTGCAGATACTCTACAGATAACTCTCCCAGCACTTGGTATTTCTTCAATTATGACTTTCAACCCCATAAAGTCTTTACTGCAGTAGTATGTTCATGCTATTTCACAGGTGTCAACACTAAAAGCGACAGGGTATTTTAATACAAGCTTTTTTTGAAGTTACTGCATGTGAAATAAAGGAAGTTTCTCACAGAGGTACAAAATTACATTACAGTGTTCATAATAAACCAAAATGCCTCTAAGATAACATGCCACGGAAATATAAAGGTCTTCAGCAGATCACAGGTCTTAAGTACCTCCTAATTTTCCGTATCAGGTTATTGCACCCAATATATTCACTAGGGTTTTGTCAACTTTGTTTTAAAGTTTTTCTTAAGAAACTATGCTGCCACTTAAAAGAGCTCCGTCTTAGGCACTTCTCTGACGTGTTTCACGAGGATTAGCTTGCACTCACAGCTGTCCCAAAGCCCGCACCTTTCGCAGACCCGAGCGACGCGGGTGCCTAACCAGAGCAGCCAACGATGCGTGTCCCTGCCGGGTCACTACCCTGGGTATTTCCAACCGTGCGAAGAAACTGATGCTCCATCCATTTCTTCACATTTCACTTTTATGCTCCGAGGGCATGGTCTGTGCGCCCTGCGGAGCCCCCTCCGCCGCCCGAGGCCTCCGCGTCCCCCACGGGCAGGACCCGGCACGTGGCGCACACCGGCCCGAACCTCCCTTCCCGCGACACCGGGGCCAGCCCCGACCCGGTCACCTGCAGGGGCTCCGGGACACCGCGGCTGCCCCGCCCGGCACCCCGCAGCCCGGGCGGGCGGCAGGACGCGACACTCACCGCTGGCCGTCTCGCCGAGGGGCCCCGCGGCCGCAGCGCGGGCACCGCCGCGGGCCCTCGGGGCCGGGGGCCGGGCAGCCGCCGCGGCTCGGGCGAGCCCGTCCCCGGGCCTGGCGCGGCCGCGGCCCCGGCCGCCCTGGCGCCAGGCAGCCTCCATTTCTCCTCCGCCAGTGAGCCGAAGACGGTGCAGAAAGAGCAACCCCGGCAGAGCCGCCCCGAGGGCAACGCTGCTCCCCTCGCCTGCCCTCCCCGGTGGCGGCGGCACGGACGGCGCTGCTTCAGCAGCAGCGCGACTACAGCACCCAGCGCCCACCTCCCGGCGCGACTACAGCTCCCAGCGCGCCCCGCGCCGCGGGCGGGGCACCCGGCACCGCCCCCAAGCTCTGCAGACACGCCCTGCCGGCGCGCCGGGCAGGGTTCGCGTTCCGCTGTCATCGAGGCGCACGGGACGGAGCTGCCTCCCGCCGTCCCCGAGGCACACGAGGCTGGGGTCGCCTCCCGCCGTCCCCGAGGCACGCGGGGCCAGGGCGCCTCCCGCCGTCACCGAGGCACACGAGGCTGGGGTCGCCTCCCGCCGTCCCCGAGGCACGCGGGGCCAGGGCGCCTCCCGCTGTCACCGAGGCACACGGATCTGCGGGTTGGAAAAGGGCTGAGACCACCCAGTCCGGCCCTTACCCCTGCACTGCCAAGCCCACCACCGAGCCGTGTCCCTGAGTGCCATATCTATACAGCTTTTAAATACCTCCACCGCTTCGCTGGACAACCTGTTCCAGTGCTTGGCAACCCTTTCGGTGAAGGCATTTTGACTCGTATCCAAACCAGACCTTCTCTGGCGCAACTTGAGGCCATTCCCTCTCATCCTGACCCTTGTTACTTGGGAGAAGAGCCCGCTCCCCACCTCGGTCCCATCTCCCTTTAGGGAGCTGTAGGGGACGTTAATGTCTCTTCGGAGCCTCCTTCACTCCCTAGAGCGAGTTTCTGGCTGCTCTTGCCGTGGTACGCGGTTCTTGCCTGCGTTCTTCATAGCTCCACTTCAGAGTATGACAGTCAAAAACCAACCGCAAAGCCTGTTTAGACACTTTACTGAAGTATATCCAGAAAGTCTTACTGAACAGAAATACATATTGAGGAACATGTGTGCCTCCTGATAAGTTCTGACAAATAAGGACAGGTTGAAATAAGTTTTAATTTTACAGATATTTCCTTATAGCACTTATGCCAGGAGAAAATTCCACATTTAGCTTTTTTTTCAGCAAATGCATTCTCATAAGAGTTAAGTAATACAAGATTTCCATCATAAGGAGTCTCAAAATAGTAAGCAAACTACCTAACAGAGGACAATTCTGGTTTTCTGTGTTTTTTTGAAGTGTTTTAAATCAAAGAATCTTTATCCTCAAGAAAGAGGCAGCTGGTGAACACAACTCATGTCTTAGACTGAAGAATCGATGCAAGAAAAAGGGTTAACAGGAGGTCTTTCCCTTTATTAATTACAACTAATATACTATTACACCTTTCTCTAATACAAAGTCTTAAACACTTCAACAAAGGAGAAAAGTGCTTCCTAAGTGCCTAGAGAAATATGGCATGGCCATGTAGGATGCTGCTGGCATACAGATTGAAAATTATATTTAAGACCTGAGTTGGTATAATGCTGATTGCAAAGTCCAATACTCACAGTATAGTTAAATGGCAAAATAATGCTTGTTCTGTACGCAGGGTTAGAGTCTTTAGTGGCAGGATGGCATACTCTTTCCCCTCATCAGCTCAGTAAGCCATTTGTCATTCAAAGCACAGGATCAACAGTGGATGAAAGCCATTTCATATTTATATTTATCCTTGTTGTTCCATATATATCCTACGCATTAAGTACTTCATAACATTTAACCCTTGCAGTGAAATCCAGAGTTATTTATAAATCTCTGGCATTATGGAAAGCATCAACTTCACAAAAAGTAAAACAACCAGAAAGGAATACACTTTATAACATATCCAATTTATAATTAGTGACAGCAGCATGTACGTATGTATTTTTTAAGAGTGGCAGTCCAATTGTCCAGGATAATCAACTTGCCCTAAATACAGAATTATTCATCCTCTCATTGCAGTCCCTTTCTTCACTCCCTTTCATTAAATGTATCTAATGTTAAGTGCCTATGATCAAATTCTACTGAAAATACCCAGCGGAGACTAAGAAAACCACTTTTTGCCAATGAAAAAGACATAAATTAGGGGAAATCTAAGAAGTTAATGCTTCTTAAAGCAGTTGAAAATGGGTATAACCTATAAAACAGTGGATTTTACTATCTTAAACGTAGTTATGAAGAAAGATATATCCTATGATGGAAAAAATAACCTGTTTAGTCATATTCTTTCCTGAACAGTAGCTACAGAAGACACTTTAGGGAGAATTTGACCTCTTCTTGTTGTGTCTGCCTCTTGCACAAGCATCACATTAGGGACATAAACATTTTTCATCACAGATCATAAAACCTTCATAGTCTGTGTCCAGCAGCCACATGATTACATGGAGCAAAACAGTCCTCAATGTTAAGTATTTGTTAGTGTTGTGAGAAGAACAGCTAGATTTTGGACCATTCATATCTATCACACTCGTGCTTTAAAAAGTTGTATTTTCTCCTCTCTCTATTACTATGCATGTATTATCCTGAAAAATGCACCACTTCAAACTGCCCACTTAACGTTTCAAGAAATCAGCCAAGGTGAACCAAATGAAGTAATAGTTTTTTTTAAATCTTACAGCCTTCAGTACTCTCTCCTGCATTGTAGATATACTTAATTCTTGATATGATGTCCCATACTTAGTTAACCTTATGTTAATCAATAGATATTAAAATGTGTTCATTTATACAACAGTTTAATATAAAAGTTAATAACTTCAAATAATATAATTGTTATCAAAACTTTTCTTCTTTCCCTAAGCAGATACAAAAATTATTTTAAAATAGTCAGCAAAACTTCCAATATTTGTCAATATATGACTGTATATAGACTGAATGCATTTGCTGCAGGGCAGTGTGACATATACTACATAATGCATTAGCAGATAATACCACCTGTTTGTGCAAGAGTGGTTATCTTCCATTCTCATTTTTTATTCTTTTGCTGCCTGAAACCTGCCAAATATGTGCTCCTTGTAGAAAATTAGTGCCATTGACTCAACAAAAAACTTTTTGTAATTAATAGTAAGGTCCAACAAATATTAGAAATTCATATATTCAGGCCCGTTCAGGATTTGACCCTAAGTCTTATTGGCAGTCTCCAGTGTTTTAATCTACTTTTCACAATCCAGGTTTGTCTGTGGATGGATCTGCTTCTTCTAAGTCTGCAAACTCTTCCTCTATAACTGGCTTCAATATTTTCTCTATCTGCGTAAGTCTTTTCTTAAGTTTCTGTTGTGCACCGTCATACTCAGCCAACAACCTGGCAAACTTTGTTTGTAACCTGTCCATTGCTCGTTCCATGTAGGCGACCTTCTCTTCAAGATCTTTAGGATCACTTCCTAAATTTGCAATTTCAATGTCCAGCAACCCATCTTTCATTAGGATTTGCTTGCCTTTTTCTTCCAGCATAGCCTTTGCATCTGGATACTCTGTTAAAGCCTCCATAAGATCATCTTTAGACAAACAAAACAAGTCCGAGTAGCCAATACTTTTAATATTGGCTGTTCTTCGATTGCCAGCTTTGCTACCCTTTATATTAAGAATGCTGATTTCTCCAAAGTAGCTGCCATCACTTAGGACCACAAATTGAGTAATTCCATCATCAGCAACTACTGCCAGCTTGCCTTCTTTGATAATGTACATCTCTCGTCCAATGTCTCCTTTTCTGCAAATATAATCTCCAGGACTGTATACTTGTGGCTGGAGTTTTAAAACCAGTTCAACCAGCAGACCAGCTTCACAGTCCGCAAAAATACGAACTTTTTTTAGCGTTTCCAGGTGAACATTGATTGCAATCTCTGCTTTTAGTTTATCTGGCAGATACTTCAAGACTTCTCTTTCATCCACAGCCTTTTTGTTTGTCCACAGGTAGTCAAACCACTTTATAACTCGTTTTTCCATGTCTTTACTCACATTCCGAAAGTGCATATACTGCTTGATAGCATCAATCCTTGCTTGAAACTCTGCCCTGGCCGCATTCATGTTGGAGATCATAGAGCCCATATTACCAACAATGGTAGCGAAAATCAATACTCCAACCAAGAAGTCAACAACCACGAAAAAATACTCAGAATCTCTTACAGGAGGGGGTGTTTCTCCGATAGTAGTCAGGGTCAGTGTTGACCAGTAGAGACTGTAGACATATTTTCTAGTCAGACGGGCAAATTCAGGATCAGAAGTGTTGGGGTAGACCCATGTGTCAGCCCCAAATCCAATGGCTTTTGAGATTGAGTAGTACACACAGGCATTCCAGTGAATAATAATCACAATGTACATGACAAGATTAGAGATCCTGAAGATATTTGGGTAGTTTGTCCTTGTTTCTGTTCGCTGGAAGAATTCAAACATCCGAGCTACTCTGAGTAGTCTGTTTATTCTTAATTCCGGGTAATTCAATCCTAACTTAAAGTATAAGAGATCAGTTGGTATGATTGACAGAAAATCTAATTTGAATTGAAAAGATTTCTTATATTTCTCTCTAAGCTTTTGTTCTTCTTTCACCAGAAGACCTTGCTCCAGGTAACCTGAAATAAAATTATAAACAATAAAAACTCTACAACTTCAAATATGTTGTGTTTATTGTCAGTCCAAAACTACTTTGAAAAAATATTTTGAGTGCAACTTCCAGACTGAATATAACTTCTATTATTTTTTAATACACAATTTTTTATTTCCAAATATTCAGCTTAGTGCTGTATGGTTCAGCTTGAGCTAAACTACGCAACTTTGAAAGATAAACATTTTAAGCTCTTTTTCTTTCCCTCCACTTTTCCACTACGGTGAACATCTGAAAAAAAAGCCAACTTCCCTCCCAAAAAACCTCCACAGGCTATAGGAAGCGTGGTTAATAATGTAAAGAATTTGGACACAGGAATTTCAGTTCCATATTGAGTATATCTACTCAGTATCTCTGGATATAGGATAAGATTGTTTAAAAGTTACGGATTAAGTTAAGGGGAATGTCTTGCTTGCCCAGTCACCTTGAAAATCAAGAAAGTGTTTGAATCTCCTCTTAATTTAAAAAAAAAAACAACCAACCAACCAAAACAAAACAAAAAAACACAACCCCCCCAACAAATTTAGGTGCTGATTATTTAGGTGCTAATTTATATGCTAACCCCTGATCCTCACTTGGCTACATTCCATGTTTATTTGGTTTTGGTGAGTCTGCTGAAGGCAGAACAGCTTGTATCTGGCATACCTCAGGTTTTATATATTCTTTGAGAAATGCATCAATTTCTCCTACTTTTACAGGTCACAGGCTAGTCTTTCAGAAATCTACTCTTCATTCTTGCACCTCATTGAGAGCATTTAGGTAATACAAGCAGTAGTGTTTTGAATATTTTAAAAAAACATGATAAAAATAAATGAAAAGGAGGAATTAATCATTAAGTATAGTTACCTGTCCTTGTCCGTACAAACATGTCAGCAACATAAATGGCATCAGAAACATAATCAATAATAAACCATGCTGCTAAGTAGTCATGCTGAAGCTCATCAAAACAGGCTCTGAATAGAAAAACACAAAAGTAAATTACCATGAAATGAAAAAAAAAAAAACTTGCATAAAATCAGTGATTAATAAAATATTTTTAATCTACTTAGGGATATTATGAGTTGCTAGAAGTTCTATATAGTCACTGAAGGAGTACATCACCTAGCGATAATCATGGTCCAGTTGTACATGACAGGCATTGTGATGCAAAACAACCAGTTGTAATATATATTTCCTGATGGATCAATGGTGAAAATTTCTTTCTTCTTCCTAAGGGATAAGCAGAGGGAGAAAAAGGGGATTTAATGAGGGATTTGAAATACACATAAAAAATTTTGAGGAAGAAAGCATTCTAGAAATTGTTATTGTAAAATAAATGCTCTTCATTAAGCTTCCTTGATTGAATGCATGGACAATGTGAAACTGTTGTAACTTGGAAGGTATAAGCAGGGGGAGAAAAAGGGGATTTAATGAGGGATTTGAAATACACATAAAAAATTTTGAGGAAGAAAGCATTCTAGAAATTGTTATTGTAAAATAAATGGTCTTCATTAAGCTTCCTTGATTGAATGCATGGACAATATGAAGCTGTTGTAACTTGGGATACAAACTTTAGAATTTAAATTTTTCTGCACAAAATTACCTTGGCAGTCCCACTCCAGTTTACAGTGGCACATGTAATTTTAAATGTCATGTTTTTACCATCAAAACAACTGTCTAGTCTGATAATTGATTTTATCATCTTTAAAAAAAACCTCAACTTATGCTGTGACTACTAGTCCTTAAATAAGTGAGATAAATCATTCCTACCATTTCTTTCTTGCTGCAAAAAGTCTAGATCTGAGAACAATAAAACATTGGCATAGTTTACATAAAGAAACCAAAGAATGGGCAATCATACACACAAGTTCCTACTGCACTGTTTTAAGTTACAGTTCCTTAGGCAGAAAATTATGAATTTACCATGGAAAAGATAAAGCAAAAACTTTTAGATCACAGAAGAGTTTAATTGCTTGTAGGTGCCTTTGTGTGTGGAAGAGAATGCTTTACACCAGCACATCTATTGCTGCAGGGTGTTATCCAAGAAATATTAGATAATCAGAATCCAGAGAAGATTTGTCAATTATTTTCTGCAGATCACTTCCATGCGTGCATATTTCTGTCATCCACATAGAAGTTGTCAAAACAACTCTATAGAGAACAACAGCAGTCCATACACCCATTCACTAGAGTATAAACATCTTTACAGGATGTCTGTGAATGGATTTAATCTTACGCCAAAAGCAATTTTATTAGACAGCAAAACAACCTAAATGAAAAATACTTACTCTTCTATATATTCTTTCTTCTTGGACTTATCTTTATTTCTAATTTTCTCCTTTTTTTCTTTGTTCTTTTGTGTTTCTCCATCCTTTTTTTTTTCTGGCTTACTAAGAAATAGATGTATATTTTCTGTTGTTAAAGACCAAGTTAAAGCATATTTAGAAAAAAATAAATATATTTTAAATAGTATGATTACTCTTTGTCTTACCTCTTCCTTTCTTTTTTCATTTTCTTCTCCTCCCTAAGAAAAAGAAAAATATGATAGGCTCATGGGATGCACATACCCCTTGCTTCTACATGTATTTATTTATTTATTAGAATCATCTGCATTCAGTAAGAATAACATTATACCTAGGTGCTTGACCTTCAAAAACTAATTTTTTTATTGTAGTCACCTATAAGTACTTTTATTTTAATAGATACAATACCAGTAACTTTGCTATTGAGAATGCTTATCATAACTGATGTGCATGAAGTGAAAATATACATGCAGTTTCTTTTGGAATTACCTGGATGATATAACTGTTTCTAAAGAAATTATTAACACATATAATTCTTCTTCATTTATGCTTAAACAACCAATATTGCAGTACTCTCATTTTATGAAATGACAAAGTTACTTACGCATCTTTATTACTATTATTGTTAATATTGTAGCATGCAAAGACACCAGGTAGATATTGCCTGGGGAACAACAAAACAACACAGTTAAATGGTATCTGCCAAAATACAAAAACATCACCTAAATGTTTACAATAAACAATATATCATAGTTTTAAAAACTTAGTATATTACTAGGAGTGAAGAAAATTAGATGATGGCAGATATTTGTGCTTAGATAATCCTATGCAATCATCCAACTAAAATGAAAACAACCCAACACAAAATAGTATATTTTACATACCTGTTTTCCTCTCTGTGCATTGACCCAGGGTCCTTACCAGTGTCTTGCACTACCACACTAGGAACCATCATATGGGACTGATGGGCCTCAATCACTCCAACCTTCATGGTCAAGTTTGTCTTAACTTGGGTAATTGAGGAATACTGATTAAAAAAAAAATCAAGTCATTTCACAACTAGAAGAGGCAATTTTTTTTTCCCTAAAGATGAATCCTTTACACCCTTGCTTCCCCGAAAACCAACAAGAATATTTTCAGTTTCCTGTCTCCCATGACATTCCCACCAGACAAGAAAAAGCGCTGTGGGTCCTTCAATGTGCTGAATGACCAGGCAACTGATGCTAAAAAGAATGCATAACACATCTTTCTCCTGAGCCTGGAGACATATTTGAAAATATTTAGACAATTGTATTTGAAACATCAATCACCGTTTCATTTGATTTTGAAGCAAACGGTCAAAATTTTTTTTGTATCAAAATGTATAAACAGATTCATGGACAGATGGCATCTTGAAAACCAGACTAAAATTCATCCACTGATTGTAAATTCAGTCTACATTTCAGTGTGTGTGATACTTGAGAGTTATACTCTGTTGAGAGCAGTGAGTAGGTTCTATGAATAGGAAGGTAAGACTGATGCAGTAATTTCCTAATTCACATGGCAGGTAGTATATGAAGATCTAAACAAAAATGTTAATGGTTCTTTGTGCCCGGTTTGTTCATCTCAACTAAAAAAAATATTGAAAATATTTTATAACTAATATAGTGCATTTTGCAGCACAATTTTTTAGCGCTGGGGTAATTAACTGCTGCTCTCCTTTTTCACCACTTATTTGTACAATGCTGTCAGTTATATCTTGGCATCAGTAAGACTGCCAACTCTTTGGGCCTGAGTTGTGCCAGTAAGTGTGGTCAGTTCTTGACAGGGCCATCTAGAGAAGGTTATAAAACAGAGGATATCCACTGCAGTAACAATATCCTGTGTATGTGAAATCAGACTATAAAAGTGTCTATAAGACACAAACTGACAAATGAGTGGCTGTACCTCTAACAAGTGAAGTCAAATGACATAGAATGAAGCACTCTTAAAGAAAGAACTTCCATTCTGTACTCAAGCAAACTGCAAAACAGAAGTGGGACGATACACCTGCCATATTACTGACAGACTTACCTGACTTCCCTTATTAGTAAATGAAAATAAAAGTACAGGAGATAGGAGAGGAAACTCATCTTTCCAGCACTCATTAGACATGAATGACACATGGTGCAAAAAATAACACAACAATATACAACATTCTACAAAACAGAAAAATTGAAGATTAAGACATGTTCTTCTGTGAATAGTCCCAAATGTAGTCCAACATTGTTGGTCAGTCTTTAAATGCTTAAGAGCAAGGATCAGGTTTAAGATAAATAGACCTAAAAACATACTAAATTTCTACAATATCATAAACATTAGCTTAAATTCACCACAAGCTTAAAAGCTTTAACAGGGTTCCACTGACTTACTCTAAAGATAAACTGTGTTTGAAAGTGTGAAGATTGAAATTATGCCAGGTTGAATTAAGCAGCTTTATGTCTGCTTACAGATGCTCTGAAAGCATTGCTAATGCTGCCACAGAATTCCATCCGGATTAAACCTATACCCTCTACAGAGCCACACAAATGATGGTGTAAAATAAAGCTGTGTCCAACTCAGCACCAGACAAATACAAATGCACTGATCTCAAGAGGAATCATTTCTCCAACAGAGTGGGCTTTAACCCAGTCAGTTCATGTTAGGACTCCCAGTACCAGCACTTCTACATAGGCACTCATTTTTCATTTTTCTATTTGGTCGTTGAGTCTTCCTTAGTTTCAAGAAAAACAACCAAAAAATTCTTTGACTTTGTGCTCTCCAAACATACTAATTTGCAGTTGTACTAGAGATCCAAGATAATGTTAAAATAGAATATGTCCAAAAATCATACCCATCCAGAGCTAGAGACTGGCAAAAATCTGTATCCTCTACATTCCCCTGTTCTTCAGATAAATAGGATTTTCTGTGCATTTTTGCAAATTAACAGATTCCCCTGGCTCAGTTAGTGTCTATTGTAAGTGGAAGCATTGTGGGATACTTTGAGTTCTGTGAAAGGAGCTGTGGCAGCCGTGTGTAGGACTTGCTGGGAAGAACTGCCATTTGGGGGAGGACTGGACATTTCATATTACTGAGGCACTGGAAGAATTAAGTGGCACAGAAATTGAAGTATTGACTACCCTGTAGTCTCAAAATACTAAATCTGAATGTCAGACTTAGATGAGTGCTGTACCAGGTTGTTTTCCTTCTCAATCAGTCAGGATATGCAGCACAAGAATATCTTCAAAGTCCACTAGTCTCAAAGCACATTGTGGGGACATTTTAAATTCCCAAGCCTAAGACACAGAAATGCTAATGCAGCATGTGCAAGTTGGACAGACACAGTGATTAGTCCTTGTTTGGGCACTGTGGTTACCTCATTACAACATCTGTGTGACAAACTCCCCATACTGGGAACAGTAGAAAATGTCATGTAAAGCTCAGTGGGTCTACAACTCTCCTTAATGCATTTTTTTATTGTATTATACATGTTTCTAAAGAAATATTTCAGATTTTTTTACTAAATTCTATCACAACCATATTTCCTATTCTGTAATCACACATATTTTTCTTAAACTGTTACACTCTCACAAATTGTTACAGTGCTTTTATTTTTGTAGCTCAATGCTCATTTTCACATTATCATATTCAGGTAGTAAGTTCAAAAGGTAATACAGATTGGTGTTTTCGTTAGAGACATTTTAGATTTCTACCATATTGGTTTTACTCTGTAATCAAAATAGTTTTCTTTTACTATATTGAATTTTTAAATGTAACTACTATGATAAACAACCAAGTTTTCAACCATTATGACCTGAAAACTAATTATATGAATTACTATACATCAAAATCTTTAAGGCTGCAAGAAAATGAAGGCAGTATTATCCTTTTGCATGATTGCAGTGAATGGAAGATCAGCTTCCATCTCTTCTGCTCTTCTATTTTATCTATTTCTCCCTTTCTTATGGGTCCACCGTGTTCACTTCTTTAGTCATAATTTTCAGAGAGAAAATGCTTTTAGTAAGGATATCCTGGACCAGACTTTGGCATCTTATAAAGGTCTGATTTTTAACTTTACAAAAAGCGTAAAAAAATCTTCATTAACATTGAAATCTGCTGTGTCCTACAACAAGATCTCTCTTTTCTAACATGCTAAAGGTCCTTAGGAGTTCTGCAATAAGCAATTTCGAGTGTGCTTACCTTGGGAAGGTATTCTGCTGCTTCTAATAGAGATTTCAGTCCTTTAAATCAGCCACGTTTCCTTACTACATAAGCAGAGCCACATGAAAAGCTAAATGTAATAAACATTTCATAAATAAATCTTTTAATTATTCATTTCTCAAAGAGCCAGTCCCATGTGCAGTCCCTCTGAATTATTCCCATGGAAGGACATGAATAGTAGAAGAGGATTTCCTTGACCTAGTGATGGATTTTGAGATTTAGAGAGAGATGAAAGTGACAGTGGCAGTCACTCTTATCCCTGCCTGAGCAGAAGCTTACCAGCCCTATCTACATGCACAAGAAGTGACAAATATTTGAGCATGCTCTGTCCTGAAACTGAAAACAAGTATTGTAAATTACTATATACTCAGTATTGTCTGCTCACCTGTTTTCTTAATGTTGCAGATGCTTTTTTACTGTAGTGACAGGTCTTTACTAGAATAGATAAAACTGTAAATGGACATCTCCTGTTCATTTTAGCGTGTATATCATAGGGCGGAAGTTCTTAAATAGTCTAACACAACATATTTTGATGCTTAAAAAATCCCATGAATCCCATGAATATATATTTAGTGGAAAATGCCACAATGATGAAGTTTTAAGACAGTTGGTCCATTTCTAGGAAAGAGAATATGCATTTTAAATTTAAAGAATAAAAATTGTGATAATACAAGCGTAATGACCAACAAGGAAATGCATAATCTTATGCACATTGAAGGCAGATACATCCATTTATAGTAAGATATCCAACATAACAAGTATATAAAAAAATTGAATAATCCTCTAATTTCTGGCATATGTTTCACCATTGTCTTCGAAGGGCTGAAATATAACTCCTATCATAAAACCATAGATAGGAAAGGAATCTCAGAAGGTCACTGCATCCAACTAGTACTGAATCATGATCAGTTTTGCCTCTGTCATTCTCATGGGTTTTGCCTGGCTTGCAATCTGAAAGATTCAATGTTCAAGGCTGCACAGAAATTTTGTGAATATATAGAGGCACTGGGTGTCTGGGACATATGCCTTGTTGTGTGTCAAAGAGGAGATGATACATCTTTTTATTCTGGTATAGAACAATCATTTTTATTATAAAATAAGCACTCCTGTAAAGCAACTCTAACTTATTTTTTTCTTATTTACTTTGCTATGGAGTTTTTCAATGTTCTCAAACAGAGGAAGATGAGTCCTACTGGGCCAGACCAGTTCCTTGTGACAGTGGCCAGGCCCTCACTTACTTGCAAAGAAGTTTGCAGGACAAATCGTATGTGAGCTCAATGCAATGGTGTCAATTCTGCCCTCCTTTAAAAGCCAATTACATAGTTGTCATTGACTTCAATGATGATTTTATTAGTTTAGCATAAATATTTTTCCATGGATATTTTTCCTATCATTCTGTATTCCAGTGAAGTAAACCTTGACTGATAGAAGAATGCACTAGTGGATTATAGTTTTAGTAGACCAATTTGAATCTATTTTTGTATCTTGCATTGTCATCATCTGTAATTCTTCTCAATCCTATTAAGGGTACCTACAGTGTCGGATACCCATAACCAAAACACTAGATACATTTTACATATGTATTATTTATAAATAAGCAGGTTTTAATGGCACAACATTGCCTTTCAGCTTACTGCATTGTAGCTATGTAAACAATGAGTGTTTGGATTGGGACCATGGTTTTGGCAGGCTTATTTTTCTGCAAATACTGTTTTGTCTTGTCTAGTGCTGATGTAATTTCGGCAAATAATGTCATGTCAGAAGTGTTGTAGCTGTGTTGAGTGAAGTGTCATGAAGCACAATTGGCTCCAACAAGGTTTGGTGACTGGAAAACCATCAGTGCCAACCGTGTCTCTACCAGCAGATGGTACTGTATTTTTACTTTAGGGTTAACTGGTGTGTGATAGAGAGTGACGTATAAACCCTTTAAGAGTTGTGTTTGTGTGTTAGATTCCCATGTGCAGATGAGGCTGGAATCACAGAGCACCGGAGAGCTTGTAAGCACTCTCAAGCATGCAGCACAGCACCATGCAGTGTGCTCAAAGCATCTTGCAGGTCCAGACTCTAGTTTTTGCATGATTACTTTGAGCAGAGATTAGCATTTCTGAAATGTCATGCTGTGTCTGGCCATGCCCAGCAGTTTTTTCTGTGCCCTAAGACAAACCTGCAATAAGGCTATCTTTGTGCCTTCCAGGTTCGGTGGGTTTTTCTCCCCTGAGATACCTCCTTACCTTTCAGCTTGAAAGCTGCAAGTGACAGAGCAAATGGCTAGCCAGAAAACTCTCTGAAAAATACTAGATCTTCATTCAGTAGTATCACTGCAAGAAAGAATAATTGTAGTGACGCTGCAGGAGTGCCAGAAACTCTGAACTATCAGGATTTTTGTTCAACAGAATTTTATTTTAAGTTAAAATAGCATAGGTAACCTGGGTTAGTTTCACAGAACAATGATGATAAAATGTTCACACATACAAAAGGGGTTCAACTGAGATTAATTCTGCGTAAAGAAAATCATCAATATATAATATTGTCACTGGTAAGAGTGGTAGAAAATGCACTGTAGTTAAAATAGATTTAATAAATCTAACCTTGCTTGTCTTTCATTCATTGTAGTATAGAAGAAGTTAGGGTAGCACTATCTAGGCATTTTTAAGGCAACATGTATAAAATTAATCTCTTCACAGCAAGTACAGCAATCCAATACTTTTGAACTTCAATTGAGACATATTCTTTTGTCTCAGTTGAAGTTGCTGTCTTCACATTTTGTTCCTGCAGGCCTGCACTAAATCACCAGCATTTGGGGCAAATAGAGTTCCCATGGTCAGAACTTCACTCGAAAACCTAGCTCAGTAATTTTTGTGTGGCTACATGCCAGGGCGGGTAATAAACCTGTTTGTAGCTGCTGTATTGAACAGAGCTCATGTTTGAACTGTTGCATAGCAGCGACTGCAAGAAGAGTAACGTGGAACAGGCAAGCTCAGCAATGATGACAAGACTTAAAAATGTCACAGGCAATTTTCCTAAGTCAAAAAAAGAGACAGATCTTGCTTCATGTCTGCACCTGGACTAGCTGCACAGTGAACAGCTTTTCTAATTGTGGTGAAAACTTGTTGTCATCATCTTCAGTATTTACAATAGTATAATTAAATACTGCAAGTATATGCATATGAGAAAACAATCCTCAGTACAATAAAAGAATTTATAACAAAACCAAGAACTCACACAAAGTATAGTAATTAAGTCATTCATGACTAACACAGAAGATGAGATTTATTAAGGCCAAAAAAAAAAGACTTTTATTTATAAATGTAAAAGATTGAAGTTGGCTAGATAGTCATAGCTTCAATTTTTATTGAAAAGCAATAGTTAAAGTCAGTGCTTGATGACTTTAAGGAACGTTTCAGGAAATCTTTCGTTCATTACATAATGAATGGAATGATGCCATTACATAAGTAACAGAATTTTAACATAAATTTTCTCTTGGATTGTCTACACATTTAATGGGTAAAAAATAGTGCAAGAACACAGAAAGGTGTAGCAGAGTTTCATATCACCCTTATTTCTCTTTTGGAAAAATGGGAATTGCCACAAAATTGTTTTGACTGTTAGTACGTGCATATTGTTACCTCATCCAGAAAAAGGCTGATCTGTGCTTAGCTGTATCTGGCATAGCTCCACAGAATTAAGTGGAGCTGTGCTGATTAGCATTAGCTCCTGATCCAGGCATTGCTCTAAATCAGCCATAGGTGTAATTTTGAATGGTAAACTGGAAGCTTTTTCCTCTTTATGTGCTAAGCTTGTATATCAATACTTTATTTTCCTTCTCATTTGACCTTTACATGTCATCCAAAATAAAGAAAAATGTATCAATGTCAGTAAATTACTTTTATTGTAATTTCTTCCTGACATTGTTTCAAAATTCTTTGAAATGGGTATGAAAAGTGCTAATCAAGAGTGAAGTATACACACGGGCAGCATAGCCACTCCCTTCTGTAATTATATTATAGATTGCAAGTTCTTTACATATGTCCATTGACTTGGATTGTTAGATACAAGTTTTTTGTGACTTTTTTTTTTCAAAAAAGTATCATAAAAACATGAAGCATGAGCTGTATAAAGGTTTTCAACCAAGAAACAATATGTATTTAGCACTATTTACATTGAAAAATACTATTAAGATCAAGTCCAAGTTAACCTGACATCAAGTTCACCACTAAACTATGCCCACCAACACCACATTTACATGTCTTTTAAATACTTACAGGGATAGTGACTCCACTGCTTCCCTGGCCTGTTCCAATGCCTGACAACCCTTTTGGTGAAGAAAAACCTCCCCTGGCACAACTTGAGGTTGTTTCTTGTTGTCCTATTGCTCGGTACTTTGGAGAAGAGACAGACCTTCGCCTCACTACAACTTTCAGGTAGGTGTAGAGAGCAATAAACTCTCCCCTGAAGCTCCTTTTCTCCAGGCTGAACAATCCCAGTCCCCTCACCCACTCCTCACAGGGATTGTGCTCCAGATCCTTCACCAGTTTCATTGCCTTTCTCTGGACATGCTCCAGCACCTCAATGTCTCTCTTGCAGTGATGGGCCCAAAACTGAGCACAGAATTGAAGGTGTGGCCTCACAGTGCTGAGTACAGGGGGTGATCACTGCCCTGGTCCTGCTGGCCACAATATTTCTGATACAAGCCAGAATGTCATTGGCTTTCTTGGCTATAAGGGCACACTGCTGGTTCATGTTCAGCCAGCTGTCAACAAATGTGTATCTCAGAGTAAATATTTTATTCATTAATTAAAAAGATCTTGATGGCCATGGTCTGCTAAAGGATTTGACCTGTACAGGAGCACATCTGCAAAAGTGTTAGCTGCACTGTTTTTCAGTATTCTTGCTCTGGGTACTGCACCACAGTGAAGTCCTGACCAGTAGGTCAGCAAGAGCTGTGCCAGGGAAAAGGCAGTCTTTGGCAGCTCACCTTCTCCCACCTGCACTGCTGCTTCAGCAGGACCTTGTGGATGTTACCACCTCCTTGCTCAGCAGATCTGCCCCAGTTGCTTGCAAGATTGCAACAAGCTCAAAAAAATGACACATTTTTACAGTAACAGCAGTGTGAACACACAGGGTTGACAGATCTGAGAGGGCACAAATAGAAGCATCTGTCCACATCTGTCCATATACATGTTTTTTTCCTATGGGCATGCTTATGTTGTGCAAGAATATGGAAGTTTGCTCCCAAATTTTCAGATTGTTCTTTATGATTTTAACTGTTTCAAATACTATTTAAAATTATTGCTCTTTTTCTTAGCAGTAAACTGTTTTAGAAATGTTACAGAAGAGAAGTCAAACTCTTTTTATCATGCAGTCTGCAGTGGATCTAGGCCATCTTCCGTAGAAGTTGTTACAGTGTAGATTCACAAAAACCAATGCAATGTTCCTTTTCTCCTAACATACAGAGCGCTAGTTATGCTAAAAAATAAATACAGAAATAAAAAATTAGGCTAAGACTTTGAGACTGAACTCTTGCATTTAACCCCAGGGTTGCAAAGTCAAGGATGCCTAAGGCAAGGAAAACCAAGTTGTTTTGCTGACACTGTCACCGTATTTCAGCAGTCCACACCAGTGGTAAAACTTTTCAAAACCCATGATGATTAGTTTTGGTAGTGTTGGAAAGCATGGTTACAACTCTGCTAGTCTCAACTCTGTGGTACTCTGTGGAGATGTGTTAAATTTTCAACTTCGCCTCCAGTTTGGGAAGTCCTTGGCCATGCTAAAGGTCCTCAGTTTGTCCAGGAAGTTTGCAGGACAACATGATATGTTTTATTAAACCAAACATTTTGTGAATGTATTTCACTTAATCATGTTAGACTTCTACCTTGAAACTATTGATTGGGTAATAAATGTAATTGTTTTTTACGACACCCTGGAGCCTGTTCAGCCACATATCTCAGGATATGCATCAGCAGGCACTGCCCTAGTTCTGTGACATGGGCATAGTTTGGCCAGGGGATCCCCCTGCCAACCCACAGCTCCACTGGGCCAAGCGAACACTAGCAGCCTGTCACAGACACGTGGTTGCATATCAAGACTGATCACCTCGTCTCCCAGATGCCAAGAAGGGGAAAATTAAATCTATAAAGTCCCACTAGACACAATTGCAGCCAAGGTACACTAGGACAGAGCTCTCTCCTATGGATTCAGCGTTCAGGTGGGGCCGCGGGACTCCTCAGGTGAGAACTGGGACGTGAAAATGATTTATAAAGCCCATTCGGGGTCACTCCTGGAGTGACCACTCCCCTGCTAAGGCAGGACCGGAGGAGCGGCGGGGATGCTGCCTTCAGCTCCGGCGGTCACGGCGGTGCCGTGGGACGGGCGGGGGGGCGTGCGCCCAGGTGCGCGGGGCCGCGGGACCGCGCCTGGGCGGGCGGAGCCGCCACCGAGCCCGCGGAGCGGGTGTCCCGCAGCCATGGGGCACCGAGAGGCGCTGCCCTGCCGCGCAGGTCGGTGGCGGTGCGGGCGCGGGCGCGGAGGGGCAGCCGGGTGAGCGGTGCGGGATGGCTGCGGGGGGCCGGCGCTGGGGAGCGGAGCGCAGATTGCGGGGGGTCTGCACGAGAGGGACGCGGCGACGGGAGGAGGTGAGGGCGCGGGGCGTGCCATGCCGTTCTGGGCGCTGCGCTGGAGCCCCCTCGCAGCCCCTGCGCACTCCTGCACACGTAAGACTTCTCTCCGCCTTGCCGTCCCGCAGTTGTTTTTCGGCCAGCGAGGCGCTGCCGGCGCCGGGGAAGCTACTGCGCTTCTGCTGTGGCTGGCTCGCATCTAAGGCTCTTTTCAGCTTTTTTGATGGATTTCTGTGGATGGAGGTGCGCCAGGGAAGAATTCCTTGATGCTTCTCGGTACACCCACTTTTGGCCCCAGGTGCCAGGCCTTGGCAAAGGTGGGCTTGATATTTCCTGGATGGCTGAGAAAGGCATTTTGTGTTTCTGCCAGGGATAAGCTCACTTGTGAGCTCAATAGAAATGGTCAAATTATGTGTCTAATCAAAGCAATTAGTTTTCGAGATGACTAAGGAGCAGTATCTTCAGTGTCAGGTCAAAAGCCAAGTTGGCTGTCACTAATGAACCGTGGGGTATGTCACCCCTGGACTTGCAGGACTGTAGAATGACAGCAAGACTTGCCACAAGAAGTGTGTGGCACCAGGCTGTCTATTCTGCCCAATTCAATTAGAGACTATTTAGGTGTTTGAGAAAAAAATATTCAGATTTAGTCGAATCATAAAAACAGTTCGCTGCCTGAACTTGGGCTGGCTTCCTGTTGCTTTCAGCCTTGAGTCAGAGCTGGGAGAGTTTATTTCTGCAAGGAGGGGTTCTGCTGACAGGTTCATGTTTGTTGACGTTTGGAAGTGGGTGGTGAAACTAGCTTAGCTACAGAAACTGTGTGTCAAAGAAGCCTGGCAGCCTCAGCAGTTTGTCACCTTTCTCAGCATTTCCAAGTGATCATCAGACTGTTCACAGTCAGCAATAAAGTAACAGTAATTCGCGGATCAGCCTGTTCTTCCCATCTCTCAGGTGATTTTTTGATCAGCACAATGACACAGCGCTTGGAAGTGGAACAAAATATATGTTTTTTAAAACTAGGAGAAGCTGCTCAGCACAATAAGCAGAGATTATAACCATACAAAATTACTCTTCTCAGCAAAAAAATCCAACTTCTCTTTGTAAATGTGAGCAAAGATTGTAATTTAGAAAGGAGAGAAAAAAACTGTGGCAGTCACTGAGTTACTCTGTACAGATGACATGATTAAATTTTCATTATTTGATGTCATAATGTCTGCCGTGGAAAGAAAAACTTTAGAGTACATAGAAGTAGCAGTAGTGTCAATTGAAAGGGAATTAACCTACCACTCATCCCAGGCTAAATGAAAGAATACCATTCACAAAAGGGGGAAAGAAGAGTATTATTTTCTTTACTGTAGAAACCAAACATGCTGATAGAAAGCTGCCTTTACCATTGCAGGTAGCTAAAAGACTATACTTACCAGGAGTTTTTGTCTTTATGTTTTCTTTTAATTAAAGGTAAGGCCTGGAGAGGAGGAGACTCAGGGAAGACCTTATCGCTCTCTACAACTCCCTGAAAGGAGGTTGTAGCCAGGTCAGTATTGGTCTCTTTCCCCAGGCAACCAGCATTAGGACAAGAGGCCATAGTTTTAAGCTGCTCCAGGAGAAGTTTAGATTGAACATTAAGAAGTTCTTCACAGAAAGAGTGATTGGACATTGGAATGGGCTGCCCAGGTTGTTGATGGATTCACTTTCTCTGGAGGGGTTTAAGGAAAGACTGGACGTGGTGCTCAGTGCCATGGTCTAGTTTGAAAATATGGTGTTAGGTCATAGGCTGGACTCGATGTCATAGGTCTTTCCCAACCTAATTGATATATATATATAATATATATATTTATATATTTTATATATTTTTATATTTTTATATATTTATTTATATATTTATGCCTAAAAAACTTTTCACAATTTTCTTTTGTAAGTTATTCTTGACTAATTACGTTAAAACTTAAGTATTTGCAAATTTTTCTTTTTCTAAGACTATTGAACACTTTAGAATTTTAAAATATTTCCAGATGCAGATGCAAATTCCATTTCTTTTTTATTATCCAATTGTAACTTCTAATAATGATAAGATGGCAGAAGAGTATGTATTTTACATACTATGCAAAAGTAACTGCACATTAATTAAGCTCTCTAAGATCTTGTGGAACCATTTTTATGAAGTCTGACTTAGCACCACAAAACAACTCCTGTTATATAGAAACTCTCTTGGCAGACAAGGAAATGTGATTGCACAGCCTGTAAATCAAAGGATAACTTCCTGTAGTATATTTGTTGTACAGTATGGCACAGGAAAACTGGGAGCAGATACACATTCTAATTTCTTGCTTGTAAAGGATAGTATCTCCCAGTGTTAATATCAACATTGCCAGCTGCATAAAAAGATATGCTATTTTTAAGGCCTTTGATATTTTAAATATTCCATGCTAAAGAATATTAGATGAATTATCCAAGGCTGCTTACTGTTCAGTGAAGTACTTTTGACATAACATCAGTATTTTCAGAGCTAAGATATGAACAAACATAGAGGCACATCCTTTTCTACCAAGTCCTCAAGTGTTGTTTTTCAGTGAGGAAAAAAGGCAGGGAAAAAAAGGGGAGTGTATTACTGATGGTGCCACTGAGGGGGGATGAATCCTTCACATATCTTTTTAATTACAGGGAAAACATGGAAAGCAAAATTATTTGTTGTATCCAGTACTTCTGCATCAGCTGTTTCATATTTTAACATGTCTTCACAATAAACTTTTTTCCCAAAAAAAGTTGTGCTTGAAAGCTCTTCCTGTCTAGATTCTCTAATCCACACTGGTTTCACGCTGCAGTCTAGTGTGAGAAACTGAGACGTCAGCCTAGTCTGCCATGAGCCCTGCTGCAGCTTTGCTGCCTGTCCCCTGCTTCCCCAAGCAAAATAACAACTCCTTTTGTTCTTAGAAATGCAATACCTCTTGTCTACTTTAAAAAACACATTTAGGCCGATAACAATTATGTCATTCCCACAGACTGTCTTCACAGTGACACTGATAATTATCAGCTTGGCTGACTGAGAATGTGAAGCTTCAGTCTCAGCTCAGGTTCCCCTGGCTCTGCAGCTCTGTTGCAGGGATAGCTACGGGCACTGGCCCTTGGAGGCTCTGATCTTCCTCCAGCCAGAGCTTGTCGAGGTTGTTTGAAAATTGATGCAATGTGTAATGAGGCCTTCACCTGAAAACTTTGATGGGTTACAGAAGCTCTGGCTCACACAGTACTGATGGAACAGTTTCAATAAAATGTGTTAGTGCCCATATGCAGCTGGAGTTTGCTTCCTGTATAGATTTTCCTCCCTTTTTTTTTTTTTTTATCATGTTGTTTCTAGTCTCAGCCACAAACACAAAAGCAGAAGCCTGGAATAACAGGAGGCTTACTTTAACAGGTAAAATCCAAAATCATGGATTTGGCTATGTTGTTTGTGTTTTCAGAGTGTGGTCTGTGCACAACACAAAAGAACCCTTTCATCTTGAGGTTTCAGGTTAGCTTTAATGATTTTAAGTAGAATTTTACTCTGCAGATGATATTTTATCATTGCATTCCTTGGTATTGCCCTAATTGCTTGACTGAGCCAATGAAGTGCAAAATATATATGTAAAATAATGTATGCACCTGTAAACTACAGCTTTGGGTAATGACCTGGGGCAGCATTGGGCATGTTATATGCATTTTGTATGCTATTTGCACAGTGAGAAATGACAAGTGCTCTGGGAAGACATGAAAAGGAGTGAGCAGGGTGAGATCAGGGCTCCTCCAGTGCTGTACCTGGATTATGAATCATTTGTCATGTTTTTTCTCCTCCCAGTTGCTGTGCTCTCTGTTGCTTGCCGTGACTCCTGCCAAGCATGGTGCCAGATCATCAACATGTCTGAATTACACTCTTCTTTCCTCATCCCTATGGATGGGACTGTCAATGAAACAAACTGGAGCATTTCCATGCCTGCTGAAAACAAGTATCACCTCTACATCGGCTTGGCTTTGGCAATAGGTTCCAGTATCTTTATTGGTTCTAGTTTCATACTGAAGAAGAAAGGACTTTTGAAACTGGCAGACAGAGGAGTCACCCGAGCTGGTAAGTGGTGGTGCCCTGCGTTGATCCTGCTGGGGACACAAACACTACTTGACAATATCAAAGTTCAATCACAGATTACATGTTTAAAGCCACTGTACTTTTATGGTGGTCAGAAGTCATGTCTTAAAGAGAGATGGAGATACAGTATTTCTCTCTGAGTGATTACAGGGACTGGAATTTCAGAATTACTGGGGCTATGGGAGCTGCAGTGGGTATTAAATCTAGTGAGCTGATGATATTTCCTCTCTCATGGCAGTTAGTTAACAAATAAAATACTCCGTTTATCTTACCCTTCAAAATACCTTTCTCTCTCTTTTGTTCATCTTTTTTGCCCCATCACTTGAGGAGAAAAGTCTTAAGATGGTAACTAGGTTTAGTTTTTTTGGTTTGTGTTCTTGGGGGTTTTTTGTTTTCATGTTGTTTTTGTTTTGTTTTTTAAGTTCAAGAAGTTGTAGAAAGGATATTTATTACACAAGTTTCTAGAGTTAGTACAACTATCCCTTCATCAAGGTCAACAGATGAAGAGCTAGAAAATTAACAATTGGACTAATAATGCCCTTTGCGTGGATTTAAATACATAGCATTAGCAGCTTTTCTTTTGTTTGTTGTGTTTATTGCAATATACTGTTCCAGAGAATTTGGTTATTTGAAAAAACTGTGTTACTGAATATTCAATATACTTAGGTTTTATGTTAAAAAAAAAAAAAGAGGAAAAATGAATGTGTACAGGGGCATTTTTCTTTTCAATTTCTTCCAATTTAAAGTAAAAGCAGAGATGAACTACAGCTGATGGTATGAATATAGGATCTGACCTGGGAAAGCTCTTTGAAGCATTTCCTAAGCTCACCAACTATTTTTATGGACATTTTATTTTTGTTTGGAACTTTCCCTCTTATATATTTAGTCAAATATAATTTTTCAGAAGTTTGAGTCCCAAAGCAGTAGAGCGGTTAATAAAATGTCAGTCAAAATCAGGTATTCTTCATGTCACATCCAGATAACATTCTCTTTCAGTACTCTGTAGATGCAAATGTGAAGTTGTATATAATAAGGTGATCTCTTTCTTCTAAGATGAGGTTATTTTTTCCACTTTCAGGACAAGGTGGATATGCTTATTTGAAGGAATGGCTTTGGTGGGCTGGACTGCTGTCAAGTGAGTCACTTCGTTCTTCTCAGCCTATACATAAGTGCTGCATAAAGCAGATTGTTCTAAAAAGATTTATTCCACTTTTGTCAAAAGTGTTGGGATTGCACCTGTTCAGCTTCTAGGAGTACTTAAGAAAAATATTTCACTTTCTCCACCCTCTATTATTTCTGGAAGAAGTTGTGCAGCTAATTTTGAAAGGAAAATTTGTGTATATGGTGTAGAAAAAATATTTTGTGTTAAATTTGCTATCATAGCTGTCATACAAAATATTTACAACATGCCATTTATATCCCACTCCCCTGCTAAGCTGATTCAAATGTTCTTTCTTCTACAGTGGGATTAGGAGAAGCTGCAAACTTTGCTGCCTATGCCTTTGGACCTGCAACCTTAGTTACCCCCTTGGGTGCACTGAGTGTTCTCATAAGGTTAGTACCAACTGGGAGCAAACCTCAGCAAATGAACCATTCACTGTATGAGGGAAAAACGTGGTCTTTGGCTGAAGGTAGAGAATTTTAATTAGAAAACTGAAATGCAATATATGGACAAAGAATGCTTTTCGTTCCTGTGTGAAAAGATGCTTTGCTTATTTGGAAACTAGTTTTCTGGGTAGACAGAATTAGAGGTTTTGTTCCAAGGCAACTGAATATTTTTCCAACAGCCTTCCACCTATATTGTAAAGTATTTCTTATCAGCATATACCAGGTATACTGCTGATACACAGTGATTGAAGGTTGTAATTTATCTCTTCCCAGAGAATTGAAGCTTTTTTAAAAACTGTTATCCTCTTTTTCAGTTGTGACAAAACTTCAAAAGAAAGTGCAGTATTCCCCCACTAAAATGTTTTCCAAAAAGTTTATTTTTACAGGAGGATAGTTTCATATTGAGGCACACTTTGTAAACCTTTTGGTTTTGTCTTTTCCAAGTCCTTTTGAAAAGAAGGCAAAGAAGAGTTTAGCTGTTTTCAGTATGCTCAATTAAAATTTGTGGTTCTTTTGAAACATAACTGTCTTCAGAGATGTATGAAGAAATAAATAATTTTCAAGTACTTAAGCATGTACAATTATGTGGCTACCATGGCAGCAGAAAAGACATGGACTATGCTTACTAAAAGCTTTTGGGGAAATAATTTATTAGCAAAATGAAATTACTGTCTTTTAAATATAAAACTCTTATTTTTAAGATTTGAGTGTACTGTATGAAACACTGTGTTTAAAACAACCAGGCTCCATATTAAAAAAACCCAACAACACAAAAGCAAACAAACAAAGCAAAACCAACAACAACAACAAAACCCCGACAAGATGCTTGCAGCAGTCTAACTGCTAAAACTGCAGCCATTCTGTCATAACAAAACTAATGCAGATCAACCACCTGTAGTTGTGCTGGGATCAGCATCTAGGTAGATGCAGGTTAACTGACTGCCTGGCCGCTGCTGGAAAAGTGCTTGAGTTTTATTGCCCTCTCCTTTGATAAGGATAGCAATCTTTCCAATTTTCATGAAACAGAGAGGTCATGAGAGCTTCATGTCAGTGAACTTGTTACCTTGGTGTGAAAAAAATATCTGTATTTTGATCAGTGGGTTGAAAAACTATTTGTGGGCATGTCCACACTCCATTAAGCCTGTGTCTTTGCCCAGGGTTGTGCTCTAACAGGCTAATTGTGCCTGTAAATGAGGTGGTCTCATTTAGGCCATGTTATAGTCCCTAGGTTAAATATTGAACACCTTGGAGATCCTGGGGTCAGCCCTCTTCAAAGGGCAAGATGTGTCTTTTCTGTGTTTTTGGGGCAGTCCTGGCAAGCCAGGCAGAAACTGTGCCTGGGTGGGAGAGTCAAGGAAGGGATAAAGAACAGTTTCAAAAACTCACATGCATTGGTTTTAATGACAAATGAAGTGCTTCATGCCATTTTAAAAAGAAATAAACAACTCATGTGGTTAATCTACAGATCAGGAATCAGTTCCCTGAGCAATTTAGTCTCTTTACAAACTGGAGGGTTGCTAACCTCCCTAAAACCTGACCTGACCTTCTTGGTCACAACCAACCTTTTTGTAAAACTCCTTACAATTTGATTGTTTCAGGCTGGTTTACCATATATTGAAATTCAAATGGGGTTTTGACTTACTGTCATGCTACACAGACAGATTTTGAATGTCTTGCATTGCTGGTGGAGCTGAACCTTTTACTTGTATTTTGTCAAACAGTGCTGTATTGTCATCCTATTTTTTAAATGAGAAGCTGAATATTCATGGCAAGCTGGGCTGTGTACTGAGCATTTTGGGGTCCACGGTCATGGTTATTCATGCCCCAGAGGAGGAAGAGGTCACCTCGCTAGATGAGATGGAAAGAAAGCTTCAAGATCCAGGTCAGTATGTAGTTGCAGTGAATGCATGCTACAGTTCATAGTGAAGTGTTCAGGACTCTGAATAACTTTGACCATGTACTTGGACATAGTTTGGTATTTTATCCCATATGCATTACTCTTCCCTTTTTTCTTTCTTACAGCGTTTATTACATTTGCTGTTTTCCTAATGGTTCTTGCCCTTATCCTGATTTTTGTCGTGGCTCCAAAGAGAGGTCAGACAAATATATTGATCTACATTTTAATTTGCTCTCTCATTGGTGCCTTCTCTGTCTCAGCTGTGAAAGGCCTGGGCATTGCCATTAAAGAAATGCTGGAGTGGAAGCCAGTTTATCGACATCCGTTGGTTTACATTTTGGTGGGCATCTTGGTGCTCTCAGTCAGCACTCAGATCAACTATCTCAACAGAGCGTTGGACGTGTTCAATACATCTCTAGTGACACCTATTTATTATGTGTGTTTCACTACGACAGTTGTGACATGCTCCATCATCTTGTTTAAGGAGTGGAGTAGTATGCAAATGGGTGATATCATTGGAACCCTGAGTGGATTCTGCAGTATCATCATTGGCATTTTCCTCTTGTACGCTTTCAAAAATGCTAACATCACCTGGAATCACTTGATGGCCACTGTTGCCAAAGAACCATCACTACCACAAAGTAAATATGAAACCAGACACGCTTTACTAGAGAGCATTGAAGATCCGGCTTTGGCATATGAGGAGGACAACATATTATTCAGTCAATGAAACTCTCAATTAGTGTTCATCATCAAAGAATAACATGCTGCAGGCTCAGCCCATCCATGTCTCCTAGAATGCCCTTCTTTCCTGCATTCCTCTGGAAAATTGTCTGTGAGACCTCTTAAATGTGGGTCACTCCTCTGTGTATCAGCTGTTAGCAATAATGAATGAAATTCAAATGTTTAGTAATTAATATGATGGACAGAAAAATGATGGTGATTGTATGTTAGGCAATGAAAAACATGTCCTTTTTTATGCAGCATCTCCTATTGGAGAATTTTTAGCAAAAAAGTGAATAGTCTTTCTAAGCCACGTTTCCAAAATGCAATTTACTTGTAATGGTAAAAGATAGTCCTTGCTAAAGTGACAAGTACTCTTTTATCTTGGTGATGGCCTTTATGTTTTTATAGTTTGTTGCCAAGCAAGCTTGTAGATATTTTACATGAAGGATATTCACTGGAGACACAACATAAGGAAAACAGTGTTTAACCCTTTTAACTTCTAATATAAATTTTTATGCAAGCTTTTTTCACTTTTGTGAACCTTAAATAGGTGTCATGAAGAAAATTTATCAAATACAGTTTTTGGTAACTGATCTCCTCAAAATCCATTTGTGACAGCAAAGTCTCAGCTTTTCCACCTAAGAAATCCTAAGTGGATTGCAAATCCCTGAATGTACCTGTAACTTTTTGTTTCAAAACTAAGAGCAAGTTTAAGAAAAATAAAATTCATTAGAAGCCTGAAAACATTTTGCTATTGCCTTAAAAATCAGACAAAAGAATAAAGTATTCAAAGGCAGAAGAAAAACAGAATGTGCAATTAAGAATTTCTACTCTGTTTTATATTATTCTGAGGCTTGAGAAGGGGCTTCCCTTCTATACTTTTTTCTAATATTGCCAATTAAAACCCATGCAAGCTTTTTTTCATTTCCCATTTTATGGAAAGGTATAATCCTTTATTAATAATAAAGCAGTCCTGTTTTATATTCTGTCATAAACAGAATCCATTTTACAGTCATGGACTATTTCTAAAAGAACTAGGATGAGCTGTAAACAAGTGGTGAGAAACATGCAAACATCTTTTTTTTAGTTTGGCCTTTTCATAATTTCCAAAAATTAGTTTTCACCTCTATTAAATGTTTAGCAATATGATAATCTGCCAGAGGCCTTGAAGATTGGTATCTGTACCACAGTATGCTCCTCAGTTGTGGTCACTGATCTTTATCTCACAGAAACAGCTTACACAGTGCACAGTTTACTCATTACAATCCCCTTTGTTTTCCACTTTATGAACAAGAAAGTGATCAGATGTATGAGTCCTGATAAGCTCACTAGAAAGATAATATTTATAATCATTGGATTTTTAAGTGACTCCAGAACATTCCCCAGAGGATACTAGCACTTCAGCAGTTAAAAACTGATTTTAATCAACTGAGATTTATATCCCAAGCAGAACTTCCTTATGAAGCAGGCTGTATATTCTCTAATGTTCAAAAAGTCTAGTAGAAGAGGTAAGTTTCAATGGATAGTAAATTCTTTCCCCCCAAAAAAGCTCATTATTTAGCTGTAAGAACGAAAGGATTGCTGCTGATATTTCATATGTTTGTGTTGTGCAGAGTTTCAGTACTTCCATTTTTGAAAGACATTCATGGAACATCTCACTTGTCAATTATTTTTAATAATGCTTTAGAAGCTATCAGAAACTAGAAAGGAACACTAGGGATACTAACTTAAAGTTATTTCTAAATACCAAGCATCTTTTTTTCACTTGGCTGGGTTTGTCATTGACACACCTACAGCAAGAAGTAGAAATTGTATCAATCCTTTGCACCTGCTTTCTAAACCCTCATTTTTATGATGAAGAGCATATCTGAATAATATGAAGCTGAAAACTGTGTCCAGTTCTTCTTCTCACATTACTTTATAAAATATTGCAGGTAGTCTTGCTGATGGGAAGAGAAACCCAGAAGATGTCATTATGCAATGGGTATTCTGGTTACCAACTGTAATTACCTAATTTGAGATTACATCCCATAGTGCAGGACATGGCAGCAATGTTACCCCAACAAAAGAGACATTTTCACAAAAAATATACTTTCCTGGAAAATATAATGACAATATATACAGCTTTGGAATATTTTTCAGTGTGATGAGACTTGCAGCAATTCTTTGCTGTTAAAATGCATGTGTCAAAGAAGCTTCAGAGGAGAAAATCTACAAACAGGGTTTCATTACTTTTTAGAAGATACTTGTAGAAGATACTTTGGCTTTATTGGCCAGATTCAAGCTTCAAAATCTGTGTAGCTGAAAACAGGTAGTGCAAATAAAAAACCTGAAGATGGAGTTTTCTTTACAGTTTCTCTTTTAACAAAAATATTGCTTTTTACTCTGAATTACTTACACAATTTAAAGAATAACTCTAGAAAACATTGATTTATACTAAAAAGAGAAAAATTAATCCTTTTACATAGCCCTTTATTTGCTTTTTCAGTCATCACTGTGTTGTGGCCACAAGTGAGTTATTTGTAAGAAGAAGCAAGCAGTCCAGTTCTTGAATGGATGTGTGCTGGTATTTTTGAAGACGTAGTAATACTGTCTTTGGGAAGGGTCTGGACTCTTTATACCAACTGCTGGTAGTCAATTAACTTGTACCAAGCAAAAATTCTGTTATTTTCTACTGGACCTGTCTATCTGCTTTTATATATAAATAGCAACTACTAGTAAAAGAATGTTATTTTCTTACAATGTCAGAAAACCAAGTTATACTTATTTTCATGGTGTACAGGAAGTCTATCACATTAGGAAGTAAATGACTGATTAAGTTTTTGTATAAAAAACATTTGCTGTAAGAGATGTTATTTTTTTAAATGTTTATATTTAGTTGTTAATTTAGAATAACTTTGATTTTTTTTCAGGGAAATTATGCTAATATTTCTCTTGTGATAAATTATTCATGGTTATGTACTAAATTATCTGTGTTTTTAAACAAGGGATAAAAAAAGGGTGTAATTCATATTTTTAAACTAGAGAAGAAAACCCAAAGCTGATGTATGAGGCATCTCTTTCTCACAGCAAGTCTCAATGGAGAATATTTCAGTGAGTTGTCACGTTTTCCAGGCAGTGAAATGAAGAACATTATATAAAGTAATTAGAAGCATTTTGGTAAGTAGGACAAATGATTAAGAACTAGAACAAAGAAATCTCAGACACAATACATTGCTATCAAATTATGGATTTTAAATGCTGATACAAACTACTCTTGGCAGCTACTCATTATTGCCATACCTCAGGACCAATTAATGGGCAACTAAGTTCTTTCCAAAGCTGCACTGACTACATGTAGGTAAGTCAAGAAGATTTGAATAGGTTAAATAATCTGTACAAGTTTAGAAAGAGATACCTCAGTGACTAGTTTCTATATAAATCTGTTCCCCATCTTCCTCTACCTGCCTTTCCAGCCATGCTTGAAAGAGCCATGCTATAAAAAATTTTCATCCCACAGAATACAAATTGAAAACTTCAACCTCTACACCTCTCCTGGAGCTGTATGAGGAATACATACTTCTAGTAAACATCTTTCTCTCACTATTTAAATCCCTGCAAAATGAAAGTGGCCAGTGTGTTAGAAAACATCCTTCCAGCAGAGCAGGTTTCCCGTAGCTGAATCCTTTCTGGCAGGTTTTAAGATGATGCTGAGAATCAGAACAAGACTGGGAGGCTGAGCAGGATCCAGGCTGGTGGTGCATGAGGATGGAGTGACGGTGGTGATGTGCCTTAGTGTCTGCAGGGCCTCCCTGTTTGTGAATATTTAGGGGACAGGAGAAGGGGGAGTTGGTCTGAAAACCAAATGGCACTGGAGAGAAGAGTCACCAGACCTGTACACACAAATAATTGATCTGCTTTGCTGTGCAGGAGTACTTTAACAAGGGAAGTAATTTCACTTTTTGAAAATACGTTACAGTTTTTCAACAATGCTTTTTTTTATAGAAAAGAGATATATCCTAAATGTTGGCTCACAGAATCTTGGATGTCTGCCTTTTTTTTCTCTCATCCATGATACAGACCTGCTCAAGTTTCATGATGTTTGGTCAGGAAGCATCAGCTAACTTTTTACAAATGCTGACACTCCTGCAGCCTTTGACCAGATGTTCCCTGTATGGAGATGTTACAGGGTCTCCTTCTAACCTTTACTGCTCTTCCAGGTCTCATTTTTATCACACAAAATTTTGTTTAAAAAAACCAACTAACATCTCTTTGTGGTCAGTGACAAGGGTGGCTCCCACTGTTCACCCATTTTTGCCAGTCTGAATATGGGTAGATTATGAACTTAGTTCACAGATGCCACGTGGACTAAGGAGCCTACTCAGTCTATTTATGGGTGTAGCTGTTCTGCAAAGTAATTACACTGTAGATACCTGACCTTTGTCCAGTAGACCTTTCTTGCTGACAACTAAGCACCAGTTTCACTGACTCTGTTCTAGTGCTTTTTCATTTGTTTACTGTCACCCTGATGACAGCAGCTGTTAAATTTATCTGAGTGGGAATAACAGCCTATTCATAATTTTCCCAGAACCACCTACAGAAAGATTTTTGTTTTGAGAAGTGGAAGCCTAGTAGGCAAGCATTATTGGCTCCATGCATTAGACCAACATGTTTCAAGGAGAGGTGCATATTCACCAAGGAACAGCTCAGTGAAACAGGCATGACCAAAGTGCTTTGATTACAGAAACATAATGGAGCTGCTTTTTACTGCACAATACTGCAGTGCATTACAGAATAATTTGCATATGGCAGAACCAGTTTTACAAGAGCTATTAAAAAAGATGCCTCATATATTATTCAAAGTCCCATGTACTTCATATTGCAGGAACAGTTTGAATTTTGCATTTGTAGCCATCATCTGCTGAAAAAACCTTGTACTTCTGCTGCCTGGGCATAAGCTATGGTGAGCTTTATTTGTGTAGTGTGGTGGTGTCTTGATTTCGGCTGAGAGGAAGCATTGCCAGGACAGCTGATCTGAACTGGCCAAATCATTATCAGTATATAAACTGGGGGAAGTTGGCTGGGGGCTGCTGCTTACTGCCTGAGGAGCGGGCTGGGCATCAGTCAGCAGGTGGTGAGCATCACTTGTATTGTGCATCACTTGTTTCTCTTGGGTTTTACTTCTCTCTCTGTATCACTTAATTGCTATTATTATTATTGTTACATTTTACTTTGTTTCAATTATTAACCTGTTCTTGTCTCAGCCCACAATTTTACTTTCTGATTCCCTTCCCCTCCAGGGCAGGGCAGCAGCGAGTGAACAGCTGCGTGCTACTTAGTTGTCAGCTGGGGTTGAACTGCAACAGTTGTATCGATCTGTATTTAGTCATAGGTCTGATAGGGGATTGAATGCTCATAAATAGGTTGATTATGAAAGTAAACAGTGAGATCAGTTGGTGGTAATTCTTCTAGCAGATTGTATTAAATGACAGGGATGTCATGCTTTACATGAAGCGGAAGTGCCTTAGAAGTGTGTTTGAAGATACTCCCAAATGTTTAAATAATAGAGCTAACAACTTCCTTTCCCAAGGGATGATAACTGTCAAAATGCTATTGCAGCAAAGATGACTGATTAAGGCCAGGAGTAAATTTGATTCAGAGATGCCACCATCTTTTGGAAATTTAAACCTTTATTTATTTTATTGTTACATTTATTTTTTTAATTTGGAAATGAAAAATTGTACAATCATTCTTTAGCTGGTATGTTTTACATATTTTGTCTGCTAAGTGCTATAAAACTAAATATTGTGATATATTTACCTATAAATAATTCACAACACAATCATATATTTTAAAGAATATATTTATTTGTAATGATCTGACTATTTTATTTTAAATAATGATGAATTTCGTCTGCCTTTCCTTCTCTATACTATACTTGCATTGACCACAATTAAGATTTAAAAGTGAATAATAACTTAAGAAGTAGTGTTACAGACATATCCATGTAAGACATCACAGGATCTATCTGAGCTTTATTGTCAGGTTCCAATTTTAACTTGTCCATTAAGCATTCTGGGCACTTGCAAGGGAAGGACTAAGGCAAGCATGGGCATTTGAGTAGACAGCAACAGAGGAATGGGAGACAATACTGGAAAATTGTGGGAGAGGTTGGAAAAAATAATCCTTACTCCTTCTTTATAAAGAATTGTTATAGAAGACACTTGGACCTGCAATGCAGGTTTAAAATGCTTCAGAAATGCTCAGTCTTTCCACCTACTCAGATGTGACTTGGGAGCTGTTATGTGAGGACTATTCCTTTTGCTCCCTGTGCCTGCCTTTATCCACAGCAGTGGGAACAGGCACACACATGGGCACTGCTGCAGGAGTTGGTCAAGGAGCTTGATGTCCCTTCTGAAACACTGCTCTGTTTCTTCAGTTCTGGATGCTTTGCAGTGCACAAGGACTTGCCTTTAAATGTGACCTAGCTAGAGTTTTTTCAGAGGCTCTTCCATAAATATTGCTGCTGTCAATTGGTATATCCCAGCGCATGAGTCATAGTAAGTACCAAATAATTTAATAACATTTTTACAGGAATTAGTGTAGCTCTGAACACAAGAATGAATAAAAAGACCAATGAGGTCAATAGGCTTTGTTACTGCTTTTCAGACAGGAGATTTTTCTCCCTCATCATGAAAACAAGCCTTGAGAGTCCCAGAGCAGTCTGCTGGGATATCTTTCTCAAGTGAGTGAAAATTAGGCCAAGCCCACTCTCAAGGCCTAACAGCTGCCTCATTATGTAGGATGATTCAATATGTATTGTGATTTAAGTCGAGATTGCTGTGAAAACTTTTCTGTACCAGCTGCAGGCTGTACTGGTATGCTTAATGCTAACCTTTCAGTAAATATATTGTATAACATCTATGATTATCTCATCTTCCTTAGATCTGTGAGGGTCACTACTAACTCTGCAAAAGTAGGACGTCCTTCAGGTTTCTGAAAAGAAAAGCAGAGGATAAACTTATATTAGCAGATTGGTCAGTTATAGTACCAGACTTCAGAAGATGGTTGTAAGTACCTATGAGGCACCACTTAAAAATTACTTTTTATCTTATTCATACAGAAGAAAAGATCAAGTTTGTAATTTGAGAGAAAAAAATAATCTGTTATTCATGATACCAGCAGCAGTAGCACAGGCACTTTTCCAAAAATTCCTGAAATTTCTTTATACTTATTTCAATTCTGGATCAGAATTCCTTTAGGATTGCTCGCTGCAGTGGGTCTATGGAAAGCCCTACCTCTTAGGAAACCAGATACTCAGGGATGTTTCCTGGGTTTTTGAAAAAGGATCTTCCCAGCTGTGCTATTTGATGTGCTGCAGTGCAGTATAGAGCAAACCTGTGGCTGATGGTAGATGGAAAGGAGAACTTCTTCCCCATCCTCTCTCTGCTAGCTGGCACCCCAGTGGATGTTTGCAATAAGCGAGCAAGCTGGACACAATTTAGATTTGTCTCTTAATCTTTTTTTTACTCAGGGTTTAAAAATCTTAGAGTTAAAATGTGGATGATAAAGGAGACAATGGCAGCAACTTCATTTCCTGTAGAGACTAGAGAAGGAGCGACCTTAAGGGATTAATCAGATGGCGAAGTTGATTAAATCAGTGTTTTCATACCTAAACAGGAAGAAACAGGTGCTGGGGAGCTGGAGAAAAAACATCAAGTACTAAATCAGCTTGGAGGGGGTGAAAGGGGTGCAGCCTAGGGGCTGTAGTGATGTACAGAGATAATGATGTACATCTGAAAAAGGAGTTCAAAGTCTACACTTAGTGGGCATATCCACGTTGTACACAAATGTGTTAAGGTTATAATTCAGAACAGAGCTAGACAAAGCTGTGCATGATACAAAGGTGTGAAAAAGATATCACAGTGGACACAGTAGAGAAGCAAGACAATAGGGGCATATTCAAAACCAGGGATGGTCTAGATCTACTGTACTGATAGTGTGCTTTATATTTATTAGCTGCAAGAGTCAAAAGAATCAGAGGCTTGTAAATTTAGGTGTGATTTGTGAAAAACATAGTCAGAGATATTGAGGATGCCACAGATGCGAAATAAGGATATGATGCCTCCATTTTTTAAAGATTGCTTTTATTAAAAATTAATAAAACAATTAGTATCACAGAGGGAGGGAAAGGGCAACAAACCTCATGCCAGCAGCTGTACATGACTTTATACACAGGATGTGATGCCAAATGTGGTCGATAAAGTCGGTTACCATGAGAAATCTCATGGACAACTTCAGAATTTGGCTTATTTTCAAAAGGCATTTTGCCTTCTGTGAAAACTTCCCACATCAATACACCTAGAAGTAAACCAAAATAGGTTTATTAAAACACCAAAAATACCAAACCCACAAGCTTTTTTGTGTATTGAAAAATGCATGAAAATCTGGGCAACCTCAACTGAAATTAAGAGAGACAACCAAAACCATTTTCAACTAATATAATTTTTCTCTCTTTTAAGTCAGCTAAGGTGCTGGTCCATGAAACACAGATGAATATACATTTGGCTAATGGGGACTTAGCAAGAATGCACATTTCAGTGCAAAATCTAAGTTTTAGGCACAGAATCTTTCTATTGAAAATCACACTTGTCAAACATAAGCAAGATTTAAAAATGGGAAATACTGCAGCTTAAGATAGATCGCTTGAATAAAAAGTTACACTTTTTTAAATCACATAAGTAGTTTTAGGGAAGCACAGTATGTTGCACATTCACTTAACTCACCAAATGACCAGACATCTGATTTGCTGCTATATTTTTTTAAAAGAAAGACTTCAGGAGATGACCATTTAACTGGAAACTTGGCACCTGAAGAGCTGATATATTCATCATCAATGACGTACCTAAAGAATAAGAGGAAACAACATATATTTGAATGAGTGACAGTTCCACAGGGAGTTTATAGTTCCATAAAAATACAGTGTCAATTTAGAAACAAGGAAATGGTATCACTATTTTAGTATAAAATGCACACAGAAACCCATACTGGAAGCTATGCACTTATAGTGATTTCTGTTTAAATGAATTATTTGAATTGTTCATGCTAAGTATATTGGAAGAAAATATTTTGAAACCTTCTGTAAGACTGACAGGATAGTTGTTACTGTCAGATTTTGGGTGTATACTGTTAGGACACCATGGACAGGAAAATCAGCAGCAATAATTAATCTTCTTTTAAAAGGATCCACCTTTCCAACTACTTGCTCTACCCAAAGACTACTGTTACTGCCCATCTTCACAGATGTAATATCTGGGATGTTGTTACCAAGGCAACACGGAAAGAAATGTTCATGACATTCAAGACAACAGTTTTTGTAGGTGCACTAAAGAAAAATTTTTTGCCCAATCTTATAGGAGCTAACCTTTCAGATAAGATGAAATTATGTGCCTAATGCAGGCATTTATAGGGCACTACTTTAAAAGGTTACTGGGCTGACCCCTACATACCTACAAACTGTGCACATTTCTCAGTATTAACATTCCTGAGCAGATGACACATAGGCAGTTAACATTTGTACTTAGGGAAAGCATAATGCTTTGTCATCTTTTAAGGCACCTTTTAAAGGAGATCACATTGAAATAAATAATCTCTTTGCCTCACTCTCTCATTTTGGTGCAGGCACAGAAACATGGGAGGCTACCAAATAAGGAACATACCAAATACCAGTACAAAGTAACCTGTAGTGGCAGTTGTGTGAGCTCTGAATAATTAGGTGGTGTTTCCATTACCTCTCCACAATCTCCCCAGGAGAGTGGGTACCTGTCCTAGAGCCACACCACTGAACTCTGCTTTTTGGCAACAGCAAGCCATTCAGGTCCATTATTCTTAGGCTGGACCCTGACAGCCTCTTGATCTCTTACTATGTTTTGTGATTCATTTGGATAAGTCTAGACCCCTGGTACTGATCTTACCCTTTTGGGCGCAGTGCAAACATGGTACTAGACAGCCCTTTGAAAAACAAGTATTTAGTTATGTACTGCTAGGGTGTTGTAAGCCCGAGGTTAGAAATAGGAGTCAAAACCAAAGGAACAGGTGAACAAGCATGGTTGTGCTGATCTAATGACTTGTAGGCACAAGGTAGATGTCACCACCACCTCCTGCTCAGAGCCGCTCACTGCCTTTCAAGCTCATCTTCCTTCTAAGTGAACTGATTCAGTCTACTAATCCTGCAGAAAAACAGCCAGTAGAATACAAAAGTGGAGAGCTTTGTGCTGGGCTTGCAAGAGGAAAGAAGGAAGGAGGCAAACCCTTGGGGTAGCAGTCAGTCATTTGATCAGCTCAGCTATAAGATGCAACATGTTCTCTGAGAAAAGACTGTGAGGGCAGAGCTACATTTCTCTGGGCAGGGCTTGTCAGAACAGTGTGCTCGCTTTCCCCTCTTTCGCTGGTCCTGTCCCTAAGCAGCAAACCACTTCCCTGTTTGGGCAGCATGCATCACACTCCCTGACCACCCTCCCCGCATCCTGCCTCACCTACTCAGCTTCAGCAGCCTCGAGAGGTCAGCACCAGCTCCCAGTGCTGTCTCTAAGGACTTTCTGTCCTCCACCCTGCTGAGAAAAGTTGTGGAACTTCTTTCTTCAAGCTTCTGGCAGCCCTGTGCACCCTGGGCATTTCTCTGTCCATAAACATCTCTGAAGTTTACCTGGCACTTTCTTTATCTGCCTTACACCTACCAAGAGCAAATGAAGGACAAAATATCTGGTTCATGGTACAGTGGTTAAAACAACATTATCAGAATTCAAAAATTAACCACAGTGGGATTCCCCCCACCAGGGAAGCAAGCAATGACATTAACTCAGGATGACACTGCAGCTGTCTGAGAATAAATCCTCATGAAACCTGTGCCAGTGGCCTCGTACCTTGCCATGCCAAAGTCGGATACCTTGATGGTGTGCTCTGCATTGACTAAACAGTTTCTTGCAGCCTGGGGAAAAGGAGAGAAACATATCTGAAATCTGTGCTTCAGAGTTTTAAGAAAAACAGAGCAGCTGACTGTATTTGCTTCAGCTCATATTGTTTATATCTAAAAGGAGATAAGTGTAGTGAATTTAGATGAAATATGAGTGAAATATGAGTGAAATATGAGTGAATTTCTGGCTTTGAGTTGATGTAGTACAGTGTAGCACTGTGTAGTAATGCATACATAACATATATGAGCTTAAATGCTTGTAATATGAGTTGTAATATGTTTACCTATACTTGAATGGTGAAAGAATTTTAGGCTGCAGAGTCTAGTCATCCAACCGGATGTTTTCCTGAACACCAGCACTGGGACACTCAGTGGGAATTTTTAAAAATGTTTTATGACTGTTTCATTATAGCAATCAGGAATCTCTTGGAAATATTCAAGTTTTTACATTTCTTCAGGCAGCTAGACAGGAAAGCAGGAAAAGTTCCTCTCTGCATCCAAACATAAGCATTGAAAAAGTATCAGGGAGTACAAAAACAAACTCCTCTCCTATGATTCCCTGCCCATGAGAGGTAGGGCTGAAAAGCCACTCATTTTTCCCAGCATCAAAATATGGCAGTAGGGAGCTGAGAAAATATAGATAGAAAAAGATTGAATTTTTAAAAATCCTCATTGTTGCTAACCTTTTATATTGCTGGGATTTTGGATCACTCTTGTATTGGGATGTCCTAACACCAGCCTGCTCCATGACAATATCTCTATTTTCTTTGACCTTTCAAGCAGTTTCACCAGTGGAAAAAACTTCTTTTTATTTGAGCTGTGCATGGACAAAAGAACAGCTAAAAAGTTTTATTTTGCCTTATTAGATCCTGAAGGGCTGAAGTCTTACAGGACATATAATGTCCCATAAAATTCAGTGGCACATTCTTTACTGCAAATGTTTGTGAAGAACCTCAGAAAACCTATTGTACTTACTAAATCACGGTGAATAAAGCTATTTCTTTCCAGGTATTCCATCCCTTCACACACATCCTGGCACATGCTCAGCAGCAAGTCTCTGCCAAGTTGCCCCCTCCTGTGCCGAAGGTAACTGAGCAGGCAGCCGTTCTCCATGAATTCAGTCACAACGTAGAGAGGCTTGTGATGTGGGCACACTCCGTAAAGCTGGACCAGCTTGGGGTGGGAGAGCTTCCTGTTTAAAATCATATTTTAGATAGGCAGGTAACTAGACCTTTGATTCTCATGATGGTTTTGAAAAATACTTTCAGTACTTGATAAACTGTATCTGATTCAACAGCCTTCAGAGTTCTCTCACTTCCTAACACATTTCTTCCTACAGCTTCCTCCAAAAAGTTCACTCTGTGAATTCATAATTATTCATCAGTTATATAAATGCAGTGATTGCAAAGCTTCATTTGTATGATGCAAAATGGAAAGATCTTATTATGCCTGGCTTTCAGGCAAGGGTCATGACCCTGCAAGGATTCTTCTCATCTGGACTTTGCCAAGACCTCATCTGGGTATTTCCTTAATTTTAAAAATTTTCAGATATGGTAATATGGTTTCTCAAAAGCTTTATTTAAATATAAGCTTTGCCACGGGTCCTAGAGACACTGAATTATGGATGAAAGAACAGTCATTGGAGCACATTTATTTGCCAGAATATTTACTCCCCACTGAGCTCCATAGCATTCTCTAAAGAAAGAGTCTGGTGATAGGCAGAGGAAGCATCTGCATCGATTTTGTTCAGACTTTTATACCAGCCTTTCTGTCCTGCACATCCACAATTCCCACCCAACTGCTTTTTCTGTTTCTTTTGGAAACAGAAAAAGCAGTTGGATTATATTTACTTCTTGGTCAACAGCCAGATAAAATACCTTTTGTACTTACATCATCAGTTTGGCCTCCTCCATGAAATCATCTTCAGACATTGCACCTTCATTGATTGTTTTGATGGCAACCTTGATAGTTGCTTTCCATTTACCAAGGTAAACGACTCCAAACTGCCCACGCCCAAGTTCTTTGATGAACATCAGTTCAGATGGATTTAATCTCCACTCCTCTACAAAAGCAATCCAATATGTTACAAGAATCAGGACAGTTTTCCTGCCGGCCTCCTAACCATGCTCCAGGAGACATGCCTTGCTATTTGCTCTCAATGCATTCAGCAGAGCATCACACTTGCTCATCAGCTATGGCATGAGCTTTAAATACCAGAAAATTTCCACATGTTTAAATGTGTTATTTTACAGCTTTTAGAATCTGATTGGTGTTTAAATTACTTAATGTAGGAATGTCTGAGGCTGGGAGATAAGGCAAGTGTTTCGCTTTAATTGCACATGAGAACTTTTTTGGTATTATGAGATGTGACGGTTTTAGCTCTGAAACAGTTCCAGATGAACAGTATTGGTCCAGAAATAGTTACTGGCTGCTTTTATTTCAATAACCACTATAGTTCAACTCTTCAGAAGTATTAAGCCTTGAGATTCCTGAAACATGAAATATACTCAATTTTGGAGGTTCCTAGCATCAGACAGATGGTAAGAAAATCCTGATCTGTATACACAAAACTGTCATTTATTGTTTTTTTGCTACAATACCGTGTAAGATTCCATTCTTATTTCTAAAACCAGCAGAAATTACAAAGAAAGTCTCCATAAATAATATTAATTTCAATTTTCAATTTAAACTTCCTAAGCATTTAAATAAATCAAATAGCCTTTCAAAAACTATTAAATGTCTATTTGAATCATAGGTTCACTTAGAATAGTCCAGATAGCTCTGAAATGCACAGGTGCTTGTAACAGAAGCACAGCTGTCACTGAACAGAAGCAACTGCGTCAGGTGTCTCATTTGGTACTGACACCTTACAGGAAATGTAAGTGTCTGTTTCTGGTGTATATGCATCCGTTTATGTGCTTCTTATTACCAAAAAATTTCACAGATACAACGGGTGAATGCAATCTAAATTCTTGCCTGGGTAAGTAGCTAAATCTCCTCCAAAAGAAGATAAAATATTTACCATAACTCAGTTCTGCTGTTTCTGGTGAAGAACATCCATCTTGTCTAACTGGATATCGAAGACGTGTGATAAGACCTGTAGGAAACAGAACAACAACATTCATTGACCAATTACTTAATTTTAAAACATGCTATATCATACCTCTTCTCAAACGAAAATATTTGGAATCTGATGTACATTTCTTATTTCTTGAAGTTACTTTCTCTTACAGCTTGTTCAGATAAAACACTACAGTGAGAAGAAACGGAGAAAGAATATTCAATAGGGCTCTGACTACAAAGTATTTATACTTTCATAAAGCCAAGAGTTATAGTCTTGTTTGTTTGTATGATGTTAGTGATTCTAAATAAATGAGTTCTCAAATATTGTATTACCCACCTAAGTATTTCTTCCAGCATGATTTCTTAGGTCTGTTTCCCATTTCAATAAATGTTTTTGTGTCTGTCATTCATTTTCTTTGCATTCATGAGCCAACACTACCAGTGAATTCACCAAGGACTCTCTGTGTTCATTAATTCTTCTCATTTTTACTTTCACGTCCTTTTCTGCTACATGTGTTTCCCACAATCCTCCTCCCTCCAGCAAAAGGAGTGCAATGGATCTCTGTATGTTTTCACATCTTCACTTATTCAGAGTAAAAACATTTTTTATATTGTATTAAAATTATGAGCAGCAGAATGAAGGTAAAGGATATATTTAATGCTAAAATTTACAAAAATCTGCCATCAGCCTACAATTAGAGTTGGCTAACCCTGGTAAGCTGCAAGCCAGTGTTAAGAGAGTCCTTGTGCTCCCTAATTTTGCCTTTGATTGTTTATGGTGGGGGGGAGTTTGGGTTTATCTTTTTTCAAAATCAGTAGAATGCTGCTTTCTCTTGCACAGCACAGCTCCTGCTTTTTTAAACTACATGCATACAGATTCTTGTTGTTCACAAGGAAAGAATAATGATCAAATTTTATCCAAGTCCCGTTCAGTCAAATATGAAAAAAGAGAATACAGAGCAGGCTTCTAGCTTTTTTAATTCATTTAATACATCAGCATGATTTTGGTAGTTTCACTTTCCCCCTTGGTATATACACAGTACAGCTATGACTTTGGCAGAAAGGATCCAAACATATTTGAATTCATTAGAAATAGAAGAACTTATGTGTCTTTTTATAAGAAAACATTAGATGAAGAGGGATTTCCTGTTTCTCAAAGTCTACTTGTAAAACTGTATCAGCTTACATGCATTACCTGCAGCATTGTGTTGATGATACTCAATGAGTTCAGGAACAGATGAAAAGAGATATTTTTCTGCTACATAATATTGTCCCAAGTGGTTTTGTTTAATTTGATAATGTAGAATGTCTCCATCATGATTTCTGAAATCAACAAAGCATTTAATTTTCAGTAAAACTAATTTATAGTATAAATCTGCTTAAATTTCACTTTGAAAGCATAGTAAAATCTGAAAACTTGGACTATAATTCTCAACTTAAAATGGCTATGTGTAGCCGGAATATGTTTCAGGAGAAAAAAAAGATGCCTTGAATGTCTCTTTCTCTCAACTTTGGCAGATAAGTACATAATGTTTTTTTATTTCCCAAGTATTTACCCTGTTATCATTGCATTCATAAAAAATAGTTATAGTGTTTAATAGATGTGCCACCTAATTTAGCACTTTTTCAAATATAACCTTTTAAAACCAAAATGTTCTTAATTACCTGTGTTTTATCTAAAAACTTGAAAATACATTAAAGCATGACATGAGACTAAATTTTCTGTTCTACTTCTCCAAAGCTCTTTGTTGGAGCTTTTATTTGATACATTTGCTTTTCTGTATTTCTTCACATTATCTCTCCTTCTTGCTTTCTGTGTATTTTGCTGCCCATCTATCCCTGCTTTCTGTGACACTCAAAATTAAGAAGTTAAGTTTGCATTTCAGAGTGGAGGTGGTAGCTGAAGGTTAGTACTCTAAATTGGGGTCACATATTCACAGCAAGCAAATAACAGAATACATTACTGAGGCATTGTCAGAAACTTTATTGAGTCTACAAAAACAGTGATCCTGTCCCCAGAACAGTGGTGGTGGCGAGGGCTCACCCCACCTTTCCAAGGAAGGGGTGGAGGGAGGGAGGGTGTGGTGGTGGCAGCAATGCCTTTGCCTTGCTCCTCTCACCTCTGGTTTGCTATAAGAGGCAGAGAAGAAAAGCAGACACAGTTGATGCAGGAGGATGTAGGAGGGCTGATGAAGGGGGTATAAAATGCGTCAGTGCTGGAGGTGATTGCTACTGATATGGGGAAAAGTAAGTCCTGTGGAGGTTATCTGGCAAAACAAGTAAGACTGCACAGTAAGGGGATGAGGTGATTTTAGGAGACAAACAGTAGCAGTTGGGCCACAGCAGAGTCTGGGATGAAATCACAGTGTGCAGAGAAGGGACACAGTTCAGTGCGGTGGCCAAAGGCTGTGATGGTGTGACATGGCAGCCATGGCACCTCATGTTACATGTTTAATGGGTGAAATGCACGGCTCCCACAGCAGATTATTGAGGATTTCAGTGAGTGCAGGTAATCTTGTCTTGACAGGACATTTGTGCCCTGACGCCCGGATTCACTGTCCACCATCATCTTTTCTTCACACAGGATAGTTAACTCTGCATGAACAGCACTCCAGTGGTTTCCTCATCTTGTGCACTGCATGCCTGACCTATCCAATTATTTTGAGGAGTCTAGGGGAAGTTTTCCTTCACCTCTTAAATCAAACCCTAACCATTCAGAGCAACTCACCCTTTAGCCCGTGAATACATGGACAGAGTAAGAAGTCCCTGTCGGCTTGAATCTCTGACAACAAATGCACCTTCTTTGGCCTGAAAAGAAATCCAAATATGGTTATTTTCCACTTTTGAGCTTGAATAATCCTCCCTTGAGACAGGACTTGCAACTGGTTACCAAATTCTGTGGAATACCTATGACTATTTGGAGGGAGATAAAGCAGCAGAGAACAGGAATGGACAGCCAGCAAAATTAACCAAGGGAAAGTGCCAAGTGCCATGTAATTTCTTGGAGTTAAATCATTAAGTGAATTATACTCGTCAGTGTGAAGTACATGCTTTGATTTATAAAAAACCAAATTACAAAAATCACTAGAAAAAAATACAGTAAAACAGTTCTGTCTGAGATGTTCTTCTCTGGTCTTTCTTGTTCCAGGCCTGTGTTAGTCCTTGAGCAAAGAGCTAATGACTTTGATTGAGTTGTGCACCTTGGTAACTGACGGGGGAAATGCAATATGGATTGTTTGCTCTGTACATAAGAAAGATGCAGTGGCTTTGTTAAGCTCTGCTAAGCTCATTAATTTGCTTACTACATGGATTTCAATCTTCAATGTCTAATGCAAAAGACAAGTACAGTAAGCTACATGTAATTTGATGTATCTAGCATAGAAAATCTACACAGCATTGGATGGGGCTACAATTTCAAGCTCTGTGAAGTCTGGATAGTCTGCACTCTGTGCTTACCCCAGGAAGTCTTTTTATTTTAAAGTACTTTCTCTCTCATGGCATACCAAACAGCTTTGGGGTTGACTGTGATAATGCTCTTGATGCCTCTACTGATAGATCTTTCTAGGTATGGTTAGCAATTTGTATAATCTGAGTTACCTTTTGGCGCAAGAGAAGTTCTGCCTGGCTCCTGTTTATGTGTTTGCAGTACCACCTGCAACAAGGAAATAACCTATCCTTAATTTTAGCAAGTAAAAATGAATGTTTGCTTTGTTTCACAGCTTAATAGCTACATTATTCCAAGTGAAAAAAACCCGGGTGGAATATAAACATCTCTTTAATTTGGATTGACTTTTTTAGATAATTTTTAGAGCTTTTTTTCCTATGATTCACTGTGGTTAAATGTAGCTTAAACAGAAGAAAGCCCAGGAAACAGTTATGGCAAACAGTGCTGGATGATGTGTCAAACAGTGCTGGATGATGTGTGAAACCTTTCTTTACACTTTTTCAGAATTTTGCTCTTCTCTCCAGTAAATCAGGTTGGAGTGATTGAAACTAGCTACATGGTCACAACAAGCAAAGATCAGAATACAGAAATATCATGCATTGAGTCTACAGAAATAGAAAACATCTGGGTTCTGACATTATGATTCATGCAAATTAATGTTGTTGAAGTACTCAGTGTTAGTAACTTTACAATCTCTTAGCAAATAGTTCAAATCAAAATGGTTAATTCATTCTAAGAGTAATGTTTTGCAACAAAAAAAAGAGACCTTTTGATAAACAGATGTTCATGTCTGATAAAGATTGAAGGATCAAGCATTAAAATATATCACTGAAATCCATTTTTAGAAATGAAAGGATAATTAGAATTTTCAAAGGCACTTACTTGTATGTTTCTAAATTACTTTTCTTGTTCTCAGTAACATAGTTCCTGGGAATTAGACCTTCATTCCTGAAACAACATATAGGGAATAATGTTACAGTATGGTGTAAAATATTAATGGGATAAAGATATACATCATCCTTTGGTTGAATTACAAGGGTTTCTTCTACTAGTGTCTATGTTATTAGATACTGAATCCCAACATGGGAACTGAATACAAATTTGAGTTCTTTCACCCTGGGCACAAACTTTTTTGCTCCACAACTGTGGATGGCTACTCAAATGAAAAAGTCAGCTGAGATAGGTATTTATTAAGTGCTGAGATCAGCAGGCTAATAATCCAAATCAAAAAAAAATTTAGAAAAGAAAATCTTTCTTCTGAATCACAAGCCATCCTCTTAATTTCTGGCCTATAGAAAGCTTCTATATGAAGAAATATAATGTGTGTGCTTGTTTGTATATACAAAATTGTAATGAATATACTTTTGCCACAAATATGAGTTGAGAAAAAAACATTTAAAATATTTAAAGAAGAAATCTGAATGGAAAGGGGATGGCTATTATAAAACATATAACCATTTGCAACATCAGAGTACAAGATACATTCAAGAAAATGCAAAGAAAGGGAAACAACATGAAACAAACATAAGTGTGAAAAGGATTCTAACTGAAGTTATCTAGCCTTCTAAAACGCCCAGGTATTTTGGACCAGAGATCTTGTATCAGGCACATGTCTTCATAATCTATGTGGTTTTATAAAATGTTTACACACATACACTCCATTGTAAAGCACTTAAAGTATGGAAAGCTGGATTTGCACATGGCTTAGGGCCCAGTGATTCACATGGTCCTTAAACACTCTTATCCTGCTCAGGAAATTACTGAGTCTTGGAGTTATCTCTGAATTCCCGACAGATTCTAGATTCCCCATTCATTTCTGGGGTGCCAAACACTGCTGAAAGTCTGCCCAGTCAATGTGTGTGCCTCGTACATAGCTGAACACTTTCCAACTTGTCCCTAAATTGTCTCACATGTCTTATTCTACCTGCCTGCTTTTGCAGAGGTTGTTTTAGGCTATTTTCTTTCTGTGGAGGGAGACTGAAATAGATGTCCACTCTCTTACCCATGTTGGTCTCTTGCCTTCCACCAGTGGGGATCATACTGTTCAAGGATAATGTATTCTTCTGACTTCTTGAGAGGTAAATCTGAAGGCCCTCTAGCAAAATAATCATAGAGTGCAATAACTCTTGGTTTCTCAGGGTAGTCTTCCAAAGCCTCGGCAGGTAAAGGAGGTAATGGCTTGTTCTTAAACTGTAATTGCCTCTTGCCCTAGTGAAAAATAAAATTATCTTTCATAACCTGTCTTTAATATTGCTTGCTTAATTCCCCTGCTATTATACTGTCTCAGTAACTAAGAGGAACTCATCGTAGTTGTTGCTTCCACTTGTGAAGCAGTATCACTTCATCACTTGTAAAACAGTGAGACTGAGTAGCTTGGTGGAAAAGCAAAAATTATAATGGAAAGTACAGTGAAAAGTAAGCCATCTACTTTATGGGGGTGATTTCTACACAGTATGAATGCTAACAACCCCTCAGCTGGTGTAAAAGCAGAGGACCATGGAAGCTTATGGAGTTACAATGTCTGGAAATTCAGTCATTTATCTGGAGGATTAACACAGAGGGCACTGCAGGCTTACTTAGCAAATTGTCAGAAACATAGTAATTTGCTTTTGCAGTTGGGGGAGGTTCCAGTTTTGCACTTAGTTATGCTTTGAAAACTCAGAATAATTCAACATAGACTGACTAACAGTGAGGTGAACATTTCATACACCAGCTAAACAAGGTCTGCTTGCATCTGACCATCAGAGCAGTCCCACCCTTTCCACCTCCCCAAACCAAGAGTGGGAAAAGGAATCACCTTCATCACGACAACAAGCTGGGGAAACCTCATTGTGATCCTGTATTTACATTACTACGGATCTCCAGTTACCTTTACTCTCTAATTTTTATGCAACAAAGTACCTTACACACTCTAGAGTTAGTTAATCCATTGCTTGTTCTGGTACTGAGCCAGTGTATGTAAAAACAGTTCAATTCTTTCTTTTCACCTGTTAAACATTACTTACGCTGCCCTTCAAAGAAGGTGCACAGGAAATGTCTGGTCGTGAGCCTGAGTAGTGGGTCACCAGGCCAGTATCAGGATCCAGATTCACTTTTGTTCTTGTTGCTCTGATTTTGAAAAACATGAAGCATTTATGTGAATAAATATTCAAATAAAAATATCCATGCTTCCCTTCATTAAGGATAAGCAGAGAACAGTGTCTTTAAAAAGTTCCTTATGTGTATATTTTGATCATACTAATTACTGAAAAGCTTAAACATTTTACATACCTTTCTTGCACTGTGCAGCAGCAGCAGCAGCAGCAGAAAACAGACTGGAAGGTGTGATCTGTGAACAAGAGCATTTTTCATATTTCCAGTGTTACTTTTTGTTCATTCAAAAAACTTACAGAATTAAGGACTACCATATACACTTAGCCCCACTGTTAGCTCTGTCTTGCTGTGAGATATCTAGTCTATCATTAAGACTGAATTTGCAGCCACCAAAGACAGCAGAGCTTTCCTACCTTGTCTCCTGTACAAGTTCTTAGCAATGATCAGGCCATATGTATGAGTTAAATCATCTTACTAAATCCACAAAAGTAATTTAAAAATTAGAGACTTTGTCAGCCAGATTAGTATTGATCTGACTGATCACACCACCCTGCACGAGCTCTGTCCAGTACAATGTGGGGGATGAGAATCTCCTCAGGGACAGGAGGTGGAGAACTGTCCTCTTCAGCACTGGCAAAATTTTTAGATTATTCAAGCCAAATACAAAACAACACTTGCATGACAAGCTTCTCTTTATTGTGAGATTTATTAAAGGAGACACATTATATTCAGTTCTTTGAATTAATACTGATTTTCTGTTGCAGACATTAATATGATAAATGCATTAGCCCAAGTTTAAAATGCTGATCAAATATGTTCTTTACACTTACATGTCAAGTAGCTGATAATCTTGAGAAAAATATATTGGATACCTCATCACAGACATCAAACATTTAAAAGGAAACCAATATATCTTGTACGTGCAGCAGAGAGGAAATGATATTAAATATGTCGGAAGGCATTAAGATGATTTGACTGAGGTAAATAAATGGTTCACATCTGCTCTGGACCTCTCCTACTCAGGCTGAGACCTGCTTTCCACAATTTGTGTTTCCACAGCAGTTTGAGCCAAGTCGTAATAGTTATGGTCCCGTACTCTTTTCTTCTTCACTGTTGTTCATCTCGTTCCAAAGTAAGCAAGACAGGATGCTGAAGGGGCAGGTAATCCCTTTCTCCTGGCTTAGCTCCCTGAACCCTCTCCCCATCATGTATTGTCATGGGCAAGTGGTGGGGCAACTTCACCAGCAGGATAGTCTCAAGCTCTCATGTACAATGTACAGTCTCTTAAAAAGCACGAGAGTCAGGAGTGGAGAGACAAGCTTTCTCTCATATTCAGCTGCACTAACAGATAATAAACTTTATATCCTACTCCAATGTGTCCTATTTTTCTCTGCCACAGAGATCACAGTTTGCAAAGAGACCTCACAAAGTTATTTGATAGGTTTCCTCAGGTCTCAGAATTTTGCTGCTTTGTATTTTGATACTTCTTTGTGAAGTCCCATCAGTCCCATCCACTTTATTTGTTTTTCCCTTGTGGCATTTTTGTGTTGTTGATCCTAATGACCTAACCCAGCCTGGAATAAATAGCATGTTCCTTCTGATGTCTTGTGAGACTTTCTGCCAATGTCTGTTACCAACTGAAAAGCCAAGGGTGCTGAGAGTACGCATCCTAGCATTCAAACCCTTAAGCAACCTAACTATATAATGAAAATGTAATTATTTTCTCTATGAAAGTACACAACCTAGCAAAACTTGCACTAATAAAAGAAGCAAAAGTGAGCCTGTATTAGTCAGAAGACACCATCAATTTTTGATAAAAGTTCTTACTGACAGCTATGGAAAATGCAGCAATTAAAAATCCCCAAGCCTGATGACAGGGACCATTTTATTCAAAGACATCAGACCAAAAAGATTGGGGCAATGCAATTTATTTGCCACATAATTTTCCAGTGTGTATTGAACTGTCCCTCAGCTGTTTAAAACACTTTATTAAACAGTGAACACTGTGGGTTTCCTTTACTTCTGCCAGTGACATGAGGTTTAATCAATGTTTATAAAGTATTTAGTTATTTACAAAAAGGAATACGACATTTGAAAGCTTGTTTGTTTCTTCTGATTGAGCCATCTAGTCAAATTATATATATTATTCCTCATCAGATAATCTCTTCTCCTTATAAAACACTTACCAGAAATTGTTAGAAGCAGCACTGCAGACTTTCAGTGTAACACTAGAATAATTTACTATTCAGACTTTAAAGATTTAGTTGTTACCATGAAAACAAGGCATTCAGACAGACCTTATGGACATGTCATTCTGTCTTGCTTTCTTTATGAACCCAGCAATTTGAATACATTTGCACTGTAAGAAGAGGTATAGATTGAAGCTGTAATCATGATGTTTCCTTCCTGGGACATGTTCTTCATTTGGTGAGCAATTTTTCCCAGCATAGAGTGTGTAATCAATGTTCACAAAATATGATATGATAAATTCTGCAGACTGCAAGTTAAAGCTCAGATTAAACTAGGGCCAGGGGTAAGATAAGGTCACTCTGAACTAAACTTCTGGGACCAGAGGAGCAGCACAAATTTCACACAGTTCTGCCAAAGTTTAGTTGTTCTCTGTCTCTTTATTGGAATATTGTAAGTGTCAAATCATGGTCTATCAATCCAGAGAATCACAGAATGTGCTGAGTTGGAAGGGACCCACAAGTCCACCCATTAGCTCTGCACAGGACCATCCAAACACTTCTTGAACTCTGTCAGGCTTCCCTGGGGAGACTGTTCCAGCACCCAACCAACCTCTGGGTGAAGAACCTCTTTCTAATATCCAACCTGAACCTCCCCTGACTCATCTTGAGGCCATTATCTTGGGTCCTGCCACTAATCACCACAGAGAAGAGATCAGTGCCTGCCCCTCCTCTTCCTCTCACGAGGAAGTTGTAACAGCAGTGGTGTCTCTCCTCAGTCTCCTCTTCTCCAGGCTGAACAGACCAAGTGACCTCAGCAGCTCTTCATATGGCTTCTCCTCCAGGCCCTTCACCATCCTCATTACCCTCCTTTGGACACTCTCTTAGAGCCTAATATCTTTCTTATAATGTGCACACAATATTCAAGGTGAGGCCATGCCAGTGCAGAGCAGAGTGGGACAATCCCCTCCCTTGACTGGCTTGACTAATGACCCCAGGACACAGTTGGCCCTCCTGGCTGCCAGGGCACTGCTGACTCATGTTCAACTTGCCATAGACCAGGACTCCCAGGTCCCTTTCCATGGCACTGCTTTCCAGCATCTCATTCCCCAGTCTGTATATATATCTGAGGTTGCCCAGCAGATATTTATGTTCCTAAAGAAGATAAAGAAGCTCTTTGAAAAATAAATTGGCTTTATACATCTGTTCTCATCATCCTTAATCACTTCTGAAATTCTCTTGTCCACGCATTCCTCGTAGAACATTTGTGGAACAAATACAGTAGAAGGTAATATGAGTGCAAATAAATGCAGTGCAGTGTTAATTTCTGTTTGGAAATTTGTCACATCTGCTAGGAATCATTATCAAAGAACATAGGTTGAGAAAGGCTGTCAGCTCTGTGGAGCTAAGCCCTGCGTTAGTTGAATTGACTGAAGTCTGGAAGTTTTGACCTGATAGTTTGGAATTTCAGTATCTCAAAGACTCACATACTGATCTATGCATTTTACCTCTTCCCTAGTCATTGGTAAGCTTCTTGCACAGCACTTTTTCTCCTCTTCATTAAAATTGTATTTATTGAGTTCATAACAGTACAGAAAGTAGGACCAAAGGTGTTCTGCAATGCTGTTTCAGAAAGACTTGGCCAACACATCAAAAGGGGAAAGCTTTTATACACTGAATAACTTGATTTAACTTGCTCTCATCTTGGCCTTCTGCTGGTGGCCAAGGGAGATGCTGACACTGGGGACTGCCCTGGATGCCACAGCAACACGCACGGCTGTGCAGCAGGAAACCAGCATTTCCTGCCTGAAGCTTCTCACCACCACATGCACCCTCCCATGTCTTGGCCTCTTCCTTCCTTTCTCTTTTCTCAACAGCCATCAGAAAACTAAGAAATAATAATAAATTTTAAAAGCCTATGTTTTAACTAAAATACAAGGTATCTTTTAAAATGCAAACATATTGAAAATAGATTCTTGGAATTTACCAATTTAATATCACTGAAATTAGAGGAACTATCCTATCTGATTTCCTTCAAATTTTGATGAAGGACTTTTTCTTAAGCAAAAGACTCTGAATTTGTCACAGGGCATTAGAGTCACAAACATGTTAGCAGGTCCTTAATTCAAGTAAGCACAATGAAGAGTTCATAAATTAAAAATGAGTCAGTGATGGTATTAGTGAGAGTTGTGTTTCAGCAAGGAAATCAAGTTTTGGACTCCATATTTTGAAGAGAACAGAGATACCAGAAAGATTTACCATGACAGACAGACTGCTTGGACAGGACACAGGAAAGAAATAGAGGCTAACAGGAAGAACTAGTCCACAATTTTTAAAAGTTAACTATTTTGAAGTCTGTTAAAATACTTATAGATGTATCATTAATTTCAAGTTCCACTTCTCTGTGTCCTACCTAACCAAAAAGTTTCCCAAAAATTCTACAAAATGCGATCAAATCATGCTTCTTTTAAATCCATAGGAAGGAATGTTTCTCCAGCACCCATTGCCCCATTAGATCTTACAGCTCACAATTCCCTGAGTTCTATGAAAACATAAGCTACAAAAACATGTCCGAATTTGATCCGCAGTGTAAGCCATCGTGAAGCAACTAAAGACAGTAGCTTAAAACCTAGGTTTAAATCAAACAAGGTGAATATTTACTGTTGAATATAGAATTGGCCAAATCTTCCTTCTTCAGTTATGTGGAGAATTTAATTTCTCTGGTTTCTGACGAAAGCTTGCAACCTCAGATGAAGTTAAATTCTACAAATAATTGAATTCTACCAACAACTGAATATAGGGAAAAAATGTAGCTCATGAAATTTTCTTTCTGGAAATGTCTAGTTTAGTGGAAAAACACAAATTTATAAAACAGTGCCATATTATCTCCCTGGTGGCAGGTTAAGCAAATACGAATCCCAACACCAGCTCAGAGCCATGACAGCCTATTGAATGACAGTGCCACACATCAGAATTATTAGCATCTTCAGTTTCAAAACACGAGAAAAAATCATGGCAAGAGAAGCATGTGGCTCAGGTAAAAATACTAGGAAACTCGTGTTGAAAGTAATGTGACAAATACTCAGCCTAAAAATTTGCAGCTGACATTTTGAAAAACCAACTTATGAGTCCTGGAAACAGATTTATCTGTGCACAACAGAGCAGATGGGATGCTAGAAGAAGAAGGAAAAGATGGGTCGACCATCAGAAGCAGCCTTTTGCTTAAGAAACTGAAAGGTAGTTCCATGAGAACAGAGAAGGCATAGTAGAAGACATTCTGGCCTGATACAATCCCACAACACCTACAGTATGCTTTGGGTTGGTAACACTGTCTGTATATGTGGCCAATTCACACGCTTATATACATACACTCTTCAGCAGTAACTCACTCTAATTGACAGCATTCAGGAAGTAGCATCAAAGATAAAAGCGACAAGTTAGAGATTAATTTTTATCATTTGAGTTTTATCATTTAATTATTTCACAGGTTTCTAGCCATGAGTTTCTTTTTCTGAATCATTGTTTCTCAAAACACTAATAACATTAAAAGTGCTGTAGTCCATGTCTAAGGCTTGCACTCTTCTAGCATGTTTTGCAAGAAGCTCTTGCTCTTGCACTGAAGCAGAAGGTTACCTGTTTTCAACACTACAGACTCAGCTTCACCCATCAAACCCAGATCTTTGCTATAACACTTGGTGTGCCTCCTGATCTGTTCTGTCAATTTTCAACAGTACTAGAAAAATCAATAGCCTGGTAGAAAGGCACAGTATAGTTTGCTTCTAAAAACACTTAAAATAAAAGCTTTCAGCTTTTCATGTGTGCAAGCTGAGGCGTTCCCTTTCCTGTGAGTTAACTGTGCTGGAGGAAAGACAGTTTTAGTTCTACCAAAGTTTTTATGCACATCTCTGCAGTTCATGCTTTTAAGAACTGTAAGTGCAAATATCTATCTATATCTAAAAGTCGTGCTTTGTTGAATCCATCATACAATGGATTAATATTTGTGCCTTAAAGCCAAGACAAGCAGTCTGAACACAGATCACCTTAGCAGCACAGGAAGCAGGTTCATATTTTTATGGGAATATTTAAATACTTCATTTGCTAAGTACACTGCTGTTGCACAAAACAAAACTGCAAGATCAAAATATGTAGCCAAGTTTACTTACAGGTGGAAAGAATCATGCCTGGTTATCTGTTTATATTCAAATGAAGATGCAAACCTCCCCTCATCAGCTGTGCCAGTGAAACAGCCCAAGCTGAGCTCTGAGCTCTGATGTGAAACATCGTAAACCACAAATACTGCTTGACCACACCTACTTACCTTGTATTTAAAAAAAAGGGCAAAAAACCAAAATCCAAAAAGACCAGAAGGAGAAAACAGTGTCTGCTTTCTAGTATCAAACATTTTATAGGAAAAAAATAAGTTATTAAACTGTTATCATAGGTCTAAGTATTTCCTTTAAAAAAGGATAAAAGCCACAGCAGATGTCAATCACAGCATTTGGTTCTGTTCAGGTGGATTTTTGAGACCAACATTTGAAAAAAGTCAGTTATAATAAGAACAGGAGGAAGGACTGAAGTTGCTTAAGGGTGAGTGAGATCATCCAGAATAAAGGATGGTACAACATTTCAACCTGCCTTTGAAGACATCAGGAGAGACAGCAAGACAGCTGCCTCCAAAGGTGGTCTTATCCTTTCTAAATGTAGCCATCTAAGGATACATTCAACTAAAAAAATGCGTTCATCTATAAACTGGGTGCCTCAGAGTTCCTGACATCCTAAGCAAGTATCAAATCCAAGAGCAGGTAGGCAGAAATTATCCTCAGTTACTGGGAAGAGGCAGGTGAGTGCTGGATTAAAAGCAACCCACCCCAATGAGAAAACTGTTGCCAAAAGTCCACAAAGTTAGGGTGTGTTTTATCATACAAATTAACAAAAAATATGTAATTATTGTAAAGAAACAGGTTTAAGGTTCAATGGAAATTTTAATCTGATTTTCCTATGCATCCTTTGTGTTTTAGGAGAAACATTACTTACTACTGTAAAATTCTTCATGAGGTATTGTTGAAACTGTTGGCAACACATACTTTGCAGATCTCCATGTAGAAAGTGGGGTTCAAAGGAGTAGTTAGGGAAGGAAACATGAGCTTGGCTTACATTACATGTTCCATATTGCTTTTTCTACTGCAGGTAGAAACCCCTAAATTTTCCCTTTTAACAATACACACTGTTGGTATTGATAGGGGTATGGTTTGAGCTCAAAACTTTGAAACGTTGGATTGCCTGTTGGAATAATCTTCTGAGACTTTGTCATTAAGGAAAAGGAAACAGACATTTAAACCTTTTCTGACAGTCTGTAACTTTTCAATGGAATAGCATGAGAAAAAGAAAGGACTTCCAAGAAAGAGTAGGCTTCCTTCTTTTGAACATAAAGGTTTAAGCAAAGCAGCGCATCTCCAAAATTCATTACAGAAATACTCAAATGCAAGAATGATGGAATGTATTAAGCTAACTATAGTTACCTTTAATAATTTGATTGGAAATATAGTTCACCATACTCCTCTCTGACTGCTTGCAAAACAAATTCAAAAGGTTTTGTGCAATATATTCCCTATTATACATGGCACAAGAACACAAGTAGACAAAGGAAAAGAAAATATAATAGAGTTACTCAGGAGGCAGCTACAGCAAAATTGGAGTGCAAATACTCCTCACATCCACTTGTACAAAGTTAGAGTAACTGAAACAGGCTTCAGCAAGGCAGTGGAAACATTGGCCTCTAGAAGAGGGGACAGGGCAAGTGTCTTCTAAAGAGAGTTCAGGCATTTCTGCACTTGACATTTCACTACAGCCAAATTCATTTAAATATAGATTCATTCTATCACATATATGTTTAGTATTGAGTATAGAGTATGTATACACACAGAAATATATATATATACTTGGACTACCATAATGCCAGAATCATGTGAACAGTAAGTTTGAGTTATGATGCACTGACAGTAAATTATTTGCTACAAATTAGTTGGTTCCAAACAATAGTTAACATTTATTTACATACACATGTAGTATACCATTTTCTGTTATGAACAGAAAGATTAGATCACTCTATGTACAGATGACAGACGGAAGGAGGAGTTCCTCTTTAACACACTTAAAAATTTACTTTAATTTACAACCCTTTGTATAGAGTTGTCTTTTTAAATGAAGGTAGGTCAAATTTGTGCTTGAATATTTCCAAGACAAACGCTCCCACTTGGTATAAATAAATGCATTGAATTCATATATTTACATTACATACAGCATATAAATTATTTTATAATTAATCCGAAACATGGTACTATGGTACACTGACAGCCAGTTGTGTTGAATCTTGGACTTAGTTTCCTTTAGTTACATCAAGACTAACCATAGGGGGACTCTTGTTGACCAAACAGCTTAGGATGATTTTGGAATATCAGGGCTAAGTTCTGAAGCAAAGCTTTTAGAGTGTTACACTAAACTGAAGACTGTGCTGTCAACAACCTCCTATGTGCAAATGAGAGAGGCACATTTTGTCTTCTCGATGTGACATAAAACACCCAATGACTGAGAAAAATAATGTTTCTGGAGAATCCCTGGAAACATTTCAATGTCAGTAAATAGTAACTTATAGATACCTTCCATTTTTAATCATGCAAATCACTACTAATACTACTGCCCATGTAAAGAGAAACTCAGAAACATGGATTGTATGTACATGAAACTAACCCACTAAATGCAAATGAGACTCCTGGCCTTTGGTCACATTGTCCCCCTCCATAAAGAGCTCAACCTGCCAGCTAATCAAAGCTGGCTTTTCAGAGAAACATAGAGACTGCTAATATTGCTGAAGATACCGTGCTCCTTTCCCAGTATTATGTAAAACTCTCCTCGTGCTGAAGTGGATCAGATGTTACAGCTTCCCCACATTGTTTAGTGACACCCAGCACCTTACAGGATCAAGCTCTTAAAAAGAAACTATGAAGTCACATCTCTGGAAAGTGGCTTCTTTCCTGTGCTTGTGCTGCTGTTGTCTTTTTTCAGAAAGCATCTTCACCCTCTGCAATCTCAATGATTGCATGAAGCAACTCTTCAAAAGTCGGGCGGCCCTCTGGTTTCTAAAAATAAAAAGCATGCACAGCTGTGATCTGAAATCACTAAAGTTGTGTTGATTTTGCTAAAATATTGGTCATGATACCATCTTGTGGCAGTGAATTTACCATTTTATTTGATATAAAAAGCAAAGATATTTCCTTATCTGGATTTCAGGTGAGTCACTTAATCTCAGTATGCATCACCTTTTCTTTACGCTTTGAAAAAGCATGAATAGGTGGTGCTGAGTACTCCTCATACAATTTATTATTTTTTATGGTTCTACACCTTTTTATTTTTCTTCCCCAACCCCACCCTTCCCCAATGCATCGCTCCAAGCTTTCTTTATGCAAGTTTTTCATACTTCTAAGCATTTTGAGTGTCATTCTCTGATGCCTCATTTACATTAATTTTAATTTTTGGCCTCCAAAATGAGACTGTGTCACAGACTTACACAAAGGCATCTTTCATTTGCTCTATTTTCCATACAGTTCCTTATGCGCTATAACATCCTGTTTGTCTGGTTTATTTAAATGTTGAGTTACCAGCCCTGGGGGTATTTAAAAGGTGTGCAAATGTAGCATTTTGGGGCATGGTTTGATGGTGAACTTGGCAGTGCAGGGTTAACAGTTGGACTTGGTGATCTTAAATGTCTTTTTCAAGTTAAATGGTTCCATGATTCTATGACTGTGGGAATACACTGATGTAGTCTCTGTGCTGACCTTGCTGACACAGTTAATATAGCATCTCCCAAAAGCCTGGATAACTTGCACTTTTCCTCCATTTAGTTATCTTTAGATTTGTATCACCTGATGAATTTTGAGGCCTCAGTATTCACTTCAATCTAGAAACCATTAATAAATTTATTAAACAAGGGCTAAGATTAATAATATTTCATGACAAAGATAGACAGAATCTTGCCATTACTTGTACTCTGTTGGTGATTTGCAAAGATCCTTTCTCTCCCACATAATGACAGCTTAGATTTTAATGTTAATAACCATTTCTGAAATCAACAAATTTTTAAGCAACTTGCTTATGTTCATATAAGTCCTACAAATACATTCAAAGAGCATTAACAATAATAATAATGATAAAAGCATTAGTAATAAATTATTTTTTTCCTGGTAATTTATTATTCCATTTTAAGGACCATTTCAAGGAGGTTACCAAGTACAAACAAAATGTAATGCTCTGGAGTTTCCTGGCTGCTTTGAATAGCTTTTTTGAGCCACAGACAAGTCTGTCATTCCACAACTCTCCAGAGCACTGTTATCTTTAATGTATTTTTTGGCTGCATAAATCAACTGGTTTTTAAGTTTTAGATCTCCACCAGTTGGTTTGGTAACTGCTCTCTATTCCAACACCTCCTTCTCTAAGGCAAGTGTTAGAGAGTATGTCATCTTGATTACTGGAAAAGAGCAGTTTTTCCATAGCACACCCTGTGGCAAGGACTCACTGGAAATAGATAACAGAATGGGTAAGGTTAGAAGGGACCACAGTGGGTCATGTGATTCAACCTCCCTGCCCAAGCAGGGCCATCTTAGAGCACATTGCACAGAATCGTGTCCAGACGGTTATTGCATATCTCCAGTGAGGGAGACTCCACAGCCCCTCTGAGCAATCTCTTCCAGTGCTCAGTCACCTGCACAGTAAAGTTGCTCTTCCTCGTATTCAGGTGGAGCTTCCTGTGCTTGTTTCTGCCCATTGCCTCTTGTCCTATTGCTTGGCACCACTGAGAAGAGCCTGGCTTCTTCTTCTTGGCACCTTTCCATCAGATACCTTCATTGATGAGGTCCCCTCTGCTGTCTCTTCTCAAGACTGAAAAGGCCCAGCTCCCTCAGCCTTTCCCTTTAAGAGAAAGGCACCAGCCTCTAAATCATCTTTGTCACCCTCTACTGGACCTGCTCCAGGAGCTCCTTGTCTCTCATATCCTGAAGAGCATAAAGCTGGATGCAGTACACCAGATGTGGTCTCACTAGGGCTGTGTAGAGGTGCAAGATCATCTCCTTCAATCTGCTGCCAATGCTTTTCCTAGTGCACCCCAGGATCCCATTGGCTTTCTTGGCTGCAAGGGCCACTGCTGGCTCATGGACAGTTTGTTGTCCCACAAGATCCCCAGTCCTCCTCTGCAGAGCTGCATTCCAGGAGGTCAGTCCCCAGCCTGTACTGGTGCCTGGGATTATCCTTCCCCAGATGCAGGACCCTGCATTTGCCTTTGTTGAATAATGTGGCTCTTTACACTCCTGGTTTCCTCAGTTACTGTCTCAAAAGTAGAGGCAGCCCATTAAATGCACCTATCCTCTTAGAGACTTTGTTTTAATACTACAAAAACTGTTTCGTACTAATTTAGCTTCTAAAGTATTAAATTCAAGTTTGCTCCCCCTTTCACTTCTGTGAAAATTGTACAGTCAATATCTTTCTGGGTTAGGACAATTAATAGTATATTAAGAGCATATTTTATCTTTCCTTATAAACCTTGGAATTTATATTTACAGTCAACTGCAAGTTAACCTTTATTTCCTACAGAATCTATAATCAGGTAATGAAGTATTTTATTAAAAATATTTTCAGTCATTATAACATGGTTCTGTAATGACTAATAAAACAGAGGTAATACAAAATCAGATACACCAACTCTGGGCCTTTTTGATTTAATTTCTTTTAGTAGCAGTATTTGTATGCAGATATAATTGCAATTGGAAGAGATTTAGCAATTATTTAATCTTGTTACTGAATGCCTTTGTATACTTAATTTGACAGCTCATTTATTTCATAGGAATTTCTCCAGTGTTTTTTCTTATCACAGTTCTAGTTCATCTGCTAACCAAGAGGAGATCTTTGTCTTATGAATAAACACGTGAATAGCTACAAGAGCTGGATACACTCAGAATGCTGCTCTAGAGATTAACTGCTATTGCAAGATTGACTTTCATTTCAATTCAAAGATGAAAATATTAAAAAGTATATACCTCCTGCCAGCACATCATCATCATTTCATACACTGGCTTACAGGCTAGTTTGGGCCGGTACAAACGATGTCCTTGGCTAACCATTGTTACCACTTCATAGTTGGAGCTTTTTTCAAAGGGCATTTTTCCTTCTGTAAATACTTCCCACATTAAAACACCTGGAAAATGATTAAAGAAATTAAGAAAATACCATCTTAAACATATGTGTTTATGTTGAATCCTGCACTTAAAATCTCTGATGGATGAATGGTTTAAGATCCATATTCTAAAAACTGTAAACATGTGTCATCTCTGAAAATGTCCTATTCTAGTAGCATGGTTTTTAATAAATAACAGTTCAAAAGGTGTCTATGGAACTTTATCCAATCATAAAACCATGGCAAATGGTTTCTCTCAGCTTCTTCACAGATGTCTGAATCCTTTCCAATAACCAGAGCTTAACTGCTATGGATAAAGTGTAAAAATAGTGCTTTCTTTTCATGATGAAATGTTTCTTACCGAATGACCAGACGTCTGACTTGCTGCTGAATCGGCTATAATTAAAAACTTCAGGGGGGCACCATTTCACAGGAAATTTAGCTCCTGAAGAGCTTGTGTATTGGTCATCAAGAACATACCTAAAAAAAGAAAAAAAAAAAAAAAAGACAGACATGATAACCTTTAGTTAACCTCTATATCTGCAAAAAACCCTGAGATGACCTCAGCTGGATAGAGCATGGTGCTAATAACACCAAGGTCATGGGTTCAGTCATCCTACAGGCCATTCTCTTAAGAGCTGGAGTACATGATCCTTGTCTGAGTCCCTTCCAACTCAGTATTCTGTGATTCTGAAATTATCATTTAGATTTGAATTGGAATATTAGAAGCTCATATTGCCACCTAATGGCCATGACTGTTAGCATCACACGATAAAAGTAGCTTCCCTGGAGAAGAACTAAAGCTTCAGTCAAGACTCAGTTCATTTTTCATGTTACCTCAGAATCCTTTCTTGTCATTTGTTAGCTAAACAACACAGGTCTAAGCCACCTGCAAGTTAAGTGTCTGTATTATGAGAGAAAATGAGGCAAAAGCAGAAATTTCTTGTTCTGTTTTTCACCAGCCAGTGTGAGTTCAGATGTCTGGGAACATGCAAGCTCAGCAGCACAGATAGGTGGCAAAAGCCAAGAGCATGGTCATATCATGGTGCTTTAACACCTTCCTTGGAAGAGCTGCACCCCACCACTGCCCCAACCACATATCGCCCATGCAGGTGCTAACAAGGGCAGGAAATCAGTCCCTGCTCCAGATCTCAACACCTCCCAGCCCTTCAGCTAGCATGATGCAACTCTGAACCATCTACTTCAAGAGGATCGAAAACTCACTGAACAGCCCCTTTCTAACATTTATTTACCAAAATGTAGATTAACCATTATCTCTGCAGCATGAGCTCTGCTGTCTGAGACAAGCTCTAATATGCCTTTTTAAAAATGGATAAGGAAATCAACACATGACCACAGAACAAACAAGCTTTAAAGGCAAAGGGAAAAAATAAAAAAAACCCACCAAACATTTTTCCCTAGAGAGGGCAAAAAAGATCATTTTGAAAGTAATTTTGCTCAGCTTGTGTTGCCTTTGGGCTAAGTATAAGGGTTAGGTGAATTTTTCCAAATGCCAATAAATACGCTGGCACACTCAGACTTACCTTGTCATTCCAAAATCCGACACTTTGACCACTCCTGAGTCACTCACCAAGCAGTTCCTGGCAGCCTGGAAAGAGAATGCTTAGAGTTGAATGAAAAACTTGCCATCTTTTGCAGACAAATTACAACAGTCTAATCAGGTCTTTGTCCTCATTGCAAGTTCACCCATTTACCAATTTCAGTGGTGTATTTTCATTATAAAAAGTACATGTTCATCTTCTCTTGATAGTACTACTTTGACAACTAGACCATTTTGTAAAAAATCACCAGGAAAAAATGTAAACCTCAAGTGGTGAAAATGGCACCAGTACGGAACAGACATGGGCTATTACATTAGCACAAATAGCTACTAACTCTTCATAAAAATTTCAGATATTTTATTCCATTTTCTTGGGAGAGAAAAATGTCTCATCATTTTCTGTACAGAGCAGTTTTAGAGACTTGATTAGACCCTAAAGAGCCATTTTCAGCCACTTGAGATTTTCTGAAAAAACAAAAGCAGTTGTTTACAAACAGGCTGTTTCAGAAAGGAACAGGTAAGTTTAAAAATAAAAATTTCAAAGAGGAGTGTATTGCCTAATGGGATGTTACCAGGTCTCTGTGGATAAAGCTGTTTCTCTCCAGGTACTCCATTCCTTCACATACATCTTGGCACATAGTAAGAAGGATGTCTTTACTCAAAACTCCCCGTTTTTGTCTCAGGTAATTGAGAAGGCAGCCATGCTCCATGAACTCAGTCACGATGTAAATGGGTCTCTGTTGTGTGCACACACCATACAGCTGAACTAATTTAGGATGTGTTAACTTCCTGAAAAGGTTGAGATCATGTCATTATTACTTCCTCCACAAAGTGCTAGCTTTCCACCCCACAAAACTGCAAAAATACCACCTAACCCCAAGTGTTTTATTTATAATCGGTATCTGGCATCAGAGGCCTAGAACTGTAAAAGTGCCAAGCACACAACTCACATCATTACTTTAGCTTCTTCAATGAAATCCTCTTCATACATTGCCCCTTCCCGTATTGCCTTAATGGCCACTTTATACTGTGCCCTCCACTTCCCAAGGCGCACAACTCCGAACAGACCGCTCCCCAGTTCTCTCATGAACGTCAGTTCTGAGGGATTAATTTCCCATTTTTCTATAAAATAAAACAAATTAAGGAACAGTTAAGGAACCAACTGAACTGGTAGGTGATAAGAAACAGAAAATGGAAACTGCATTAGTAGCAAATTAAGGAATTTAGGGAGAAGACATGCTAGAATTAAGTTGAAAACTGAACATTTCTATGCTTCATAAAACAAACCAACCTTTAGGTAGAGGTGACCTTTAAGCAACTCCTGACTAACATGGACCTTTACTGAGGCCAGTTATTACATACTGATATTATCAGTTGATTTCAACAAGCTGCCACCATAGAAACTTGTGTCAATGCATAGAAGCTGCTCATATCACCTGATGTAGCATACTTAAAAAAAGCTTATTGCAAATATATATTTAAAAAAACTAACCCCTTCACAAAGATCAAAAGGCCCAGATTGAGTCAAAAGTCTGAAGGCTAATGAAGGAACCAAAGGCACAGCTCTTTAATCAGGCAGACCTCAAGGTATCCACAAAAGCCTGGAGGAAAATACCAAATTGCCCTCCAGCACCAGTGACATGTTCAGCCTCTCCTCACTGCCTTTGGCATCCATACCAACCACCATATGTGGTGTCTTTGCATGCTGATACTCCACTCAAGGGTCTTTAAGGTACACCTGGACCAGTGTCAGCCAGTGTAGCCAATCATAGTACAGAATTAGATATTTTCAAAACATTTAGAAAATATTTCAGCATCTTAACATAAAATCATAGAAATATATGTGTAGAGAACATAACATGCAATCACCATAGCTGAATCCTGCCGTTGTTGGGGCTGTCGTCTTCTTTGGGGTCACTGGGTAACGCAGCCTGGTAACAAGACCTGAGGATCAATAACAATTCAAGAGACATGGTTTACTTCTGAAATAGCTCCAGAGAGCAACTCAACTACTTGTTCACTGCAGACTCCAACACTGATTAACAGCCAGCTTATTATTATATACAGCTTTGATCATATTTTCTACTATTGCATTGTCTTGATTGAAAACGGCTGGGAAAGTTACACAAGAGCACTCACTACGTCTAACTTGCTGCTTCTTCTTTACTGGTAAGAGATGGATTTGTGCTTTACAGTTATGATGGCATGAAAAAAGGCTGAGGACACCTTTCGTAAATCAAATCAGAAAGATTATCTAAAATTCATAATGTTACTTGATCATTTCTGTTTTGCACATATAAATCCCACCAGTTTCACGTAGGGATTTTATTTGCTGCATGTTGAATTAGCTGAATATTCTCCTAAATATACTGTTAGAATTTGACATGACAAAAGGAATGAAGTAATTAAAAATATGTAGAAACACCATTTATAATAAATGAAAAGTAGGGTTGTGTCTTTGTGACATATTTTCTGGGAAGACATTTTCCAGAATATCATCAGGAAATGTGCTGGGTCATCTGAGTGTGATGTAAAGATCTGGAAACTGTAGTTCTACAGATTGGACTTTAAAAAAAAACCCAAAACTATATTAGTATATGTGCCTTTAACCCAATTGCTAAGCTCTCCCCGTTCCATCATACAGTGGGCACACACCAGCTATAGATCTGAAGTGGAATAGGGTTTTCCTGAACAACACATTGCTGTTCTCCCCATCTGTTTGCTATATGGGAAGGTTAGATCATTTTAAGTGGTGGTGGCCAGCAGGTAAAAACCTAGTGTCTGGAAACTATACTGGGGAAAGACCATCCCTCTCCATCTGCTGTGGTTACAGGTAGCTGATAGAGGCACTTATATGGAGCTAAGTGAATAATTATTTCCTGACTTGATAAAGGTATTGTTCTGTTACTATGGGGGCAGTAACATATCTATACATTTTACGTGTGTGTGTGTGTGTGTTTTCATAAAACATTTCAAGTGATTGTCTATATTGAAATAATGTGAAAATGCAGTGTCTCATGACTTTGCTGAAAAAGAAAGATTTATAAAACACTAAAAATTTTCATTAAAACTCTAAAATGCTTCACTCTCCTTTTCAAATCAACCATAAGTAATAGAAAAAATCCAAACCATTTACCTGCTGCATTATGCTTATGATAATCAATTATTTCTGGAATGGAGTTAAAGAGATGTTTTTCTGCAAGGTAGTACTGTTTTGGTGATGTCACTGTTTCTTTTATATGGTAGTGTCTTATTCCTGATGAACCTTCCCTGGAAAAATAATAACAATAATAATTAGTAATAATACATTGTCATTTGTTGTGAATTTTTCAGCAGGAGTGCATTGACTAGGAAAAGGAAACTGAGAAGGTCAGCACAGGTGCCCAACGTCATACACTTTGGGAACAGTTTGAATATCAAACATCCCACACAGTGGTGACTCATCTTCACCTCAGTGCTCAACCAAGTTGAAGATTAACCCAGAACAGGTTAATTTTCAGCCCCATGAGCTCTCCAATCCAGCTCACACACCTGACACAAACACAGGCTGGAAGGAGGGAAGAGACCAAATGGAGTGAGAAAGCAAAACGCATTCTTTGGGTGAGGGTTTAGGTCTTGACTGGATTAAACCAAATGTGGCCTAACTGGAATCAAGAAGTTAATTTTAATCACTCATCTTTTCTATCACAGCAGTCCTTGTTTCTTTACTGAGTTCCTTTCTGGGCTTTCCCCCAGAAAATGGATTTGGATACAGATACAAATAGATTCAGGCAAAAAAATGGTTTATAGAGCAGCCACAGAAACTCACCCTCCAAATTTTGTATAAAGGGAAACTGTATACAGGCCCGGCTGGCTGGAGTCTCTCACCACAAAACCACCTTCTTTATCCTGAAACACAAGCACATTGACAGTTTTGTACAACTGTTTCTAAGCTATATGATTCTTCCACTTGTTCTAGGATATGCACTTGCCAAAATAAGCCTCTGCTTTAACAAAAGAAGCTACTTGAAGCAAAATTCACAGTTGATACTGCAAGGCTGCTGTGCTCACCTCATTTCTGAGGAGCTGTTCTGCCTTGCTTCTGTTCAGGTTTCGGCTGTACCACCTGCAACACAACATAAGTAAACAAAACTTCGCCAAGGAGTGTGATTTACCTAAAATGCTTTTAGCAAAGTATTATGAAGCTACAGGTTCGTTAATTTTATGATAAACGAAAATCAAGAATTGAACCTTTGATAATGTGCAAAAATCGGTCTCTATTAAACTGCAGTTATCCCATAAAAATGGGACAAATCCAGACAGATCCTGCAGAAGCCAATAAAACTCAGGTAACTGATACACGTTTTCAGAAACAATATTTCTTAAACATGCCCAGGCTGATGGCAGTAGTTCCTGTGAAGAGCAGCCTGAGGGCAGGCTTGCAGCACATTGGTCAAGCCACCTGTGAGCTGACTGCTAGACTGCTATGTCATTCAACAACTCCATGTTCTGGGCTTCCAGGGAGGATCCACCTAGCAAAAAGGAGGCTGAAATTATGAAGTAAGTGTCATGGTTGCACATTCCTGAGCACTGTGCTGGATGGGCAGGTTAAAGCAGCCACAGAAGCAACAACATGTCAGCCAATTGCAGAGAATATTTTTATGAGGAAAACCAGATGGCTCACAAATGGGATGGTGCAATCATTTTGAGCTATGCTGTCACTGTGGTAACTGAGCAGGGAAGTGGCACAGCAGCCTTTAATCAGATTCTGCCTGCTCCGGAGATAGTGGTTTCTTGCAGTTGGTAGATGACCTGCAGCAATGCTCCCTGGATTGCACAGTGACTCACAATTACGGCCCCAAGGTGGTAAAAGCATCAAGTGGCTGGACCAGATAAGGCAGCTCAGTTCCTTCCTTCCCTTTCTACCAGCCCTGCAGCCCAGCCCAGAGCAGAGCAAAGGTCTTATCAAGAGCCTCTAAGATGAGAAAACAACACAGAATTCCCTCTAGTAAAGCTGAGGGCAAAATCGCAGATGAAAGTCTCCCTTCTCTCAAAACACAACAATAGGAGCCATATGTAGCTGAGAGTAGAGTTTTGAAGCTATTCATGTAGTTTTCTAAATTGGTTTTAACTATGGTTTTCTTACAGCTCCATTTTTTCTGAAAGTCATGAAATATGTCTTAAGTTCTCAGGAACAACAGTTTATGCTGAATATTTGAATATAAAGAACAACAGGCTCAGAGACTATAGTGTTAAATTTTATTGCGATGTTCTTAAGTAAGTATTCCATGATTAAACGTCAATTGGAAAAAGCATTTTTAAAAAAAGCTAGACATTTAGAGCTCTTAAGTACATGCATACAATGAGACATAAAATGCATCAAATTATAAATTTTCTGAAAAATTAGAGCTGCCTTCCAAAATCTCCACTCTGTTATGTTTACTTTGACTGATTTCCACTGTTTTCTGCTCTTCTATCTTACTGCCATGCACTTTGGATAGACATGTGAATTTAATATTGAAACAACATTCAGCACACTTATAATGGGCAAATTTCCTTTAAAGTTTCCCTTTGTCTATTAGAGAATTAGGAGGGATTTTTTTTGCTTTAACAATGATAGCCTAAGTACTACATGACTGATGGCCATCTCACTGACTTGATCCTACATTAAAAATCACAGCATAATCAACTAGGAGAACCTCAAAAAATATATGCCTATTTCAATTCTCTGAGTTTAACTTCTAAGTTCTATCCTATGTAAAAAATTACTTCCAAAATGTTAAAAATACAGAGTCATTCTTGAAGCATGGGTTTCACTTTATGATATTCCAAAATTTAAGTCAAATATTCACTTACTCATATTGATCAAGGTTGTTGGACTTCTTTCCTGTTACATAGTTGCTTGGAATATACCCTTGCTTTCTAAAAAAAATATGCAATACATAATCTGAGTGAAAATGTAAAATTGCATGCCTAGAAGACAGTCTTTCATTCTACTAATTACTAGAGGCCTCTCAATGTAATTTATTACTGATCCACCCACTTTACTACTGATTATGCAGGAACTAATTTTCTACATTAACTTTCAGCATCCCTAGAGAAGTGACATGGCAGCAGAAGTGCCCAAGAAACCCATCACAAAGGGTGAAGGAGAATAACCCTCTGCTACTCTGCCACTTCTGCAGAAGACCTAGACAGTCACAGGAAATACATTTTGGAGCCTGCCAAGGCCTGATAACATATGGCAACAGGAACCTGATACATACTGAAGTATGAACACTTTCATTTTTAAAACCACAGCAAAACATTTTAATACAGAAAATGCAAAGTCGTAGTCATTACAGCATCTCACTGCAACTCTCTCTCAACTCATTCAAAGATTGTCCCTAATGATACAGTTATTAAATAAGGTGATGATTATTGAAGTCTGGAAGTCAGAGCCTGCTGAGCTGAGTGTTAACCATATTGCTCCCTAATGAGCTGTTTGCCAGGGAAGCAGAAGTAGTGTACCAGTCAGGAAAGATTTTACAGAATGGCTGGTGCTTTAATTGGGAAACCATGAAGTCAGACAGGAAACAATTGGAAAAGGTTCCAGTTCTGCAGCTGTCCCTGCATTGGGGCCCCACAACCTATCAGGTACCACACTTTTTAAAATTGGTTTCTATATGGGAATATATGGATGAGATTTCAGGGCTGGAGTTCAAAGTGCGGTTATTTGTTGACAAATAGTCAATATAAACTACTAGAACATGAAAATAGCCTTATGAACTTTATAACAAAAAATAAGGAACTTGTGTTTACCCATATTTGTCTCTCGCCTTCCACCAATGAATGTCGTTTTTCTCAATCACTGTATATTCTTCACCTTTCTCTAATCTTAAATCATGATGTTCTGTAGGCTCAAAGTCATACATTGCTACCACTGTCTCTTCCTCTTCATAGCCATTTTCTTCAACTGGAGGAACAGGTGGTGGAGGCCTTCGCTGTAAACAACACATTATTACTGTAGCCGAAAGGGTTTTTGTTCTGATTTTCACATTTTGTAGATTTTAGGAACACAGTAGTTGTAGATTTTTAGAAGGGGGAAGGGTCATTTCATGGCATCATTATCATCCCACTCTGCTCTGTTTTTCCAACCCACCCACCCTTACCATCATACCAGTGCATCCCAGAGGCAAAAGCTAGGCTAGTCCTGAGTTGCCCAAGGAGAGAGCTGCAGTGGCCCAAGGAGGCAGCTGGGGGACATGACAGCAAATCATGTGGGTGAGTGCTATCCATGGGGCTGGTTCGTGCTGCAGCTCTGCAGATACCAGTGAAGGGCAAAGCTGGCTGCCATTTGCTTTTTGGCCCCATCTTCCACCAGCAGTACAGATACAGCTAATAGATGCAGCTACATTTCAATGGGATTTTTTTCACCCTGTGAGAGAGCATGATGCCCACTGACTTGTACAGAAATAGGCCTTTGCTCCAGGATACAGAAAGAATCTCAAGAAATTTAAGTGCTATTTAAATCAGCAATTATCTATTCAGTATTTCAAAGGCTCTACCTACCACACTTTTTTCTGGCGTTGGAGATGACAATCTTGTTACATCTAGAAACAAAGTACAGGAGAGGATTTATGTCTATCCATTTAGCCATAAATTTAAAAATTGAAAAAGTTTAAATTTCACATGAGGTTTTAATACCTTACCAAGCCTTCAGGATGGCTTAGAAAAGCAAAGACAACTCCAATTAAGCAACAGGGAAAAATCATTAAATATTCTTGCAAAAACATCCTAAATCAGTCAGCAGGTTACATTCACAACAGATTCAGCAATGTCTGTGCCACACCGCAGCATGTCACAGAGAGCCCTGAACCAGCCTTCAGATGTTAAATTTATTAGAAATTAAAAACAGAGAGAGATTTTTAAAAGATATATTGAAAGGAAGCAGTGTTCTTGTCACCACAATAATCTAAAGGAATGTTGGTATTAACATCTGCTCTTCTAAAAATATAATATGCTGTCTGACCCTTGCATTGCTAAATAAGGCATAACAATTTTATGTATTTTTTATTAAATCTCTCAGATCCAAAAGTATTTTTTTCCTGTACTGCTTTCTTCCAAATTTAAAAGGTTGAGATATATGCCATGCTTTATATTTGGCTGAAAAAAAACAGCTATGAGTCACTGTTTATTCTCCAAGTCTTTTAATGCAACTAAATCCACAAGTCCCCACCACTGCCATTTAAGGCACTGATATCATTGGGTGCCACTGAAATTATTGGGTGCCACTGATTGAACCGGGAGATAGGCAATGGCTCAATTTCTTTTCCTACTAAGGATTCTTCCTTAAACAAAGGACTAAATAATTACTATGTCCTTTGTAGGACAATATTGCAGTGCTATAGCATCCACCGTTGAGTAAGTAGAACCTGCAACTTGAATGCTGGAAGATGCACATGTCTACAGAAGTCACAGCTCATCCAGGTTAATACTGGGACATTCATAAACCTCTGAGCATGGGGACATTTACAAACCTCTGAGAAAATTCAGTCCTGTGTCTGTAAATACATTAAACCTTCTTGTATCAGTCTTTGCCTGCTGTAGGAACACTGAATGCAACATAGCTATTATTCTTGCACATGGCTAAGCAGAGGTTTTAATAAATAACTGAAGAGCTGGCAAGATTTTTAGCTGAATCTTTTTTACCATCAAATTTTATCCTCAGTCTAAGATAAACAATCAGGTAAGTTTCAAACATGGGAAACAATCCAAGTGAAATCCATCAACCTCAGTGATTCCTTTCAGCTTCTCTAAACATTTTTTTTGCAAGAAGGTTTCACTGTTTTTTCTATTTTTTACAAATTCCTGGAAATGAAACAAACATTTTGACTTGCTTTATACACAGCATCAATGATTGACTCTGATCTATAAATATGACTAATATCCAGGTCATTCAGGTGTGATGACAATATCATATTAAAATGCAAAAAAATACACCAGAACAACTTCATATGAAGACATATGTACTTACGGTTTTCAAAAAGACTGTATTTTTCACAGCCAGGAGCTAATTTTTCTGTCTGTCTGCAGCACTGATAAATTCCCTCTGTCCAGAATTTAGGATGATATTTTACCATTATATTGCTGTTGTTCTTTATTTCTACAAGAAGAAAAAAAAACATATATTGAAAGACATGAAAAAAAAAAAGGTCTGCAAGACGGTAATTTTTAATACATACTACAATATCTTTGACATGAGGTATAATCTTCACTTGTCCTTACTTTAGCATTGCTTCTCTTAAGTACCTTCTTGCAAGCTTACATGGAGGTGATACAACAATCATAGGGGATGTTTCTGGGATAATAACCTAACTTTACTCCAGAAGGGAGTGCTGTATTCCCCACCTACACCAGCCATCCCAGCAGGGATTGGGTGCATCCACAAAAAGAGACCCGGACGCCCAGCTGCACCATGCAAACCATTCAGGCAGCTGTGAAGGCTCTGGGAGCTCTGCCTGGTCCTTTGTTACCATTGTAAGAGACTCAAATTCCTCTACAACCGTTGTTCTGGAGGGATAGACAGCTGACTTTTATCTCTAGTCCATGGCACAATTCCTGGTTTTGGTCTGAAAGGCTCCTTATGCCCACATCCTATGGACTTCCTGAGTTTCAGAGGTCACTTGGCCTGTGATCCCCAGCCCAGAAACAATTTCTTAATACTTTACCATCTGTAATTAATGTGAGCATCTGATGGTGAAAGACAGCATTAAGAGGCTCACAGAAATAAAGCTTTACTCAATGTGATAGCAATTATCAGATCATATCATTTTACCTCTTAAGGTCCACAATCTTATCTAGATACATCCAAACAAAACTTTGAGTGATGCCTTTAACTAGCTTGGATAAGCTTTTTGATGATTTACCCATTGTGCAAATGGTGAGAGTCAAATTCTGATTGCAGTGGACTTCACAAAATCAAACTAGATCAGTCTGTGTGTTTGATGCTGCCAGCACCAAATTCTGTGTATGCAAGTGATGAGCTGGCCCATTAAGAAATTAAAATTGTTGGATGGAAGTTCTACCATGTTATTTTTGTAATTTGCTGGGGGTTGATGCTGCCCAGCAGCTAAGTACCCAAGCAGTCACTTGCCCACTCCCCCCAGCCTGAAGGCATGGAGAGAGAATAAAAAGAGCAACAAATGAAAACTTGTGGATTGAGATTAAGACAGTTTAATAACCAAAAGAAAGAAAAACCCCAAAAGTAACATAAAGGCAATCACCCACCATCCCCCACAAGCAGACCAATGGCCAGCCAGTCTCCGAGACATTGGCTAACATGGAAGCAAAAAACCCCAACCCCTGTCTTCCTCTAAGCTAGCTTTTATTTCTGAGCACAGCTTTATGACCTGGAATATCCCTTTGGTCAGTCTAGGTCTGCTGTCCTGGCTGTGTCACCTCCCAGCCTCTTGCCCATCCATAGCCTACTTACTGTGGGGAGAGAGGAGGAAAAAGGCAAATCCTCCTTGCTGTGCAAGCACTGCTCAGCAGCAACTACAACAAGGTGTGCTTTTAACACTGTTTTGGCTACAAATCCAGAACACAGCACCAACTCCAACACATACAGACAGCTCAAGCAAAGGCACCTGCCTATGTCAGATGATAACTATAGCAATTCTCATTACCTTCTTTCAGGTTCCTCACCCACTGATCCCGGCTTTGTGCACTTGGTGCAAAAATATAAAGCGTATTGGCATCATACACAACCTGGAGTGGGGAAAGAAATAATCAAAATGCATTCACCTCATAATATTAACTCATTTCTTCCTCAGGAAACAGAGGAAACAGAAGACAAATGACTTGCATTTGGCAAGATTAGTGTATTCGGGCACAAAATTATTGAGGTTTATTATTCATATATGATGCTTCCAGGAAAATAAGGAAGGGTTTTGTAATGGTATCTATCTTGACAGCATTCCTTAAAATGCTTCACACTTTGCTTTGTTAATTCTTCACCACGTGTTTTCTAAAACCAGATCAATTTAATAATCAGACATCCTTTGTTCCAGCCAGTTTGTAACTCCCTGCAATTCTGTACTGCTCTGGGGGGATTCTTCCCCTTGTTTTTTTTCACTGCTTGTATTGCTCTGAGAGAAAGGGATCAGAGTCCCCTCTCCAGTGCTGGAATTCAACCTCACTCTGACCATTCCCTCTATAGGAAGGAGGCCCAGCATCCAATCCCCCCACACTTTCCTTTTTGCCCTCCAAGCAATCTATTTCCTGTGTTTATTTCCATTCCATTCATAATGAAAAAAAGCAACAAGTTTTATCTGGATTTTCTTATTTCTATAGAATTTAATGGTAATTAAATTTAATTTAATGTGAAAGACAGAGAAAATGGGCTCCCAGCTTACTTTTTCTGGAGGATGACCAGGACAAGGCATCTTCCAGCCAAAACCCAAGAAGAGAGGGTGGGGAAAATAAAAAGACCAAGTGTATGAGGCACAACTCCCAAGGGAGGGAAACTGCAGGGGGAGCAGAGCTTGCTGACAATGGGCTTTAACCATTGATCCTGAACTACCTTCCACCAGGCCCAAAGAGTCAGAGAAAGGCTCAGTATTTAGAAGTGACAGCAATTTTAAGGGAAGTTACATCCAAATGACTTGGAGCTGTTGAAAAGAGCACTGTAATTTATGTATTTTACATAAAGAAACATACCTGAAATGGATATTTATTTTGACAGGGAATAATACCATCACTTTTTACAACTTCTACACATTTAATCCTTGAAATATCCACAGATCCTTTTCTGTACTTTTTCTATAAGAGAAAAACAAAAAAACATTAGTAAAAAATAACCAGCTTATCTATTTTTTTTCAGCAGAGAGTTCTTGCTTTCTTTTCTGCTTATAATATTGACGTTGCTTTAATTTCAGAAGTTATTTGAAAAGTATCTCTATAAAGCACATAAATATCTGCACTTGTGAAGGTGCACTGAGTACAGTAAAATTGCTCAATGAAAAGTATCACTTCTTTTTACAGAAAGTTTCCAAACAGTTGTAATCATAGGTTTAATCTACTCTTCTTTACAAAAAATAACTTGAGTACAGAAGAAGGAAGGGCTTCCCCCTTGCTCATTTTAAATTACGGTCAAAACAGATACACAAAATAGATGCCAATGCATCATCTCATCTGGTCACTCACTCTGAATTGTTACCACCAATTGGTGGCTGCTGCTGTGCTTCCCCAAATTTCCAGAGAAACTGGGATGCTACAGAGGCAATACAAATCCCTGATGAGGCAGGAAGCAGAAGACAGAAGATGTAATCCATCCCTGGGCCAGGCTGGGCTCTGTATTGAAGGAACTTCTTCAACCAAGGCTAGCAGAAGTCCAGAGAAGGAAGATCAAAAGTACAGACATCTGAGAAGATTCAGGTCACCTAAACTGAGAATTATGAACGTTTTAAAGAATGCAAGGGTGCTTATGAGGTGCTGCCCAATGCATGGAACGACAGTGTAGTTCAACACTTTGGAGTAAGCAGCCCCTTAGAAAAACAGTCAATAATGGCAGGTGGTGAGTACTGGGCTTTAGTCTGCACTGAAGTCTCTGAGTTGCTGAAGTGTACAGCACTTGGTACAGCAGGCAGTATTGCTTCTCCCTCAGTGACAAGGGTCATTGTGTGGCAGGCCTGGCAGTTTCAGGGCTGCCAGATTAGCCAAGGCAGAACAGGAAGATCCAAACACTATGAGATTTGATTTTTCAAGAAGCTCAGAATTCAACACTCCTCATAACTGTGCTGAAGACACTTGTCCACATCTCTTTCTTTCACAACAACACACAAAGAAGAAATGCTTACCACTCCTGTAACTTATCTACCCTGCTTTCTGTATCCAGCGAGGCACTCATACTGCTTAGACCCCACCTACTGATTGAGGTCACAGGACAGAGAGACAATACACACTGGCGATCTTTTTTATCCAGAATCACAGAAATTCCTTAGAGGAACACACTTTATTGCTTTGTCTGAACCTCCCTCCTCCAAGGCTCATGGAGTTTCATGCCTACTCTAACATTCAGTGAGCACTCATTCAAACAGAGGATGTAACTGCCATGAGGATGAAGGACAAGAATCTAACCTGACAATTATCTAAAATTTGGCAGAAAAAAATTAATGGAAACTCCCTGATATACAACACATTGTTCCAGTAATTGTATTTCCTAAATCATCCCTTTCTGCATTTTCAAGATTTAAGGTGGTTCAGTTTGCTTCACTACAAAATGTTGAATTAAGCCAACTCAAAGCTGACACACAACTCAACGCAGCAAATTAAGCCTAACACAAGGGAAGATTCTTCTTCTTTTCCATAGTTTCTAGATTTTTTAGAAGCTTATATATGTGAAATTAAATACAAATCTACTGCTCCAGTCATGTTTCAGATTAAGAAGTAGCAGTAATTAATGGGCACTAGCCTTCAAATTGCCAAGTGTGCAGCTCTGTTTTAGCTCAGCATTACTCACTAATAAATTATGGGGCACAGAAGCAGGAAAGAATGACTCAATAAAAATGCTAAAGATATCACTGCAATTCCTCTCTCCTCCTTCCTTAAGTGGTTTCCCTTTATAACAGGACACCTTGCACACCATCACTGTGTTTCATTTATTCTACAAGCAAAATGCCTTGCTCTAGACCCAGGTGAGCAGCGGACATGAAATGCAGAATCAAGGGTGAGCTCAGTCCCTGAATCAGTTGGGAAGCAGAGGTGCAGGCACGAACCAGCCCTGAGTAATCCACCCACAAACACCGTTTCCAACAAATGACCTTTTCTACAGAGACAAAATTAGTACAATGGCTAATGCAATGCCAAACCATATTGAGGCAGAGGGACATTTTTAAAGGGTTTTTTGAGGGGAAAGGTGGAAGATTGCTAACATAGTAGAAAAGATTAGATTCACTGTAGAAACAGTAGTACTTTACCAGAACATTCTTGCATGTTGTCTAAAAAGGATACAAGAATTCATAGAATAACAAACAGGTAAAATATGCTTCAAAGTCACACTAAAGGTTAGGGGTTTGTTGTGGGTATTTTTTACCGTATCTGTTTGCCGAGAATAACAAAAGGGAAGTGACTATACAGAAACTACTATACAAAGCTTCTCAAAATGCCAAATGCCATACATGTGCCATGTTTGTCAAAAAATTGATTTACAGTTTTAGAAGCCCTGCTCCTTGCTCACAATGGGAATGGCCAGTCCAGGCAATAAGTCTCAGTTCCATGCAATCCAAACAGAAAAAGCTATTCCTATTATTTTTAACATATAAACCAGTAATATTAAGAAGTCATAACACTTGGTCTATGTTGCCAGATATGGAACAAATGTCTGATTATACAATTCCTTTAAAAGAAAATCTTAGAATACAGGAAGACAAGAAATATAAGTGTACAATCAAACAGCTGATCCCCTGTACATTTGCGATTACTCCTCCTCTGAATATAGCAGCTTTGCAGCTTATGAAGCCCATATCCTCACTATTAGATAAAAATATTTCTTCCTCTTAGCTGATAAGGATATTGTTCTGCTTACCCTCACAAAAGTGGGGGGCGGGGGGACAGAGGTTGTTAAACAATACAAAGAACATTACATTTAAAAAAACCCTCAATGAAAATATGCAGAAGTTAGCCCAGCTGTCAAGAAATATCTAGATTTTTGTCTCCTCCGTGCAGTCTCTTTCTCTCTTTCTTGCTGTTCATATTATTTCTTTCTTTAATGCTTACCCCCATGTAGGAAATCCTGAGGTCATCAGCCTGTGACCCATGGAACTTATGCTCTCACAAGCACAGCAGGTCACAGCTTTACTGACATCTCCTTTTATGGAGCTGCTCTACAACTTTACAAAACCCCAAAAAGCCTGGCTAAGCCAACACTGCCTGTAGACAGCTTCTCTGGCAGAATATGCTACAGAGCCAAATGTAAGAATGTTTTCATTTTTGGTTTTTGATTGTTTTTTGGGGGGTAGGAGGAGGAGGAGGAGGAGGAGGAGTTGGGATTTGGGGGGTTTTGTTTGTTTAATTTTGGGGGTTTTTTTAATAGTATTGCCATTTAGCAACAAGAAGCACTGACTGGATACTGCTGCAGCTCGCTCTTGAGGCAAGCAATTACTGATCATGCAACTGTAATTACTGTAGCTAGGTGTTAAATGGCCACATTTTCCATTCCAGTATTTTCTGATGTTGAAGAATGCTCTATCTCCTTTCAATTCATTTGTTTAATTATTATTTTAAGAAAAGAAAGTATCAAGTATTTCTATTTACCTTTCAAAAATGGCTAGAATCAGTATAAAAAGCGAGAGGTGATGACTATTCTGCTCTAGTCTGACCTGATCCAATATTTGACTCCTGAGAATAATTTAAAGGGGGGAAAAATGCAAATATAATGGAGAAGAAGAAAGTTTTAAATCCTGCCTTGCAAATTAAGAAACTGAGAATCCATTACCATCATCTGGCTGCTCAGCAGGTGTCAGAGACTGAAAAGCCCAAAAATATATTATCCATCATAGAACTGATGACACTTCCTAGCAATGACTATAATTCATTATCAGTAATTTACTCTTCTGCAGCTGAGAGACAGTCAGTCAAATGTACACAACTGCAGTCATGATACATTGCTGCAATCACGTTAAGAGTAAAGGATAATAAAGCAGCCAGGTCTCCATCCATATCAGGCCTTAAATAACCTACAACCTTTCAGCTGTCAAAGTAACAAGCACATATCTTTAGGTTCTTTCAGACAAATCTTCTCTTCTTGGTTTTCTCTGAAGTCCTCACAGAGCTGAGTCTGCCCAGTCCAGCTGTAGCATTTCTGCCCTGCATTGTTCCCTCTCAGGGCCACTGTTCTGTCTGCTGGGTAAGTGACACCTTGCATTCAGCCACTTCCCTAACACAGCCCTCAAGCTGCCTGAACAGTAGACCTGGACAATCCAAGCTTAAAAAGGAGGAGAGTCCAAGTCCACAGACATCAACAGGTGAGAAACCAGAGGTCAGAAGAAGATCAAAGAGGTCACCTAGTCAAGGCACCAGCTGCTTTATCTACTCTCTCAGATGATGGACTTCACAGCTACAGAGCTGAGAGGTTTATATTTGTCTTCGGAGATTCCTGTCCATCACCAGTCCATCTCTACACTTCAAACAATTGCTTCTCCACCAACCAACCCTTCAACCAACTCTTCATCCCTGGCTTTTTCATTCTTCCCACTGTTCCTGTTCTTGAATCTCATAGGCAGGTCCATGTCTTCCTTGAAACTTACTCCCCCAAACCAGATGCAGCACTGAAGATGATGCCTTATCATCTGATTATGAGGATCATAAAATAATAGAATGGTTTAGATTGGAAGGAACCTGAAGATCCCTAGTTCCAATGACCCCATAGTAGGCAGGGACACCTTCCACTACACCAGGTTGCCCAAAGCCCCATCCAGCCCAGCCTCGAACACCTCCAGAGATGGGGTATCTACAACTTCCCTGGGCAGCCTGTTACAGTGCCTCACCACCCTCACAGTAAAGATTTTTTTCCCAATATCTAATCTAAACCCCACTCTCTTCCAACTTGAGCCCGTTCCCCCATGCCCTGCCACTTACATGCTCTTGTAAATAGTCTTGCTCCATCTTTCCTGTAAATTCCCTTTAAGTACTGGAAGGGTGCAATTGAGTCACCCCAAAGCTTTATCTTTTCCAGGCCAAAATATCCCAATTTTCTCAGCCTTTCCTCATAGGGGAGGTGCTCCATCCCTCTGATCAACTTGGTGACCTTCTCTGGACTCACTCCAACAGGTCCATATCCTTCCTATGGGGACCCCAGAGCTGGATGCAGCACCCTGCTGGCCATGCTGCTTTGGATGCAGCCCAGGATACAACTGGCTTTCTGGGCTTCAAGTGCACATTCCCAGGTCATGTCCAGTCTCTCATCCACCAGCACCTCCAAGTTCTTCTCAGCAGGGCTGCTCTCTATCTGTTCATCCCCCAGCCTGTGTTGATACTGGGGACTGCCCCGACCCAGGTGCACTTGGTCTTGTAAAACCACATGAGATTCCCAAGTGCTCACTTCTCAAGCTTATCCAGATTCTTCTGGATGGCATATATGTGTGTCAACAGTACCATTAAGCTTGGTGTCATCTGAAATTCGCTGAGGGTGCACTCAATCCCTCTGTCTATGTCACTAAGGAAGATATTAAACAACATTCGTCCCAAAATAGACCCTTGAGGGACACAATTTGTCACTGATGCCCATGGGGACTCAGCCATTGACCACTCCCTCTGGATGCAACCATCCAACCAGTGCCTAATCCACTCAATAGTCCAGGAATCAGAGTCCTGGGTTTTTTCATACTAATGTAACATGAGCCTTTTTCACAGCAACAGGGTATCATTGACACATATCCAGTTTATCGGGCACCATCCTGTCTCCCAGGTCCTGCTGGGAACAGCCAGACATTTGGCTGCTTATTCCCATTCTGCATTTGAACACTTCAGCATTCCTGCCTAAACTTTCACCGTTTGCACTTGTTCACATTGAATCACATTCTATAAAATAAAAAAAACAAACAACCAAACCCACCACCCACTTAAACCCAAGATACCACTTGGATTTCTATACTTGTTTTTCAAAACACTTGCAGTTATTTCAAGTTTTATGTGACCTGAGAACTCAATAAGCTTCTATTCCAACAATATCACTAATGAAAATACTGCAATGCAGAACAGGAAACCCTACTCAAGACAGGCTTTCAGTCTGAGTACAAGCCACTGATGCCTATTCAACACTGTACCAGCTTCCCATGTGCTCTGCAATCAGATATACAAGAGGTTTACATAGGTAATTTTTAATACGAAGCACATGTGAAAATGTCTCATACACCACTGTCAAAAACTGCTTACTGGAATGAAAACACAGGATATCTGCTGCTTCTCTGCTACCGACAAGACTTGCTACCCCAAGGAAAAAAATTATTTTAACAAATTATTTTCACGAATCTGGGAGGAGAGGGAGGGGCATGGGAACAAACAAACCCAGAAAGATGGAGTTCCATGATTCCAAATATCAAGAACTACTGTTTTCCAGTAGACCTCCTATGCAGACCTCTGAAATTTTTGTTCTCACCTTCTCTTGGCTGCTTTCCTCCTGACTGGTTATTGGTCCTTCCATGAGGGTTCTGGAGCCTTTGCTGCAGAACAGTGTCTTCTCTTTCAATCACCTCAATAGCTTAAAATGCTGACCAGATTAGCTGTATTTTAGGCAATTAATTCCTACTGTCTGATCTACCTAAAAGAAAACTGATTCATTACTGTATGTGCTCTGAGCAGTGGCTACTACAGACCTAGATCCAGCCCTCCTCTTCCTTGGGCTGTCACACAAAAAAGGTGCGAGCAACTAACCTGCAGTGAAACCTTTGCTGGTTACTGCATCATCTCATCAGTGCTTTGCACCATGTCCCTACTCACTCATTGGCCCATCTTATGCTTTGCTAAGCAGCTCCACAGAAGGACTGGGGGTTTTGCTGTGTTTGCTGCTCTTGTGGGGGACTAGCAGCCATCACAAAATAATTAAATCAATAGAAAGACAGCATGGGTTAGATAATTTTTGTATCTGTGTATTTACTAGAAGTAAGATTCAGCTTTCCACATCCCTCTTTCCATTATAGATGGATCTCTCACAATTCCATTACTTTGGTGGAGCAAAGAGATGTCTATATAGGAATAACAATGAAGTTAATGCTATAGGAATAACAATGCAGGTATTTTTCTATCAATAAAGATGTCTGTAACTTTGCTTGACAAATTAGAACCTGAACAGTATGGACTGACAGTCAGATTACCAAGTCACTTGCTAATTCACTGATTTGATTTCTATGTAACCAAGTGGAAAGCAAAGAATTTTAAATTAACTATTTTCTTACTGTTGCTAATTTATAAATGCAATGGTTGTAGCTATTACATAGGTATTATAAACTCAGAAAAGGTGGTGACTTATATTCTGAGTTAGCATTTTAAATACAGATCTTGTGAAGAAGTTTGAAAAGCCCTCTACTGCATCATGTAATTTTACTCTTTAGTCACAATACCGTCTATCCAGATGGTCACGACAGGCATCATTCTACATTGTAAATGCATTGTTGCACTTGTTTAGCAATGTATTTTATGCTGAAAATCACTGTTACAAGTTAATCATTATATCTTTAATGTTTTATACATATACATCTATATAAAAATGTGTGTGTGTTTTGAGCAATCCATCTGTCCTGACTGCACTTTAAAAATGTTGATTCATTCTATTTTTATGACAATGCTGGGGGAAAAAACTGTGTTTAATGCCATTGAAAACTGCTAAACAGTAAGAGCTGAACTTATCCAAAGCCACAACACAACTTAGAGACAGTCATGAAGGTACATCCCCAGTAAGTACAGCTAAGGACTTCAGTGTGATTCATATGGAAGTGTATATCCACTTCTGTTTCCTCAAGGGGAAACAGCAGCCAACTCACAATTCTCTTCCAGCTCTAGACAGAATAAAATTATTGTGCAAACTTGCAAGTATTTTAAGAAACCTCTATCATTATGACTGGTGACTTGGAACAAAAACAGCTCTGTCAATGTACTCATTTCAGAAGCTGTTCATCCTACATTAAAAAGCAAGAGTAATCAATGATCAGAAGCATTTTGATGCCGTGAATGACTCTTCCCCCCCAAAACAGGACTTCGAGCCACATTAGTGTAGGGTAAGATAAAAAGTAAAGGTCCTTTAATAACACAGGGCCTACAGCCCACAGGAATACAGGATGACATGCATGTACTCCAGTTCTTGTTTCCATGGCTTTTATAATAAGATCCCTCCAATCATTGCTTTACACATTTCTCAGTCCAGTCCCAGTCCCACCCCTGTCCAACCCCCTGGAATTGGGTCTGGGGTCATCAAGACCCTCTGTCTTCATCAACTCCTCTTCCTCAGGCACACAAAGGTCTCTTGGAGTTCGTCCAGTTCTGGCTTTTGGGTCACTCTGACCTGTGTTTATGTTTCGTTTTGTAGGCCTTCTGATATCCTTCAGCTCTTTACCTTGGAAAGGAATCTAAACAAGATTAATTAACTAGAGGAATTTGAGCTCCCTGTTCTGGGACAGGGGTAGTGATAGAAAGGCATTAGACTTAAACTGTTAGAAATATTAACCCTCTAAAAATCTACAACTACTGTGTTCCTAAAATCTACAAAATGTGAAAATCAGAACAAAAACCCCTTTGGCATCAATTTCAATACTGAATTGTGCTTTCATTTATATAAAAAAATTACCTATGCAATGACTAATGAAAACACACAAAAATCAGGGTAATTAAGTTGAAAATAATAAAGGATAAACACTATAGGAATAAACAACAGTAGAATGTATTCATATTCTGTTAAAAAAAGAAAAGCAAGTAGCATAGTTTTTAGGAACTCTATAACGTTGTTATGCTCCAAAGGAAGTATTTGCACAAAATTAGTGTTGCAATGAAGTCACACAATTTTACTCTGAAACCTGTAGCTCTAGAGTGGGCCCCACAGCTCTTATTTTTCCTTCCTTAAAATATATCACCACAGTAATTTCAATAGGTTCTGTCTCCTCTATATTCAAATTACAAGTATCAAACACAACTCTTAGAGAAGAACCCTTTTTCCTTAGGAAGAGACTTTGAAAATGAGCAACCTCCAGGAATGTTTAAGTTTTTATTCTGTTTTGGGTTTGGGATTTTTTTTAATGTATAACCTGGTTGGTTTTTGCTAGTTGTAACAGTTCTGCTGTTTATGCAAGAAAATTTTCACACAATGCCACTACTGCCAGTGAAGACAAGAGCATTCTGCACCTCCCAAGATCAGCTCATCAGAAAGCCACCTTCTACTTGACTCCACAGAAGCATCCTTCTAAAGAAGACTCTTAACTTCTTTCCCTCAGGAACTATGATTTGCCTTCTCTGTAGAAGAAAATAGTTTCTGCATAGTAAAAATAGGTAAGTGCTGTACCTACCCCAATATCCTCTGTGCAGCCATTCCAGAGCTAACAGGTAATGCAGCACAAACTCTCCCCACCTTGTCCTCCCTCTACCACCACAGAACTCCATGCCTTCAAACACATGCAGGGTAACCGTGGGAACCAGGATTTAGCCTATACCTTCTGATAGCACAAATCCAATATAAACTATAATACATACAGCAAACATGAGCAAACAATAAAGATACTAAAGCTTCATACTCGGTTTCAAACTCACAGTTAGTGCAAGTTGCTGTGGGTTGGAAAGGTTAATGCAAGTATGCTGTGCCCTGTGTGGGAGGACAGTAACAAAACCACACACATCAGCGCTAACTAAAGAGTATTCCTGCAAAGCAAGCTGAGAGACATAAAAATATACTATGGTGAAAGGGAACATTCCACAGTTTCTATATCTGAGGATATTAACAGTCCACACATTTATAAGCATTTATGAAATGATGACCACATCTGTGGCAGTTTTGTGGAAGCACCACACTCATGAAGAAACATCAGTGGGAAAGTTTTCAAACCAACAAACCAGCAGCACATCTCACTTGTGCAAACCAACTCCTTTAAACTATTCCACTGATGAGAAGTACTTTAACACATCTAAACTTTCCTTCATCTCAAAGAATTTCACTTGCCTAAAATGCCATCTAGAGCAAAAACCTACAGTCTGGTGGCACTTTTAAGTTCAAGCAAGACAGTCCATCAGCAATAGCTAACTAAAACTTGTGTGAAGTACACACTACTTGCTATCATGGCTCTGTAATGAAGCAGTTGGCCTTATCCAGTTAGGGCCATCAGACTGCACCAATGTCTTCTCCCCATTCAGAGATACCCTCTTCTCACCATTCACTGAGAAAGAATTCACAACAGTCAAACTTATTGCCACAGAAGGAGAATGAGGATAAAGCAGGAGTACTTCGTGGACCATTCTAATGGATGCAGTATCTTGGATGCCCTTTTTATGTGGTCCGTCCTGTTGGTTAATGCAAGAGGAATAAATGATGCTGTTCTTTGCAGCAGCAAAGCCACTCTTATAAGGAGTGTGTGTGGCACTTGCAACATGGGGCACCAGCCACCAGGCATACTAATAAAGTGAGTCTTCCTTTCAATTGCCACTGCTCAGCTGATATTTACTGAAGTATTTCAAATTTCAGTGATAACGTGGACTCCTAGATAAACCCCAAGGTTTTATTTTCCAGACAGACACAGATGAAAGTGTAAATGCACCGATCCTTTGAAAATAAACTCAAGAGATTTTAAATTGAATATGCAAGATACGAGGTAACCTTCAACAGAAAATTGCCGAACATAACCTAGGGCCACACATACATGCTGCTATATCCACAAATGCCTCCTTGGATTTCAAATATGCAATCCATTCAAGATTAAATTAGCAATTTGGAAAAAGTCTTATTAAAACTTCAGCTAAATTTCTGCTGGTCAAAAATACAAAAAGCCATTCCAAATTAGATTATTTTTTTATTTCTGTATGAAATATTTGTTTTTCAAACAAGTAGGTTCACTTCAAAATTGATTAATTTTGCTTATTGATTTCCTACTGATCAGTATGTTTTGATTTCTTGGGAAAAAAAAAGTTCAGGAAAATGAACAGAAGCACACCTAAAGTATATGCTGAGCTTTCAAATCACACAAAATTGAAAAGCGATTTCCTAATTAAATATTTCAAGCTAGTGTTTCCTCATTAGAAGACCACATTCCTTTGCTATACAACCAGATTATACAGAGAAGTTGCACTGCAATCAGTTACTCCAGCTGACACCAGCAAGAATAGTGCAGCACTCCTCAAGAGCCAGTTTGTGGAAAAACTGCTTACCACCTCTCACCTTCAAACCACCATAGTTACTGCTGTCTACATAAATGCGTTTAAAGCTGGCTTGGTAAGTCTACAATGCATATTTGAGAACATTGTACATATCTCTAGTCTTTCTGTCTGTAGCATATTCAGTTTTATAGTACATCTCCATACTCAGAGTAGGAAGATAGTTTACTTCTTTCCTACTTTTATACATTCATGACCACTACTCTGTGCTTGGAGACCAATTCAGTTGATTCTTACTACAATGAATTTCTGTCTTCATTACGCATGGAACCCATTCCATTTAGACTTCATTAGCCACTTTTGCAACATTAAGGAAAAAATACAGAAAATATTGTTTCCAACAATGACAACTGATAAACCATTAAGAGCTTCACAAAACAGCATTAACTCAGCCTTTTATATGCTCGTGATTGTTAGCCCCATAATGCACAATAGGGCAATGATGGCATTTCCCCAACAGTTACATTCACTAATTCTCAGAATTTATTATAAAAAAAGCCAAAAACTAGAAGATATTCCATCTTAAACAGAATATTCCTCTTTTCTGACATTACAAATTTATCTCCATGATGCTTAAGGCAAGTCTATTCCTGATGTATCTTTATTTTCCAGCTTCTTAATATCCACCTTTTTAATGAACCTAAAAGTGATACTTCTTCTGATTTTTTTATCCAACAACAGAATGCCCAGAAGAAATTAAGTCATAAAAGCCAAGGTCCTACTGCCTTCCTACACAAAGTGAGTTACCAGTGACATTTGCACAAGTGACCTAAACCAGGATTCTCCTTCCTCAGAATTCTGTGCTTTGAAATGAGTCCTGAAATTCAGCCTCTTCACCAATTCTGTAGTTATGCTCCATTGACTGTTCACACTCCTCCTCCATGACCTACAGCAGAGCAACATTTCTAAGTGCAGAAACTATATTTCTCCTTCTCATGGCAGCAGTGCAGTTCCAGCTTCATTGTAGGCACTTTGTACTATGACAGGGAGCCTGATCTGCTTGAAAGCACATATAGAAAGATTTAAATTGGTCATGAGCAAGTTAAAACAAGATTTCAGTCTGCTGCTGGTAGTCATGCTTAGGAGATAATCATTTATTGCTCCAAGTAGGTAATATGGCACATTGTCAGGACACAGGATGGAAAAAGCAGAGGAGAGTGCTTCTGTAATGTGCAGTTTCTGGTCAAAGAGCAAATGATGCCTGACTGCCAGCTGCAAAGAGCAATTAAACCTCTCAGCAGCATTTACAAGAACAATATTTGCTATGGTTGACTGCTTTCTGTTGTCGTAAATGTTCCATTTCTGTCACCAGACATACCAAATATCTAATTCTGGCACCTTATTTACAATCCTGACTGGCCCACACTTTGAGTATTGACTAATTTAGCTAACGAGATATAGTTTAATCTTGGTTTTAAAAAGAAGTGGTCTGATTATTCACATGCCCACAAACCCTGTATTTTTCTTGAACTGTCTAATGAACTCCCACAGAAGTTAAAATAAAACAAGAAAATACTTCAACTTGGCCAACAACCACACTGGGAATCATACACTTCCCTAGAGCAGAACTCAGCCATCCTTTGGCAGACTGCTACTACTGCAGTTATGGAATTAAAATGAGGGTGTGGGATGCTCTTGACTTGGGATTTCCATGTTTATCTTACCAATCTGGGCTTTGAATATTGCCAAGCCCAAAATGAGATCAGTCTATACTTATCCTTTCATCTGTCATGACTTTAAATTCAAACAGCATACACAGTATTCACATTTATTCCACCAATAAACCCCCAACTATTCATAGGGGGCAGAATTATTTTGATTTCTAATAACTTTTTTCCTCTTTATAGAAATGATCTCAGCCTGAATATGCTTATCTTACTGTAAATGCAAATTTATAGCCACTGGAATTGACTTTAAAAAATACCAAACATTTTTTCCATTTAAGTTGCCCAGTGACATAAAGGAATAACTACCACTGTGCCACAGAGATCTTAGTCACAGAGCAATTTTTTTTTCAAACAGACAAAAGTATTCAGTGTGCCCCTCTAGGATCAGAGCTCATTATTTTCAGACACTATTGTTAATAAAATAAAATGCTGATTAATGTTTAAAAGAATCTAAAATGAGAGGAACGGTGGAAATTAAAATAGTTTCAGGCTGGAAAGTTATGTGTCATGGCTGAGCCAGTCTAACAACCTGCTGATGTCAACAATTGGAGCATCCTGTTCTCCTCCAGCACCTGGCATGGCCTCTGGCACCCCGCTAATGCAGTTTGCTAACCCAGCTGAACACTAATCCAGCAAAAATAAAACCAGATCAAATATCTTTCTGCTGATTTAATTGCAGCCTTGGAGTACCTAAAGGGAACTTTCAGGAAAGACAGAGACTATTTATAAGGGCATGCAGCGACGGGACAAAGGGGAATGGCTTCAAACTGTAAGAGAGTAAAGTTTAGATTAGATACTAGGAAAAAATATTTACTGTGAGGGTGATGAGACACTGGAACAGGTTGACCAGAGAAGTAGTAGATGTCCCACCCCTAGAAGTGTTCAAGGCCAGGTTGGAAGGTGTCTCAGGACCAGTGGAAGGTGTCTCTGCCCATGCCAAAGGGGTTGGAACTAGATAATCTTCAAGGTCCCTTTCAACACAGGCCATTCTATGAAAATCAATTTTTTTCAGAGCAGTATGGATTCCAAGAAGTGCGAGGACCAATTCAAGTCAATGGGGGAGGCTAGCAAGGCTAGGACAGGGATAAGATGGGCCTTCCTGTTTCAGCAGCAAACTGATGGCCTACTGTAGGCATAATATTTCAGCCCAATTGTCTGTATCTTCGGCTGGAATATTTTAAGAAGTTACTGCCTCCTCAGCTGAAGACACTTGGCAGCCCTGCTCCATCTCACTGCAAATAAAACTTACAGTTTAAACCCCCTCTCAGACAGATTCACATGTCAGTCTCTTGGAAAGATACTTCAGCCAGAGGACATTAACCTGGAGGGCATCGGGAAAGCTGGAAGGGGAAAGCTGGAACTTCTTAAACGGTGACAACCAGACCTGCAAAACCTGCTTGTTACATTTCTATTTGATCTGAATGTGAGCTGACACAAGACAAGCATGGCAAGCCATGTTTCAGAGGCTGCTTAGCCCCCACCTCTTTATTACCTGGGAGAGGGAAAGAATACATATTTCAACTCTACAGTCAGAATAAACACACTCATTCATATTCCAAGGTTGAACAGCTGGATCCAGAGGGTGGTGATCACTGGCAAAAAGTCTAGTCAGAGGCCAGTAACTAGCACTGTACCCCAGGGGTCCAGTCTTGTTCAGTATCTTCCTTAATAACCTGGATGATGCGGCAGAGTGTACCCTCAGCAAGTTTGCTGATGGCACCAAAACAGGAGGAATTACTGATACACCAGAGGGTCATGCTGCCATCCAGAGAGGCATAAAATATCTGAAGGGAGGGTGCAAAAAGGATAGAGACTGGCTATTTCCAGCAGTGTCCAGTGACATGACTAGAAGCAGTGAGCACAAACTGAAAGACAAAGAGTCACCATCTGAACATCAGGAAAACAATGGTGAGGAGTTTTTACTGTGAGAGTGACTGTGCACTAGCACAGGTTGCCCAGCAAAGTTGTGAAAACTCCATCTACGGAGATACTCAACAGCCATCTGGATGCAGATATTCAACAGCCAGCTGATCCCAGGCAACCATCTCTGTGTGGTTCCGCTTGAACAGGAGAGCTTGGACCAGATAGCCTCCAGGGGCTCCTTTCAACCTCAGTCAGTCTGTGATTTAATTCTTAATCCCTGACTGTGTCAGGGAATGGCAGCTACACAGACTGCTGCGGTCTTGTAGCATGGTGAATTCAGTTCTGGTGCAACCACAAGGTCTGGCAGAGAAACATGCTTAGTAAGCCTTAGCTCTCTCCTGTACCCTCTTCTTTCATCAGGGGTAAAACAGCCGTCACAAGAGGTTGCAGGACTGCCTCCAGTAAGTTTCATTTGTTAAATGTCTTCCCAACACATACAGCATATTTCACTGGCTTCTGCAGCCATTTCAATCCCCCTCAGCATTGTGACAAATATGGAAAGTAACCTCAGCTAAGTGGAAAATCTCACTGCAGCACTGAGGATATGACAGGGCACTCTGGGGGCAGGTGACCTTGATGAAACTGAGTCTGGAGCTCATATGAAAAAATCCTGGTCTGAGGATTTGCATAGTTTACACTAATTATTTCTTGTGTAACTAAATTTACACAGAAAGTGGTAACAGGGATGAATTGCTTGTGTTGTTAAAGATAAATTATTTACAGCTTCATTTCAATCGCTGGGTTGCATGATCTACTCTAATGGATCTCATCTCAGCTGAACTTGGTCTGCAATGCACTGCTCCTATCAAATGCTCCTCCTGTTCAAATCCAGTTGATTCCCAGATGTTAAAGTAATGGCCTTCACAGTAACCACAGCCAGAAGCAACTATGATTTTAAATTTTCTATCTCTTTCCCACTTCATGAAAGCAGCAATCTTTCATCTCTCTGAAGAAAGAAATCAGTCTTGATGACCAGCTATAAATGCTGGTTTACGTCATTTCTGACATCCTGGATACATACTACTGCTCTGAGATCAACTTCACATGGACTATCAGATATGTTATCTACATCTCTGTCAATCTGCAGTATAAATAAGAGAAACAGAAGCTCACGTTCACTGCTGCAAATGATCATTTCCTCCATCTGCTCGTGACAGTATGACATACAGTAGGGAAAAAGCCAATATCATACAAAAGCAGACACTCTGTAGTACAAATCTGAGTCTCCTACCTCTGCTCGACCTTCGTAATATGTTAGCATGGACTTTGTAAGTACAAAAAGCCTCTCTTTGTAGTTTAAGGGAGAAGTCCTCTTCTTCTGCTGTGACCTTTTAATCAAAATCTCTTGTAGGATAGTAGTCGTATTCATTTCAGCCCCTTGTCAGCTCTCTTTCTAGCCATTGAACTCAGTTCCTGTGAAGACAAGAGGAATAAATCAGTATGTCATCTTTGGAGGATCACAGAGTTGGAGATTTCTGTGGTAAAAGATCTTCTACTTGTAAATGAAACTGTCTGAATATACAGAAAGCTGGAGTTCACCCTAAGCAACTGGAAGTTTACAAAAGTTAATTATTAGACAAAAAATTTCAGGCTTTTCTCAGCTGAGGTCTACACTGGCACATTCCAGGAAGCCAAAAGGTGTACGTGACTGGGATGAAATAAGGTAGAGTGCAGCCTGTGTCACAGAAAATATGGGTGAGAAGTCTGAAATGTCTTCCAGGCAAACAGCAGTGTACCTTTGTGCTCTTCACCACAAAGTCCTAACCTGTGTAAAAGTTATAATTGCTAAGGTCTGTCCAGTAACTAGCACTGTATAATGCCATTTGCAAAAGAGTGCCATATATAAAATGGAAGTTTATGGAACCATAGAATTTCCTGAGTTGAAAGAGACCCACAAGGATCATCAAACTCCTGGCCCTGCACATGACAGCCCCAAGATCACACCATGTGCCTGAGAGCATTGTCCAAAGCCTCTTGAACTCTGTCAGACTTGGTGCTGTGACCACTTCCCTGAAGAGTCTGTTCCAGTGCCCAACCACCCTCTGGGTGAAGAAACTTTTCCTGGTATCCTCCCCTGACTCAGCTTCCTGCCATTTCCTCAGATCCTGTCACTGGTCACCACAGGGAAGAGATCAGTGCCTGCCCCTCCTCTTCTCCTCACAAGGAAGTTGTAGACTCTAATGAGGTCTCCCCTCAGACTCCTCTTCTCCAGGCTGAATAGACCAAGTGACCTCAGCCACTCCCCACACAGCTTTCCCGTCACCATCTTCATTGCCTTCCTTTGGACACTCTAATACCTGAATATCTTTCTTACATTGCTGTGCCCCAAACTGCACACAATATTCAAGGTGGGGCCGCCCCAGTGCAGAGCAGAGTGGGACAATTCCCTCCCTCGACTGGCTGGTGATGCTGTGCCTGATGCCCCTCAGGACATGGTTGGCCCTCCTGGCTGCCAGGGCACTGCTGACTCATATTCAACCAGGACCCTCAGGGCGCTTCATAGTGCTGCTCTCCAGCCTCTTGTTCCCCTGGCTGTATGTATATCCAGGGTTGTCCTGTCCTAGCTGCAGAAACCAGAACTTGTTTTGGTTGAACTTCATAGAGCTGGCAATTGCCCAGTCCTCTGATTTGTCAAGGTCTCTCCATATGGCCTCCCAGCCTTGAACAGAGCCAACACCTCCTCCCAATTTTGTGTCACTGGCAAACTTTCCTATTACACCTTCAGGTCCTGCATCGAAGTAATTTATGAAGATGTTGAAGGGCACAGGGCCTGAAATGGAACCCTGCAGAACCCCACTAATGACCCGTCATCAGCCTGACGTAACCTCATTTATGGTAACCCTTTGTGCCTGAGATGGATCAGTAAAAGTAATTTTGAAAATTCACAACAAGTATATTAATGAAAATTTTCAGACACAAATGTTTGTTTAAAATCTGTCAATTTGAAAACAAAGAATGAAAGTTTAGTTTTTAGAAAATGTTAAGGATATGCCCTCCATCTTCTGTTTAGAAAGAGTTCATGCTGACCATCAAAATCAAGTCATTTACTTCTGATGGTTTTGGTCACTCAGTAACATCAGGATGCTTTGAAGTTCTACACCACGATTGATACCTGTAGGACAGATGTAGGAGTACTTAAAAACAAACATATCCACAGTTACTTTGTTTGCAAATCTAGCTCCAGGGTCCTGCCAGAGACATTGTCAGACAATCTTTCTGTTCTTTGCAGTGATGTCAGCTTAGACACAGCTGATCTCCTCCCTCATCTGCTTACTCCCTTCCTGTTGTGCCACACTGCCTTGTGTGGGTGCAAGCGTTCCTCCCACTGGGCTGGGAAGCAGGCTAGGGAAGGGATCCAACGAGACGCTTCATCACGCAGCACAGACAGCTGCCTGCACAGACTCATCAAATGAGGTGGCACAGAGGCAGCAATGAAAGGTGTGGGAAAGGTTGTGGAGAAGCTGTTCCAGAAATCTTTTTTCCCCTTTTTCTCTTTGCTCACTTTCTGTCAGCCCTGCCCATGGCACCACCTGGCCCCTGTCTTGAGCTGTGCTCCAAAGCCAGGGCAAGTCACAGGCACAGACCTGACAGCAGCTCAGGCTAGAGAAGCAGGGCTGGAAGCTGAAGCCATGGCTCAGCATCTGCTGAGGCACCAGTAACTATGAATAACTTCTCAAGTGGGTGGAGGTAGTAGGGGGATAACCTAAACCAAAGCCCTAGATTAAAATAACAAAATAATTCATTTTTCTCTTCAGGCAACACACCCTCAGTCTGGACAAAACCGTGCATTTCTTAGAATTGTGCAGAGACTCTTGAAAAACCACAGGCCACCTCACAACATTGCCTTACACAATTTAGTTTTTAATAAAATTAAACATAAACAAACTTACTTTGGTGCCTCTCAATTTCCTTTTGCCTAAACACATAACTAATTTCTATGTCAGTACATGAAATAACACATTTTCCCTTCAAATCTAGTCCTGATACCATGTTTCAACTCTTGGTTTGACCAGTTACACTCTGATATCCCACACTCCTGCCATTTCAACACCCAGGTGTAGTTGTTCATTGCTTTAAAATACCCTTTTCTTTTCAAGGACTATCTCTACATATGCTAAAAAAAACACTGTGGTTTACATGGAACTACAAAATAAGACCAAGTTAGGATGAATAAGTAAAAGACAATCATTGGACTGGAAATTGTGATTATTATGAACAATCTCTTTTCATTATTTCTCTTCTTCTGATATGCATACACACATACATTTTGCTGGTCCTGTCATATTGCACTCCTGGGACGAAGGCAGATCTTTTTTAATTAGTAATTGTCTTGATTACATTCTCTTAACTACTAAAGCTGCCCAAGGCTGATTTATTGCCCTTCTAAAAAAAACCTGGCAATCTTAAAGGTAATTGTGGAAGGAAGAATACTACCATGAACTGAAAATATAAACATTGTTCAAAAAAATAAAAGGCAATATTAACTTTCAGACCAACTGAATGCACACAAAAGTTCAGGGTTCCCATCTCAGGTTCTCCTACTCAAAACAGTTCTGTTCTCGATAGTAAAAATTCTCTATTGGCACTTTAGAAAAAAGTAAGTGTTATCCATCTTAAAAACTGTGATGTCAGAGATCCCTAGCGTGCTGCACTGGAGAGCACAAGAGGGAATCAAAATTAACTGTGATTTCTCAATACTGATAATGCTCAAATATTTCATTTTCCATCAGCCCTCTTTGGTCACATTAACACTACACAAGGTGCAAAAATACTTTTGACAAAATCAGGGTTAAAAAATAAAAATGTCAAAAATGTAATTGGCCAATGTCTGCACCTGGTTGCTATACTGAATTACCTCTGCTATGGAGATCTCAGCAGATTAGAACCAGTTTTCCAGGTCACAAGATCAGCCTTTGAAACAGCATTTGGTGACTGAAACTTCTTTTTTTGAGGTTATTTCCAAGTCAATGGCTTCAGACAGATTTCTGTCTCAATAAAAAAGGTTCAGGACAACTGCATTCCCATTTATTATTCTGAGAGTTCTTTTCCAAAATTCCAACACTCCATTAAGAAGCCCCTGTAAAAGCCACCCTTACCTCTTATAAAACCCATTTATCACTACTTTGCCTCAGTACAGTTTTAGATATTTTCTGCACATTTCCTCACCAAATACTCCATTGTTCTCAGACACCTCTCAGAATGTGAAGCTGTTTGCATAACACATTGTTATGTTATCATAAACAGCTGTGGGAATTTCATGCTGACACCCATATAAACTTTTAACAGTATGACTCCTGACAACAGTTTTTCCAGTACCCAATCAACCTTGGTTACATGATAACAAATATGATCTAATTTGCAGAGATGCTGAAGACCCAGAATTTTGACTGAAATCAGAAAGAGTTACACATTCTCAGCTTTTTTTAGGGTGGGAAAACATTCTCAACTTAAAGTATCAAAAAATCTGCATCAACTTGCACTATCTTTGCATTACACAAATATTCACCTCTACAGCCATGAAGTCACTAATGAAAACAACAGTCACTAAGAAACTAATGAAAACAACTGTTCAAATAAATCTGATAAGTTGATATTGGTCAAGATGTACAAAGTACGTTTTCACTTGTAGACAGAGCTTCTTATTCATGTCACCTTTCCCAGTTTTCACCAGGGAAAATTGAGGCATTAAGTGATGTGGTAAGCTCAGGTGTTTCAACACTACCCATACATCTTCTGGTTCCCACTCCCAGCTCCTGGATTGTGTTTGTTTATTGAAACAATTAGTCACCGTAAGCCGGTTGGACGGTGAGCGCCTGCAACATTCAAACAGTGCAATTAACGTATGAAAGTCCCAGTGGAAGTTCTTGTGAGTAGAAAAGAGAAAGTGCATCTCAATCTGCCCAGGGCTCCTCTGACCCAAGCACAATAAGTAATTGCCACTTTCTATGGCACAAAGCTTTGTAACACACCTAGTCATGGAGGGGTTCACGAGACAAATGGCATTCTGAAAAACACACTTAGCACAACAGCGATAAAACAAACACCACAAGGAAACATTTGTTTGTGGCTCAAAACAAAAATAAAATCAAGGTGGAACTGTCTTCTGGGCTTCAACACCTTACTAATAGCAACATTTCCCTAGGAATTTGGGTCCTTTAGTGTAAAGTCTTAATGCTAGGCTGATGAGCATTCGAGACAGAGAATCCCTCTAATAAACCAACATCCTCAGCTTTCTGACTTGGGTGTCGTGTATCCTGCACAACAGCTTTTTGCCAGATTTGGGACACATCAGTCCAAGCCAGTAGCAATTCCAGATCTGGATATTTAAAACTGAAAACACATCTCATAGGGCAGTACATTAATAAAAATTATACAATATTCACTAATTCAATTTTTAAAGTACCAAAATTTGAAACACATAGGCAGTACCTTGTAATTCTGACTCAAATATTTAAGTCTTTCAGAATACTTTGTTTCTCCTTCATTTTAATTATTTCAGATAAGTTTGCTGAACAAGCTCATACCATGTCCCTGCAAATGGCTGCAGCGAGGTAAGAGAATAGGCAGCACAATGTCTCTCTGGGTGGAGAGCAGAAATAGCGCAGAAGGAAGAAGAAAAGGAGAACTCCTTACCCTGTTTTTTCTGATGGAGCATCTGCTGCTTTATCATGAAACTACATAGTGAGTTACATGGGAATAGTTATTTACATAAGTATCCAGCACAGACTTATTTGAATAATTACTACTCAGCGTAAGCAAGGGTTGCAAAATACACTCTTGTATTGTCGTTTTGACCTACATCTGAGATTGCAATTTCAAACTCAAAAAAACCCAAACCCAAAACTAACTTAATAATGTCTGTTCAAAAGGAAAATTTCACAGAAATACAAATACAAAAGAAATATACTTCAGCAAAGTCTGCCATAATTTTAAAATTCCAATTGAAGGGGGAAATACTGTCATGATATCTGAAATGTATCACATGCCAGAAAAAGCAGAAGTAAAAAATACTTAAATTTACTTTTTTTCCTCCTGTCTTTTTTTTTTTAAAGGCAGGCTCAGAGAAACCACTTCTATCATATGCAAGTTTGGATTTTTTTAACAGAGAGAATTGGAATTTTGGGGGACTACTTTCTAATAAATTTCAAAATTATATCTAAAGGTTTGCAAAATCTTAGTCTCTCCTTGAAAATCAGCCAAACAATAACTGGTTAATTTTATATCTAATCCAACTCTGTGAAAATAAAATTTGTATTTGCCTCACTAAATTTAAGTTGAAAAGTAAACTGGCTAAGGGGTAACTCAGTGACAATTCTGACTGAAGACTCTGAGGTAACCATGTGATGTTGCAAAATAACCTCTATTCTGCTGAAAGGTATACATGTATGCACAACAGAATGAGTATTTTATCACAACCAGAACCAGTTTTCCAAAATTCCCTGGAAACAGGCTTTCTACATTTAAAAAAAAATACAAGCATTTGTTTCCTTTTAGCATTATAACTTAGGTAGTTGGGACAAGAAAAGAAAACAATGCTGGAAAATGATGGTCCCTCTAGACAGGGTCAGTTGGCATCAAGGTGGTTCATCACACCAAACTGAAGCATCAACTCATCAACCATTGCAACAGAGAAGTAAAGCCAAAGAGCACAGAACAGCTCAGGAATTGTAAGAGCATCACAAGGATTTCTTTCCCCTTACAATGATAATTTAGGAGAATGACATGGAAATGTCTCCAAATACTTAAAAACTCAGCCATTGCTCTTTATTGGGATTTCCTGTAAGCAACACAGTCCAAGTACTAAGTTACCCTTTAAGAGCTTTATAGTGCACCTTCTTAACAAACAAATTATTTAGGAAAGGAACTACTGCTTTATGAAACAGAAATTACATTACATCACCTATGATGTGTAAAATATGTTGACATGGGTATTTTTTTCTTTGAATTATTTAGTACTGAGTTAGCAACCAAATAGTGGGTTAGCATACATAGGATGGACTGATCAATTTTCATTCCTCTATAGCTGAGTACTTGTAGCTTTTCTTATTTCTTGCACATAAAAGCTCCTACAAACTTTCATTGACTACTTTGCCTTCAGTTTATTCAGATCAAAAACCTTTTTATCATTTGTAATGTTCTTTGCTGATAGACAATAAAGGTGAAAATTAGTTTGGGATACATGAAAGCAAGGCACAAAAAAAGACTTTGAAACATCAATATTTTATATTAACCCTTAAAAGGGAGACAGCAGATTTTACCAGGTCCCAACTTTGTGGCTCAAGTTTATTTTATTCCAAATACCATGTATCAAGCAGAGTGAAAACAACTTCATTTCCTGCTGACATACAGCAGGTGTTGCCCTCTGTGGTGCCATCACCAGGATTTCAGGATGGTGCAAGGAGTTTGATGGCAGCTGGCCAGATGAGGCACAGCATAAAGAGATTTGCTTCTCACTTGTGCAGCATAAAGATCTGGTGAAGAATATTGGTTTGGTTTACTTGCTCAAAAATAAGTGATGCTCAGCTGACAGAGAAGAGGTAAAAGATAAAGCAAGAACTAAAAGGGAAGGTCAGAGTCTGAACCGAGAAGAGGCAAAAGGGATACTGATCCCTCTTACACGTTTATGTACGTTCAAAAGGAAACAGTCCTCTTTATTCTGGCAAGTTTTTTCAAAGTGAGCTTAGAGAGGGAATGAAAGAACTACCTCCAGACTGGCATGGCATTGGTTTGGAGGAGCAGAAGTTCCAAAAGAACAGAGTCTACATACTTCACTTCTACGTAGACCAAGGCTACTCCACCAGTTCCCTGCTGGCCTGTGGCACTGGGTGGACTTTTACTAAATCAGAGCTGCTGCCTCAGCCTTCTTTTCAAAAATCTGCTGCCGATAAGAAGGGAAGAGAAACAATAACATCCACTTACAGGCAAAGAAGAGATTGGCAAAGGAAATGGGCGAAGCTTGTGTAAAAGCTTTTCCTACTTGTCCAGAAAGCCAGAGGCTTAGAGGGCTAGAAAAATAAAAGTTCTATTAAATTAGAGGTTGAACCTAACTTTTAGGAATCCTAAAGCTCAGCATGAATTAGGAGGACAATTGCTACTGTACACAAAACTGCAAATCTGAGAAAAACAACTTAAATCTATGGGGAAGAAAAATATAAAAAGAAAAGAGGTCAAGAGTGCCTGAGGCTAATTCATCTTTTTAACTACAGTAAAGGACTCAGTTTAACTCACTTTCTTCACAATTTGAGTTTGTTTTTCCAAATGTTATACAATCTCAGGTGAGCACATGATCTATTACACCAAAAATAAGCTTAATTTATTTCATCATTCAAGACACTCTTTTGACATGGTCTAACTAAAAGACTGTACTACATACAAATTATGACTGGGTTATGCATAGGGAATGACTAATCCTTCCTCAGTTACTTCTCTTTCCAAACACTCCAAGAACTTTTTCCTTAAACAACTGTTTGTTCTCCAACTACTAAAGAACTAGTTGTTCTCCACCCACTAGACTATGTGGAAGCTACCCAGTAAGAAATACTTCAATAATAAACTGAGGAGTTTCTACTGAAGAAAAAGCTGTGAAGTTCACTCAGATGATGAACTACTGGCCACATCTCACATGTTCACTGTTGGATATATTTACCCTCAAAGTCTTTATTTTGAGGTATTATTACAAGGTCACTTGATAAGTGTTGCTTTTTCACACCTACTAGCCCCAAGAGAAAGTGCTGATATTTCTAAAGTTACAGGTCAGACAGAACTCAAGGTAGCAAGGAGGGATAACAAATACTGCAAGCTCTCATTAGTCAAGCTTCCCCTGTACTCTTTTCACCAGGATAGGTCCCCTCTGCTACAAAACAAGCACAAGAGATAGAAAACTAAATGAACAACCATTCACATTTTGCCTGAGATGCTGTACTACTGTTCCCATATCTGGCAAAGCAGTGTTGTTGGCAAAGTCAGCATCCTTATCTTGTGATTCCAGTTGCATTGATTTTGGCTGGAGTTAAGTTTCTTCACAGTGGCTAATATGTGTCTATGTTTTGTAATCATGCTGCTCACAGTGCAGATAATGTAGAGATGGCTTTATTATTGCTAAGCAGTGCTAGCACAGAACCAACATCTTTTCTGCTTTTCATACTGCCTTTCTGGCAATGAAGTTGGGGTCCCTTGGGAAATCGGAAGAAGACACAGCTGAGACAGCTGACCCCAACTGACCAAATATTCTGTACCATATAGCATCATGTTATATAAATCAGGGGGAAGAAGTTTGGAGTTACAGCATTTGTCTTCCTAAGAAACTGTTATGCATCATGTGTAAGTATTAATTTAGGGAAAAAGTTTCTCACTGGATCTGTAAGTAAACACAAGTGAGGCAGTGCTTTGGTCTCATGTTTTCCCTTTCCACTCGTTAATGCAAGCTAGTGAGCCTCTCTAGCAAAGCAGCTTTTTATCTCTGCTCTCCTTGATGTCTTCTTACATGTTGAGCTCTTTCAACTATCGTGAGTTAAACAGGGAATGAGAGCACTTATCAGGAGTCACAAGACATTTATTGTCTCAAGGAACAGCGTTCAGCTTAAACTCTTTGGGACATTCAATGAGATCATTAATGCTTGGTGGTATCTTTCTCCACTCTGGTTATTAATGGTGAGATATAAGAGTATTACAGAAGGGGCATCACCAGAAACTGGACTGCCACAATCTAGTCTCATAGAGGTCAAAATTAGAGGAGGTAAAGTTAAGGCATTGCAAAGGTAAGGTAAGACAGTCCTTTATGGTTAGGTCTCAGGTTTTTATGGAGAGTGCCTGCATCACACTGACTTTCAGAGTAGTTTCAGTTTAAAAGATGCAGAAAAGTAACTAAATAAAATTGCGGGAATTTTGCTGCTTGCCTATGACTTTTATTTTTTCAATGAGAGTGCTTCATTCTTGGAAGGAGTGCCTTGGTGGGAAGAGAAAGCTGCTGTGGTGACAGAGGAGCCATCTGCAGCCCCCAACACAGGACAATGGCCCTCCTCACACTGCTCTCACAGCCCACAGCCTTTCACTGTGCCATTCTGTCAAACGCCCCACTAATAAACCAGACCCGCAACAGTTCATCTGATCTGACACATCAGTGCTGTAAATATGCCTCCTTCCAACAACTGAACTTGCTATATGCAAGGACCACTGAGGATGACTGAGAGGTCACTAACCTGCAAGCCTGATGCCAGCCCTCAGCACCGGGGAGTTGATTCTCATGGGTGACCATGACAAAGCAAACTGAAACAGCCTGGCCAGCCATGATCTGAATGAGACAGTGGCTTGAAAGGAAAGCAAAACCACATGTGGCTCCAGAACTAAACACATCTCATAACAAATTACGTGTAAGCAAGCTAAATTCAAATTGCACTTGAATCTATGGGGAATCAAAATATAAAAAGTAAAGAGTTCAACAGTGCCTGAGGCTATCCTTTTTTGCTAAAGAAGTGTAATAAAGTGACAGTTTTGAACCAGCCACTTTTAATACCTCAGTGTTAGATTTCTTCAAGCTAAAAAACATTCTTTTAAGTATCTTTGCTGCATATAGTTTAGGTAGAAATTTTAATTCCAAAAGATCCCAAAGTATACTTCAAATTACATAGGATTTTTACCTTAAGAAGGGCTGAAACAGGGTAGTCCAGTTGACATTCTGGTGCTTTGCCTACAGAAGAGGAGTTGTGACTGCAAACACAGCCAAACACTTCTTCCAGTCATGAAGAGCTGAGTCCCATCGCTGGCCTCAGCAGATGGGAAACAGATCTTGTACAACAGCTGTTGGCCAGACTGAGACTCTCAGAGCAACTCCTCTCTCTGCAGCAGGCTCCTAAAAACCATGTCTCCTGCCCACCATACTGAGGCTGGACCACACCAAGCTAGGCATGAGCTTTACTGAACCACCCAGAATAGAGAACAGTCATCCAACCAAGAGGCATCTTTTCAGCAATATCATTTTCCTCCTAAATGTTTGAGTATTGTCAAAACCAAAGACTTCTCCTAGCTCACATAATTCTACATAGGAAAGGCAAACCCCGCCCATGGTGGACAGACCTACTTTCATAAGGCTTCTGCAACACCTCCTGAGATTTCACGATCCCATCTGAACACAGTGGCCACTACACAATGCTTGCCAGGAACACATTTCTCCTTACTCCATTTCACCTCCATGACCAGGAAATTGCAAAAACCTACTCCCCTCTCCATAAAGCACCTCCTACAATGAGACTCACCTCTCCACATGTAAGAAATTATCTATCTGTTTTTCTAGGTTTTATCTCACATGGTGTTTTCCCTGACTCTGAATCACAGCCCATGCTCCTGAGCTGGGGCAGGGGATGACTGAGAACTGCCAGTGCTGTAATAGCCACGGGGCAGTGGTCAATCACAAGCCTCTGCTCCCCAGTTCCTCTCCTGCCACACCAGAAAAAGGGCAGACCTGTCCATCCAAACATTAATTTACATCACTTGCACACCACTTTCTTTCCTAATGCTTTTTTCTTTACAAAATAGACTTAAAAACAGCCCAGAAGCAGTAGAGCAGAATGCTGCTCTGCCTGACAGCTAGCAAAGCAAACGGGTGATTTGCCTTTGGAAATAACACCATCTATTAACCAAAATCCATTTCTTGAGACCTGACTGACCATTTGCTAAAAGCAGTTTTATTGGTTTCTGGAGAGTTGTGCCCCCTTTATATCAGTATACCTCTAATGTCTAGGGCTAATATGAGGCCCTAGCCAGGAGAATGAGAGTAAATGGGGTTGATCCCTCTGCAGTGAGGAGGTCTGTCAGGATGCAGCTAGTGTAGTGAGAGTCTTTCCCTTGCATTTTGCATAATGGAGGACAGTATAGGTATCTGCAGATCATTTAATGAACATCATTCTAATTTCCATGGTGCACAAACTAACACTGGTGACACTTTTTAGCCAACGTATTGGTAATTGTGTGGAAATAGTTGCATCTATAGAATAATAAAAATATATGTAGCATAAATCCAAAAATATAACAGATGTCCTTCAGGAACACCTGTGTTCTTTGAAATGTAAGAAAATCCACCACCTCAGGTTTTCTTCACCATGCCAACCTGTACTTCACTCTGTCCAAGTACTGCTTTCCAAATCTGTCAATTTTCATAGTGATACTTCCTTATTTTTTCTGCAGGAGAGCCATTGTTAACTGCTGCAACTGATTCTTTGCCATACCCAAACCTGCCTTTTTTTAAAGCACAGTTCCAAGTTCAGCAGTGAAAAGGTAATAGGTTACTGAAAAAAATTCAAACCAAGCAAAAGTAGAAAAACATCTTAGACATCAATGGTTAACAAAGGCTAAAAATTATTTTCCATGATCTTTGCATTGACAGCAGGCAGCACAGACCTCTATTGTTTAAGAAACAGAAAATGTTTTGCATATTTGAGGTATAAATATTTGTACAAAACTTACACCATGATGCACCTTATCTTCTGCATGCAGTTTATAAGTTAACACAACACAGAAGAAATTAAATCTACAACAGGTTGTACCTTTATTTGGTGGAGTGGAACACTTTTCTTGATGCTTCCAAGCAATTCTGTGAAAGTAATCACTTTTCAGTTGTTTTAATTTTAATTACAGGATATTATGGCATTACTATCATGGAATTGCTGACTACAATGTTGTTTCAGGGCTATATGAAAAAGTATGGAGCTGATATATTTATCAGCTTTATTATTTTTCTCTCTTTTCATGCATTGTTGGCAGTCAGCCAGGTTACTGGATACAGTGCAATGCCAAGTACACAATGACTACAATGCCTATAGCTAAGAATTAAAATGTACCTTAACTTAGAACATAACTCTAGCTGCCTCACAATCAACAGTTTAAAAAGATTTCAAAGATTTTAAAATTCTATATTAGCATTCAAAGAAAAAAAAAGAAGAGAAAATGGTGGTACTCCTATAAATTTTGAAGAGCTAGTAAAATCAGGTCTGGCAGTTGAGAACTAGAGGTCTTTCAAGACAGAGCTCTAACTGGCAATATGTTTTTGATTTTCACACATTTGAGATTACCTTATTAAAACAAAAAAGGTGTCAAATATAACTATGCTGCTCTGCTTTCAGTGGTTTCAGCAGACAAGTTCACTTAGAAATAATTTGGTTCAAAACAATCATAATATTCATTTAGAAATTTAGAGGAACGTGTAAAGCACCTTTTTATCAAGGACTAAATGAAAAGATGTGACTATTCCAGGATAAGATGTCATTTCTCAATAAATAAAAACATAAAATAAAACCTAGAGAAACATGAGGACTACCAGAGGAGAATCTGACAGAAACTGTGCTCTTTCCTGCTGCAGTCCCCTTAAAAACCATAACTACCAAATGGCTATGAGTAACACCCTGCACAGGAGCTACCTCCCCACCTACAAGAACAGTACCCAGGAAACAAGACCAGAATACCTAAAAGGCCTCTTCTGCACAGGTGGCATGATCTGAGCGGCACAGCTGGTGTGTCGAAAGAGGAGTGTGTGCAGTCACTCTGGGCACCCTCTCAGCTGGGAGCCTGTTTGTATGTGTGCTGCTTTCTGATGGCCCCAAATACTCTAAATGTTTATATAACACCAGTAAGTAATAACCCATCTTCCAGTCACTGGAGGGTTCTAAGAAATGAAACAACTTCACCCTCTATCAAAGGTGAGACAGTCAGATAAAGTATCAGCAACATTAATTCTAAAACGAAAACAAATGCTCCAAAAGGAAGTACTCGCAAGACACCTTTTTATCTGCATTTCAGCTAGTCAGTTTTTCCATCTGTACAAGCTACAGTCTCACTTATTTGACCCATAAAACAATCCTAAGTATTTCAGATTCACATTTGCCACAGTAAGGTACGCATCCAAGCAGGGAGCTCGTGGCCATGCCTACACTAAAAGCTCAGTTTGCAGCTTAAGTAACTCCAGGTTCCAAGTTACCGGGATGCAGAAAGGGTGCCTGAGGAAAAGCACCATGCGAGTCCACCCGCTTACTGCCCGAGCAGCAGGTATGCTGTATTTCCAGCACGAGGGACTGTAAGACATTCGCTGCCAAGAACGGATAACCCCTCTGTGGGACAGAAAGCAGGGGGAATTATTAGGATGACTGAACTCACGCACAGGGCAAATTTCGCCCTGAGATGAGGCGGAAGAGTCTTAGTAAAGCACAGTGGTTACATGGATGTAAGGAAAGACTCAGAGAAGAAAGTCGCATAAAGAAGGAAATATTCAGCAATGTTGGCTTTCAAACGCATTTCACAGTCTGGGCAACAACCCCTCATGTTACACAAATTACATCAATTTTAAGCAAAGGTTTAAAAGGCAGCTTTTGTAATTGCTCCCGCTTACAGGTCCGTGTGACACCTCGACGTCGAGGAAGCGGTCCCTCCGCTCTTGTGGCGCCGCACACTTCTGAAGCCGCAAACAGCGGCCGCTGCGGTGGGCTCCGTGAACCGGCACCCCCCGAGACAGGGCCGTCCGGGGAGCGGACGCGGCTACCTGCGCTGCGGCAGCCCCGGTGGCAGCGCGGAGGAATGAACCAGCCCCTGTCCCTGCGAGGAGCGCCCACAGAATCGCTAGCCCCGGCTCCGCCTCACCTGCGTGTCCCGGCCGGCGCGAAAGAAGAGCTGGCGCCGGCGGCGCGGAGGGAGACGGAAGGAGTGAGGCAGAGGAGGGAGGCAGAGAGGCACCGCACTGCCCCGCTCCGGTTCGGGAAGGCACCTCCTCCTCCCGCCGAGCGCGGCTCTCCGCGGGGCAGCGGCGGAAGAAGCGGCGGGGGCGGCCCCTGCACAGGGTCCCCTCCCCTCCGGGTGCCCTACGCGCCCCGGGCAGGTGCCGAACGGCGAGAAGCTGAAGTAAGAAGGTGTTCCACGTCCGACAAACCCTGCGGGAGCTGCCCAGAATCGTGTTGAAGTACAAGAAAAAGGCAAATTACACAACTTGGAGCAGGCTGCAAACTTTCCCCCAAAATCTAGGTGCTTAGAACCAGCTGGCTTTAAATTGTGTGTAAGCATTGCTTTGGCGCAGACATTTCTCATTCCAAACAGCGGTGAGAGTGAGCACTCGCAGGGCTGCGGGGTGGGCTGTGGGGAGGCAGTGGGCACAGCACTCCCCCATCTCGAGTGGTCTGTGCACCCCAAGGCTGCTCCTCTTTAATGCATTTCACAGATCTGCTCTTGCCCCGGTGGCCCCCAGGGTGACAATGCCTTCCTTCATAATTATCCATATGTAACAGTCACATCCAGCCACCCCAAACCTCAGATACTGATCTACAGCCAGAATAATTGATGTGACTTTTTGTACACATCAGGTGCCTGGGTTGAACTTCAGGATCTGTAGTGAAATGTTACACAGGCTCTCTTTTTTACCTCTTTCTCTTGGCCCAGCCTGACCTATAGGAACTTGTCACTCTTCAAAACCTCATTGAGAGAAATGCCAAGTTCAGTGGAAATACATCTCTCACATTTGTGTCAGTCTAGAGGAAAGCAAGCAGGATCTATGCTGCTTACAAGCAAATTGTTCTGTTGAGACTGGTGTGTAATAGCTGCATCAACAGAGACTTCTTTCTGTTCAGTTTGGAGGAAATTACTTACAGTCTGTTTTCACTTGGGGGATTTCCTCCAGCTTGCGCTTTTGGCACTGTGGCCATGTGTCCCATGCCTGTCATGCTACCGCTGAGCCCCTGGAGTCACAGGCTGAATCCCCAGTGTGTGGGGCTGGTCTGGTATAAATACACAGGCAGCCTCTATGCAGCCACTTCATGATGACCAGTACCACCAGCCCTCTCTCATCACCCTCCCTCCCCTCCATACCCACACATTCGTGGTAGCACACGCTCAGGTGTCCATGCAGACCTTCTTACCCTCTGCCACTGGTGCAGTCAGTTTTGGAAAACAGGGAGCTACTGCTTCAGTTTTCAAGCAGTGGCAGTTAGAGCACTCCTTACCCTGCCTGCTGCTGCTGCAGCACAAGGAAAGGGCCATAAAACCAAACAGTTGCACAAGGAGGGACCTGAAATAGTTTTACCCCATCGGGTGCCATTTCTGAGCTCTGGAAAGAAGTGTTGTCTAGCAGAGAGTGATTGTGTGTTATGCTACAATATGACTTAACCAGCAACATTTACATCACTTCTGAGACTTCACTCCAGAGCTGGAGCAGCAATGGGATGGGCAGCAGAGCACATCTCTGTGGTCCAAAGCACATTCTGCTATTACCATGCAGAAGGTGTCCTTCTTATGACTACTGATCAGAGGTTAAACACTTTGATGTTGATTGGTCAATTAACAGAGCATTTGTGGTGGACTTGTGGATCACAAATTTGCTTTCAAGCTTTAAGGAGCTTGCAATTCTCAGTTCTAATAATGTTCTCTTTTCCTCTCCACCTTCTTGTACTGCAATGGCAGACAAAGACATCAGAAGGACAGTGGGATCAAAGCAGCTACAGGATGTCACTGCTCCAGAGGACAAGATTAGACCTCTGAGAGACTGAAGAGGGTTGGTCACTGCCTGAAGGCTGGGCTCAGACTAGCCATGCTTGCCTTGATTTATAACTGCTCTGGGCTGGACAGCAGCCATGAGAGCAAGGGAAAGAGCTCTGCAAAGATCAGGTGGCAGAGGATGAGGACATCCTTAGCAGCCTTCAGGAAGTTCTCAAAAGTATGCTGAGCACATGCATTGAGGAAAGGCTCAAATGGTCTCAAGAGTTTCTGGAAAAACTTTGGGAACTCTTTCCAAAAAAATGTGTAGAAAGCAGCACCCATTTTTCTGTGTGGCTTCTCATGGTTTGGTCAGTGAAGCATCTTTTGGATTTCCACTACACAGTTTTGGTTTCTCCTGGCCTTTATGCCTTAACTCTTGTTAAAGAGAGCACATGGCATGATTTGAATGTGAGAGACATGACAACCCCTGCACCGTGTCAGAGTTTCCAAAATTACTTGGGGAAGGAGTTTTCATTTTGCAAGGAGTGTTTTGTTTTCCTTCTGTGCTTCATAAATATCTAAAAATGTCATCAGCAGAGCTACTAGTATGTTTTGATCTAATGTATTTAAAAAGCAAAAGTACTGTTCAAATATTATGCTTCCTTTATGCTTCTGGCTTACAGCCATGAGGGGACTGAACTTTCTGTTCAGGGACACGTTTGGGGTTCATGATTTTTTTAAAAGTTCATTTTACAGAAAGAGCAGCAAGTTGGAACCATAAATTATTTAATTTCTCTAAAATTTTACATTTAGAACTATTATGCAAGCTTGGGGAATGCAAAAAGGTGGGGATATTTCAGGGCTTTGAGTCTATTTGCCAAAGAGCTTGGTGTCACTTGCTGTTTCCATTTTAGAAGTTAAGGCCCCCGGTGGGCTGGGGTGGCATGGCATCCATCTCTGGACTTCGGGGATCAGATCATTTATTGATTGAGCATTTTCTTTGGTAAGTCCCTGGGGACTCAGTGAACTGAAATGCCATAGTCATGTCTCTCTTTTGGATTAAAGGCACTCAGGTCCCAGAGTAGTTGATTTTGCTCCACTACAAAGGAAGGTATAGCAGTGAAGAGTTCTTGTGGCAGACCACCCCTCTCTAGGAGGAAGTCTCCACTTTCAGAAAGACTGAGGCTTATGAAATTTCAAGCTCACATATAGTGTAAAGTACCAAAGAGTGAAAGAAAAAAAATCATGATTTGGATGGCAGCTTTAATAGACTGTATTTTCCAGAAGCTATTCACCTATTGATGCTTCATCATCTCATAGTTCATACCTGTCCTCTCTTTGAAGCCAGTGTTGTTCTTTTGGGTGAGCTCTTGAGTTCAAAAAGCCACTCTGTGCAATCCTTCAGGTCAGAGAGAGGCACCCCTGCCAGTTCCTTGGTCACAGAAAGGCTCTTCCTCTTTTTCTTTCATGCCTGTCAAATGCTCTTCAACCCTTCTTCATTTCCCAGAGGCTTCTGTGAATTCAGTTACTGGGCATTTCCTTTGTTTATTTCTCTTCCCTCCCTTGCTGTGGGCAGAGATAACAAACAAGAGTTTTTCTCACTCTTAAGAGGGAACCCTGTGAATAAGAGAAAAATTACAGTAATTCTTCATTGTCTGGTTTACCTATCCACAAATGTGCTGGTTTTCCTTTCCCCAGAACTTTGTACCAGTTTTGAGAGATTTTGGGAGTGCTGAAAGTAACTCTAAACAGTGGACTGCAATACAGATCCACCATAAAATATTCTTTCTTGTAGTCAATATTGTCTTGAAAGTGGATGGAAAGCCAGCGACATAACTGAAAACCACAGGGACAGTATTTGAATATAATTTGATTAGGACAAGAGAAAGCAGGTACCAGAGAAGTCATGGGCTCTCTGGCAGCCCAGCTAGCAAAGGGAGCTGTGGATTTCTAGTGGACAATTTGAGCATGTTTTGGGGAAATTTTAACTGGGAGCATTGAGTGGGCGCATCCTGATGTCATATTTCATTACACAATCACAGTGTTTCCTCTGCTTCCTTCCCCACTCATCTACTTCCTCATTCACAAAGGATGAACTTTATGAAATTATCAATTCTTCAGTCTTCTCCTTTACATATTTCAAAGGCACCCCTACACTTTCTTTTTCTGTGTATTTTTTGGAGCTTAGTTTGAGGTAATATTTGATATATTAATAGGACTTTCTGTGGCATCTATCACTACAAATGAGTGGAATGGATTATCCCCAGCTTATGAGAGAGATGGTGCAAAGAGTGTACTATAAAGGTCTATGAAATCTTGAATGGACTACAAAGGGTGAATCTGCTCTTCGCTGTCTCTTCTGTTTCAAGACCTAGAGGTTATCCAGTGAAGCTGGTAAGAACTAGATTGAAATCAAACAAAAGGACATGGTTCACCATGAAGCAGCTGAAAGATGTGAGGAACTTTTTAATTTTTTAAGTTTGTTATAGATGAAGCAGATCAGATAGGTTTCAAGATAGACACTTGGAAGATGGATCTAGAGAATAACAAGACAGATGCAACAGACCTGGGAAGCCTTCTGACACAGAGCCTTAAGGAATCCTTGTGTGAAGGTGTCATAAAGGCTTGCCCTGTTCTTGCTTTATCCTTGTCATCCATCTGTGCTCACTATAGAAGGCAGGATGCTGGGCTGGATGGATCCTACCTTTCACAGATATAAAAAGATAAATGCAATTTTAGAACAGACCTGTGAATTATTGCAGCAATATTTATTTCATGTCCACAAGCCATCACAAGATCATCTTAGCACTTTCTCTACCATCAATTAATCTGCACCTTGCACAGCCTATCCACTAAGGGCAATCAGCCTTCTCGGTTCCTCCAAAGCTTTTACTGCTGAAATAGGTTGAAATTCATTAAAAGTTGAGAGTGAGATAAAAGCAGCTGGATCTTCCACCAAGGCCCCGACTCAGCTGTGACATTTAAGAGGCACTGCATATCTTTGAGGGAATACACATTTCCTATACAGAGAGGGATGTATTTTCCAGTGCCAAATACAAAAACTTGTAACTGTCGTGTTTCAATGAGTCTGTGCATAAATCTCTAATACAGCTCTGCTTCAGGATATATGATTACCAGCCTGGTCCAGAAGTGAAAACTAGAAACATAAGAAGTACTGTAATTTTTCACTGGCAAGTTCCATCTTCATGATCATCAAAAAGACAAGGACATATGTCATCTGGCCTAGTCTTTGAGGGGATATTTTTGTTTAATTTTTTCATCCCATCATGCTCTGAGGACCCAGTGGTCACAAAGTCAAAATATGAACAGGCCCAGATACAACATCCACATGAATACATCAAGCAGCATGGTGATCAGGGAGTTTCTGTATTCAAATGCACAAAATTAAATTGCAGTTCTGACTTCTCTCTCTGCCTCACGTTGGGCACCAAAAGATGTGCTGGTTTAAAAGTAAACCAGTAGGAGAAATGAACCCAACTCAAAAAGAGATTACGAGTCAGAGTTACAATTCAATGAAAAGATTAGAATAAATATAATGACACAGAGAAAAAATTGGTTTCAACTCATAAAACCCAGATGTACCCAGAGCACCTGGGGGCACAAGCAGAATGGTATTCATTAGCCCCTGTGCTGAGCACCACATGGTAGGATGACGGTCGCAGTCTGGTCAAGAGAGGCAGTTCAGCCCTGTTTGGGCTCCGGATTTCCTCTGGGTCCAACGAGTGGTACCCAAAACCCCAGGATTATACATGTTAACATTCAGGGGTGATTTAACTCTGTGAGTCATGGGATATTTTTGGAATCTTTGATGCCCCATTAGCAGACATGCCCCCTCAGACTGGGTGCTAAGGTGCTAATGCACCGGAGGGGAGTTATCGTAGCTGAGCCATCAGTGTACAGACAGGAACACTTCCCTATCTCACAGGGTCCTTTAACACCCAGCTTGAGCCTGAGGGGTCAGGTGTGCCGTGGGCAGCTGCTGCAAATGGTCCATTGTTAACAGTTCATGAGAAATTACACAGAGGGTGTAGAATACACAGTTTTGGTTTCACCCACACAGCGATAAGCTGGTCTTAGCCACTGTAACTAGGACACCAAGAAGGCCAATGGGGCATCCTGGCCTATATCACAAACAGTGTGCCCAGCAGGACCAGAGAAATGATTGTTCTGCTGTACTCAGAACTGCTGAGGCTGCGCCTCAAGTTCTGTGTCTGGGCCCCTTACTTCAAAAAGGACATTGAGGTGTTGGAGCAAGTCCAGAGAAGGGCAACGGAGCAGGTGAAGGGTCTGGAGGTTAAATCCTATGAGGAGCAGCTGAGGGACCTGGGGTTATTTAGCCTGGAGAAAAGAAGGCTCAGGGGGGACCTTACTACTCTCTACAACTATCTGAAAGGCGGTTGTAGCAAGGTGGGTATCAGTCTCTTCTCCCAGGCAACAAGTGAGAGGACAAGAGGACATTGAAGTTCTTTGCCCATACTGGTACAAAGAATAGCTATCTAAAAAGGCAAGGATGTAGACTAGGTTGTTGGGTTGCTCAAGTCTGGTGGTCTTCGGCTTGTGATCCCTGGGCCTCTAGATACTTCTCAAAGGACCCACAAGAGGTAACCAAGAAGGACTACACTTAATTCAGTAGGATTCACTCACTAAGGATCTTAAGATCGGAAAACCACAGCGCTGTCAGCTCGTGGAGGCAGAGTGGATTATCTGCAGCATTCAGCTACCAGGAGCCATGGGCAAAAATTGTGGCTAGGTGACACTGCAGCGCAGCCTCAGAGACTGTGATAGCATGTGTGGTTTAGAAGCCGCATGTGCTGCTGCTAAGGAAACAGCAAGCCTGCTTGAAGAGAGAGTTCTTAGGGTTCAAAAGCAAGTTTAGCCTTCAGATACAGGTGGTAAGCTGTATACTGGGTTTGGGTGTTACAGTGAACAGAATCTGAACTCAGCAAAACTGGAATTTTACATCTGACTTTAGTGGAGTTACACCAAATTTATAGCAAAAACACTTAAAGAAGGTTTTGTGTCAGGATGTGGTCTATTTAGCTAGAACATACTATGGAAAAGTAGGTGTCAATGTGCAATTTTAGCTTGTATGTAAAGCATCATGTTAAGACTGTGTAAGGTTAGAACACAAAGCAAAAATATTCCTCCATTTCCGAGAGGTTTGTGTGTTACATAACCATGTTACACTGATTTCATTAGAAAAAGTATCTGAATTTCACTGATTGGAAGACTGCTATGACAAAACCCTAATCTCCAAGAGTTCAGATTCTGATTGTGGCAACATTAGTGTAGATACATTCCTAGTTAAATTATTCTGAATTTACACATAGGCCAGATGAGGGCTTTGCTTATGAACTTTTAGTGTATTTGGGATTCCCTTACACAATTGCAAAATAAAACATATCATGCATCTAGTTGATTATGTAAGCCCACTTCAACAAATGCAATCAGTAGCATGACAGCAGCCTTCAGGCCAAGCATTTTGCCACACGACCTCAACTTATGCCCTTATCAGGCTTGCACCTTAGTAGTGATAATTCTAAATGTACTATGATAATCGCCTACATGAACTTATTTTAGAGTGAACTTGACATCCTACACTCACCCTAAACCCCATTTTTTCAGTCTTCATTGACAGACATTAATGTCACAAACTTTCAAAACGGAGAATTGCAGCAAGTAGCATATGTTTTGTTATTAAATAATTAGTAGCTTCATGTTAAAAGGTATTATTTAACTGATTATCACTTCTCAAGTTATATTTACCAATCAAATAAAGTACAGACAGAAAATACAACTTTTTTTTTTCCCTAATTCAACCCCTGTGAATTTTCTTTGCTGTGACCAAAGTTGAGTGGAGATGAATGTTGCATCCTTTGCAATGTCATATCCACAACTATGGTCTTGCTGAAAACAATTGTCTTCATTGACTCTAAAAGCTCTTAATATTGAAGCATAGGGACAATTAGGGAGGCTCAAGTAATATAAAGAGGGAAGTTCCCCTTCATAATTCATTCCTGTTTCCTTGAAATCTCCTGAAGCTGAAGGCCAGCATTCTAACAATTTTTCAGGTTCAACGTGGTCTGCAAATATGGTGTTTAATAGGTGTATGTATGTGCACTCAATTTGTTATGCATCTAATGAAAGACAAGTTAAAACAGTGCAATATGACTCATCACTTTGAACTGCAGAAACATGGCTATATGAACAAAGACAATAATCCTACCCTTCCCAAATTAGTACCCCTCTATGCTTCATTGGATTTCATCGTAAATTCAGTATTTTCAGAGAACTGTGTAGCTATCACTGCTCAGATGCTTAATTCCTAGAAAAAAATCAATTGTGAAGAGCACTAAAGGCATATTTAAAAAAATAATAATAACAACGACATTCTTTGAAAAAACCTTAATGTTTTCCTCAAAATTTTCTTGCCAAAATGCTTATGAGAAGGGAAGAAGTCTGTAAGTCTCTTGCCATCACGTGTTTCTTTGTTCTAATGTCACAGTAAGAGATGCCAGTGCCATGACCGTAAGTGGGCTGACACATTACTATCTAGCCTCACATTTGGCTTGCAAACAATACTAGGAACTGAGCCCATAGAAAATATTTCACTCTCACCAGCCTGACACATTGTTTGAGATGGGAAATTGAGACAAACTGCTACATTCTTGGTTAAAAATAAGAGGCCTTTGAATTTTCTCTCTAGTATGAACTTTCCAGCATGAGTTGACTTTTGTCATTTTGGCACATCTTTTGAGGTCTGAATATAGCTTAGCTTTTATGTGAGGCTTTCTGTACTTAAAGAATTGTGCAGCAGTGGAACAGGTTCAGACCTGCTAATAAAAGAAGTGCAAAATATGTCTTATTGAACCAGATACCAGTGTCTTGCCATGCCCTAAAATAGGGCTTGGTTGTGAGGTGGGCAAGATGCCTCAACCCAAGACAGCTCCCTTCTCCTGGAGGAAGCATAATTGTGGTTCATATTTAGCTCTAGAGCACCACTGATTGCAGCCACACCTGGGCTGAATCTGTCCCATATATTTTGATTTTGCATCCTCCACAAATTCCTCACAATGAATGACTCAGCCTTTCCACCAAGCAACAAAGGCATTTAGAAGTTCACAGCTCCCTGGTACACTCCAAAGATTGTTTCAAGCTGAAAATTATAAAATTGGTTAAATTGCACATGTACAAAGTACAATACTGCAAGGGACCAGGGATATTTACAGAGAAGGATTCGTACAGAAGGCAACTTGTGCTGTTCTTGTTATTGTCAAGCCCTCAATAAAGAGATTTTCCATGACGGTAACTGCTTTTTCAGATTTTAGTTCTTCATTTTAATTTTGGTAGAGAAATACAGATGTTTAAAAGTGTTATAAATTTGGTATTCTACCTGGCAACAAGGTAGAATGGTTCTATTGCTATGTTACCTACCATATTCTAATACCTCAGCTTAGCATTTTGATTGAAGTCAAATTCATACATACATACATATATATATATATATATATATATATATATATATGAGAAATGGACATTTGCAATGTGGTATATTTACTGGCACACTCCTAATTATTGCATGCATGAACAAAACCCAACACTCAATCTTATAAGTTTGCAACTTACCTGAATTACAGAGGGACCTGATGAATCCTGATGCTGCAAGCTTTTAATTCCCACTGCTAACAGGAGTAAATAGGGAGTATGAGATAAGTTTTTGGTTATAGCATAGCACTAATGTATTGCTTGTTAATGTATTGCTTGCACTGGGAATGTTCAGATGGTGTAGATTTGCAACTTAAATGTAGAGGAAGCTAGAAAATTTCTTTGTGGGGCAGTGTTCTTTGACTTTCGTAGTTCTTCCATCCCAGTGTTAACCATTGTTGCTCTGTGAAACCACATCTAATTTCATCTGGTTGAGCTAAATAAGACACTTTCTGGCCTATACTGAAACTATTGATATTTCCTTGGTCATTTTAAGGCTCTTTTCCCTGAACTTTCTCTGAGCATGTATAATCTTTCTTCACTGTGACAGACTTGTTCTGAGTACTTTCCATAAGGTCTCAGCTTAGACAGTTGCATAAATGTTTCCAGCCAGGCTTTTCTCTTCCTGTTTATTCAGTAGCTGATGAATGTGTAGTTACTAAAGAAATTCTTCCTAGTCTCTTAAGGCCCTTGTCTTTACTGCCTTAGACTCCTGTTAATTGAGACCTTTTTTAATGGCAGTTCAGTCCTACTGTGCATGCTAGATATCTTCTTTCTGTCACCAGTGCATTTGATTAATTATTTATTTTCTTTGGATATAATCAATAACAGAAATGACAAATGCAGCCAGTACCTAATCCACAGTTACAGAAATCATCCCCTATTGCTTGAGTGCTATCATGTAAGTACAGCCATTGCTGTTGCTCTTCAGCTGGTTTTTACCCTCTGATTTTCCTGCATCATCACACTGATTTCTACATAACAACATGCCAGTCACTTTACTGAAATCTGTATGTATTTGCTTTACTGCAATTTCATTCTCTAAAAACATTGTGTATTTTAGCAAAGAAAAATAGTAAGTTTATTTGGCACAATCTATCTTTGGTAACTATATCTACAATTTTTATCTATTTTCATATTTCTATTTCTTTCACAAAATGTTGAGTCCTTGTAGACAGTTGAAATCATCCTAGTACATTTCCGTGCATCACTTTTTTCCTTAAATACTACTACTTCATTTTTCATTCCTTTAATTATATAGTATTACTGTCTTAGTAAATGCATTAAAACTCTTACCACTGCATTTATTATTTCTCCTTGAGAGCTGAGCTTTTTGCCCTTCAGTTCCACCTTGCACACAACAATTTCTTTCCACACCCATTCTCATGAACATCTTTGGTTTCACCTGTGTGTGCTGCAACATTATCATTACTCATGCTGAGCCAAATAATCAGGTAGTTTGGGGTGGGGCCTAGATTACCTTTAATTGCAACCACATCTGTGATTTATAAGGTATCTACTTTTTTTTTTGTTTATATGGCCAAGGTACCTTTTACTATTTGCCTGAATTTCTTTGCTGTTGCAGTCATTATTGAAAAGAAAAAAAACACAGTCTGCTTTGTTGTGATAATATTAGGAGGTAAGCAAAGAATTTAATAGGGAAATAATGGAATAAATTTGTTCTGAATTGTTTTACACCAAACAGTTCATCAAGATCCACCTACAGCTAGAGGGGGTGAATCTCTGCATCCAGCCTACTGACTTGTAGTGAGTGACCTGTCATTTCAAGATCAGAGTATTTTCCTTTGACTTTGCTGAGACCCTTCATGAGAAGGCTATTTGTCTGCAACCCCTTCCAGGGTTTTCCTGACTACTTCCTGCATAGCTTGCTCTTATAATCCATTGTGGTTTCTAAACAATATTTTCCCAATTTGCCTCTCATTCACATACCCTGTAATATTGCACTGGGAAACCTAATGATGGTGGTTCTTCTGGACTTTAGCTAAAAGGTATGTGCCTAATTGGACACTGAGAAACATGCTCGAGGAAACAAATTAATTTTAATTTTCTTTTGGTTTCCCTGCAGGGTCTTTCCTTTTGCTTAGCCTTCCTGACAGAGGCCACAGTGGCTAATTCAATTCCTCCCTGGGGTTAGTTGGATTCTTTGAGCAGGAGACCACAGAGGGACCATTTTATTCAGTTCTATGCATTATTTATCATTTTACCACTGTAGGGTAAAATCAGCCCTCATCTTATATATTAAAAAAATTACCATGCAAGAATCCAGAAGAAAATATGACACTCAGACAACAAATAGTATTGGTCTTGAAGAAAGCAGATCAGTAAGTGATGGGACTGGTTGCACCATATGATTTACTTCACAGCATTCTCCAAATACAAAGAACTTCTTCCACCGTGGAATGACCAAAATCTGGGCAGGAAGCTGTCAGTGCAGAGGTCAGAGCGTGCACGTGCTTGTGCTATCTCCCCACTGCACAGGTACAGCAAGAGCTGTCCTACTAGGAACTCTCTGTACACATTTGTACCCTCTCTGAGACACCTCCTCAGGAGTGAGCCCTGGGCCACCAGAACGGTGACCGAGCTCTTTTGACCTCAAGTCGTCTGGAAGAGGCTGGCAAGAACCCTGGTGCACCACCGTGGGAAGGCTCTTTGGATGTGCTTGATTACGACGCAGACACAACGTGTTGTCACTAGATGGCGATGGATGCCTTCGGTACTGTGCAGAACAGCCAAATGCTTTCCCCAAACAGAGAACAGGGAAAGGAAGGGGGAAAAAAAGAGCTAAAGTTGCATTACGATGTAGTTTTTAACAATACAGTGATACGGTACTTCTCAAATCATATACTCCCGTTTTTCTCCAGATTCAAGTACCAAGGTAATAGCACAGATTTTTTTGGTAATTCCTTTGTTTGCATACAGTAGTTCTATTACTCCAACCACCTTTAAAAATGATCACACATCTTCCTTTCTGGATTGCAAACCTTAATTACTTTTGTCAGTATTAGCATATTGTCGTCAGATAAAAGCAGTCTTGTTAAACACAAGCCATTAATAAATTGCTGACTTTTTAATTACTTTGCATTCTGAAGAGGATTCAGTGCTTTTTCCTGCTTAAAAAGGTGCAGAGGGAAAACTGTCTTAAGAACTTGAGTGCAATAAAGTCTTTTTCCTTCCAGTGTTGGTTTGTTAGTAAAGGCATGTTGAAAGAGTTCTCAGCAAATTTAGAAACACTTTTTTGAATGATAGAAGAGAAGATTACTTCATACAGGTGGAGACATATAAGGTTTCACTCATGTTACCCAAGTGAATGAAATCACTGCACTCTGCAAATTAGCATAAATCATGAATCTTCTTGACAACAAAATATCCTTTCCCAATGTTCTGAGACACTTCAGTTTCAACACAGCATTTTAACTATGTTGAGCTCAGCAGTTTTCTAAAGAGCAACTAAGCTACGTCCAAGTGATTGTTAAACATGAAATACTAGTATCCAACTCCATGACAAAACTGACCTAGCAATGTTTAATGAACTATACATGCAGATATGCAAAAAAAATGGAAGGAGCAAAAGATGCTAAACCTGTGGAAGGTACTCAGATACCATTGTGGTGAGCTTACTGTGACTATTCAAGTGTTATGTGGGGTGTTTGCAGTGATCATGGCCCAGAAGGTGGTGGTCAGTAGCCTGAAATCTAGTTGGAGGTTGGTGACTAGTGCTGTACCCAGGGGTCAATACTGGGTCTCATCCTGTTCAATGTCTCCATTAATGACATGGATGATGGGGCAGAGTGCCTTCAGCAAGTATGCTGATGACACCAAACTGGGAGGAGTGGCTGATACACCAGAGGGTCATCCAGAGGGACCTTGACTGGCTGGAGAACCTCGAAAACTTCAATCAGGAGAAGTGCAAATCAGAAGAAGTCCTGCAGCTTGGGAGGAACAACTCCCTGTACTAGTATATGCTGGGAGCCACCCAGCTGGAAAGCAGATTGGCAGAAAAGGGACTGAGGGTCCTGGGGTGAAAACCAAGTTGAAGAAGAGCCAGCAGCAAGTCCTTGCCGTGAAGAAGGCCATTGGTATCCTGGTCTGTGTTAGACAAAGTATTGTCAGCCCGCTAAGGGTGGTGATTATTCTCTCCTACTCAGAAGCCCAGATGAGAGGCCACACCTGGAGTCCTGTGTGCAGTTCTGGGCTCCCCAGTTGAAGAGACCTGGACATACCAGAGACAGTCCAGCCACAGAGATGAAGGGCCTGGAGCCTTCCACCTGTGAGGAAAACCTGAGAGCCGAGACCATTTAGCCTAGAGAAGAGAAGGTACAGAGGGTGGATCTTACCAGTATATATAAATGCCTGAAGGGAGGGTGCAAAGAGGAGAGAGACAGGCTACTTCCAGCAGTGCCAAGTGACAAGACAAGAGGAAGTGGGAACAAACTGAAATACAGGAGGCTTCACTTGAACATCAGGAAACAATTTTTTTTTTACTGTGAGGATGACTGAGCACAGACACAGGATGCCCAGCAAGGTTGTGGAGTCTCCATCCTTGGAGATACTCAGAAGCTGACTGGACGTGGTAGACTAGGCTTTGCTTGAGCAGGAGGCTTGAACCAGATGACCTTCAGACGTCCCTTCCAACCTCAGCCAGTCTGTGATTCTGTGATAGGAAATATTTATTACAATGATAACATTTCAAAAGAATCATCAGTAAATTAATTATAAAAATTATAAAGGTTGAAGTACATACATGTTCATACATTTTCTAGCCACGTGGTATGGCATGAATACCAGTGTCCTTAGCAATCTGTAAAGTATTCTAGAACTGCTCTGGCTCCAGAGCATAAAATTCAGGTTTTAAGAAGGTAGTGGTCAAAATGTTAACATCTTTTCTTTCTGAAGAACAGGCATAAAAATTCATGCCAGAAAGCTACATTTTATACTAGATGATACCAAAGATAGAGGTACTTTCAACAGTAGAACTTACCTGGAATTTTGCCTGCCCTTCAGGTAGGCTTGTAATTTGGTAAGAAAACCAATGTACTGATTGTGGGTCTCTCATCCATGATACTGTCAACAGTAAATACCCTTTAAAATTTTTTGTAAATACTTTTAAGTGTACTTATGCACAGATGCCTTTCTACAGCTCACTGCTGTTTGCAGTTTCTAGAAGAGAGGTATTGAAGATATGTGCAGAGACACTGACTGTATTTTTGAGTTTCCAAACAACCAAAGTCAAATCTAAAGGGCTAAATGTGTTGTCTCATGACTGATGAGGCCAGATATACTCAAAGATATCTTTTACAAATAACTGAAGTTACAATGTTGATCTTTTTAGTAGAACCAGACAAACAGTTTTGACATTAATCCTGATAAGGACATATTATGACAGGGGCATACTTCTTCCACGCTGTATTCAATGTCTGCACATACTATACAGTAAAATGACAAATGATACTTTCTATTCTGTCAAAGGTTTAGATAAACGCTGCCTAACACAAACATGTGTGGGCCTGCTGAACACCTCCTCTGAGAAGTCTGGCAGGCAACAACCCTTCTACAGGAGAATAAACAAAGCTGCTTAAAAAACAGTCTAGTTTTCCAGTCCTGAAGTATTTGCTACAAATGTTAACTTCTCACCATTCATCTGCCCATCTGCATATACTATTCACCCTGAGGGATCATTCTCCCAGGTGATAAGTGAAATAAAAGTTTCAAAGTCAGAAAGTGTTGCCAGATGTAAAGACAATTCAGCAAATCTCTGCCATTCGAAACTAACCACAGGGCTGTCTGCGCTGGAAAGCTCAAAGGCCATCAAAACAAGGCTTCTAGTGGCCTTTTTCTAGGCATCACTTGTCAGAGGTATGGATGCTGAATTATTTGAGTGATATGGAAGCCTTGCTTAGGCTTCTTTTCCTTTGGAGGGAATGGTCCTCATTTCCTCTCACCACATGAGTTAAGAACCTGCCTTAGTTCTCTGCCTTGAGTCGGAGAAGAGAAGCACACATGCAGGTCCTGAGAACTGGAAAATGCTGAAGAAAGGCTGTTTTTCCCTTCCCTGTGTTTGTGTGTGGAAAAGACAGTATGGGTGCAAATTGCAACTGTTCAAAAAGAAAATCTGCAACAGATCTAATTTCATATGCAGAGGTATTTCTCTTGCTCTTGTGACACAGTGAAAAGGTTTCATTTTTGTGGCATTACAATCAATTAATGTTATTTGTGTATAGACACCCAGGGGGCCTCTGCTTGGGTGTGGTCTCTCACATCTGGCCAGTGCAAGCTTGGAATCTGATGACTGAGAAGCTCATGGGAGCCTGTTATTGACCTGATATTTAATAGGAAGCTTCTGGCCCAAGCCTTGCTGCTCCTCAGTTCCCAGAACATGAGAAGGACATTTGCAGCACAAGAATGAATGAGAAAGTAGGATCATGGTCCTTGCTATTTAAGCACAGACTATGGTGACTATTAAGCAGTGACTTCCTTTGCCCATCTCAATTGTCCTTATTCTTTGTAGAAACAGCAGATGATTCAGCCGTTTCACGTTCCTCCCTCCTCAGGCACACACCTACGGGGAGTGTATCTAGTACGGAGAAAAAATTGCTAGAGCTGCTGGCAGCAAAGTAATGGTGTCAGCAGGGGGCAAAAAGTTGGAGTAGGGAATCTGGGGGACAGACAGACCATAAAATGGACTGGGAAAAGAAGAAGGGAGAAGGAAGAAAAAGGAGAGGAAAGATGCAGGCAGCCCACTGACCACTGAGAGCTCTCAGAGCTGCCCCCATGACATCACAGAAGAGACCCTTAAACATGACATAATCACCACAAACAGCTGCAGTTTGGCAGCAGCTCCCAGGAGCCTGGGGCTGTTTCTGTCCTGTCCTTCTCCACACTGCATATGTATGTCTCCTGGCAGAGCCCTTTGACACAGCCCCACTTCACACTCTGTCACACTCCCAACTTCAGCCACCAGTCCTATCCTGATCCCAACAGCTGCAGGACAGAAAGGATTAAACTCCTATTGCTACTATAAGAGCATGATTACTGCAAGTGCATGAAGGTTTATTGTGCTATTGACTTTTGGTCTGAGAAAGAATAAAGAAGAATAAGAAAACTATATTGTATGGCTCTGCTATAAATGTTCTAATTTGGAATAAACTTCCCTGCAAAGGTTAAGATGCACTAACCACTGAATTGTCAGCAGTATCACTGAAAGTGTCGTTGTCACAGAAGATCCTTATTGTCTGAAACCTTCATAATGTTTTGCTTGCCTTCTGGACGACTCTAAGTTGTGTTAATAAAGTAACTGTGCTCACAGAATATATCTGAATTCCCTTTAAGGCACTTTACCCTGTACCAAATTATACAGACCTAAAAAAGAATGAGCTGGATTTACAGACCAGTCTTCCAGAGTTGCTATTCATGGTTATTAATGTGGTGTCAGTGAGCAGAGTACCAAAGGTCTCAGCTTATGGATCAAAACTGTTTAGTAGTTTTACAGCTGTGAGAATTACACAAAATCTGTGGCAAAGTCTGCTGCTGATTAAAAGGTTTGTTTTGCTTGCAGATAATGAAGACAGATTACCGTAAGAGTTAATTTAAATTGCTTTATAAAAAGATACCAGCCCAGCAGTATTTTAATACAGTCAAATATTTAAGGTGATATTAGTTTGGGGAAACAATGACATAAATTGTACTTATGAATCAAAGGCCTGGATTCTGGTGACGACCTAACAGTAACAGTGGATAACCACCACAGCATAACCTCTCTAATAATGCTGTACATACAGAGAATGTAATCTTTGAATGTATAAGGGAAGAGTATTGCATAAGGCAAGGAAGTGATCCCAGCCTTGTCCCCATACATAAGGATGCTGTAGACTCAAGCCTGGCAGCTTCAACACTCCAACAGTCTGTGCACCATACCTAACACAACACAAATCATGTGACATTTACTGTCCCAAAGCTTTGCACCTTCTCAGCACATCTCACAGGTCTGAGTGCCTCCATCTCGTTTCCTTTTTTTCCTTCTTGAGCCTGGTAAATGCAACTCACTGCAGTGTTATCCCCTGCAGACTCCAGCCCTTCTTTGGCCCCCTCGATGATTTCTTCCTCTTGCCAGCAAGTGCAGACTCCAAAATTAAGCCATTCAGGAGGCAGAGCTTGGGAAGAGAAAAAAAATGTGAAAGGATATCACTAAGGGCACTGTCTTTCAGTGGCATCTGGAAGTGGGACACAGAGCATTCCCACAATGCCTGCAGATGAAGCTTGGAAAGACAGCATATCCCAAGGCACAAAGATGCCCCAGGCAAATGGAGAAGAGGCAGTGGGCAGAAATTGATGCACAGAAGTTCCACCTGAACACGAGGAAGGACTTCTTTACTGTGTGAGTGGGCATGCACTGGCACAGATTGCCTGGAGAGGTTGTGGACTCACATTCAGGCACTGTCTGGATGCAATGCTGTGCCATGTGCTCCAGGTTGGCCCTGCTTGAGCAGAGAGCTTGGACCTGATGACCCACTGTGGTCCCTTTCCACACTACCTATTCTTTAACTCTGTGACAAATCTCTCAGACTCCCTAATTCCTTAAACCCAAAGGTGTAAGTGTGTTGCTATAGATGGCACGGTGATGACAATTTTTAGATCAATTTGCCTTTCTTTACACAACATGAGAGGCTCAAAGGATATTCAGTTCATATGTCTGCCTCAGTACAGACCCAACACCACCACCAAAGCCTTGGACAGGGCACACATCTCGTATCCTTTAGAGGCTTTGAACACTTTGAGAAGGTATCCCGGGGCCTCCCGTACAACTCCTGTCTGGAATTCGCAACCCCAAAGCACGGCAGGCCAGGCCAGGCCAGGCCGTTCCCGCAGGAGCGCGGCTGCTGGAGGAGCTCCTCAGACGGCGCCAGGAGGGGCCGACGCACAGCCTGTCCTGCCGGAACCCCAAACCACCGCCGCGTTCCGTCCCGGGAGAGCCGGTTCGGGAAGCGGCGGTTCGTGGTCGCCGCACGGGGGCGGTGCCGATGGCGGCGGCAGCGGCCGGATGTGCGTCCCGCGCCCCGCCCCGCCCCGGCCCGCCCCGCCGGAGCCCAGCCGCGTAGACGGGGCGGCGCGGCCGCCTGAGCCCGCGCAGCCGCCGCTGTGCCGGCGGGCGCCATGGAGGACGTCGGCTCGGGCGTGAACGCGGACGCGGAGGTGCGGAAGCTGCAGGAGCTGGTGAAGAAGCTGGAGAAGCAGAACGAGCAGCTCCGCAGCCGCCACGGCGCCCTGCCCGCCGCTCCCGCCAGCCCCAAGCGCCTGCCGAGCGCCGGGCCCTCCCCGCCACCCCCCGGCGCCTCCCCGGCGCCCGACGGCCGCTGCCTCAGCCCCCGCGCCGCCGCCCGGCGCTCTCCCCCCGAGGAGCCCGGCGGCGAGGGTGGCAGCGGCCTGCTGGACGAGGCGGCGGTGCTGAGGCCGGAGGAGCTGGAGCGGCTGGCTGGCTGCGATGAGGACGAGACCGGCTGGTGAGGAGGCGGCCGCGGTGCGGGTGGGGCTGCGCCGTGCCCGGGGGAAGGGGCCGCTCCAGTCGCGTGCCTGGGCATGGAGGGGTCTCGGGGCTTTGTGTGCGGAGCAGCCTCGCCCTCTGCGCTGGGTGAGGGGATTAATTAGGCCTGCGAGACCTACTGTAGCCTGCCGGGGAAGGGTGTTTTGTCTCTGCACATCGCGCCGCGGCTCCAGCTCGGCCGCGGTGGGAGCTCCAGCGAGGCGCCCAGTGCTGCCACAGGACCCGCCGTCAGTGTTTCCGAGAGTTCAGAAGGTGTGGAGAAGGCGTTGGGAAACTTGTGGGAAGTTTCTGAGGTAGTTCAGAATTAACCCACAGGTACTGTTACACTTCAAACGTACATCAGGCGTGTTTTATGCCTTGGCTGCTTTCCGTTGTGAAGGCAGCAAACGTAACACACTTTTTCATGTTATAAACGTGCTTCCCTTAGGTGTTCTCGTTTGTTGCTAATAATGTAGGACCACGGTTTTCCTTAGGTGGTTCCTCGTTTTAAATGGACTGCTTGCCCTGCTGCTCGAGCAGAAACACCTGCAGGTGACTGTTCGCCTTGTCATTATTACACTTGGATGAGCTTCCACTGAGAATCAAGGTTTGCTCTCTCTAAACATCACGCTGTTCTCCAGCTGTCGTTTTGAAGTTTCCTATGACAGTTGTTGAGGAGCAGCCTTAGGGATGCAGGAGAAATAGTGGGGAGGAGCATAGAGTCAACAGGGAAATTCCAGGGAAGCATGTACAGGGAGGAAAAGTGTAACACCAGGAATCTGACTTGGGGCAGAACTGGTTGTAGATTGATCTACAAAGGTCTTTGGAAGCAAATGTGCAGACAAATTTAAAAAACAAACAAAGATGTCTTTCAGATTTAGAAATGCCTTATGCTGGAATGATTTCATGCATGAGCAATGTTTTTGTTGCTCAGGGAAGAGACTGAATGCACTTCCTTGGAGAAGTCATTTGCCTGACTTCCAGCCTGATCCACTGGAGAGTATGAGAGCATAAGTTTATTCTCATCCAATGCTAAATTAACACAAGGCATCATCTCCCAAATGATGAGTCTGTGCGAAACTACTCTTATTTCTCACTGTATGCCTTGTAATCTACTGGCTTATAGCCCTTGATAGAAATAAAAAAGTAGTAAATTAGCACGGTAAGTTTGGAGTGGAATGGCCAAGTTTGTGAAAATCATGAGTTATGGTGACAATTTATGTTACAGTTCTATATATTAATCCTAAATCACGGGTAATATCGTGCATCTCTTCAGTGAAAGTTAATGTCACAACAGAGTGTATGGTGACAGTGGTGGCATAAGTGCTGTTTTTGTTGATATGGTTCTGGGTGCTGGCAGGGCAGCCACACGATTTGCTGAGCACTGCTGTTCCTGGTGTCAGGTGTTTGGCACATTACCCACGTTGCCAGTTCTTGTGGCAGTGTGCGAGTTCTAGTCCTCGAAAGATGGTAACACACAAATGAAGTCTTTCGCAGGTCCTCACTCCTTTACTAACGTTTTGGAAACTATAATGCTAAAATATATTTTAGCAACTAATTTTCGGCCTCAGACATGGGACACTAAGTGACACATGTACACCTAGAAAAGAGCAATTGTTAAATTTTACTGACTGTTTCACACATCAGGAAATAGGAATTTGTAATTAAAAAATGTCTTTTCCTACTCTAGTTTATATGCAGTTGATGATTAATGTGGTTGGGCTAGATTGACTGATGATTTTTTGTTCTTAACTGCTCAATAAAAATGGAAGTCAACTGTTGAGGCACTGAATACTTCAAACCCATTTTTTTCTTATAAAGGCAGGATGATTTTGTATTTGCATGGATATGAATGGAGGTGATTGTTCTAAATGAAGTTTGAAATTTTTAGAGGCCTAGTGGAGCAATCAAAAAGGAGCCTGTGAAGGTAGGAGGGATGATGTGAGTAAGTGGATTTCACTTAAACTGTTACCATTAGGATCCTGCTCTTAAGGCCTTGGTTATGCAAGGTCTCTCAAAAAGTAATTGAATCAACTGAAAGGGTGGATGTACTCACTGAAATTTAAACCTCATGTGAACTCTTTCAGGTTCAAATGGATTTGGTTCACTACTGTTTAGCCCAAAATACTGTTTAAAATATGGATTATACACTGTAAAAGTCCAAGATCACTTAGGAACTGAGGGAATCTCTTGTGGAAACAAACTAAATGTAAATAGTTTGTGCATAAGAAATTGATTTACCTTGCCTATTTCGCTTGTCTACATAGAGAAGCTTGGATTTGTCTTTACTTTTGATATCAGAAGGAACTTGCTGTGGGCAGTAATAGATGATAAAGGGTGCTGGTTATCTCAGTTCTTTTCTCTGTTTTGTATAATACAGACATTTTCATACCCATTATGAAATTGTCTTCAGCCTTCTAATGGCAGAAGAAATAGTTTTCTTCCCTGCTGAAATTACATTGTTTGACATTTATTGCACACATGAGATTAGTGGGTGTGAATTTAACATGGAACACTTGATACCGTGACTGAAATTGATATTGGAATGTGACTTTTTTAAAATCTACATTTTGGAGTTGATTGGCTCATATTTAGCTTTTATTTCTTTAAATGCATTTAGATAAATCTCCACAGGACAGAAGTGTGAAGTGAAAAAGAAGAAGGTAGAACTAGCTAACAAGAAAAGGAACTGTGATGCTGCTGCATTAGTAACAGCATTAGCTAATTGGACTTCAGGACTGTTTATATTGTTTGTTTTTCTTCACTGTGGTTAGTTAAATCCAGATATGCTTTAAGTTTTAAACATTTTAGCATATCAGACAATCTTCAAACTATATGGTAAATTATTAAAAATATTTCAGTGAATTTAGCTTGAGTTTCTTGTCCATATGCTTCTGAACCATGATTAATGTGCTGAAACTTTCCTCTTGGTGGGGTACCTAAGGCTGCAAATGGTCACATCTGCACCTGCACACAGTACTGAGCTGTACCCAGTCCCAGGGAGACTTTGCTTTAGACCTGCCAACTATTTCCTCAAGTTATTGTTGACTACAAAATCTATTCTATGGGTGTTCCTATTTAGCTGTTTTTGAACCAGATTGGATCAAACTTTTTTTTTTCACATTTCGATCCGAACAGTCTTTTTCCGTATTAATTAATTAAAAAGACAAAGGGCCAGGAGTGGGGACCAGAGGGGAGAAATCTTCTGAGAAGTGGTATGCAGCTCCTTGCCTGACTTGCTGGGTAAGGTTGAGTGTGAACGTGTGGCACGTTGGAGACACCTGGGCAGCAGTGCAGGAGAGCTGTCTCAAGTTTATTGCAGGATAAGCGGGGACACGTGGGCAATTACTGTAGATTAGTTTATGTGCTGTGAATCCACTGTAACTTGCTTTGTAGTCACTCATCTAAGCTTTCTGAGATGTTTTCTTTTAAATGTGAGCAAAACATGCAGTGCTTTTCGTAAAAATTTACTTGCAGCACGTGCATAAAAGTGTAGAGTTTGCTGTGTACCTGTTTCGTATGTGTAATTGCTCAGTAAACGTCCGGGCAGTTGTGTCTTCTTTAAATGACAGTGCTATAAAAACTAGCCTAGCACTTACCAGTGTTTCCATGTCAGCCTAATCTGAAGTCTCCTTGGTAGGGCTGAAATAGCTGCCAGTTGACTGAGTTTGTTTACAAACAAAAGGTAGTTATTTTGTGTTTAAAGTGAGATTATTGGTGAGTTGTTTATATTAACTTAGTAGTTCAAAGTAATAGTTTCAGTGCTTTTTAGGACCTCAGATTGGTTGTATATCCTGACTAGTTAAAGTGGAAGGCACATACTTTCACTATTATACTTACTCTCATTCAACAGCTAATTTGCACCTATTTGTAATAGTTTATGTTTCTGTTCTAGCAATCCATTGTTGTTAGTTGGCTGAGTGGCTGTTTTGAGATACGTGATTGTCATCTGTAACGATTGTCTTCCATCTCCTATTGCCCGATGTCCCTTAAGTGCTGTCATTGTTTTGGAATCCTAGTTTGCCACAGCGAGCATGAGTATTTTAGGATAGAGCTCCACCTGAACAATGTCCCATTGCTGAAACTACATTGCAGCATTTCCTGTCCAATCACTAAATTTCACTGTATTAATGTGGTTTAGGCCTCTTGGAAGTTGGGCAGGTTCTAATCAATATCTGTCCCATGGTGTAAGTAAAAGACAAATTGGTGCTTTTGATTTTGTGGCACTTTAAATGTCAATTTGATTTAAAGTTGTTGTGGTTTAACCAAATTCAGACAGTGTCTTCACAAACTAGGAAGATAGTATGAAAAGAAGCATGTATGAAAACCAAGGATTACAGAAGTTGCCAGTTTTATCAAGTGAAACAACTGGTAACATCAAATAATATTTGAGTTGACTAATGTCTTTGAGATATCCATGTTTGTTGGGAAACAGATATTTGAGGACTGGAGGAAGAATCCTGAGAAAGAACTTTTTTCCATTTCTAGCTTCTTGTGTGATATTTATAACTTTTAAATATTCTTGATATTTAGGTGTAAGGGAAGCTTTGATACAAGTTTCTTTTACTGTCTTAATGACGTTCCTGGAATTTACTTTGTAATGTCTTGTTTAGGCATAATTCACGTTTCTACTACTTGTAGATGTTTTTAGAACTCTCAAGCCCAGTCATTAAGCAGAATTTTACTTTGGAACACATTTAATAGGATACAGAACCTCTCAACTTTCCCGTATTCCATATAAGTATCAACAATGCCACATTAGAGCACGAGTGCTCTAATAAATTCCTTATGAATAGCTTCTCAAACAGTGGACAGTTCGTGTGACAGTTCCAGGGGAGCTATGAGATAGTGTTTTTGAAGGCCCCATTTCCTGTTCTGCAACATCCCTTTCAGACATCTACATGTTCTTTTGGATTAGAAAATTAATAATGGCTATAATTTCCTATAAGTAGCCATGGCATAGCTAACTATCTTTTATTGCTGGACACAGAAGGGTAGATGTGTTCCAAATTGCACTTTGCGGCCTCTCAAATATTCCTAATTCTACTTAAAAAGCGCATTGTGTAGCTGAGATGTGCTGCTTTAATATGCAGATTTAATGAGATTGTCAAAGCATTTTGGTAGTGTTCATATCCTGAAGTTTATATGGACCTGGAGTTTACTGTAAGTCTTGCATCTCTTGGAACTAGAAGCATTCTGTGAGGAGCAGCTGAAAACTGGTAATTACAGACCAAGCAATGTGTATCTCAGTCAGTTATAACTGTAGGGTAGGAACTTCGTGGTCTGGCAGAGAAGGAAAGAGGAAATCTGTGTACTAGATATGTGCAGGAACGTCACTTAATTTTTGGATTGGTTTTTCTTTCAACCAGCGATTCTCTTCAGATCTCTTTACGTTGTTCATTCAAAATCCATCTTAAAATTTAGTTACTTAAATTGCTTCAGATAAGGTTTCCTGAAAGTTTTAGATTGATCTAAAAGAGTTTCAGTTGACACTGTTGTGTTCAAAATTACCTGTTTCCACGACTGTCCAGTATTATTATCTCCTGATTTATTTATTTTCACTAGCTTTTCATTGTGCAATCACCTTCTTGTATTTTAAATTTCTTACTGTTCTGTCCTTAGATTTCAACTTTTTTTCCTCATCATGTCTTCAGGTTTTTCATCTTGCTTTTGCCTGCATCATGTTTTGTCTGCTCTCATTTCATTGCATCTGTTGTACCTGTCATTGCTTAAAGCTAAAGCAGCTAAAATAAAGGAGCTCTAACTCAAGTTCCTTCCAATTGCCGCCTTCTTTCTAATTCAGATCTGTGGCTTCATGTTCATCTGCTTGTTTACCCCTCACTCTTTTACAGAGCAGTGGAAGGATTTTGCTACAAAAGACTCTTCCCGATTAGATTCTTGGCTTCTGGTTTTATGCCTGTGGCAACTGGCCTCTTGTAATTTAATGCACTGGGAGGTGTTCTCAGGTGAGGTAATGTTCACACAAATGTTCCACTCCTACCTCTGTGTCATGTCCTCTTTCTTCAAAGCCTTTTTCCATTTTCCGATTCAGCAGTGTCCCAGTACAACATGCTACAGCCTGCCCTCTTTGGCTGACATGGTCATATGTGCTTATAGTGACCATCTTTCTGCAAAGCTTTGCCCTTTTCTGTGCTGCGTCTTGCTGGAATTAATCGGTAGAGCCCTTGGCTGCTTTCAGCTTCAGGTTGGTGCTGCTGTGGCAGAGCTGACTAGTGACAGCCAAAGGAAGGAAGTATTAGTGTGTGCAGCAGAATCATAGTGTCTGGGCTTCTTAATGCTGTTTCAAAATAGATCAAAGCTCCTGAGTTCTTTTTATATACTGTTTTCTTTTACTTGACCTTATGTCACTGAACTGTAGAGTCTTCGCTCTCCTGTAGAGAAATTGGAGTGTAGGTTTCTGGTGTGTTAACATTTGTAGTACAGGAGTAACTGTGAGCTTTCAGCTTCCTCAATAGTTTTCAACTTCCTTTTGAGAAAGTGATTTATAGTGGTTAAAGATGTATGAAGTTATTATGGTTATATTCAGACTCAAAGTTGCTGTGCTGTCAATCCATGCTGTGGCATTGCTGTGGAATGCGTTAACGGGTACAAAAGAGATCCCTTTTGGAAAGCTCTTTAGGTAAGGAGGACCTGCATCTTTGGGGTCAAGCAGTAGTTTGACAAAGAAGATCCCTTAGCAGTATGAAGTTATTTGCAGATGCTTCACAGTCTGTGTTCTTTTTCCCTTCCTGCTGTCAGGAAGAGAGGAAGAAGTGGTAGAGGCATCACTCTGATTCTTAGCCTTGTCCTTCGTTCTTTTGGGGTTTTTTAAAACAAATTAGGTGAAGCAAGTAGAATTAAGTCCGTCTCAAAACTTGAGATTGTCTGTTCTTTCTCAGATGGGAAATTAAGGTCACTGCTTTATGAGACTTCATGAATGCATGATGTGCAAGAAACTGCCCTGAAAGAACTGTTTTGTTACCACATCAGTGTATATGTTTGTGTCATGAGGTAGTGGAGTTGCATGAAATAGGTATGTTCTGTCCTTTCTTGAAGTGTAAGTTATGAAACAAAGGCTGCTAAAGGAAAACCAGTTGACTGGAAAGAGGTGGGAGAATATGCAGTATTTGTTTGGTTAGAGAAAAAGATGGAGAAGTGGGAGCTGTGTGAGCCTGGATTGCTTCAGTAAATAAACTACTTGTGAAACAAATTCAATTATTGGAAATTGCAGCAAAGAATGTGTTGAAACTTAAAATACCAGGTGCAATTTTCATTAGGGTAATCTTGTAGATTTGTTGAAGGTACCCCTTTTGTGTGTCCTTTTGCACTTTACTGCTTTTTGTACTGGCCATTACTGTAAGCACTCCAAAGGTGCATGGAACTTCTCAAACACAGCAAGGCATGTCAGCTCTCCAGAGAGCTGGAAGTGAGCGTGGCCTGTACAGGACCAAAGTTCGCTTTGTTGCCTTTAACACTTCTTTGTATTGTATAAACATAGCAATAAATGCTAAAAAGACAGTAAACTCAGATTGTTAAAGGGATTGTTAACTGGATGGAGGCAAGTACAGAAAATTGTGTGATTGTTTATACAGAACTGTAAAAGCTGAGTGATTCTTATTCTTTTCAAGGATCTTCAGGGCTATAAGTATGTGGTGGGCCTTTAGCATTTCTTGTGGGCAGAATGCCTGTGAAGATTTTAAGGATTTCTACAAAATCAGTTTTACCAGCCAGCATGATGCTGGCCAGAGCGTAAACCCCTTGAACTGTAGTTTGTGGCAGTGGCTGTTTGCATTGTTACATTTTCCTTTTTTGTTTGAAAACCTGGCTACTAATAAAAATCTCCTCTCCTGCATTTGCAAGCATAGTTTGCTAATCTCAGTGTTTGAAGGAAAAGTTTCAGAGTGTGCCTTAAGAAAAGATCAGAGTTTTGGGCAAGATACCCATGGTGGTTTTATAAGCGTGCTTCTTGGGGAGTTTTTCTGAACTTAAGAAGTGAACTTAATGGTGGCAACTAAAAGAATTAACCTTTAAAAGCTACTGTAAAGAAATAATTCAAATTCTAGAATTACAGAGGAAAGATCAGCTAATCTTGTAAAGACGAAAGTTGTGGGAAATAACTTCTGTGTTGCCGATGTCATTGGCTTAAAGGAAACATTTGCTGTCTGTTTTGTATGGAAGCATATCTGATGAGACTGTCAAATGTTCCTAAGTTACAGTGTGTGGCATACAGTCATACTCACTTGGAATATGAAGTCTGTCATTATTCCTAGAAGAAACACTCATTTAGCTGTTCTTGCATATGCGTAAGCTCTAGTTACAGCTGTACATCTTGCCATTCACTGTTCTTTTTTGCTGAAGTACATTTCCAAGTTTGATTCTAGTCCAAAGTAAGGCTTAAACATCCCTATTTTGAGGGTATGATTGCTTATTACTTTTCCTCTAGTCTGTTGAAATAAGAGACTTTTCAGCTACATTTTTAGAGCCTTTAAACTGGAATACTACTTTCTTCAGTCATGGAATATTGATGTTAAAATAAGTGAGTGGAGATGCTGCTGGACAAAGGCTTCAGCATGTCCTGCAGAATAATATGACCTCATTGTATCTCTCTACTTTCCTGTGTGCATTATCTGTTCCTCCTTGTTTCTGCTGCTTGGCTGTATACCCCTTAGGATGGAGGTAGACCCTTTGTTCTCTGTTCAAAGAAAATTAAAGGATCAGGTGTTAGGATACAAATAGTAAATAAAAATGAAATGTTCATTGTTCAAGGCTACTGAAATAGTAGTTGTGTTTTGTGCACTTTAGCACTGCCCCTTGGCTGTTAAGATGCCAATTGCTTGCTACCATCTTTGGTTAGGAAAACAAGAGTTCCCTATTGCACAGTGCTTTATTTCCTTCTTTCAGGTGAAGGCTACTTAAATCTGAAAAGATGCCCTGATTGTGTATTTATGTGACATAATGAAATTGTCCATATACCTAAAGTGTCTGAAAAGACCTTTTTTTTTATTTCCTGGCATATCAGTCAACATATCCTGGTATAGCAAGATAGGCATCAGTTTCTTGAGTAAGCCATATATTATCGCTTTCATGCTGTATCCAAAAAAAGTTAATTTTAAGGTAAAATTTGTGCTTTCTTTATCTTTTGGGATTGAATTATTGTATAGATAGACTATAAAAATAGAAATAGCATAGTGTATGATATTTTGTTGCATGTCTGATCTTATGCCTTTTTTTTTTGTCCTCATAGATCTTTTTTTCTTTCTCTCTCTCTCTTTTCCAGGTTATATACATCCCCAAAGAAGAAACTGACTCCAGTGCAAAAATGTGTCAGTCCATTAGTTTGGTGCAGGCAGGTATTGGATTACCCAAGTCCTGATGTTGAATGTGCTAAAAAGTCACTGATCCACCGGCTGGAACAAACAATGTCAGGTGAGTTCCTGCACACTAAAACCATTGGGGTTTATGTATTTATTCTGACAGTCAAAATCAGCTGATAGGTGTGAGATAAGACAGGCAGCAATTACTTGTACCTTAAATTTTTGTTATGTTTAAAAAGAGTAGTTAATTCTACTCATTTTCTGAACTATATGAACGAACTGAAAAGGGGCTTTAGATTATGAGTCATAATGTCAGAGTTTTATACTACCTGCATAGTTTGGTCAGATGTTTTCAGGATGAAACAGTGTTTTTAACTTGGAAGTTTTCTTGTTTTATTTTAAAATAGAAGCCTGTATTAAACTACCATAATTGTTAGGTGCTTGACAGTGTGTTGACATGGTTTTCTGCTAGATTATCTATTTCATTTCATCTAAGGAAATAGAGGCTTGAGTTTTTGAATACTTGGAGGAGGTAATACTGATTTCTTTTCCTTCCATCCCCAGTAACTTAAGATCTTGTTAAAGTCAGACTAAAAAAATCCAGAGTTCAAGATTCTTCCTTGATACAAAGTAGTTGGTTATATTCAAAACTGGAGAGTGTTTGACCGTGTGAGGATGAAAGCCTACATTAACCATCCTTCTATTACCAGCCTTTTTTATGTCAAACCAGCAGCAAAGTGCTGAAGATCTGATTAGAGTTCTCTGCCCATTTAGTTTCTTGTTTTAATTTCTTTGTTGAAACCTATTTTTAATTATTTTAAAATTCTCCTGAGACAACTTACTTTAACTTTCTTGCTATTGGTATCTACTCTCTTCTTGTATTTCCATCTTTTTGCAGTCTGCTGTGTTTTTAACTGTTATCTTCAGTAATTTGCAGAATGGCTGGAATTGAGCTAAGAGAAAGTGAACACACAGTTCCAGGAGTGTTCCCAACCGCCACCTTCTTTATGTGGTTATACCTAAACTTTGTCCTCAATTTGACTGTAACTTTTTTTCCCTTGGATCCCTTTCTGAAGCAATTCAGTTTTTATTCTGGTTTGTACTAAAATTATTCTTAATAAAATCTGAATCCAATTTTTTTATTCTTACAAAAATCATGGGCATAGTGCTGAAAGTGCTTTCAGTATGAGTCACCTTTGATCTTCCTCTGTTTCTTGTGCATTTTTAATTCTGCTTGGACAAATGTCTATTAACAATTTTCCTGAACAGTTAACATGATATATGGCTTGCTGCAGGCAAAGACAAAATTCTAAACAATGAAAAGTACCGAGATGACAGGGATTTATGACTGATGATACTAGTTTGGGAATTTGAATACAGCTGGATAGCAGTTGCTTGATCTAATTCTGTTGATGGTTTAACTTCCTTTTGTAACTAAGTAGAAGTCTTCCAGAAGTACCACAAATTTTGTTACCCTCAGGGTATCTTTAAAAATTCATACTTGAAGCTGAATGGCAGGAAGCTTCCCTATGAAATGGGCAAATTTGAAAGTTTGATCATTCAAATGATGTGTCTAGGTAACTTGACCTCATTTTTTTTTCCTCCCTAGACCTGAGAATCTGCCTCTGGCAGTGGTACTTGCAAGAATACCACAATTCATCTAAAGTACTAATAGGGGAAAATACTAATCATAGAAGAGAAAGGAACTAATGTTGCTGGTTGGAGCAGATTGCATAGAAAAATTAATTTGTAATAAAATAGAAAATTGTCCTTCAGAGAAACCAGTGTTTTACAGATACAAGGTATCAGGAAGCCTCACGGGAGGAGATGAGCAGTGCTGCTTGTAACCTTGTATGTATTTCCTACCCCACAACTTCAGGAACATCTTGTCTCTTGCATTTTACATAGCACGTACTTCTCATGGACCCATCACTTAACCTATTACTGCTCACTGCTTCAGTTTATCAATTTTGGTTCCAGTCTATCCGTAAGGCTTTCCACACGGCTGTTACTTTCTTTCCTGATTCCTTGTTGATGTTCCTTTTGCATTGACTCTTTTAATATTGTCAGTTGCTGTTGTTATGCCTTTCTCATATAATACCTTTTTGCTGTTTCTCAGTCCCAAAGGCAGTCTTGCATTTCACGTTCTCTTATTCCATCCTGTTTTCCACTGCATAGTAATAAAGGAGGGCAGAGCAGCGCTCAACTCTGAGCTGCTGTGAGCAGTTCCTGATGCACAGGGCCTTGTCACTGGTTAGTTCAGGCTTACAATTGCAGAGCAAGTTCTGCTCAGTGTTGGAAGCATGTTCAGACTAGGGGGAACCTTAGGTATATTCTGGATTAAATTTTTCCTGTTTTCTACAGCAAGAGAGATTCATGACAGTTTTAATAAAATGTTAACTGAAAGGAATTACTTGCTACATACTGTTTCTGAATGTTACAAAAGAAAATTTATATTAAAATGAAATTGTTGGTCATGAACCCTCCCCTCTTGTGTTTTGAAAGTTGATGTATAATCTTTTGTAAGCTAGTTTTATCCAATATAGGGTTGTTTTAATGTTAAAATGCGTTATCTGTCTTACCAATTTTGTCTGATGCTCCTAATAAAGAACACATCTCTATCTATAAAACAGCAGTGTCTTCCTGAGTTACTGAAATCCCTGCTGGAAAATCTTTAGGAGTTTTGGACCAGGAAAATGGTTTAAATCCAGCTTTTTTTTTTTCTGGGAAAATGAACAGTGCTGAGGAAAGTAGAAGTTCACATTTGTTAGGATGAAAAGTACTGTACGTATCACGTCTCATCATGTACCAGAGCAAACGTTTTATATGTAGCAAAAGAATTCTGACATTCATCTAAAGAAGTCTCTGTGTGATCAAATATTTTGTATCATTATGGGTATGTACATAGAGCCTGTTTTGAAGGTTATACAGTAGTACAATTGTTTTCTAATTTGTGGTTAGTGTTTTAAAATACTTGTCTGTATAATAAGTACAAAAGAACTGTTGTGCAGACTTAGAGGTTTTTTACTGACATTTCCTGCAAGAGATGATTTTTTTGTTGTTGTGAGAAAAAAGATTCAGGTGGAATAGGTGCTTTGGGGTTCCTATGTGAATGCCAGAAGAACTTGCTATCAAAGGAGTGACCTCATTATAAGTCATCCTGAATACAATGACTTGTAATTACTGGTTTGGTTAACTGAGCTGTGGAATAAAATGGAGATTTCCCTTCTGACACTCAAAATAAAGTGGAAGTACCTCAAGCGTACTTACTAGAGTTCATTGAGTTCACTGGTTGCTGAAAGTAATGCATATCATTTCAGACTTGCAGTGAAAGCTGGAATATGAACTTTCCATCCTTCATCTGTAACTGTCTTTTCACTTTAACTAAAACTGGTAATATTAGCTGTTTTAGAAAGGATCTTTGCAAAAGTTGCAATTTTAGGAATTTGCTGCAGTCAGCATTAATTTCTGCTGGTTTTGCCTCTGTGCTGCATTCTGCCATCAGCATGGTTGGATGGCATGAGTTTTTAGGGCACTACTGAAAACTCACTCAGTGATGCAATCAGTTAAAATACTCCAGGTATTTTTAATTTAAATCTGCTTTAGTAGACCAGATAATGGTGCAGCCCCACCATTGTTTGTACTAGACAATTGAGGAGGTGTGGTGATCAAGAGCACAGGGGCTGGGAGGAGAAGCCAAAGCAGGCTTTGCTGCTGAAAGCATTACATGCAATGGTAGTCTCTTGGCTTCTTGTAAGGTCAAAGCATTAATGATTTTTTTTCTTTTTTGCCCATGACCATCAGTAACCTAATTGTTTGTTACCTTGCTCATTGAAGTCTATTTTCACTAGTAGAAATGTCACACAATATTCTTTAAATAACTTGCTTTCTGCAGCTAGGTGTGTTGCAACTTAATCTAATCTAGATTTACATACCATGAAGTTTGGATCTCTAGTTTTCAGCTTAATATTTTGTGATTTAATCTGTTCTTTTATAAACTTCTGTATAAATATGCTTTCAGTGATGAAGGAAGTGATTTTAACCAGAAGTGCTCAAATTTTCCTTGGTACCCACTTCCCCTGTTGAAATTCCATTTTCTGTTACATTAAAAAAAATGTAAAGTTTTGAACAAAACAGTCAATTAAGTAACTATGCAAATCATACACCTGGCAATGAGGGGGAAATTGCAGTCTCACACTGACAATGTTCACCAATGGTTAAAACTTATTTGAAAATACTTTAGCATTGAAATATTTACAATAAATGGCTGGGGGAAGTACCAAATTTAGTTCTTATATATGAGATTGAAGCCTGTGGACAAAAAGTCCCAAGATGTTAGAACAAAAGGGAATAATCCCTACAGTCAATTTGGTTTAGCCTCAGAGGATCATCACAGTCAGAAATAAACAGAAGCATTTTCCTGGCTTAATGCTTTTTGATTTTAGCATATGCTTAGGGAAATTTTATAGGTGACATTGCTTAGTTCTGTGGAAGTGCTGTATTGTGTAGACAGGACAGGTCTGTGAGTTCTGGAGAACTTGACTTCGTGGTGTGCTCTGATTTGTATGCAGTTGTACATAGGATGTGTATGTATGGCCAGACTTAGCGAAGAAAGATTTGGGAAGGGCTCTTCCCACCTGGGTGCGCCCTTCCAGCCTGCGCAGTGGATGTTTTAGGTGAGGCACAGCATGCGCAGAACTGGCCCCACCGTTTAAGTCCTGAGGTTCATCTGCTATGGCTGAGCGAGCTTAGACAGTGCCAGTGAAGTCTTTGGGACTGTCACAGCACCCGATACTAACCAGAGCTGACCCTACTGAGCATCTGAGATCTGACGGGATTGAATGGCAGGGAGGCATTGAACTGCCTGGGGGTTGGTCCCCACTGAGACTTGAACTCAGGTCTTTGGGATTCAGAGTCCAGAGTGCTCTCCTTTACACCACAGGACTGCCCTACATAGGATGTATGTTAGTGTAAATTAGCTACTACTGTCCTCCTGCTTCCCAACACCTATACAGGATATCTTGAAGAGATCAGTTGTAGTGGTTTGGTGTCTGCAATGAAAATACTCATCACTATCTTGTCTTGTCCTCTTTTCCCAGTCCTTTCATGATATGGTTATATCTAGAGGGTGAAGAAATCAGTTGAAAAACTTGTTGGTGACTGAGATTTTCTACTTGAACTGTATAGTACTTAAACACACTGAAGATATCATATAGTGTTGTATTAATTTTTCATTGGTTCCTTCAGTATAATTTATCAGTTTTCTCCTCTTTCCTACAGCTCTCAAGAGGCAGAGTTTGTACAGCAGCCCTTTCAGTGCAGTCAGTTACACGAGCTCCTATAGCCCAAATACTGGTAGCCCCTACAGCAGTGGTTTCAACTCTCCGTCCTCAACACCAGTGAAATCTGCTTTAGTGAAACAGCTCATACCTCCTGGTACCTCAGGTGAGTGAGTGTGTGTCTGTCTGTCGCTCTCTTCCTCTTCCTTTCAAAAACATGCTCAAGTAGATGACCTTTGCATTGAACTAGAATAAGAAAAACACCAATAATTTGTCAGTCTTTTGTAGGATATTTGCATAAAGGAATATTTAAGCTTTTTAGCAAAGGCTTTTTGCAGAGTTTCTGACATGAGATACTTTTGAAATATTTTCTTTGGATGTCCGTGTCCCAGAAATCACTGATGTATACTGGAAGTTAGACTAAACACATTAGTTCTGTGGAGTCCCAAGATAAGTAAGTAGCTTCTGGAATTGACCATGTAATTGACTGGGATGTTATTTATTTCTATGTAGTTGTTCAGACCTTAGGGGTTGCTAGTTGTGAAGTCTTTGGAACTACAGTTGCAAGAGATAGTAAGCAATGGGTTTACTAACTGAAACATTTGGTATGCAATGTATCCATCAGTACCGCTGAGATGTGAACAGTATACTCTAAGGAAGAAGCAGGTGTTTTAATTTACAGCATTCACTGAGGCTTTGCAGCCATCAGTGTAAACGCTAAATTCTGGTCATGTTTTCTGCCTTTATTCTGTACTGTAGACACTTTGTTTGCATGAGAAAAATTGATGCGTGGAACATATCTCTGCTCTGAAGTCATACTATTGGCTTATTGTATATACTTTAGCTCAAGTTTGCTTACAAGGGAAGGTGAAAAAACACTGCGTTGACAATCCCATCTGTAGTTCACTGTGGACTTGTAGGGAAGCCTGCACTGCACCAGAGCCATTCCCCAGGTTTGGTTTTAATCTCTCTAGCTCTGATCTGCATTGTGTGCTACAATGGTGTATCTGCCTGGGGGACAGAGATGTGACAGGCAATGGGATGTCAGCCATAAGACAGCAAAGGGGAAGTTTTTTCCTTGTTATAGTTTCCATGTTATAGTTTAGCAAAGGAGTGTGTGTGTGGAACAGGTAGTATTTTCAGATAAACTGTGGTTTAGGCATTCCAAACTGAAGCAGTACTCATTGGATCAGCATGTCCTTATCATTAAGAAAGTTATATTCAAACTTAGATCTTAAAAGGTGGTAAGCAGAGATGAGAATGAAAGCACAAATGGAACCAGGTATGGCAGTTGCTTTTGTTGTAAAGTGTGCAAACTTCATAGCAGTTGAAACATGGTATGATAGACCAGATTATATGCTACTATTTGTCTGAATACCATTTCAATTATTTTATAAAATTTATAAAGTTTAGAAGATAATGGCTAAGCTCTGCTTTTGTAAATTATATTTTCATCCTAGGTTAGCAGTGAAATGTTTCAAATGCTCTGTTAGACTCAACATCTCAGTAATAATGTGTTGTCAGATTGGTGTTTCTTTTACTAGGATAGGAAATGAAGCTTATCTTTTTCGGCCCCTCCCCCCGCTCCTTTTTTTTAAATAACATTTCCTCTTACTTTATTTTCTTTCCCCAGGTCATCTTAAAAGTTCAGGAGATAGAAATCCTCCGCTAAGTCCGCAGTCCTCTCTGGACAGTGAATTAAGTGCATCGGAGATGGATGAAGACTCTATTGGATCTAATTACAAGTTAAATGATGTTACAGATGTGCAAATTTTAGCACGAATGCAGGAAGAAAGTAAGTTGTTTTTTTCTGAAAACGAAGTGAAGCCATTGGGGTTTTTTTAATTGAATAACTGCAGTAGGGCTTGCTTAGCAGGAATGGAAAAGGGATGGATGTTCTACTATGGATGTACAAATGTAGATCATGTGAGAAAGCTGGTTGAGGACTTCAGCCTCCAGGCTAAGGAAAGGAAGTTACTGTGCAGAAATGTTCTTTAGCAACAATGGACAGAACTTGCTGGAGAGTATGAATTTGTGAGACAGAGAGTATTTGCTAAAAGGATGGTTGTTAGAGTGAACTATTGCTTGTCACCATTCTTCTCAGGAGGTATATGCCTTCCTGATGTAATCCTGTCTTGTTGACATCAGTGCTTAAAGCATAATTTAAATCACCAAAATGTAAAGCCCCCATGGTGAAAAATAGTTAAGAAAAGCACCTATGTAGATGTCTCTCTTTATAGTTTTAATTGAGACTGTCTTTTCATTCCTCTGAGTTTGCCAAAAGTGGTAATAATTTCAGTTGTCTAACTGGGTGGTCTCCAGGCTGTTTTACTGTGTATCTTTATCAGTGGAAAAAACAAAACCAATGCCCAATATATATTTATTTAGTAAGTTATATACATGTACTACTCTAATTTATTAGGTACACGAAAATATGCGAATATACACAAAATTATAAATTAAAAAAATATGCAATAAAGACAAAGTAAATGCTGTTTCAAAATACTGGGTTAACAATTTTTTTCCTGTACACCAGTGGATTGTTTTGCGTATCTCTGGGGGTGTGAACACCACACTTTGAAGACCACTTATGTAGCAACTCAAGTTTCTCTAGGGGTAGCTTATCATGTTGCTCTTTTGGTTACATTAACTAACATATTGCAAGAGACATTTCATTGTGGCTGCTATAATTGTTGTAGGATGTTGTACCATACCAAAATGAAGGTGTAGCCTGTGTTCCTGGTATCTAGCCTTCGAGCAGAAAGGAACAAGTACACAACACACCTATACTGATGATTGCTGTACTAGGAAAAGGAATTAACTCGTTTCCTTATTTCAAGTCATTATTAGTTGGTAGATAACTTTTTAGTACTAACCTGAATCCATTTAATGCCTCAAATAACAGGAGTTAAGGTGAGCCAAATCTGAGTTGGGAAACTGGTTAGCTATTTGTATGCACTTTCTGTAGCTGGAACCCTTTGTGGGCTGGAAGCAAGTAAACAATGTTCTGTTGTTGCTAGGCCTCCGGCAAGAGTACGCAGCAACTGCTTCTCGGCGTAGTTCTGGTTCCTCTTGCAATTCTACAAGGCGAGGCACGTTCAGTGATCAGGAGCTGGATGCACAGAGCTTAGAAGATGAGGAGGATGGCACACATCACACAGTGCACCCTGCTGTTAGCAGGTTCTCACCATCACCTCGCAGTTCTCCCTGGCCTTCACCAAAACAATCTCCAAGAAACTCACCCCGCTCCCGTTCACCTGCTCGAAGCATAGAGTACAGTCGAGCGTCACCACAGCCTATGATCAGCCGTTTACAGCAGCCTCGTCTGTCGCTTCAAGGACATCCTACAGACCTACAGACTAGTAATGTCAAAAGTGAAGGTAAAAAACTCTCTCAAATTCATCACACAAGTAGTTGTGTAGTTTCTGCTCAGTGTGCAGTTCTAAAACTATATGCTTGTGTAACAACATGGTTTAATCTGTGAATTGTTGAAGAAGCAGAGCAAGCAGAGCCTGAGTTTTGCTGGGAAACCCTTACAGTCATATGATTTGATAGATTTATTTTAGATGTTATCTAGTCACTGAGTATAATTGAGTTTCATGGTGACCAAGGTCTACTTTTGGCAGGCAAATGCACAAAAATAAAGCAGGGAAACTATCATTCCTCACTACCGTTAGGCCTTGCAGATGAAAGAATAAAATGCAGAGGAAAGTAACTGTGGTCAAATAAGAGTAACATGTCAATTTAGCCATGCTTTTGTACCCTGTGAAACAGCTGAATGCTTTCTTCTGCCAGCACAGGGCTCTGAATTTTTTTCACCATGAACATGGCCTTAAAACTATTAGTACTTAACTCATGCATTTGATGGATATTTTAGATATGTCAAAGCTGTGTAAACTGCTGTGTGATAAAAAATAAAGCTTGCATAAACTCAGTGCAATTGTATTATATTGGCATAGAACAAAATAGCATAATTCTGATATGATTTTCCTTCTTGAATGTATGTTTTTTTTACTGGTAGCAATCTAGCAACAACTCCTTTAACTGGGCAGAAATTTCACAAATGTATTCCCATTTCAGAAAATGTAGTTTTTACATGCCAAATCAAGTCTTAAATTTAGAAAGGACATAAATACAGATAGTAAGAATTCCCCTTATTATTAATACCAGCTCAGGGAAATTTTAGATATCCACAGCACAAAAGCTAATCAGTTTTACTGTGACTTAGTTGAGAATTCCTTTCCCATTCTTTTCTGGGATTTCCTGAAAGTCTTTATGAATGCTATATGAGCGGCAACAAAAGTACCCCATGAGAGACAGGGTGATCATGTGTTTCTGAAACACTTCCAAGGAATTCTCTTGCAGTGGTTTTTGTGGAGTTGAATGTTGCCCGGATGTTCAGGGTTGATACAGCAGCAGCCAAAAAAAGTTGTTCAGCTTTTCATCTTCTTGGTTTTTTTCTTTATTTTTTTTGGGTTTTTTGTCTAGAATGGTTGGAGATTGGGTAAATAGGGTTCAACAGTGAAAAACCAGTGCAAACTGCTAAGTGCAAAAGTACACTTGTAGGACTATTCGATCAATGAAGATTTAGGTTTGTTTTCATCTTTAGTGCTTGTGCATGGTTAACATACTTCTTCCCTGCATCCCTCTGCAGAATCAGGTTGGCCACTCATCCTGTCAAGGCATCTGCAGTCTTCTGTCCAAAGTATGTCAACAACCAAGCTCTGCATGGGTTAGAGCTATGCAGATTGTCTTTAGACTTGAGAAATACTTAGTGGCATCTTTTCGTATTCTGTGAGCAATGGTACAAATGTTAGAAGGCCCTTGAAGAATCAGTATTAGCTGAGTAGATAGTCAAGTCATATGTGAAAGATGAAATATAACTGGACACTTCAATAATTTTGAAAGCTGCGTATAAAGAGGTTCTTTCCAAGTGGGTGGCTGTTATTTGTTGTATAATGAGCTGATATGGGACTAAGCAGTCTCAAAAATTTACTCAAGTAACTATGGTTTTACTCTTCAAGCAAGCATTATGTTATAAATCACTTTCTAGGTAAATAATTTGAAAATTAGCAGAACTGCAAATTAGGTTTGTCTGTTCAGTTTTCCAAAGCTCAGACAATCATAATCCAGTTATGTTTCAATTTCAAAAGACAATATGCTTGACTTTTTTCACGACAGGTGAAAAATGTACATTCTTGCTTTTTTAGATAAATATTTTGTAGGTAATAATCTGAGAAGCATCAATGTAACAAAATAAGCTTTTAAATTGCAGTCTAGTTTTATGTGGCTAACATTTACATTAGTTAGATTTGGGGTTCAGCTACAGGCTCGTAACCTGACCTTGGTCCAGTATCAGACTACATGTTGTGGTATCTTTGTATTATTTCGTACAGAAAAGCTAAGGCGTAGTCTTCCAAACCTGTCCAGGACATCTAACATCCAAGCTGAGTCTGTGAAAAACAGCAGAAGCGACTCAAACTTTCAAGTGCCAAATGGAGGAATACCTCGCATTCAACCTCAAGCCTCAGCCAGTAAGTACTTTTAGTGCCACTTCAGTGTACATTTCAGAATTAAGTGATGGCACTTGGCCATCTTCCAATTTCATGGCAAAGTGAAACATTGCATGCTACATGGGAGATGCTAATCTTGATTTTTAATCAGACCTGTGTGAATCTGCTTTTTTTGGTACACAAAATCTGGTACTGGTTATATTAAAAAAAGTCTGATTTCTTACTGACGTGTCATTCATAATTTCCTAAAAGTATATGTAGAAGTAATATACAGAGTACAAATAAAGTAGTTGGATGTATCAGATACTGGTTTTTTACTAGGCTCTGAATAAACACCTGTATGCTGTTTATTGGTTTTGGTTTTTTAACTTGTGAAACCTGATCTGAAAATGTTCATTTAAGTTTAACCCTTCTCAGCAGTTTGTGTGTTTTGGGGGTTTTTTGGCACCTGGAAGTTACGTATTCAGTTGCCATTTTTATTTACTTTTTAGTGTCAGTTACTTCCTAGAAAAGGTTTGGATGAGCCTGTGTCTCATGAAACAAATTGGCCCATTGCTGGACTACTGTCTGCTGTTTTGTCCAAAAGTGAACTGCTGATACAAGAATGCTGCTAATCTCTCTGCAAATGGTGACCTTAAAGAAGTCAAAGCAAATGAAACTTCAATATTCAGTGTTTCTTTATATGTCAATATTGCCAGTTCCTGTTGTTTAAATATTTCCTGACCATTTTATTTTAAAACAAGTTTCTGAATTTAATAACCTTGTGTGACATTTTCAAGGGAAGAATACATTATGAATATTATTATATGTAAAGCTTTGAACTATAAAAGTTCCATGATAAGTCATCAGTAATCTAAATATTTGACAGGAAATGTAAAATAATATTTGTGAATTAAACTAGGGGTTTTTTAACCCATTGAACAGTGAAGGCATACTGATAAACCTAACTGGTCTTCTTCAAACTTGCAAAAGTGTGTGAATGCTACCAGTAGCAGTCAAACTCCATTACCATGCAGGTAAATACAGAATAAGGAATATAAACCATGCCAGTTGCTACGTGAGTTCTATCTTTGTAGTGACTCAGACCAGATGCAAGAGTTGTGTGGACAGTCAGTCCCAGGGACTGTGTAGTCAAAGAAGTTACTGTGACATTATGATTGTTCATACAGGTTACCCCAGTGTCTTTTTACCTTGTCCTCCTCCTTTCACCCTTCACAAACTCTTCAGAATGTGGGATTTCCAACTGAAAGGGCGTGTGTCTAGTTCAAATGCAGAATTGTTAGCTGTTAGTCAGGCTTATCAAACTATAAAGCACTTGGAGCAGTTGGACAGCAGCTCTCCAGCTGTGCTAGTTCTGTGATAGAATAATCAAAATTACCTGAAAGAAACCAAAGGAAAGCTATTTGTAGTAAAAATCTGTACAGATTTTATTTGGTGTTTTAAAATAGAGTGAACTGGAAAGGCAAGAACACAGAGGGCAGTTTAGTTAGCTAGAGGACTGTTTCCAGAATTAAAAATACATTTGCGGTGAACCTTCATGTATAGATCAGACAACAGAAGTCTCAGTATTCGATATTTAGGCAAGTACTTCATTGCAGGAACCAAAGTGGGTTGACTGTGGTTATATGTTTGGGTTTTTTTCAACTTGTGAATGCATTAAGAATCAGAGAAGTGATTAGGTAAATTTGTTTGCCTTTCATGGAATATTTCCCCAAATGTGATCCACTCTAGACCAACTTACATTTAAATGTAAGCAAAGTATCATTAATGAAGCCCAGATTTCTAGCTTTTACAGTTTCCCTGCTCTTACAGATGTTTGTCAGAGTCTTGCTATTGACAATCGTAAAACGGTTTGTGTATGAAGTCAATGAGTAAGTATTTTTGCTTAGTCTGGATTAAAAATTTTTCTGCAAAACTGTACATTGTATAAAAATTTCCAGAATTGTGTCCTTTTTATTGTATACTTTTTGTTTTACTGGTTTTGTATTTGTCACTTTGCACAAAGCACTGTTAAATTGCAGCAAATTTTTGTTTTCCCTTGGCAATGATTTCTGGGTCTTGGGTTTTCGAGCTTCCTCATACAGCTGCTAGTTTTGCATGAGCTTACTTTCACAAGGATGCTGGCTTGGCACCCAAGGGCACTCCTTCTCTCCTTGTCAAGGATTTGCAATTCATAATTTACTTGCACATTTGCTCTGGCTGCAATACTGAACTTGCTATGGTTGCTGGCATTCAAAAATGAGCTAGGAATCCAGTAAGTTTCTGAAAAGATAATTCCTCTTATGGTTATATAGACAAATTGTACACACTTGCTTACAGAGGAGAGGGAAGACACGTATTATATGTTTAGAAGTGCAGGAGTAATATATGAAAGCATTGGACATTTAAAGTTTTAGATGCAATGTGATGAACAATCCAAATTGGTTTTGAAAAGAGATTGATTGAATTCAATAACGGTTGTAACAATTCGAATCTTCATTTACATCTGATTCTCCATGGCATTATGCAGAAAGTACTTTTTTATATGAAAGTTAGTAAATACGTCACCTTAAAACACTGGAAAATATGATAATATTTGTGCTGTGTTCACCAAGGAATAGGAATTACCTAAAGTGTTAATGAGGGGAAGTCTTTGCACCACATAGAGTGTGCAAAGCTATAGCACTTGTAGTGTGGCTTCCGTGTAGGAGCTCCCTGCATTCTACTGGACTGTGTGTGATGCTTTTGTGCTTAGTGGCACTATGAGCACATGGATGTTAAATCTTTAGGCAGAGATAAATATGCTTTCCCAAAGAGCTGTAGATTGTTCAAACTGTCCATAAAGTGACAAGTTTTCTTGCCAAGAGTCAGCTGCTTTCATGTTCAGAGTAACAGGATGAAGAGGAAGTTTTGAGGAAACTAAATATTCTAGTTCAGTTGATCAGAAGTAAATGTAACTACATGTATGCAGCACACCCCCTTTTGTGACAGGTCACAGGATACGGAGCACTTCAAGAGCAGCAAATACTGTGGAGAAGCATGCACTCCAAACTGCATCTTTCCTCAGCATTGCCCAAAATGGACTGTGGTTCAGTACACAGAAATGTTTAGCTACTGAGTGTCTGTTTCCCAGAGTCTCCATTGAGAAGGAAGTAATTTGATATATAGGTATTTAAAATGCTTTCCTTATCATCCCACATCTCTGACTTGCCAGAAGTGTGAATAATGATGGGGAAAAAAACTGCCATGTGCAGTAGCATATTTAAATCTGAGTGAATTAGGGCAAAACAAATTCAAAATATGAAGGAAGAAGCTGTTTTTAATTTTGTGTGGTGTAACTAAAACACTGATTCAGTAAAAAATTGGTATAGTGGGATACTTGAGGACTGAAACACATTGGTCACTGGTCTGCCTCAGTAAATTTCTAGGAATTGTGCTCATTTTTAAAGATCATACTGTGCTTAATTGGCTGCTGATTGTATGCCTTAAAAGTTTCTTGGAAGACCATGTGCTAGAAGTTGAATAAGAATTGCATATTGCCCCATGCTATTTTGCATTAGATTCTAGTTGGTAGAAGGAATAAGGGTTTTAGTCTTAATAGACACAGGCAGCATTTTACTGTGTTTATGAACATTTTACTATGTTTATGAACACTTTAATTCCTTTTTTCTGTTTGTGGAAATGACAGTTTTAGTTAGTTATTAAGATTAAACTGAATAGATCCCTTAGGTATATTTTCAGCACATTAAAACACATGAGGAACTTTCGTAGTTCATAAAATACTGTGAGTTTTGCACTGACTAAAGGATAGGAAAGGTGATGGCAATTACTATATACTACCAAGTTTAGAAAGAGTTTAACTAATATTATTAGGATTCTAGTTACTCTTCCTTCTTTATTCACTAATTGTGCATAGAATTATTGAGCTGCCTTACTCAGGATCGGATCTTTATACACAGTTCTTCCCCCATCTTTCTTCCTTCTTGCTATGGAAATAAACCTTGCTAGTGCAATCAGTTTTATGCTGGTATAAAACTCCATACACTGTGGTGAGCAAAGATGTTTATTCATACATTATCATTTTACAAAGCCTATGTGTAGGCAAAGCTTTATTTCCTTGACTGCTTTCCTCCTTCCTCCCTTAAATATGCTGCGGTCAAAATATGCTGAGTCAATGCGTTCCTTCTGGCAATAGGTAATTCTCTCCATGCCAAGATTGTGCAGCTCTTGGAACGTTGGCTTCTCTCTTGGTAACTGGTAGGTAGTGAGGTCATTTCAAAGCAGTACCAGCCCTTGAATATTACTGGAGAAAAAGCAGGACACAGGAGCAAAGAAGCAATAAAAATAGTTTGTCATGCTGGCAGCTGATAATTCTTAGTGTTAAGTCTTCATTTTAAGTTTGAGTCCTCTTCCATACCCTTTTGAAGAGGGGGGGAAAAAGGAGACTGGAAAACACAATTTGTTTATATGATGATCACATTAGACAGAGATTTATGCTTCTATATAGTGTTAGAATATTTTTGAAAACACTTATAAAAATGAAAAGTTTAGTCTTGCTAGTCAAATATGACAGTTTAATTTTCATCTTTGTATCTAATCTTGCACTCATATTGCTGTAGCATGTTTGCTAGGCGGCTTGTTCTCCCTTTGGTGTATTAATTTTTTTTTGCATTTTTGGGCTATTTGCCCTGCAAGAAGCTTTACCCTTCAAGAATCTGCGCATTTGCACTGCAGAATTTCTGGCACACTCCTCTGTAACTCTTTGCCATTATGAGCAAGCACCATTCACAAAACCCCATCACTTCCAGAGTCATAACAGCTTTTTGAGTGTTTTACTCACTCTGTTCCTTGATGCTTCACAAGTGGATGCAATTCTGAAATTCCCAGTAAATTTAGTTTCCTTATCTTCTTAGACAAATATAACACTTCTTGTCTTTCAACAGCTCTGCAAAGGCAGAAAAATTTGCCTCGTGCTGCCTTCAAAACCAAACAGTTCCTTCAAACTCCATCTGCAAAAGGAGGTAATTAACTTACAACCTCTTATCAAGCTCCAGCAAATCTCAGCTAATCGTTTGCCTGCATTAAATCTCACATGTTCTAGATTAATAAAATTGCTGTTGCATATTGAGATTAACCAAGTGGTCCTTGCTATATGAAAGTTAATTTTTTGGTCTAAATATTAAAAATAAACTGTGTTATAGAGGAGAGTGTATTTTGAGAAAAAAATCCAAGGATTGGTGACTTTATAGAATTAATCAGGAAATCTAGATTAGAAAAGTAGACTCCTAAATACATATTCATTAGGGCTATATTTAGATAGGAATATTTTTAATTGCAAAATACAGTTTTTAAAGCAAAACTTTTGAAAATATGCATACAATCCTTTGTGCTAAAAACAAAAGCTAACAAGTTGATCTTCAAAAAGATGAGCATAGAATATCAGCTTATTCTGTGTATGCTTGTGCTCTTTTCCTCACCAAACTGGAAGGTTAACCCCAACGTACAGTAATTAGATTCTCTTTTTCTCAAGGAATTGGAGAGTCTTGTATGTAATATTTCAGTTTGCAAATGGCTGAACTTGATTTTTTTTTAAGAAAATGAAGTATATTGAGTCTCTAATCCAATTAGACATGTTTTATCTGATTTTTAATCAAATCTGGCAGCCATTATGTGACACTGCCTCAGTTTCACAATTAAGATAAAACAAGTTAATTATTTTGATTTTAAGCATAGTTAGTCTGTTGTCTGTTAACAGTATAGAAGATCTCATTTTAAAGATCATATTTCGCTTGAGAGTGATTCATAAGCTCTGTAGATGCTAGAATCCTTTAAACTTTGTAGGAGTCCTTAGTGCAGACATGAGGGTCACTGACAATGTGTGTGTTTCTCTCAGTGCTGTAACAATGCTGACTTCTTTAAGTCACCTTCATTCCATGCAGATCCTTTTAGCAAAGTATGACCATGAAACAGATTCATGTGGCTTATAGGAAGTCTTTACGGTTTTCATAATTCTTCATACCAAACAGACAGAAGTTCTCACAATGTTCTGCTTTAGCATAAGACTACCATCTTGATTTCTCTGCAAAGCTTTGTGTCTCTCTTTCCTGTTGGCCATGCCTTCATCTGGATGTCTGGAACACTTATTAGGTCAACGGCCTAGTCTGAAACTGGGAATGTACAGAAAATTAACTTCTCTTTGAGTTTATATTATTTGTAAAAATTTATTAAACCTTAGAGGATGAGTAACAGGGCATGCTGTGCTGCCAGTTACATATTCCCATTTATAGCTGCTGTCATTCCTTACTGCAGATGAGGACCCTTTCAGTTAATTGCTTTATTTTCTTTTCAGTTATTTGGTATTTTATCATCCTTGATGTGTTGATTTTCTTTTTTCTGATCTGAGATCCTCATGAGTACAGAAGTATTGAGCAGTAATGAAGCAAGACTCTTGTTTCCAAAGAATGAACAGCTGAGCAAGAATTGATTTTTTTAGTTTCTTAAAATACTGTTCATAATACAACTTGACGCCTTTCACACGCACAGACACTGGTGCTTTTTTACCATTTTGTGTAAAAGAATTCAAAATACATTCAGATAACTTACTCTTGCCTCACAGTAACAGGTTTGTTAAGGTTTATACAGCAGTCCAGTGTAAGTCAGGTCATAGAATCAGAACAATTTAGGTCAGCTAATCAAACCACCTCCCCCTGCAATGAGCCAGGACATCTTCAACTGGACGAGGTTGTTCAAAGTCCCATCCAGCCCGGCACTGAACACGTCCAATGAGCCACCACCTCTCTGGGCAACCTGTTCCTGTGCCTCACCACCCTCACACAAAGTAATTTCTTCCTTCTATCTATTTAAATCTATGCTCTTTTAGTTTAACACTATTAACCCATGTCCTATTTCTACAAGCCCCACTAAACTGTTTGTCCTCATCTTTCTTCTAAGTCCCCTTTAAGTACTGAAAGGCCATGATAAGGTCTCCTCAGGACTTTCTTGAGGCTGAGCACCCCCAGCTCTCAGCTTTTTTTCAAAGGAAGGGTACTCATCCATCCACTACCTGCTCCAACAGGTACCAACACATCTTTCCTGTACTGAGATTACAGATCAGTTTATTGATTCCCATAGTTTTACCTCAACTGTCCTTTCATGTTGGTCTGAATCATCTCATCATGATGGTTGTGATGTAGAATTTAGAATTAGAATTGCATGTGCTTTCAAGTCGTTGTGGAGCAGCTGGCCTTGGAGTGGAAGCCACATAAGTTGTAGCTTCTCAGCATCCTACTTTCCCATACGGAGACCTCGTGCTTGCTGCCCACAATCCAGGACAGAATCCAGAGAGGGTAGGAAATCTAAATGTCAGGAGTTCACAGTGCCTTTTGGGTTTATTTATTTTTTGGTTGTTTTAGGCATTTTTGGGGTTTTGATTGTTTTATTTTGTTTTAGTGGGGGATTTTGAGGGGGGGGGGGGGTTTGGTTGTTGTTTTGCTTGGGTTTTTTTTTTGTTTTGGTGGGGTTTTGTTGGATGGGTTTGTTTGTTTGGTTTTGTTGCCAGATGTTTTAATTGTAGTTGGTTCTAGTTTACTTTCTAAGGAGTTGGAATTGGCTAAGGGTAGTGCTTAATACCTTTAACATGTTTACATGTTTTTATAAAACATGGATTAGCTCAATACTGCACATGGATACACAATTATCAAATAGTCTTTGACTGAGGCAGCACCTTGCTCTTTGTGACCCTGTCTAACAAATAGGCCAAACTGAGTTTAATAAATATCCAAAACTGCTCTAAGACAAAATTCTTTAGAACAGAATTTTTAGGCAGTTTGCCAGACTGCATCATGTGGACTGCTCTGGAAGACAATTCATTTCTTTATGTACCAGAATGAATACAGCTCTCAGCAATGTCTCCAATGCTGTGCTGACAGGAAATGTTTTATGAATTGACAGCTCAAGTTGGCAGCATGGTAAAATATGGTCAGCAGAAAGTTAGAGAGAATGGAGAGGACTAATGTACTGGATGCTTATTTTCACTGAGAATGTGACAAGCTTTCTGCAGTTACAACTTTTTGTTTTGTATGTTCTGTACCTAAAATCCTTTTCCCTGTTGTGCCTCTAAGAGGCCCAAAGCTGTATTCAGTTTTTATATACTGCCATTGCTCTGCTAGTAGTTGCTAATGTGGTGCTGTGTTTCTGTTCCAAGTAAGTGTTGTAATGAGAAGTTCAGTGATAAAAGCTCCCTATATTTACACTCCAGAGTCACTTGGAAATTCTGCAGATTTGATTGCACCAATGTTACAGGCAAGGTCAGGTTTTAAAAACTTCTAATACATAATCTGTCTTAGTCCTAGAAGCACTTTGCTGCTGGTCTTGTCCAGTCATTCTGTTGTTAATGCTTTCCCTAATCCATCCTCTGGCTTGATGCCAGTGCTTTTACTTTAAGGTTTTTCCTTATTCTCCTTGCTGCTTAGCAACTGTCATGTATTTTTGACCCCTCTGCCACCTTTTTTGTCAGCTTTTCCCGTGAGCAGCTTTGTGCTGTGTTTGATCAGTGGAAAGGCCCTCTTGGATAATGCAGAAAGTAATCAAATCAAGTTCACATCTGTAATGAGGCACATACCAATCTTCCTAGATATCCCTTATAAGAAAAGGCTTTGGAATATAACCTGAAAACTACCACTTCCTCTATAGCCCATTTGGGATGACACATTCCTGTCATTACTTGTTTCTTCTCACTCCTCACGTTCGTGGTGGATCTATCTTGAAAATATAATTAAAGCTATGTTAAGGACCAGCTTCCTTATGTACAACATCTGTCAAAGAGGATGCATTTGGCCTCAGAATGAAACATTTGTTTAGTTGGGAAAAGAACAGTTCATGCAAATTTACTAAATGTAAACATGATTTTGTTTTAGTTCCATGATTGATTTGATTGACCTATGTTTACTCTTACTGACCCACCTTAATCAGTTTGAAAAACTGGTAAATTATTAAGACTATGTTAATTAACTTTCTGTATAGTGATCAGTATGTGTAATTTGAAAATATTTCTCATTTTTTTGAAGAACTATGCTTAAGGTTTGGCATTATCAAAGGACCGTTGAATATTCTGGTTTATTAACCTTTCACAAAAGTACTTGATATCAAGACCTTGCATACTTACTCAGATACAAAGTATTTGAAAACATGTGTTGTGTTAGTTATAGTAATCATTTAGATTATGTAAGAAGAAGGCTATACATTGTTACAGTTGTCTGGTTTAAGTTCCATAGCGGCACCTTAACCTCTTTGGTGTTGGGGGTTGGCCAATGTCACCCTTAATCCAAGACACAGCACTGTACCAGTTACTAGAAGAACATGAACTCTATCCCGGCTGAAGCCAGGACAGCTGACTCATAACTTTTTTGCCTCCATCTGCCAGAAAATTTGGGATGTGACCATCTCTTTAGATGAATTCTAATTCAGTGTTTAAAAAGAACAGCATAAAAGAAATAGTAGGATGCTCTGCACTTAAAATTTCATCTTTGAAGGCTAATATACATTTTGAATCTATTTAAAGACTGTCTCACACAAGAATACTGTATTCTGTAACATATTCTTTCAGAAATGGGAATTAGGTTCACATGTTTCTGAAGCAGTTAAATTTCTTCTTAGCCAGTACCTTCTCCTCTGTTTCTTTTGATTTGACTGATATAACAGTTACAGCCTTTTTAGGATTACTTACAAATTGAGGTAAATAAATACTTGTAGTAAGCAAATGCAGCATTAGAGTTATATCAAAAACATCTGAATTCCTGTTTCTCATTGCTGCTTGATTGGCTGTATTCCATTATACATTCCATATTGTTTGTATAATCACATAAAGTAATTTCCAGTTTTTAATTTCAGTTATACTGTAACTTAAGCTGAAAGTAATTTCTGAATTTTATTTCCAGTACCTTCTTCAAGTAAATTCCGCTCACCTGCGGCACCATCTCCCCTGGCTCTCCGACAACCAGTGAAAGCATTTAGTAACCATGGACCCGGTTCTGTTGCCTCTCCAGAAGTCACACAGCTGACACACAGTAGTTCCTCACCAGGGCCTCTTGCAGCCCAGAGCTCAGGCTTGCCAAGCCCTGCCAGCAGTATTAACAGTACTACTCTTACCAGACCAGCAGGGATGAGGAGTGGTTTGCCCAGACCCAGTGCCCCTTCCACGGGGGGCATCCCAGTGCCTCGCAGCAAACTTGCACAGCCTGTTCGCAGGTGAGTCTGAGACAGGTGGTCTTAAGTTTTCATAGTGAATTTTATACATCATGTATTTGTGCTGCGCCCTCCTGAAACTGATATTTTGATCTCAAGGTCTTCAGAACAGATACAGAAAAACCTCCATGTGAAGTATTTTCATGTGTTTCCACTATAGTTTTGAATCCAAACTGAGAAAAAAGATCTTGAGTTGAGGATGTGAAGGTGAAGGAGTGAAAGTGAAATTAATAATAAAAGATATTGAAGTAAGTAATAAAGTCTTAGTCTGGGCTGAGAAGGCAGCAAGAATTTGTCTGCATGTGGTAAAATGTTATCAAAATATAGCTGGCACATGAAAATTAACTTGTGTCACTGAGTGACACATTCTGAAGTCAGAACTATTTGCCTCCATAACTCAATTAGTGGTACCATGATGAGAACACTTTCTCACCTGGGGCAGCTAGAAAATTCCAGAAGGAAGATGCATGAGGACAGAGGAGACATCCATAGCATTTGCTAAACTTAAAGTAAAAATCAATGCAGTTAACCCACAGGACAAAGCAGAATTTTCAGCTTAAAGGTAATTGTGCTGACACCCAGATGCAGGAGTGGTTAGATGTCAGCATCTTTCTGAAAGCAACTGCAAGAGAGACTGCCTGTTAACTGTGAATGTGGATTTTCACTGGTGTCAAGCAGAAGCTGACATAAAGAAAGTCATTTATGAGAAATATTAAGAAACTCCCTAAACAGAAAGGAAAAACAATTGGTCTCTGGTATTGCAAAAAGGTGAAACAGTGGTAAATAGTGAAGTGGAAGAGTTGTGTTCTGTATGTATTGACTATTTTGCAGTTGGAGTCTGCACTGTGAGCAGTATGGAACTTCACGTAATAAAACGCAGTTGTTTGGCGAGGGAGCTGTTAATAGTAGTGAACTGTGAGTGTCCAAAAAAAAGAAACAGCCCCAGGTTTCACTAGGGGAGGTTTGAATTGGATATTAGGAACAGTTCTTCACTGGAAGGGTTGTCAGGCATTGAAACAGGCTGCTCAGGGAAGTGGTGGAGTCCCATCCTTGGAGGTATTTAAAAGATGTGTAGATGTGGCACCTGGGGACATGATTTAGTGGTGGACTTGGCAGTGCTGGGTTAAGGGTTGGACTCAATGATCTTAAAGGTCTTTTTCAACCTAAGCAATTCTATGATTCTATAATGCAGAATCTGTTCACAATGCAAAACTGAAATATCCATGAATGTCAAGAATGTGATGTAAGCAAAATGTAATATTCTAACCAAGGATTTCCCTGTTTATATACATCACTGAAAAAATGGCCTATTTTAGATGTCAGCAGATTAAATTTGCATTTTCACAGAGTAAAACAGCAGTAAGTTTTCTGCCTATTTATTCAATCTTTTTTTCTGACATGGCAGTTGCCAAGGTACAACACATACAACCTGAAACTGAAAATACTTTGGAGTTTACCTTAAGTAAACTGTATTTCAGAGAATTAAATGAGTGAAGTGTGTATTTCAGTTATTTATAAAATGTTTAAGTTCATATGTATTGTAGATGGAGACTTCATCAGTTATATATGAAACTGAAAAATATCTCATTTCATTTTAGATCCTTACCTGCTCCCAAAACCTATAGCAACGTGAAAGATGAGAGTTGGAAAGATGGCTGCTACTGACCTGCAAAGCTTAATGCAAAGTTCCAGTGCTCATGGATGCTTCCTCACCAGGCTAAAAGACAGCTTGATTAAACAAACTGTTCAGATTTGACTCTTGGGATTTATAGAAATTCCAAACCTCTCTGTCTCTAATTAGCACAAACTGGCAGAGATTATAAAGCAGCACTTTAATGACATCTAACATCAGATGTTTGGTGGTCATACAATCACTTCTACATTAAATGGCTATCAGTTCCGGGGTTTTTTTCTTGCTTGCTAAAAATGTATCAATATGAGCATTTATGAGAGTGGCCAATGTCTGGGCAAAAACTGAACGAATGCCAAAGAAATGCCCATCTTGAAAGACAGCAAGGATAGCTGTCAACATACATTGTCCAAAACTTCATTTTCAGCCTGATTTAATTCAGCAGAAAGATTGGTGAATATGTACTATTGAAGCAAGGCTACGTTAATCAGAGCTAGTGTCCTGATTACAGATTGCTACAGTGCTAGGGAAATGCTGCTTTTAACAATTATATGAGATTCCAATTGGGGAAAGTGGTACATAAATCCTTCAGGAAGAATCAGCAGTTACTCCAGAGGATTAGGCAGAACAGTGGGTCATAGCCATGGCTTTTATCACGTTAAAAGGTTTGAATGTAGCAGAAACACACAAATGCAATAGTATAGATTGCATCTTTCCTATGTTGATTTATTGGCTTTACATGCTCTTACATGTTTGATTGCCAAAAGGGCTTAATATCAGTTGTACAGTCTTTCGAACCTTAAAGTTCCTGGCTCAGGAAAAATGGCCTTCACTACTGTAGCCACATTTTTAACACAAGGCTCGCTATTTGGGGAAAAACTTTTTTAATAGCAGGTTTCCTTACAAAGGAAAGAGCAAGTGAGAATGTTAATTTGTTCTAATACCATACTGCTATGCTTGCAGCCTGCAGCAACTGTAAATGCTGATAGTTAAGGAGAAGGAAACACAACTATGCACTTGTAACATACAAATTTTAAGGAAATTAGTTGACTCTTGATGCCAAATGATATTCATTTAGGTGATGTTTCATGGTATGAGGGAGTTTTCTGTATCCTATTTTTTTACTTTCATCCATTTCTTAAATTGGTTTATTTTAAATTGTAAATATTTTTACAGAAGATATTGCCCATGTAAGTGTGTTTAAATATGTACTTTGCCTTACATATGTGTATCTTACATTACTGGTAACAGAGTATGAAACCTGCTATGTCTGTTTACAAGCTATTAAATTCCTCTGGTGGCTCTGACTTACTCTAACACATTTTGCTCAGAACAACTGATATATTTAGCATTTGAACCATTGTTTTCTGTTTTGAAAGACATCATGCAAACATCTGTAACTAAAGTCACATTGGATGGGATTAGTTAAATGGAAGGGATTTTTGTTTGAAGCTTTTTCAGTATTTTGGGTGTACAGTTGATGAAGTATGAGAATGTGAATGGTATATCCTTTGTGCAATGACTGACAAACACTACAAGTTGGATTGGACGGTAGGTAGCCTTCAACCCCATTAGTTATCCGAGTTTGGGACTGCTGTTGTATTTTGACTCCCACCACTAGGAGGATAACTAATCCTGAAATTCTAGCACTTGAATTTAACATCATTAACATATTCCTGGATGAAAAGCCATGCAATAGTACTTGACTTGGGAGAAACCAAATAGAAGGGAGTGGAGACTAAATTTGCAGCTCTAACCACTCAAGCAGACTGGGTTGATAGATGACTTCACACCTCAGACCAAGATCTGCGCTAAGACTTCAAAGTTGGAGTATCAAATATACTGTAATTGAGTCAGATTTCAGCAGAAACTACCTTGCACCAGTATAGAGCAGTGCGTACCACTAATCTAGCCTTGAGCCACCTGCTGGTACAGGCAGTGGATGGCAGTATCTCATGTCACTGTTCAGCAAGAGAGAGGACTAGATCAAATGTGCTTATTCTCACTAGAGCCCCAGTCTTAATGTTTCGGCATTTTACAAAGCAATGCTGCAGTCTTCATTGAAGAAAGGTGAATTTTAATGGGTGGTTTTTATCAAACAGTTGATTGACATCTAAATTTTTAAAGTCAGTTTAGATGACGATATTGGGGGTTTTACCATGGCTGCATCAAATTGTTAAGTAATTCATTGCTTGGGTAAATTCAGCTTAAGTTTTGTAGGGATTTTTTTCTCTGCTGCTCCCCCCAAAATACAGCAAATGACTTCCTGAGAAAACAGACTGTCTGTTTATTAGAAAGCCTTTGTGCATTACCAGTTTATTGATATCAGGAAATTATGGGGCTCTGTGTTTAGAGACTTATTGCAGAATTGTGGAGACATGGATTTGATAAAATAGTGCCTATGATTTACTTAACTTATGTTTGATATAGTAGTAAGGGTTTTATGAATGTGGATTACTTTTTGTGCCAACAGCTTGGAATTGATGTATGTGTGTAGGCAGAAGGATTTGTTCTGCTCCCAAAGTTATTTAATTTTTTTCCTGTGTTTGAATGTTTTTTTGTAAGTGTTAAAAGTGTAAAAAAAATATATAAAAAATATTCTTACCACAGTATACTTCCTGGATCATTATTTTAACAACAAAGTGTTTTTTAAAGTTTTTAGAAACTTAGACGATATTATGACTTTTTTGGAGGGTCGATCGGGTTATTTTTCAAGAACGGTATTCACTTTTCCTGAGGTTGCCAGCATCGGCTTCTGCCCCCTGTAATTCATGAATTAAGTACAACGTTGTATTTGGGTAAAATCTGTGATTTCATTGACAGACATAGGTGGACTTGTGCCTCTGCTCTGGAAAGACAGTTCACAGTTCAGAGTTACATGAAAAATGCTATTCTGAATTTCCATACACAGTGATTTGTATGTGCAGTCCTAAGTATACAAACTGCCTTCCATTTTTGCAGGATACATGATCACTTCAGACCACCACATGAAACTTTTAATTTTGAAAATTCTGGAATTTATGCATAATACTGAGCAATGTAAAAGTGTACGTAGTAAGCCCTCTTGGAATTGCTAAGTACACATTTTATCTAGCTCCTCCATGAATACCTCCATCTTGGGCTCACATAAGAGCAAGAAGTTTGTTTTCAACTTGGTAACTGCATTTTGCTGCAGAGCAATGTATGCAGTAGTAATGGGAATGCCATCTTGTTATTAATAAAGGTAAGGCAGGTTTAATTCTATTTGGTAGCCAGTTAAATTTGTTTCACAAAATTTAACCCATGAAGCTGGTAATTAATTGTTTATCCCAGCATAGGCCCCTATTTATTAATTAAGCCAGTAGGTTAAAAATATTTCCCCCTAGTCCACTCACCTATTTATGGAAAGCTGGATCCACACCTATTACTTCTAAAAGGTATTCACTACCTTGCTTTTGTCACTTACTAGTTGTGCAGTCAAGTGCCGTTTGCCTCACACTCCTTCTGGAAAATAGAGCAGTGTCAAAATCTCTGGTAATTAATAGCCTTTTGCCCTTCTCTTTTAGTAGGTTTCTGTAACAAACTCTTCTATATTAAACAGTAATTTATAATTAGCATCATCATCACCATATGGAAGGCTCAAGATTAGAAACACTATTTTTTGGGTCTCTTATTCTGAGGGAAGGTTTGGAACTCATTTGGGTTTGTGAGGTCCTGTTATATTTGATAGTGTATAATTCTAGCAGACTATTGCAGTGGTGAAGAAAAATGTGCAATGAAGGAGGCAGAAGGCTGAAAATGCTTATGCTGCTGGTCTTGAAGTGATGGTAGAGAGCACACAGTTTAACACCTTTTAATGCAAATACATCTGAGAAAGAAAAACAGGTGTGGGAAACAAATGTGACAGGAATAGATATGTCTGTAGCTCTCCCTCTGTTGATTGGTAAGAACAAGAGCAAATTTGAGATACAATTTTTACTTTTTAAGTATAGCAGGTGAAATGTGAGGTTGGTTTGATTTATAATAAAACAAAGCACAACCCCCACCTGGTCTCAACTTGCATTTATGTAGCTGTGCAGTCTGACACCTACAGGCAGCCTTTCTGTAGTCATTCTGCTTTGGGACGGCAAGGCTGGGATTCAGGTGCTCTCAAGAGCATCCGTATTTTACACACAACTTCCTAGGGAAGAAGATTCTCTCAGCTCAAAGAATTAAGAACTGAGAGGAGCAAATTCCACCAGAGTCACATTCTACAAGATCTTTTACAACAGTGTTTTCAGCTGTGACACCACATAAAGTTGTGCTGTGTGTCACTGTCCTCTTTGCACTAACTGATAAACTCTGTTGGGACCACGTTAAGATCTTAGAAGGTCACAGGACATAATTGTAGTGATTAAGCCAATTTGTAGCTCCTCAGCAGGATTTAAAGGAGCAGGTAGCTAAAATGACTCCTTGCCAGTAAAGTGATTTTTGAAGGCTGGAAAGCACTCCCACATGAGAAAAAATGGATTATATCTTTTACTAGACTAAGACTAAACAAAAGAAGATTCTTCCATCGTAATCTGAGCTCCTATCATCAGCATAAGTGTAGGCCATCATGTAAATCCATTTTCTTTTGAAAATAATCACTTGATAAAGCTTAAAAGAGAATGGCATATGATGCCTTCTCCTCCAGCATGTTCAGCTCTCCTTGCTGCTTTTAAATTATCCCTGAACAATTATTTCCATTGGCAGCTACAGCAAAGGAGATTCAAAAAAAAAACCCTGTTGGGGGGAGTGGTATATCCATTACTGAGAAGGTGACTGCATGGTCCACCCCCAGTGCAACTTGACTGCTGGTTATCATGCACAATGCCCGCAATTCTGATTGTATATTCTTTTACATTCTGTTCTTTTCCCTTCTCTTTCCCGTGATTTTCTGGAGACTGTAGCCAAAATTGCAACTTTTCACATCCCTGCTATGAGAGCCTTATTAAAAACCTTACTAGTACCAACAGCGTGATCCAATGACAGACAAACTACTCCCTCCCCACCCACACAGCACATGACCTCTGGAAGCCTGACACCAGCTACACCATACTCCTCCATCACCAAGGCTGGGGGTTTTGTCATGGAAGCTCTCTACATAGTAACACGAAAGAGAATAAGGACATGTGTTCTGTTTTGTTCCCTGCCTCTGACCTGCCCAAGAGATAAAGGTGCGTATTAAATATGGGAGTAAGTAATCACTGGCTTGACTTGGGACCCTCTGTAGCCTTAGCAGCTTAAAGCCACAAAAGTGATCAAGAAATAGCTGGCTCAGAATGTGCTGGGGGTGGAGGAGGTCAGGGTAGAGGGATGGGCATGCTGGGCTTTCCCCAACCTTCTGCTCTTCCCAGGCATCCCCACCTTTGCCATGGACAGAGATCAGCTGCTGGGCTGGACTGGGTGCCTCTGCACTAACACCAGCATCACCACACTGTAACTCATAGCAGGCTCCTCTGTTTGTCTCAGGGTGCTCTTCCTAAGTTATTTGTTTCCCTTCAGACATTATCAGCAAACAAATCTGAACAACCTGCTAACAAAAGCTCAGTTATCCAACTGATCCTTACCTCTTTTTCACTCAGTAACTTAATGCTGCTATGTGAATTTCAGCTGCTGCTACTCTCTCTGTGCTGCACGTGGGTGCCAAAATGCTGGCAGGAGAAAGTGATACTGGACCAGGTTCTGGATTACAAGGAGTTTGGTTTGCACCCTGCTCAGGGCCAAGGGTGGGACCAGCTGTGCTTCTGGCTGACAGAACCTGGCACATGTCAAGTTAAAGGAACACTGTGTAAGCTTTCTTGAACCTGTTCGTCTTAACATCAGCAGCACAGGAGTATCTTATGCCACCGTGAATATGGCTTTGTCACTCTGCTCCTTTAGAAATAAACATTGAATCACATGCTGCCATTTTGAGTCCCCCTCTCAATGAAACGGCGACTGGGGGGGGGATCAGGAAAACCCTTTACATTTCATGGTCTACATCAGATTTTTCAGCTCTACAGTCATCCATTTACCCCTACATTTACTCACCCAACTACTGAGCCCAGAGCAGAGTTACATTGTTTCTGTTCATCCATTCTCCACCGGGCTAATGGAGACACATAAAACCATTGTCACTGCAGCTTCAAGTGGTCTGTTTTCAAGAGTTATGAAAACCTTGTCCTGATTCTCATCCTTTTAAAGCTGTGCCTGGATGTCAGTGACAGCAGCGTGGCATCAACACCACCACAGAGCCTCAGGAAAGCAGCCCAGAACATCACCCTCCATCCTTGCTGCCAGGAGCCCGCAATGTCCAAGTCACACAATGCCCCTGCCTGCACATGCAGCACTGGCACAGCCCCTCCCCAAAACTCCTTGCTGAGGGTGCAACTGTGAGGCCGCAGCAGCCATTGCTAACACCATGCACAGCTGGAGCAGAGCCAGGACTGTTGATTCAGTGCACACAGACCTCTTGAATGCCTGTGTGATCAAAAAAACCAAGTTCATTATGGTGCAAAACTGACCCTGTCAGTTCTGTGCTTTGCCATACACTTTTGAGGATGCCTCATTTATTTTCTTGCTGCTCAGTTCATCATCACTGAAATAACTACCAATCTTCCTTACTCACATGCTGGGAGTGAGGGGCAGGTGCGCTGCTAGTTAGAGAAAGGGTTGGACAGTCAGTTCATATCTAGTCTGATACAGTGGGGTAAGTTAAGAAGAGAAATTTGGTTGACCTTGGTTTATGAGCCCAAATGCCAGAGAGCAAATAATGTCTGTTGTAAATGTCAGAGTCAAGGGATTTTTCTTTTCCCTTTAGAAGAACATCAACAGAGATTTAGTGACTGTATTTAAGCTGCCATTCACACAGGTTCAGCATGAATGGTACTGCCCAGGTGCACAAACATACTGAAGGAATATTAAAGGGACTTGCTCAAAATCATGGATCTGGTAAAGCATCCAAGCCAAGCTCAGTCTTTTTCAGCAGTAAAGCAGCTTTTGGCAACACAAGGCTCTGATAAGGGCCGGTAAATTCAGGCTACTTTTTCCAGATCAGAACTCACAGATTTAATTGATATATGGTGGACTTCTCATCTTTACAATTTATCCCCACATGAAAATTTGCCCAGGGCAATGCAATACAGTCCTCTGCAGGCCCCTGCACCCACCTCTTATGCCAGCTCTCCTGCCCAGCAGCCCACTGTCAGCAGAAGAATGGAAAATTCCAATTCCAAAACCACCTTGTAACCTACTTCTCAAGGCCTGATACTGCATAGGAGACTCTACTGATTTTGAACCTTATTTTCCCACCTTCACAGAGGAGCCACATCAACTTAGGGCTCCTTTCACTGGCCCAAGTGCCTCAATGGCAGAACTGAAGTACAAAAAATAGGTGGTTCTTGTTAAGGATCTTTAACCACATATCCTAAGAAAGGCCCTGACTCAGCTCATCTCCCCCACTCCTTGTCCAGGCCATTTTTCAGTGGTGCCCTCCACCCTGAAGTCTCTCACCTGTTTGCATTAGCATATTCTATCTGCACGCTCCCACTTTCTGCATCCTCCTCATTGTAAAGATAATTGGGCCTGACAGAGTTCAAGTGTTTGGATGACAATCTTGGGCACATGCTGTGACTCTTGGGAATGGGCCTGTGCAGGGACAGGAGTTGGACTTGATGACCCATGAGGGTCCCTTCCAACTCAGCATATTCTGTGATTCTGTGAACTGACATTAATTACCGAAGCAAATCACTGAATTGTTTCAAGATTCAAAACAACTGATGGGTTACATTTATAGCCCTTTTAGGTGCTCTTTTTAGCTCTTCTATTTTACAGTCTTTTGTGCCATTTTCACTCTGATAAATATTGCTGGGTTTTCTTTTTGCTCATTGCTTCCTGCCCAGGATTCTCCAGATACTAAGGGGAGGTCTTGCTTTCTCTGTGCTTTTCTATCCAATGTTCAGTCCAGTTCAGCTTCAATTCATCACATCATGCCCGATGCTGCACTGAATTGTCCACAAGGGCCTGAATGTAGTTAATAGCTGCAGTTAGGCCAGAAAAGTCCTGGTCTGAGGGAAGATGAAGCCATGCACAGCTGGCTGTAAAAACCTCCCCTTGTGGATTCTGAAATACACCCCTTAGACTTTTTAGTCAGTCAGGTGGATTTAAACCTCCTGCAATTTTTTAAGATTTCAGAAATATTTTTTTAGTTTTTCCAACTAAATGTGTACCACACACATCATCTCCAGACTGTGGGATGTAAAAAGGCTTTTACTGAGCTCCTCACAGATGGCATGGATTACAGAAGACATACACTCCTCTCCATTGCAGTTAGCACAGCACTCAAGTATAGCCTATTCACAGAGCAGCTCCTCTGATCAACCCACGTGAAGCATTGACCCACCAATTCCCATTGGCACAGCTGTGAAATACTGGAGAGGTTGGAAGCCTGTATTGCACCAGGACTGCTTCAGCTATGGGGCAACAGCAGTGACTGCAAACTGATGCTGTTACTGCTCTGCAAGAGGGAGGATGGGCCAGTTTCCTTTCCTGCAGAGCCTGGCTTTTCAGGGCTTCCAGATCTGGGCATCTGATCCAGGAAAAATCCTGGGAGGAGCTCAGCTGTGACCTGGGATTTCACACCAGCAACACTGGAATTTGCATTGCTGTATTAGTGCTCGGTACTCTGGTTGGCCAACTGCTTTTACTGCTCATTATACCCTCAAAATTAATTTTTTGGTTACTTAAGGTCTTTCTAAAATCTGCTTCTTAGTTCTCGGATAATATCTGTCATTATCCAATAAAGGCTAAGATCACTGCCCAAAATGTCTTGAGTGTAAAAAGGCCTGGGATGCTAACAGTGAGTGCTGTCATGTTCTAGGCACAGGGAGCAGCTATGAGCTGTGAGGCAGCCTCTCCACTTGAAGAGACAAAAGTGCTGGACACGTAATCACAGAATATGCTGAGTTGGAAGGGACCCCCAAGGATCATGGAGGCCAACTCCTAGCCTGCAAAGGACCATCCCCAAGAGTCACACCATGTGCCTTAGAGTATCACCCAAATGCTTCTTGAACTCTGTCAGGCTTGGTGCTGTGACCACTTTTCCCTAGGGAGCCTGTTCAGTGCGCAACCACCCTCTGGGTGAAGAATCTTTTCCTAATCTCCAACCTAAACCTCCCCCCAACACAACTTTAGGCCATTCCCTCAGGCCATGTCATTGATCACCACAGAGAAGAGATCAGTGCCTGCCCCTCCTCTTCCCCTCAAAAGGAAGTTGCAGACTGCAGCAAGGTCTCCCCTCAGTCTCCTCTTCTCCAGGCTGAACAGACCAAGTGCCCTCAGCCACTCCTCATGCAGCTTCCCCTCAAGGTCCTGCATCTTCTTTGCTGTCCTCCTTTGGACACTCTCTAATGGCTTAATATCTTTCTTATATTGTGCTGCCCAAAACTGCACAGAATATTCAAGGTGAGGCCACCCCGGTGCAGAGCAGAGTGGGACAACTCCCTCCCTCGACCGGCTGGTGATGCTGTGCCTGATGCCCCCCAGGACATGGTTGGCCCTCCTGGCTGCCAGGGCATATTCAACTTGCCATTGACCAGGACTCCCAGGTCCCTGTAAGTGGCACTGCTTTCCAGGATCTCATTCCCCAGTCTGTACATACATCCAGGGTTGCTGCATTTCCCTTGTTCAACTTCATATGGTTGGTGATTGCCCAGTCCTCTGATTTGCCTGTGTTTCTGCAGGGCCTCCCTGCCTTTGAGGGCACCAGCAGCTCCTCCCAGTTTTGCGTCATCTACAAACTTGTTCAGTATCCCTTCCAGTCCTGCATCCAAGTCATTTATGAAGATGTCGAAGAGCACAGGGCCTAAGATGGAACCCCACTGGTGACAGGTCACCAGTCTGATGCCCACCACATTCACTATTACCCTCTGTGCTCAACCTGTGAACCACCAGTTGCTCACCCACCCCATGATGCTTTTATCCAGCTGTGCTGGACAGTTTGTCCAGAAGGATACTGTGAGAGATGGTATCAAAAACTTTTCTGAAACTCAAAAAGATGACATCAACTGGCTTCCCTTGATCAGTGAAGTGGGTTACCTGCTTCTCCACTACAGTGGAGGTTTGAGACTCCTGAGAGTTCTGAGACTGTAGCACAGCAGTTTGCAGAGCAGTTCACGTAGGCAGGGTGAGCAGGAAGGACTCCTTTCTGACCATCCAGGACCAGCAGGTAGAGGCTGCAAATAGACTCAGTGGTTGGTAAGGAAGAGCAAAAACATCCTTTCAGCCCCAGTCTTATTAACATATTAGTTTAAGCTTCCTCAGCTGTGGTGTTTACTCACCATAAAGCTCAATGCCCTGTAACTGCAGGAGTCACTGAACCAGCTGTGTCACAGGCCTCCAGACAGACAGACCTGCTGATGGCAGATGCAGTTCTCCAGGTCACAGGTTTTGTGAGGCTGGGGCAGACAAACAGTTACTTTGCAAAAGGTGTGCTGTGGTTGAAGAGCTGCAGCACCAGGTGAAGGAGCTACAGGAGGAAGTCAACAGGCTTAGTGGTATTTGAGCAAATGAGCAAGAGAGAGATTGACTATTTCCAGAGACAATCAGGACAGATGAACACTTGCAGAGCATGGTGCTAATGTGATTAAAGTGTGCCATCTCAATCACTCTGCTTTGCTCTACAGGCAGATATATGCACATGCCCTGTGAAATCAGATCATAGAATATGCTGAGTTGGAAGGGACCCACAAGGATCAAGTCCAACTCTGGGCCTTGCACAGGACCATCCCCAAGAGTCACACCATGTGCCCAAGAGCATTGTCCAAATGCTTCTTGAACTCTGTCAGGCTTGGTGCTGTGACCACTTCCCTGGGAAGCTTGTTCCAATACCTAACCATCCTCTGAGTGAAGAACTCCTTTCTACTATCTGAGTTAAACCTCTCCCTCAATTGCTCTCAGCACTCTCTCCTCCTCACCTGGCTGACTGCCGAGGGCTTCTGGATCCTCATGAAGCTGCTGTTTGAGTGTTCCTGGACTTGGGAACTCCCTGCATAGCTCAGCCTCACCCCAGAACCTTCTCCCAGTCACCACTGGTGCTGCCTCGCTGCTGACATCTTTACTCTGCCACTGAATGAAAGGGTTTAAAGAAGTCCTTAATGAAATCCCCATGCTTAGTCATTGCTGTTTGCTGGAGGAGCCTAGAAAGTCATCCTCCCTCTGGAGTCCCTCTGGGAGCAGAATTCACTGTGTGTCTGTAGAGACTGAAGGTGATTGATCATTGCTTATGGCATGTCCTACGGAGAGTCTCAGCAATGCCACTCAAACACTTGAAGAAGCTGCAAGTGAAATTTGATTCTGTGGATGTTTAGCAGTGATAGAGAAACAGATTCTTTTGTGATAAGAGATCACACTATACATGCTTCCTCAGAAGTACAGTACCTGCTGGAGCTTAGCATACTTGTCACCAGTGTGCAGCTTTGTCACTATTTCCAGTGTGATCTTAAGCAAATTAATTACTCCCATGTATAACTTGCTTTGTGAGAATGAGTTTCTGTATTTTCATGGGAAGTGGTGACTCCATTATCCCCCTGACCAAGCTCAGTACCTGTCCTGCATAGGGCTCCCCTACCTGGAGGGGTTTGGGCAGGGTTTCTTTGGGTGGACTTTCCTTCAGGGCCTGGGGTTACTGCACAGTACCACTCACACCTGGGTGAAAACACTTAGCACTGATACCTTACAGACCCCTTTGAGCAGCTACTCCTTTGGTCCCAGCTGGCATTGGCTTCAGCAGCAAGACTTTACTACTGATACTTATTTGGCACATATGCTACCCATGTATATATGGGTAAAATATGGGCTTCAATATTGTCTTTAGAAATTATATACTTTAAACAGTCTATATGTAATAAATGTTATATATTTAACTGTGTATATTATTTTGACTGTTATCTTAATAATTTGGTATATTTTAATATATTAATATAAATTTACTAAATATCTAGTATTTTGTTTTCTGATGTTATAATGGACTGAGAGCAGGAAAGGCACTCTTAAGGTGGCCCTTTTGTAATATGCTTCATTCCTCTTCAGTTTTTTTTCACCCTAAAATAAAAGGCTAATGGATTTTTATTCCTTTCTCTGACTGTCAAATCTGAAACAGCTCTGTCCAAGGCCCATTCTCTGGCAGGCAGGATGCAAGATGCTGCCAGCTTAATAAAATTTGCAAGCAGTTCACAACACAGACTTCTGGGCTGTGAACCACACCTGACATTTTCAGCTTGGCCAGACCCCTCTGATACCCACTGAGCTGCCAGCAGCTACAACCACAAGCACAGTTACACCATGGAGAGACATGAAGTTTCATTGATACTGGCAGGTGTCACAGCAGAGGACAAAGAGCATTTGCACAAAGTACCAGAGAACCAGATAACCAGGGGCCAGGAGGATCTTTGCGAGGTCACCTGGTCTTGCCATGCCACCCCAAAGCAAAGTCATCAGCTGCAGCTCACCCTGCTACAGACATGTTTGCCTGACCTTTCCTGGGAGATTGCTCCTGCCTGCCCAGACCATCCAGCCTTCAGCACCATTCTTTTATTTGCCTCATCAGTATCTAATCTGAATCTCTTTTACAGCAGCTTAAACCCATTGTATTTCTGGGGACTTGTGAGGTTACTGTCAAGAGACTTACTCTCAACTAATGGGAGTGACACTCCAACAACAAATATTCCCCTGGATTCATACCCAGCGTTTCTGCCTAGGCACCACCAAAATGAAATAAAAGATCTTGTTGATGAAGACATTCACACTTTCATCTCCCTGGCAAATGAACAGGGATACAAAACCCTGCCTCAGCTGTACTGACATACAAGTTCTACTGATACCATAGGTTATTAAAAAGGTTCTACGTCATCACAGTTCTAAAAGTGCACATAACATTGTGTCAGGGCTATTTTCATAGGATTAATATACATCATTAGCTAAGAGAAGTATTAAGAGATTCCTATTATGTTTGAGATTTATTTCTTCCCATTTGCCTGAGATTTCTTCTAGACAGCTTGAGATTTAATATAGGTAATGGTACACCTATTTTGAAGGTCTTCTTATTTGCTGATCAGCATTATAGATACACATTTTCATTATTTGGTAAAAATCTGGCAGGACGACAAGAAGCATTTTTATTCTATGTCTTTGCAGTTACTAATACAAAACAGCCTTAGTCCATATCCAGGCACCTTCAGTACCAGGATACAAATGGCAACTGAGTGCAAAGACTTATTTTCATGTAACCTGAGATACAGAATATTGATGCAATTAACTCATTGCTCCCATGGGGCTCACCATTAACATCCCTTTTAATATGGAGAAAGCTTTGGTGGATGAGGGATGTAATCTTTCTTTTGAGTGTCTTTCTTCAGTTAAATGAATACTCTATGAAGCAACTGCTGCTGTAAATGATTAAATTGACAAACTATTCTGTGGGACAATGTCTTGGTGTCCTTTAATCTGGCATTTTTTTGCAAAGCCCAAAATACAGATTTTGCAGGCACAAAGCCACATTTGTGTGATCTACCTCCATATTACCTCCCTTGATTTATGTCCCTAACACCAGGTTCCTGCATAGGAAATGTAGAGCTGGCTGGGAGCCTCAGTGAGCAATGCATGTCAAGTAAACCCAGCTGGACCTGGACCCGCAGCTGCATATCCGTCTTAAAGCCCCACCATTTACTAGGTTGTGTACATGCCATTGTCAGCGTGCCCTCTGACCTTGATGACACCACTGTCCCTTCACAACCATCATGGTCCCCTCTGCTGAAGATGCTGAACAGGCTGTTTGTGACACTCACAAGGGGGTAAATCAGGGCTGTGATATCCAAGATATGCCTATCCCTAAAGTCCGAAGACCATCTGCCTGTGAGAACCTGTGCAAAGCAATACCTGCGCCTGCACTGCAAAATACCATTTTGCTAACTAAATCCAGTGCTTTCAGAGTCATCCTCATCTCACCTCCTCTCCCTGACTGATTGGGCAGATTGCTATTTTTGTCTCTTCTGGACCCAGGCATGCATTAGTCATCAGCTCATTTATTTTATTATGACTTTTCATCTTAATCCTGATAATACTCCAACTACAGAAAAAGATCAACTGACAACAAAATGGAACAGTGTCTGAGGCACTGAAAGAATCCTTTCTTATTTGAATTTGGATAAAGGTATCTCACATGAAGGCATATATTTGCTTAAAGAAAGACTTGCTGCTAGTAACGGTTGTACAGTTTTAGGGGTACAACTGCCTCAACAACTACTGTTAGCAGTCGATTTACAAAATTATTCTTCAGTGATCCCCTGATTTAATCTCTTTTCATGTCCCAGAAGTCTTTTTCTAATGGGATGGTTGGCAGAAGACCTTTCCATCTTGCTTCTAAAATGCAGACCACGCAGTCTTAAACACTTAGTTCCAATTATGAATTTTTGGAACATTGCGACCTGAGGCATCACGCACTTACTGGTTGATTAATGGTCTTCAGAAATCTTAAAAATAAACATGGGGGAACACCAGCTGTAACAGGAGGATTTTATTATATTAATTTCTGCCCTTGACTGCTAACCCATAGCTTTAGTGAAAGGATCTGTTCCCAGCTGCTCAGAGACCGAACAGATAGTGGGGACACAAATGAGACAGCACAGCTGAGGCTCCCTCACAGCACTTCAATGTAATAAAATCTCAGAGGGTATGAGTTGCAGAGAGCACTGTTCCCAAGGGAGGAATAAACACAGAGTAAGGCTGGACTGAAACATGCATCATTTGGAAGAGGAATCCATGAGAGAAGTGGACAGAACTCCCACAAACTGAGAAATCACAAAGGCAGCAGGGAAAAGTAGAGGCAGACACAGCACAGCAGAGGAGGGAGGAGGAGGAAAAGGGTGCCTGGATGCCTTTGCCACTGGAGCCAAGGAGAAGGCAAGGATGACTTGATGGGATCCCACCAGTAAGAGGAGACAACAGATGCAGTGATGACTCCCACTGAGGAGGAGAGGAAAGAACATTTATCTCATTTTCTGCACCCCAAAATTTAAACCCTGGGTCTAGTCAAGGGTATTGGTCATGGGATAAAAGACGCTGATTATTGTGGATATTTACCAATCAGGGCTGAGCAGTGGCACCACGCTAAGGACAGGACAGAGGTGAGTTTTAGATAAGCAAGCATGGGATGAGGCATAACAGGGCCATGATGGGGCCAAGTGTCACACTGAAGGGTAGCAGAGAGGCCTGGGAAGCAGGGAAGGCAGGTCTGTCCCAGTCCTTCTGCTCTACAGACATCTATGAGAGCAATGAACTAACAGGAAACTTGTGGCTCGTGTGTTCTCCATCTACATTGTTCAACTGCACTTTGATTTGAGTGAAACACAAGAGGTTTGGGGCAAAAGCAACATTGGTCCATTGGTACGTTCTCACCAAAACAGTTTCTGTCTGTGTCTGGCTGTAGAGGTTTCTTAGGAAAAACTTAATTGCACAGATCTCAATGCTTCATCTTATTCCAAAAATGTATTTCCTTGCCTGTTTAGTGACCCAGCTCCCAAACAATATAAAATTTTTAAAAGATGAAAAAGTAATTTTTCTGCTAAGATCTTAGAGTTGCTGGCTCAGTGGAGGTGGGTTATGGGTCGTCAATTCATGCAGTCCCCTCCTGTGTGCTGCTCTTGAGAGAGGGAGCAGGAGACAGATATCAAAGAGGGACCTACTACAGCAAAGGACCACCTCATGCATCCTTCCTAGCAGAAAGATAACCATAGAAGAGCAACCAAAAGCACCAGTATCTCTGCACAATTAGACTCCAACTCCTAACTCTCCTAAGCTATAAAAATAACTGCTCTGGATCTACATCATAAAGAAGAACAAGCATATACATTTCATGGAGTTTACCACAAGACCACCCCAAACTGCATGTAGAGGATCACACAATACACCATAAGGAATATTTTAATTCAAAACAACAACAGCAAAGACTTCTCTCTTTCCCATAGAAAATGATTACTCTCCTACTAAACCTTTAATTTAATTTTATTTCTACCCATAACCTAAGTGCATAGCAAGTAAAGGAGAAATGAAGGGACTGCACATCCCATGAAAATCAGAGACTACCTATTACAGGTCTCACCTGCACATCACTTTCACAGCAGTATTTTGTCCCAGCCTCATTAGTAGCACCACTCCTTAAAGGTGCTGACCAAAAGCTTTCCATTCCCCAGAACTATCCTTCGGAGGCCTCTCTTGCTCTGCAAATGCTCAGTGCAGCTCCACAAATCAGCTGGCATGGACATGGAGAGAGGCAGAGCATGAGTTATGGGTGGGTGACTCCACCCGCAGCAGCTCAGAACCACTGCTTCCTGCAGATCCAGGCACAGCACACAGAGCCAAGGTGGGAGGAGCAGGGAGCTGAAATGGATATCAGACTGAAATTGGAAAAGTGGAAAAAGAGAAGGTGACCACCCTTTGCTTTCCCACCCTATGCCATTGTCTGCTTTTACTTAGTGCTGCTAATTGCAGCACACACACATCTGAAGTGCAATGTGCTCAGGATCTAGACAAGTCCAAGCCTCTGATTCATCCATAACCTGCTTGAGATTTGCAAATCAATTCTTCTTGCTTGAAGCTGTTGAGCATGTGGAGTGACAGTCATAACAACTGCACAAATGGAACCTCCTCTTGCTGCCCAAATTCAGCTCAGTGAACAACACTCTCAGTTGAGTTCCCCTGGGGGACACCAAGGGGACCTCACTGCATAGATGCAATTATTGTAATTTTGCAGTAGTCCTGGGCTATGCCCGATGCTTTTAATCTCTGTCAGGAGAAACAAGTGATTCCAATAACATCTCCATACAACATGCCTGAGCAGTCATCAGCTGAGCAAAGAGCAAGGTTGCTTTGTTCCTTTCTTATAGCACTATCAAAATTCCACACAAGATTATCCTTTATTTTTCACCTTGGATTCCAGTTAAATAATGGAAAGGCACAAAATCCTAAGAGAGCACACAAAATTCCTAGTGTTTGAGGAAATTCTGCCTCTCCAGACTGGTTTATAGAACACATTTCTATGGAAATCAACCCCTCCTAAAAAAAAATGCAAGGCACTCTTATTTATAGAAGTTACAAACTGCAACAAGTTCGTATTTCAGTGAGTCCTTTCCCTCCCTCCTCTTTTCTTGCTAACTCTTATCCTCTCATCCATTTTTCAACAGAAGGACTAATAAGGAATAACTTGAGAATGATAAATGATCAGCTTAATTTGTCAAGTCTTTTTATATTCAAATATTCAATTTATGGCTTCCAGTAATAGCAGGGTTGGCAGTATCCTTTTTCCTGCCCTCCACAACAGAAAACAGAGAAGGAATCAGCCATGGGTTTAGATATACTGAGGTGTTCACTATGTGTGGGCTGGCTGCCTCGCAGCCAGATGCTGCAAAACTATTTAGCATTACTCCAGACTCCAGGATGTATTTTAATGATGACATATTGAGAAAGCCTTCAGCAAGAGACAAGAACCATGCTCAGCAGCAGATATAACATCTTTTCAGTCCATGTGCTGGATGTGAAAATCCAGCTGCCACCTGAGGTCATGGTACTCTCAGGATCGAAAATCAGCAAAGCATTTGAGTTCAGACTTAGCTTTCCCTGAAGAGAGCATCACTGCTGTTGTTTAAACCAAGAGCTGAACTTTAATTTTAGTTGCTAAATTATGAGACAAATCTCAAGAGGTCTTGATTTGTTGCGATGAATTCATGACATTTTCTCACTATAAATGCTACAGTTCAGTGCCCCTTGAAACTGAAGGTTATGCTGACTGGGTGTGCTCTGAAAGAGCATGTGTCTGCTTCATTGTATCCAGGGGTATTGGACTCCTCCTGTAACTGCCTGTATGACAGATGTCACACATTATGAACCAAAAATATCTTCCCATGACCAGCCCTGCTCCCGTGGGGAGTTTGGGGAGTGAGACTCGGAGATAAAGCAGAAGGATTGGCCTGCACCCTTCACACCTGCTTGATAAGTGGCTGCTTTGTGCTCTGCACGGTGGATCCAGCCTGGGCTTACCCACGGTGACCGAAGCGTGGCTGCACCGCAGGGAACTGCACAGGCTTTACTCCCAAACCAGGGAGGGTATGAGAAGCAAATGACCTGCATGTTGTGATGCCAAATATTGGCTACATGAAGGACAGAATACGATATAACAGTAGTAAGACTTTATGAAGCACAATAATACTCTGCAAGCTCTTTTCTGCATATGCAAACCTCAAAATTAAGTCCAGAGAATGCTGTTGGCTCAAAAAGCCAAACAGATCCTGTGCTCCCCTCTTCCAGTGCCACACAGAGTCCAAAAATATGAATGAACTAATGCAATCTGGATCCTATTTGGTCATTCAGCTCTGATGACTCATCTTCCCTGAGCTCCAGGTTAATGACAAGGAAACAAATACAGGAAGAACAGTATTGAACTTGGCATCATCCTGGCAAAGTTGTGTACACAGGATTTTATCACTAGGTACTACTTGCACTTTTTGTGCCACCTGTGCCCCAAGTAAGAATTAACAGTTTAATAAACAAACAAGCCACAAATAACTTTTACTCAAATCCTGGGACAGCCTAAAATTTCACCCAAATAAATTTTTCAGAAACTTGCTATCTGATGGAGTTTAAGGCAAGCAGCTGGTCAGGGCAGCTCCTACAGGCTCTCTCTTTAAATTCAGGGTGTCTCCCTTGAGCTGTGACCCAAAATGTTTATTACAGAGCAGAGCTGCATGCTAGGTGCAGAAGCCAAGGGGAAGTCCCTGGGAATGCTCCATCCTGAGTCAGCTACACCCATCCAGGAGTGGTAGTGTGAAGTCATGGCTGTGACCCCTGTAAATCCTCTGAATGAAAGAGAAAGATAGTTACACTTCTGAGAGAGTCAGTGGTGGTGCCAAGAGTGAGAGTCATCGATATCTGTCCTGCTTTTGGAGGCTGCCCTCCTCTCTCAAAAGTTCCTGCCCTTCTCAAAAGAGTTCAGTTTAGCATCCTATACAGCACTTTACTTTTGAAGGAACAGGGTGACACACAATTATTAAATGAAAAGTAAATTCTGTAAGCACAATATGACTGAAAACAGTATAATCACCGTTGGATGTGATTTTTTGGTGATGGACTACATTTCTTACCTTGGTTTGAATACTTGTGTGCCTGTGAGCTTTCCTGCTTCCTCCACCTGTACTGACTGCCCTTTAAAAGATAACACTTCTTACAAGCTTCTGGGACCCCACCAACATAAAGTGCTGCCTCCTCGACCTTCTAAAAGGGCTTTCCGTCCTTCCTCACGCATTCCCGAAGCAGTTACATCAGATGGCAATTTGCCTGGAGGGGAAATGCGCTTGGCTATCCCTCAGTAGGGGTCTAGTTCTGCTCCCCACATCGGGTAGGGACGCTAATTGACCGTTTAATATCCATGCCAAACTAAACGCCTTGATACCTCAGTTTCGCCGCTGGAAAAGCCGGGCCCTGCCTCGTCCCTCGGGAAGCTGCAGGTGGCTGTGCCGGCTCCAGAAGCGGGCTGCCGGGGATGGTTCTAGGCCGTGACCCCCCCGCCGCCTGTGCTTCTCTCCGCCGGGCCGGGCGGCGCTGGCGGCCGAGCGTGCGCGCCGTCGAGGTGGCAGTGAGACACCGCCCACGCCGGGGGTGGCCCCGTGTGGGGATGGGACGCGCGGGCGGCGCCTGCAGCAGAGCCGGCGAGGGACCGCGGCCGCAGCGCATCAGCAGCGCCTGGACAGCCGAGCGGGGTCGGGACGGGATGCGGGCTCCGCCGGCCGCCGGGGTGAGCCGTCCCCGCGTCCCGCACTGACGATCCCCTCGCCGCCCGCTCACTCCTCCGGGGCTCGGCGGGGAGCCGGCGGCTCCCCCGCGCCGCGCAGCCCATGGCCAGCTCCGCGCAGCCCCCGGAGCCGGAGAGGGGCGGCGGCCCCGACGGCGGGTCGCTGGCGGGGGACGGCGAGGCCTTCGGGGACCGCTCCCTCAGCCAGGGCCTGAGCGTGCTGGTGGGGCTGGGACTCTGCGTGACCATGCTGGGGCTTGGCTGCGCCGTGGAGCTGGGGCAGCTGGGGCAGCAGCTGCGGCGGCCCGTAGGGCTGCTGCTGGCGCTGCTGGGGCAATTCGTGGCCATGCCGCTGGTGGCCTTCCTCCTCGCCCTCATCTTCGCCCTGGACGAGGTGGCGGCCGTGGCCGTGCTGCTGTGCGGCTGCTGCCCCGGAGGCAACCTCTCCAACCTCATGTCGGTGCTCGTCGACGGGGACATGAATCTCAGGTAGGCGCCCCGCTTTCCTTCGGCCCCAGCCGGCCGGGCTGCGGCGGCCCCGGGACGCGGGGAGAGTTCGCTGGGCACCTGCCCGCCGGTGGAGCCGGGACGGACGGGCGGGCACTGCGCGGTGGGAACCCGCAGCACCGCTCTCCTGCCTCTCCCGGGGCAGATCTCATGCAGACCCCGACACACGCCTCCTCCCTTAAAAGCCCGCGCCCCAGCCGGGGCAGGGAAGGAGGGAGTTCTTGCCCTGAGAAGCGCTCGGACGGCTGCAGAGCCTTCTTACCGAGGGGGCTGCTCTCTGGCCGGGCGGGCGGTGATCCAGTGTCTCTTTGATTCCCCCGGCGCAGCATTATCATGACGGCCTCCTCCACGCTGCTGGCCCTTTTCCTGATGCCCCTCTGCCTCTGGATCTACAGCCGCCACTGGATCAACACGGCCGTGGTGCAGCTGCTGCCCCTGGGGGCGGTGAGCCTGACGTTGGGCAGCACCCTGTTGCCCATCAGCCTGGGTGTGCTCGTCCGGTACCGGCACCCCCGCGCCGCCGACCTCCTGGTCAAGGTAGGCGCGGCCCCCGGAGGAGAGGTGGGCAGCCGAGCTGCGGGGGATGCCCGCGGGCGGCACCGGGAAGGGGAGTCCGACGATAGTAACAATTCTGGTCCCTCCAAACCCAGTGGTAGCTTCACACAGGTATATTCAGCTGCTTAGGTAGGCTACAAGGACTTACAACGGTGAAATAAAACGCTGGGACAGAGACTGAAAGCGAGGGAAAGGGCGGGTTACACCCTGTCACAGTGCACGGGAAGGAGGGCAGCGTGGTGCTGCACCCGAGGAGTCATCCTGGACCCTGTAGCACAGGCATTCCCTAGCATCCCCCTTTCTCCCCACACCTACTGCACCCAGGCATGGCCATGCTTCCTTAAAATATGGAACTATATTAGCTTAATTGTGAAAGGAAGAGTGAAACACAAGCCCCGACTCTGCTGTTTACCAGCAAGTCGTCTGAAAGCAAAATGATGGAGGGTGACCCCAGCCCCTTCCTCTCCTGGTATATGATCAACCACCACCAAAATCCCACGCAGACATGGGAAGGACAACACAACCATGTTTTGCAGTTTAGACTCTCTTAGCAAGCCTCTTTTTAAATAAGCCTTGTGTTATTTATCAGTGTTTGTATCTGTTGCCAGATTTCTTTGTGGTCCCTCTTGGTGACTCTGGTGATCCTGTTCATCCTGACTGGGACCATGCTGGGCCCAGATCTGTTGGCACACATTCCTGCATCTGTCTACGCCATTGCAGTGCTGATGCCTCTAGCTGGGTATGCCTTGGGATATGGCTTAGCCACAGTCTTTAAAATGCCTCCACACTGCAGGAGAACAGTGTCTCTGGAAACAGGATGCCAAAACGTCCAGCTCTGCACTGCCATCCTAAAACTCACCTTCCCCCCGGAGCTCATAGGGGGCATGTACATGTTTCCCTTGCTTTATGCGCTTTTTCAGTCAGCAGAAGCAGGACTCTTTGTGCTGGTATACAAGATGTACGGAAGAGACAGCTACAAGCAAGAAACACTTGGTGAAGAGGAAGACACAGATATTTCCTACAAGAAACTGAAGGAAGAGGAAATAGCCGATACTTCATATGGCACTGTGACCACAGAGGAGCATAACTCCATTCAGATGGAGCCGACACAGACGGCACTTTAAGCAAAATAAAGAAGTGATTCTGTTGGATGTGGATGTGTGTTGAGCTTGCAACCAGGCTGGGGCTGTGCTCGCTGCTGGGCAAGCGGAGCTGTCTGGCCTCCATTGTTTCTCCAGCTGCTCCCATTGTACAAGGTGATGTGTGTTTATTACCATGACAGTTCTACTTCCTCAAAAAATAAATGTGGGAAGAAAAAAAAGAGGAAAAAGTATAACTGTAATGCAGACCAGTAGCTGTAAAACTTCATGCAAGGAGGCTGCTGCCTGGTTGAGTGCAGCAGGAATGGGTAGGAGGAAGAAGATGGTGTTTTACAGAAGCAAAGCCAACCCAGTGCCAGTATGAATGAAGGGAAAAACCACCTTGTGTGTATCTCTGTACCTTCTACCTGTTGTAAAAGCATTGTGCTCGTAGTTCTCACCACAAATACATGGCAAAGCCAAACCAAACTTGCGTTCTCCAATGTTTAATCCCACGGGAGCAATTTAGAGGTGCGCTGCCGCGTCGCTGTGTGTGGGATGGGGGATTGCCCACGGCCCCGCACCAGCTGGGGACGGTAAGGGGCCGCAAGGGCGGTGCCCGTCGGGGGCGGGGGCAGCCCGGCCCCGCCCCGGGGGTATTTAAGGCTGCCCCCTAGGGGGGCTACTCCGGGTACAGTGCAATGGCGGAGGAGGCAATGGCGAGCTATCTGTACACCGCCTACCACCCCTACTCCTACCGCTTCCCGCCGCCCAAGGGCAAAGGCGGAGCGGTAGGTGCTTGGCGGCCGCGGGGCAGCGGCTACTTCTCGGGCTACGGAGAGGCGACGGCGGCCGCTGAGTGCTTCGACAACTACCAGCGGGCGCAGCTGAAGGCCATCCTCTCCCAGGTCAACCCCAACCTGACGCCGCGACTCCGCAAGGCCAACACCAAGGAGGTGGGCGTGCAGGTGAACCCGCGGCAGGATGCCTCTGTGCAGTGCTCGCTCGGGCCCCGCACGCTGCTGCGCCGCCGTCCCGGCCCCGTCGCGTCGCGGCCCCGCGAGGCGGAGCAGGAGCTGGGCAGCCCTGCCACCACCAGCACCCGCGCCGTGCGCTTCCCCCGCACCGTCGCCGTCTACTCTCCCATGGCATCCCGCAGACTCACCACCTTCCCGGAGGAGCCGAGGCCGGAACCGGAGCGGCAGCCGCCGCAGCAGCAGCAGGACAAGGCAGCGGCCGTCGAGGAGGAGCCGGCTGCGCTGAGGGAGCAGCGGGAGGCAGAGGTGGCCGCTGTGCGGGCAAGCTGGGAGAAGTCCCCCGAGGGAGGTGCCGAGCCGCTGGGGCAGTGCCCGGCCACCACCCCCGAGCTGCCGGCAGAGACCGAGGGTAGCCAGGACGGGGAGGAGGTGACAGAGGGAGCACAGGCAGAGCCGCCGACCGCGCCCCAGAAGCAGGAGCCGTCGGCGGGCAAGACCCGCCTGCGCTTCCAGGTGAGGGGTGGCCGGGGGGTTGCGGGGCCGGGCTGGCCCAGGAGGTGCCCGCGCCGTCGAGTAACCGATGTACCCGCAGTTCCTGGAGCAGAAGTACGGGTACTATCACTGCAAGGCCTGCAACATCCGCTGGGAGAGCGCCTACGTCTGGTGCGTCCAGGGCACCAACAAGGTAGGGCTCGGATCGCCCCGGCGCGGCCCCCTCGTCGCCGTCCCCCTGCTGACTTCGGCCTCTCCCCAGGTCTATTTCCGGCAGTTCTGCCGGACCTGCCAGAAATCCTACAACCCGTACCGTGTGGAGGACATCACCTGCCAGGTAAGGGACCCCGTCCCCGCCGCGGGCCGGGCGGCTCCTGGGCCCGGCCATCCCCGCCGACCGCCGCCTTCTCCCTCAGACCTGCAAGCAGACGCGATGCACCTGCCCTGTGAAGATGCGCCACGTGGATCCCAAGAGGCCCCACCGCCAGGACCTCTGTGGGAGATGCAAAGGGAAACGTCTCTCCTGCGATAGTACATTCAGTTTCAAATACATCATCTGAGTGGGATAGAGAGGGGGGTTTTTGTGGATTTTTTGGTTTGGCGGTTCATTTTTTTTTGCCTTTGTTTAGGGCTCTTCTAGAAAACTGCAAGCAGAGCAGACCTTTTTTGTTGTTGGTAGTGTTGAAGGTCCTTGGTGAGGTGTAGCTAGGAAAGTATGAAAATAAAAGTATTGCAAAGCATACTCAAATGATCCGGTGAGTTTGTGCTCAGCTCAGAGAGTGCATATTGCAAATCCCATAACATGCATAGGAGAAGAGCCTACAAGTGTTTTGTAAACTAGTGATGGTCTTGGAAGCAACTGAGTCAGGACCTTGTAGAATTTCATGTGGAAAGGGTTTCTGTTACTCCCCCTACTCTTGAACTAATCAGACACTTGAAGTTAATATCAAATTGACAATCCATGGTAGGTAGTAGAGGATAATTCATGAAGTAAACCTGTAATAGTATTCACTTATTGTACCCACCTCTAGTCCATGTAGAAAGTATCCAGCATCTGTTTTTCATCACTAGAAAATGATTGCAAACAGCTGTGTAAGAACTTCTACTGGTGCAGCTGGTCTGCATTTAGCTAAGTTGGTGTTCTTATCTGTAGACTAAAGCTAAAGAAAGCTCTTCAGAGATGGTTCTCATAAAATGCTGAGCAAGGTAGTCACTAATGCTATGGTCCCTTGGTAAATGTGTTGCTCATCTTTCTTGTGCAAAGTTATCAATAGAAGTGACACTTCAGAGGCTCAAGGTACAATACTGCATCTGCCTGGGTTCCTCTTCAACTTGCAGATGAATCAAGGTCTGTGTACTTAGTGGATTACATTTACCAAGTTTGATCTAGCTATGGTTTAGGTGCCTGCCATCAGGGAAGGATCAAACTCCCACACCCTTCAGGGGTGGAGTTGGGTTGGCTACTAGGAATTCTGCTTCTGGTGTTGGGTAGTAATGGCACAATTGGCACTGTTCGCTGCCAGATGATGCCCTCTGTAGGGACACTGTGCTTCAGCAAAGTGTTACAAGCTGACTCTGGGATTAACTACAGTGTCACTATCTGAGCAGATTGACAATCTAGTAAAACCTACACCCCACCTCCAGTCTACCCCTTAGCTAAGTAGCTGAGTAAACTTAGAGGAAAACATACCTGAGAATGCTACTGACCACTGAAATTAAACATAATAACACACAAAGCCTTTTACAGAACTCTTAAAGTAGCTTCTCTTTTCAAAAAGTGATTTATCTTGGATATAATAAACTTGTACCCATTGTGAGATCAGTCTGTTAAAGACTAAAGGTAGAACCACTCAGCCATGTTTTGAGGGGCAGTGAATATTAATTCTGTAGGCTTAACTCATCTTGCTATGAATTCCTGCTTTATTTCAATATGCCCCTTGAATCTGCTGCAGTGACTAAGGCTTAATGCCTCAGTGCCAATTTATTGCCAAATAATTTTATTTATTTTTGCTGCATTCATTATAATAGCAGCATGAGGCATTCTGGGAACAAGTAGGCCCATCCCCTCCAGAGCAGAGTACCGTTTAATTTCATGCTTCTACCTGAAGTGTTTTTCCCTGTATCACAGTAAAAGGAAATACCCTTTGCTTTACCAGCTCACTCAGGCTTTTTCAAGAGTTCTGTCCTTGCCCTGTTTAACTGGAGAAGTACATATCCAGTTGGGCAGTTCTCTGTAGATGTATATGCCTTGCATTCATCTGTGGTTGCTGTAATGAGCAGTGGCACATCACCAGCTTGAGGAGGAATGTGGCTGGGACTCTCTGCAGCCATCCAGCCACACTGCCTCAGCTTGCAGTTGCAGCTCTGATCTGGGATGTCTTATTTGCAAGCATATTCCCTCTAAGGATGTCTTCATTAAGTTTCCCTGTTTGCCTTCCCTGTTCTAATGGCTATATAGTCTGTTCCTGATGGATGCAGTGAGAGACTGTGATAAGTCTGTGCACCTTGGCAGAGTCTGAGAACTGAAGCTGTGCATCAGTATGAAGTCATATGGTAACTGATGGCAATATGAGCAAGTTGAGTGCTGCTTATTTATACAGGTATCCTCACAAGTGTTGCTTTGAGGATCACTTGATGTGGATATGGTAACTCTCACATGATTATTAGCCATAGCCCAAAGTGAAATTTAGTACATACAACTTAAGGGTTGTCATCCCCACTAACTACAGTCAGAGCAGCAGTTGGTTCCACTTGGTAAGGTGTAGAACAGCCTAGCTGATGTGAACTATATGTTATGCTTCAGCAGCAACTGGTCCAAGTGAGCAGATCATGAAGGCTCACATGGGGCAGCAAAGAGCCACCCTGCTTTCATTAGCTACTGCAAGGGTCTTGTGGCTTGGAGGAGTAGAGTGGAGTGGACAGCCAAATTAAACAAGCTTTCCTTTATCCTGTGGCATTCCTCAGTTTCATAGTAGCTTTACATGTCATCCCTCTTAAATAAATATATTCAATGCTTTTACTGCTCAATGCCAAAGACTTCTATATTTCTGTAGTTGCTTTTCAACTCTTTACTGTCATGTCCTGTCCTTAATGGCACACACTGTGTCATGGGCACTGGTTTCTAGACTCAGCAGAAAGAAGGAAAGCAACGCCTTACCTGTGTGATTATGCGAAGTGGAAAGGAACAGCCTTTGTGCTGTCAGTTCTTCAAAGCTTTCTTGAACTTGCCCTGTACAGCTTTTCCATATTCTTTTGCATGTGTTAGCTCAGTCAGTGCTGTATTTGCTGCATCTTACAGGACCTGTCTGATGTTTTACTTTTTTCTAGACATCTTTACCATAGCTTCAGATCTGGCACAGACCTGGCACCAGGTAATGCAGGGGGACAGCTTATGCAGTAGTTGAGTAAGTTTTGAAAAGCTTAGTAGAGTTAAAGCAGTATCACAGACAGTCAGCTAGTGTGCTTCTGTTCCACAGGACAGGTTCCACTAGCCATTATAATGGGAGGAAGATGTAAAGCATAAGGAATGATGTATATGAATCCAGGGTTGAGTTCCATGAGAAATCCATTAACATGCCTAGGAAGATGGTGCTGCAATGACAGGACATTAAGGAAAACCCATGACTTTAGGGCACCCAGGCCTTTGTTTTCAGTGTTTAGCTAAAGTATTTAAACTCTAGCTTGTAAAAAATACACAGAATGACACATACAATGTCTTTTATTTTTACAAAAAAAGGCTGGTAAAAGATGATGTAAATAAAAGTGTAATGTGCCCCTAAACAAAACTACTTATCCCTGGTAAATACTAATTAAATAATTAAGAACACCATCTACAGTACCACAAACCATCAAAATAATTCAATTTTATCAGGGACAGGGAAAAAAAAATACAGTGAATATGGATGTGCCTTGACCAGTTACAGAACTTGTTAGGATAACATAGCTACTGTCAGCAGTCCAACAGTGTGCACAGTGCCTTCCATTAATGCATTTCAGCATAATTACATTTCTAGTGGGGTCTAATTTCCCCAGAAAGGCAGAGCTAAGAATTTCAATCTACATTCTAAACTCTGGAATTAGAGCCCATTAAAAAAATCACAGTGGGTAAGAGATGTATAAAAAATACTGGGTGTTCCTTTCAAATCATAGGAATTGTGGGACTACATTCGTTTTCTCTTTTTTTTTTCCTTTTTTTTTTTCCTACAAAAAGCTATTGGTTTCAACAGAATCCAGTTTGTTTTATGCTACACTTTGACACTGAAATACGAGTATATTGCCTGTTTGCATGTTTTGGTAGTCAGGAATTTTTTATTTTTTTTTCATATAGTCCCAATTCCTTAGGCTGCAGTTGAGTCATGAAGATGCATATACGTGCATTCAAACCCTGCAGACTACTCAGACTGCAAGTACTGTGTGTGACTACCGCGAGGGAACCCCTCCTTCCCCTCACAGCTTTATACACCTACTGCTTTAACAGTGCATTGCACGAATTTACAAGAAAAATACTGGTTTTGCACTATACAGTTTCTAGAATATATACAGAATAAAATAAGTTAACTTCTAATGAGAATTGCTGATGGGCAGCATATATCTTTAATATACATTTTAAAGTCTCTGCAGGCAGCTACTTTTTGGTTAGTTGTTACCAATATTTGTAACATAAGCACTGGTCAGAGAACTGAGCAGCATTCCAATAAAGTTAACATATATTATTTCTTTTAGAAACACTGGGAAATCCCAGTTGAAAATATTATTAAATGTCCTAACATTTACACACTAGGAGGATTAGATCTAATAAAATAAAATTTCTTCAAAAATAATCTTGCAGCTCTTTTAAGCATGCTCTGAGACCTTATTTAACAATCATCCATACCCTCAAAAAACAACTGTCACATAGGCATACACTCTAACTCGCACACATAATTTCCTTATTACAGACAACAAAAGCAAATAAAACACTGAGAAGTCAATAGTTTTTGCAGTCATAAGTCATTCTACTTATGTTTGACTGCACATTCTTCATGACATTGCAAAGTGTCTCATTAGGTATTAGTTGATGATTATATCTACTACTGCTGGAAAGCCAGGAAGCCTTGCAGGTCTTCAGCCAAAATAAACCAGCCTTGATTTTAGCCTCATCCCACCTGCAATACAGATTCAACCTGAAGAGGCTGTTACTGCAAATATCATTTATAGTTCTGTTACAACAGAAAATAATGCAAATGTGTGCATTACATGTAAGCCCTTTTCCTTTCATGTAGTTTTTATATGTAAATTTAATAAAAAATACTACTGCCACACAGGCTGCTGTTTAGAAAGAGCAGTGAAGTAGGATGTTCACTTCAGTTTTCAGATTTTTACTTCTGATGAAACAGTTTCTTGCTGTGATAAAATTGTGTTGGTTGTCAGGGTTGCTGGAGGTTTGTTTTTATGTTTTTCATGAAAGGTGCTCGGTAATAGTCTGAAGCGTTTTCATCATCAGTTCTTTTCTCAGTGACAGCTGTTCAGAATCCAGTGCTCACAAGATTTATTCCTGGTTTGATCTTCCCCAGAAGCTGATAGGATTGCACCATGCGTAGAGACTCTCGAATTTCTAGATTAAGTTCCATCAGCTTTGAGCTGGCCTCAGACATGTCTTGGTTGGAGCCCACTACTGCGAAGCTACCAGTCTGGCCAAGTGTCTGGTGACGGAAATATATGTGCAACAGTGTTTGAACTGGGTCATCTTCAGGACTGCCAAAGATGTCATGGGGCCAAATAGATCTGTAAACACAGAATTTGGATTTAAACATTAAAAAACCTTAAATGTTTAAATATGCTTGTTCTTTAAACAGACATTTGAACAGAACACATTGAAAAATACAAGAGAAATGTTTCTTCCATAGAGTCCTGATAATATAATTTATCAGAAGAAAATTCTAAAGAGCAAGTACTACTAGAATGGCCTTTTTTTTTAAGTGCAAAAGCTGTAATGAAGTAATAGTGCTTGTCCTTTTCAATAAGGACATCCAGCAAGAGCTGAAAAAAACCTGGAATAGTGCCTATTCCTCTTTTGAATTTAAAAAGGTCCATTAAGAAACATCTGAAAGCCATCCTTAAGCACTTACCTGAAAGCTTTGACTTGTGCTACAGCTGACACAAACTCCTTGTTTCTCAGGGTTTCAATGAGGGAGTGAATAGCCGTTTCTGTGCTAGCTTGGGAAGCCTCTGCAATTTCAATTTCTTCAATACCACTGTCAGATGCAGCCTCAGCCTCTTTGAGGGAGATCTCCAAAAGAGCAAGTTCTTCAGACATGTTTATGACCTGTAACAAGTGTAAGTTACCTTTTCAGCTAAATTAATACTCAGCAGATCAGATTTACATGTTTCCTCCTCTTTACAATAACTAATAAATGAGAAACAAGAAGTACACCAAATATTTGCTGCAGTTGCATAAGTATGCAGTTAATGTAATGACTCAAGCATGCATGTCAGGTATTTGGGCTTTCCCCGATAAAGTTTCCATCTTAGTTTTTAAAATTTATTTCAAAAAACACATTTCTTTTCTCCCAGCATTACTTAGTAACAATTAAACTGACAATAATAATTAAGCACTTCAGAAAAGTACAGCAATGGTGTTATTTTGAGGACAGCTTAAATATGAAGAAAAAAATCTAGAAGACTCATAACCCAGCAAAGGAACTGTAATGCAGCCAGTGTATCTAGTGCTATCTTTGGCTTTAGCTCCAATGCAAGAGTAAAACACAAAGCCATCTCTCAGAATATGAATCTGCATCTGACTGACTTAGGAAAGAAGTAGGACTGATGGGATGCCAACCTTCCACAATGTTCTTCAAGCAGAAACAAACTTATTTGTAGCCTCTACAAAAATCTGGAAATACAAGCGAGGAATGTGCATTGTTTTTTTTCCTAAGCTACTCATAAACCAAAGGCTTTCACCCAGCTTTTTTCATTTTCCTCTCTACTATATCAAGCAAAACCAAGCATGTCTTTTTTTCCTGCTACCTCCATTTACTGCATTCCAAGACCCAGGGGAGAACTTTCAGAAGACATTATTAATAGCATAATGTATACAGATAATTAGCTTCACATATGTACCACATACATAAATGAAGGACACCTTTTACTTCTGAAGTTACTACAAATAAAAATCAGGCATAAGGTGTCTAGAACGTGCTACTAACTGTGCTTAGGATGGGAACTAAGGTTTCAGAGGATTGTATTGTGGCTGAAGTGACACAGTTACATAAAATCAGTTGGTAGCAAGTGATGGTGTTTGCAGTACGAAACACAGGGGTGATGGAAAGAGGCTTCATCACAGAACTCTGCTGAGTGGAGTTCTTATGCCTTGATTGTAGCTTGATTAGAACACACCAGGAACACTGCTGAAATATTTAAAATCCTCATCACTGGACTCCCTGCATTCCTGTTTTTTTAAGAGCTTTCAAGGTGTAGAAAAATCAATACAGGTTATAATTAAACATCTCAGAAAATTCTTGTAAGGTCTGCTTAAATCTCTTAATAATTAATAATTGGCTGTAAAACAGCTGGTACCCTTCTCCAGTTTCTAAAAACATGTCCCACTGATGAAAATGTTATTAAAGTGTATTTTAAATTGTTTGACTTTAAAATGTCAACAATTACAAGCTAAATGGCATGGTTTTCATTACCTCTGCTTCTTTTTTGATTGTTTTTACTTGACTGATGAGTTTGCAATAGGCTTGGAACAGAAGTAGCAACTGGAAGTGCAACTTGTATAGCCTCCGACACAACTCCAGCTCCTACAAATTCAAGCAACAGTGTTATTGAGGAAGTGAAAAACTTCTACTATCTAATACAAGAGACAGTAAGTCACAACTTCTTCAGCATATGTGCAAAATTAAAAGTAGTTACTTCATTACTAAAGAAAATGCCAAAATATTTAGAAGCTAACATAGCAAGAAGCTAATGAAAAACAGGTGAAAGTTTCATTCAGTCCTAGATTTACAGGTAGCCCCTCTCACATAGATATAAAGTTTATTTTTTAGTAAGTTACATTTCCAGGAAGGGTGGGGTGGGACATGAAGTGATTCAAAACGCATTTTGAAATGTCTGGAACATTTCAAGATTTCATGTCTTGAAAACAAGACAGTGTTTCATAGATCACTGCCTTTTATTGTTGATATTTTACTGTTTTAAATTCAAGATTTAATATCCAAAATAATCAGTTATGGTCTGTAAGTATGGAATCTTTCATAATCACGAGTATTTATATTGTAAGCACAGTATATAACCTGGCCCTTAGCTTACACTGCCTGATGAGTAAGAAGAGAATAATTCCATTCCTGGAGGCAGGAATAATGTTTCCCTTTTAAAAGGTACCCTTTATTCTATTTTAGGAAATACCATGTGATATATTCTTAAGGAAATGAAATAGCAGCATTAACTTATACACTTCTCTTGCTTCCATTTTTATGCATCTAAAATATTAGTCAGAAGTGCAGACAGCGTTAATACTGCTTTACATACAGACATAAAAGCTAGTGATAATGGAATAATCTTTATAATGTTCTACTATCTACAGGATTGCATTATCTACAAAAGACCATCAGTTCAATGGGTTAGATGATGCAAAATGGAAGCACACAGCATTTCTGTAATAGTCTATAACAAGACACAAACAGATGGAGACCAGTTTGGTGACTGGCATGGTTAAGTATTTGATAAATTAAGAACCATCACTTACTGCTAGAATTTCCATTTGCTAAGCAAGAAGATGAGCAGGTCACAAAAATACAAAGAAAGAAAAAAGAGCAAGAATTAGTGTAGGAAATAATTTTAATTAGGGTAAAAGATGTCCCAGGTAAAATGGAGGAAGAAATACAAGTAACATGCTCCAAATATACCCAGAATGTAAAAAGTTAACAGACTGAATTTGACATGAAATTACTTGCTGCTATAACTAAAGATAGACAGCATTGACTTTATTGTCCCACAACATGAGTAACACACAACCCTGTCTGGTCTTCATACATTGAGTAGTGTGAAAGGTCACAAATTTAAGATAATCAAAATCAAGGACACTTAGATCTGAACATCTGTACAATGCTGCTTACTTGTTCTCTACCACTATAGTTTAATCACAAACAATGCCTTTTAAAATTTGAGATACAATGTTAATTTGGATTCTGAATCTGTTCAGAAAATTCTTGGCTTTGCTAAATTCAATTCACAACACCTCAGATTTCTGTAATGTAATTGCACTTGGTTTTTAAAAGCTATTTCAGAAAACCGTTTGGGAAAGAGGGACAGGGAGAGAAATGGTCAGAAAATTTATTTGTCAAGACTTAGGGATATGAATGTCACTTCTATGCTTTGTACCACGCTAAGCATGTTGATGGCATTTAAGCATATACAGTGGTCATAGCAAACTTAATCACAGAATATCCTGAGTTGGAAGGAACCCACAAGGATCAAGTTCAGCTCCTGGCTCTGCACAGGGGACAGCCCCATTGGATTGACACCATGTGCCTGAGAGCAAAACATACAGAGAGGCAACTGATGTCTGATTCCAACAGACAGAAGCAGTTGAGCTTTAATAAGCACATGGATGTATATGATGTGTATAATGAGTTATATACTTTGTGCTTAACAGGCTATAACATGGCATGTTTTTGTTACACTGCATGCTTTTGTTCTGCACTCTGTGCTACTGTATACACACAGCACAATTATTATATAAACAAAATCTTCTGATGCACAAACATTTAAGGTCTTGAACTGCTGAAGTCAACATGAATTTGATGACTCACTTTAATGAAGCACAGAGAATCAGAGTTGAGAAATGGTAGGGCTGACTAATAATTTTAGTCACTAAGTTCCAGTGTTCTTAAAGCCAAGTCTCATTATTACTGTAAGCCATAATTAATCCCTTTCCTCAACACCCTGATAGCTACTTCTTAAAAACTCAAGAGAGGTTTTCCTTTAAAAATGTCTTTGTGCTGCTCAGTGTCTTTCACGTATGTGCTTACTTGAGAAATAACCTGATTTTTCTACCTGCCTGTCCTGTAGAAACAGCCTAGCCAGTGTTCAGGTGCATTCTTTCAGGCTAGTGTGTATTAATAGCAAGAATGGAATAATCAGATGTACTTGCAAGTCTGCTGGCAATGCACAAGCAGAACAGAATTAGTCTCACTATTTCTTAGCCGTCTGGACCACAGTGATAAAAATTAGTAGGAAAATCTTATTTGTGTTAGTGAATGAAAACTATCTGTTCTCCTGAGCAAGACAAAACTTACACATTTTTAGCATTAACTGATTGACTGACTAGACTTACCAGCCCCACACTCCATTTACAAGGACTTTTGAAACAATGACCTTACACTTGGTAGCTTCTCAATCTCCTTTAAGTCACTATAAGCTTCTGTGAATAAATTTAGAACGTCTGTAAATAGTGTATATTTATGAAGCAGGATAAGAGGACTCTGCCTTCTCAATAAATACTGTATATTAAAATGATTTTAACTGAACCTGTGAGTACAAGGAGCACATAAAGAACTACCAGCATGCCTCTCAGGCTAGGATTGAAAACCGAAATGAAAACAGGTTCCCACAAATAATCATGGTCACATAAATTCCTTTTCAGAGGCTATCTTCAAACCCGGCAGAAACAGGGAAGAATAGGCAACACTGCTTCACTTGGAATCCTGGATTCTCTCTGCACAAGATATTTAAAAGCCAGCATGTTCCTTTTCTTTCATTTCTTCGTTTCCCTAGCTGTACAGTGGGAACAGTAACATCTACCTTCATGGTGAGAATGGTTTTATTCTAACAGCTGGATGTTTGGTGTATATAAACAACATTATAAATACAGACTGATATATATAAATGCTGCTTTTTTATTAATATATAGAACATTTACTGTATTGTAAATGTTGTTACCTATTTCTAAACACGTACTGATCAGTATATGAAGATGTAAACCAAGTGTAAAATACACTAAGCTATGTGTTCATAGGCAAGACAAAAATCCTTGCAAATGGTAGGGAATTATTTTGCTGGTTTTGTATTACCTATGCTGATCTGCATCAATTTGTTTTTAAATGTGCAACTTCAATGTGATAAAAAAATCAATAGTATTTTATCACATGTTTCACTACTCTAAAATTTAGTTGCATTTTGTGATTGAATTAAAAAAAACAAACAGGAAAACTGTATAAAAGAAGAAATAGTTCAAGGACTTAGCACAAATTTCTGTTGCTGAAGACTACATTTTCAGCAGCAGAAACATGACCAAAGTGTTCCAATGACTAGAGTACAGTTGAATAAAAGAAGTATAATTCCTCCTTTTTCATCTTGGATTTGAGATTTTTCTCAAAATGTCATTGTTCATCTGGTATCTGCAATTCTACTTTCTTACATCTTTCACTGTTCTTATTACAGGACTTTATATGGCAGATTCCTTGTACCTACTAATGTCAGTTTCTGGATTTGGTTTTTTATCCAAAGTGTCAATATTATGCATCTATTCTGTATTAAAAAAACAGTCCTAGTCCACTTGGGGAAAAGACATCACTTACTATAGCAATTAGTAATATTAAACATGGATGACTGCCATGCAAATACATACAAAATATTCAACTAATATTAACAGGTTACTGCACCTATTGTTAGATGATATTTTGACGGGAGGTGTTTTATGAGCTTTTCCCATACTGTTACTTTGCTGCCTGTTCCTTCTTATCCAATTAATGGCTCCAAAAAGGTCAGATGTATTTAAGTAGTACTAATTATATTAAATTCAGTAGAGGTTTTTGGGTAGACTGTGTATCTTAACATATAACCAGAATGCTAACCTTTTTTTCTTCTAGAAACAGCAGCAGAAAAGCAGACTTGCTGGTACACAGATGGTATCTAGTCTGCTTATCTACTCAGTGTTATTAAGTCTAGAACCCAAGATAGGCTGCAACTTTTATGAAAAAGACAAGTTTTTATTAGACTAACACTTCATAAGACTCTGAGTTTAGAAAAGATAGGATGATAACGGAAATGAAAAGCCTTTCATGGATTTTTAATCTCTCTACAAATATTGGAATTTATGTGCAATAAAGATGCTTTTAAATCTCATATCCTGAGACTCACAAATGACATACACCTACCTGGGCATCTGTGTTAGTGCCATGAATACCATCGTCTGCACCAAATGTTCTTTTGCAGTCTTCTAGCCACTGCAAAATAAACAAGATTAAACTTCTGAAACAGAGTCAACTGAAGACTGTGCTTAAACTGTGTAAGACATTGCATAAAGTTTGGCAGATTCTTGGATTATGTTAAAAAAAATGTGATATGAAATCAACTGTTTACCAATGTTGTTTTCAGTAATGAAATATATCCACTCTGATATATCACTCTGTACTTTTTATTGTGTCCCTTCTGTTGTAAATTTCCTGTAGCCTTCATTACCCAAGGCAGGGATAGTATATACTTCAGCATAAACACTAATCCGTGATTGCATTTGGATACTGTTGCAGTGAGATGTGAGAGTGGAGGCAGAATCATCCCATTCATGAAATGAGATCACATTTTCTTTTTACTTGCTGTACAAGGTTGACACCAACATTTATCAGCATTTAAAATTTAGCAATAATTCACATTATGGAGTAAGCCTGTTCCATATCTTGGGACTACTTTAGAAACAGAAGGAAATAGAGCAGTCCTGTGAAAGTAGGTGCAAGTGCAGGTTTACTGGATGGAAAGAAAAACCATTAATTCTCCCGTGTGAGTTTAGCATCTACCTCCAGTTCATACAAACCAAGGAAATGAAGTATTTTCTGATTACACAATGCAAACTCACAGATGCCACTCAGGGCTGTATTTAACCCAGTTCCTATAGCAGACAAGAAGTTTATTAATTTCCGTGGGCAATCTTATCTACCTTTAACCACTCATTAAAAAATCATCTCAAAAATTAACCTCCACATGTACTGGCATTCACACGAGTATCATGTTACTATAAAGCATTTACAGAATCAGGTATGTTCTTGGACAATACAACCTGATCACCTCATTGACACAGTGCCCAGCATATTCTTCTGTACAGCGTAAACAACTGCAAGCTTGAGGTAATTTGGGTATTACTGAAATGGGAATGTATCATGTTGAGATAAAGGGCAAAATATCTTCTGAAATGAAGAACAGGAAGAATAAATTAGCATACTGCATGTTTGATATCTTGAGTCTCAGAGGAAATCTTAAGTGACCTTTTTCTAACCTTTGTCTGATGCAAGAAAAATGTGATTTCCCATCTGCTCAATTTAATAAAGGTTACTTAGTGAATTAACTAGGCCTGTGTGCTTATCCAGAGGAGACATGGAATTCTCTAAATACAGGGGTGTCAGTTTCAATTAGTGCCATGGACATACACAGCAAATCTCGTTTTTCTTTATCAGACTGCATCCATCGATAACAAGGGAATAGGCTTGCACTGGAACAAACAGCATCAGCAACTGGGAAGTTAGTATTTATTTTCACACACTGCCCTTTTATGATCTTTTTTTTTAAATCTTAAAACCAGTTTGAATAAAGGGTGTGCCTAGAATGCTATAATATGCATATAACCTTATATTTCTTATTACATTTATGTGATTCATTATGTTTGTCCCTAATGAAGTCAAAGCAGTTCCCTTGCAAGAAAATAGAATAGCTCCAAAAAGGTGACAAAATAAATCTGCTAAGAATTTTTACAGAATATATGTTCAGCATGGTAGAAAAACCTATATTTTTTCTTTCGAAACAGTAGTAGATTGTGTGACAAAATAACCTTCTTTATATGTTTGCCTTACATCAATTTATGTTTTCTCCACATAAGTTCTACAAAGATAAGGGGTGAAGTGTTGCTGAAAGCATAAGATAGAGAAGTCTGGGACTGGTCTTGAGCACAGCACAGGTTGGTTGGCCAGACTAACCCCTAAACCATGCCCTACACAATAGGTACCCTTCTGTCTTGGTGCATAGGTAAGAGTTTTAAGCAGCCCAAGCCTCTTACTTTTTAATCTGACTCATGTGAATGCCAGTACATCACACAGCACTGACAGTGACGAACATCATTATTAGGGTAAACCTTTAAACAAGAGCTTTTCATTAAAGAAGTTAACATACAGAATTTTCTAGTGGTTGATTCTACAGGATACCAGATTAACATGAAAAATTACGTTTTTTAACTATCTGTTAGTTTTTATTTACTTTATCATACAATAAATATAATGGATAGCCCAACCACTTAGTTTGATAATTTTTCTGCATGTTTCTGTAAAAAAAGCAAGGATCTGCAATTAAGCTCATTAAGCATTTTTGCCTTAATACTTTCAGACTGAATAGGAGACATAGCACAAATTCAGATTTTACTTGGGGATATCGTGTTGAATCATTCCCTATAGTCTGTTTAAGAGGACAGAGTAAGAAAACCAATAAAATCTAAGGAGAAGCTTTGGAAGATTCTTAGTCTACATACACTATAGAATACAAACACCAAAAAAAGAGGACCAGCAGCTAAAAAATACTTCTAAAAAAGTTTTAGAAATGTAATGTTCAATAAACAGGTAAATAATGCACTAAATTATCTAAATGACACACTATCAAGAGTCAGAGGACTGGTCAAAGCTTAAAGTTTCTTCTTCCTCAGTACCACTTCTTTTTATTTATACATTATTGAATAAATATAAACCCCTGACAAAATGTTCTCAGTTATTTAAGAACAACTCCTTTCACCCTGTGAACCTTCTTCCTGCTCCAGTCACTCACAAATCCTGCGGCAGAAGACAAGCTGAACACAAGAAGCATGTTACTGAACTCCCTTTTGACAGCACTACTACAGAAAAATAACACTTCTTGTTATGATATAATGACAGAGGCCATCAAACTGATACTTTTATTTGTTTACCTGGTAAAATAAAATGCAAAGAAGTTCTTAATATCCAGTATGGATTTATATCAATATGACACATGGCAGTGCAAATTTAGCTACAAATGAATTTAGTGAATTCATGGTGATCTGAAAGGGAAGGAATTAACCACACAATACTATTTGTTATTGTTATGATAAATTAGGTTAAGTGGGGAGTTGATGTAAAATTCCTCCATGCTCAGTTATAATTCTAAGTACACACACAAGGTCCTTTTTACCCTGCCTCAAATCTTCACATCTGACATTGGGGCAAATCATTAGCCTCTCTGTGCCTCAGTGCTGCTCTCTAAAATGAGGAATAAAGTACATTATTTTCTCTTTGGAATGCTGACAGCATTACACACTGGAGATTGCCAGACATTAAATATTACATCAAGTAAAATAATCTTAGTCATTAGATGAGCACTTTGTTTCTGATTACGCCTACATGACAAAATGCACCTCATTATATTGGATCAAATAAATTTTTATTACCACAACCAAGACCAAAAAATGCCACAACTCTTCAGCAGAAATGCTGGCCTGGATCCTAGAAACAATTTATCTACACTAACAGTGCTATGAGGCATACTGTAGCATGGGTTTCAAGGAAACTGTTTCTTTTGAGATCCTTTCCACAAAGAAGTGGATGCCTAGTCTATTCCACAGATGAGCTGTCAGCAATCTTTGCAAGGCAGAGGCCATAATTTCCTAATAAACTCAGCATGATCAAGACGCATGCGGCTGCTCGTGCTGCAAAATGCAGCTCTGCCAAGATATGATAGTTTGAATACTGGTTCTGGTTTGCATCATTCAGACTTGCCTATACAGCCATTGTCAGGGCCTCACAGGCTGCTGAGATGGGTAAAATGCAGCATGTTCAGTTTTCCTAGGAATGATCATCTCTCTACAACACAAGTTCATATATTCTCTCTCTCTGTTTGCAAAATTGATCAGACATTCATGTTTGTTTACTCTTGGCTCTTGAAACAGAAATCTTACCCGTTTCACTTTTCTGTTAGCTAGCATCTTACTTTCTGAACTTCACACAAAGGTTCACAAAAACAGATATACGGACCCTTGGTGCAGAAATCTTCAACTTTACAACTTTGTGTTTCTTTGGAAAAAAATGTACAATCACTGACATATACCTGAAAACTAACCTGTATTATTCTAGGCAACTAACATTAACATGCGCTTCAATGAGAGCCCTCAATTTATGCATCCAAGTATGACACAGCTGTTTAAGCCCTCCTTACTGTCAGTGGAGATCCAGGCATCAAGAGGAAGCCTAAGGAGTTTTCAGCTGAGCAACACATCAGTATCTACATTAGGATAAAATGCATTGCTTTCTTGATTCCTTTTACATGACCCTTGAATACTACGGGTGTCAAGGCACTTAATTCCCATATAGATAATTAACTGTAAATGTCTTAATCTGGAGGTGAATCCCACCCTTCTCATCTAATAAAATAAGCCAGAACATTCATAAAGAAAAAATACAATTATTTATTGATATTCATGTTAAAAATCTTTGAATATTTTTAAAAGAGGACGTTTAAATTAGGAATGCACTTTTCCCACTGTTAGTGCAATGTTATATATTCAAAGTCAGTTTCAGAAATACGTGCAACAAAAATGAGTTACAGCATAACAAAACCCCCTCAGGTTCAGATTATACACACAGAATAACAGTAAGAAAGGAAACAGGACTTTATTTCAGAAATGTTTTCCCATGGTTTACTTTTAGATACCCATGTTCAGAGATAAGGACCTGTAACATTTTCTTGATGAGTAGGTTCTTGTATTTTTGTTTTTAAATGTAAGAGACTCACCTGTTCTGCTGCCTCTCTTTTGACATTATAGGTATCCAAGTGTTCTTGGAGCTCTAAAACACTGAACTTCAATGTTTCTAGCAGTCCACATGACAGTAGCTGGAAGATAAAAGCAATCAGCTCTACAGTCATGTAACACCTGACTATAATCCATATAGTTTAATAAATTACACAATACAAAATCCCAAATCCACATCTTTCAAAGCAAATTAGAATTAACTGGGTACACATCATTTGTGACACCTTTGAGTAAGTGAACTAACGTAAGTGGCTGTATTTGTTAAGCGACTGAACAACAGTTTTGATTCCAAAATAAGAAGAGCAGTATCTAGTTAACAGCTGAAAGATTTCTAAGTGATTTTAGATCTTTCATAAAGAAGAAAATTTTATACACACACTACTAGCGTACACAGAGCAGTCTGTAGCAGGATAAAAAGGTACTGCTGCTGGATTGCTCCTGTAGCAACCTAAGGAGTATCCACTGAGGGTTGCTTGCCCTTTTCAGTATACCAACTATACTACCAGGAAAGGTTTCTTCTGTCTATAGGAACCAGGAACTGTCAAAGCAAGAACTGCTGGATATTTGAAGAATTTTCTACCATTAATGACTTTGCCTTTTTCAACGTGGTTTCAAAAATCTGTTTCCCTCAGGGCCTGCTACCTCAGCTTTGTTCCACATTTCTCCCTGTAGTTTTATTTTCACTTAGGGTTTTCTTATTAATTCTTCTCCTGCCACTTTCTGTAATAAACATGCCTCTAACATGATGCTTCCTCCCTCACACTGGTCATCCCTTACACACATTAGGAGCTCTGTACTTTATCAGTGAGAAGTAATCTGACAAGCAGGTTCATTTCAATTAAATTATCTGGAGAGAAAAGATGTATTTACACAGTATTTGCCAATGTAAAAACACTAATGTGTGTACATGAATACATACATACATGTACACATGTGTGCACATAAGCACACACATAAGTCTATATACTTGTGTGCATGTATTTATTACTCCTTTTTATATTTGTATTTATATATATGTATTTACTTATTTACTTTTTCAAACACACATACTGTTCTAGACAGATAGTAACTCTTCTTGTGGCTTCTTATCCCAAATAAATTTCTTTTTTTGGTTAATTTCTACTGCTTTTAAAGTGGTCTAAGTTAAACAAAAACCATTTAACATGTGATACCCTTGAAACACGCTCTCTGTATCATGCTTTTTTAGTCCTCACATTCTTAAGTGGAAGCATAAGAACAGAGCTGTCCCTTATCACCAAAATAAAAAAACAGGTCAGGAGAAGACTCCCACACTGGGGTCAAGGCCAAAAGATCCATTTATGTCAGGCTCGCAGCTGCCTAAAGAAGGGCAAGCATGTGGTGATCCACCCAGCCCAGAATGCTTTTCTTAGTCTCTCAATGTGTTGTTGTACATATTCAGAAAATCTATCCAGGACTGTTTCTTCCATGCATTTCCTTTGTTGCTTTTTGAAAACATGAACAGACATTGTAAAAAATGACAGCATTTCACAGTTTGATTATGTACCACATGAAGGATCATGGTTCTGTATGTTTTGTAAGTCATTGCTAGCTAATTTGATCACGCTTAACATGAATTAAGACAATAATAAAATAATTTCTATCTCTCATCCAAGATAACCAAGACATCTATGGACAGATTTCTGAAGGGCTGAAAAATCCTATCCTGCATACTCATATTAGATGGAAGCCATTCCAAATATTTTGAAATTCTTGTGATCTTTCTTGTATTTTTCCCAGTGCAATTGCATTTCATCTGAGATCAGGGGACCAGAACTTGCCCTGAAATTCAGGATGTACGTTTGGGATGTACATATTGGAAATATGTACATTACTCAATGATGTTTCCTTTTTTGCTGTCTGTTTTCTTAATAATTCTAGCATAGCTTTTTTTTTTACTGCTACTGAACACTGAGCTGACTTCTTGCATTAATATTTATTATAACCAAGATTTCAACTGGCATGACAACAAACAATTCCATGTCTTCATTGGATATTTGTAGCAAGAATGTTTCTCATGCATCACTGAATATATACATAAACAACACAATACAAAAAGGCAAATTGCTGCTAGATAAGTAGCCTTCATTCTTCTTATCTGTGCAGAGAATATAGAATAAATATGAACAAGCAGGGAAGGTAAAGAAGAATAGGAAGGGAATTTCAGTGATATCTACTTTCACTAAGTTCCCTCACTGTTCACTGTTACAGCTGAAGGTTATTTTTTGAACAAATGCATTTCTCACTTGTGTTTTCACTATGTTCATGATACATTATGGCTAGTTAACATTTTAATTACTTTCTGATTTCAATTATAAAATTTCTCTTTTTTCCAATGTTAAAAAATCATTTTGTATGTTACATAAAAATGTTCATGCACATTTATTCCATCATGTAGGTTTGAGATCCTTACCGTTTCTGCATCCACAAAGACTGTTGGACATTCGGAACATAACATCATCACTTCCAGAGAACTTTTAAATTTTGTTCCAATGCGCTGTAGACTTTGCCCAAGAAAGCTGACTGAATCATTTGTTATAGATACAAACTTCCTTTGAATGGTCTAGAAATCAAATCAGAAAAAGTTATTTTACATTGTATTTTACAACTCCTCTAACTTTTTAGATGAAAAATTTCAGAGCAAATTTCCATCATGACAGCACGTGGTTTTATCATTAAATAACAAAAAAATACGTCATTTGCTCCGAATATTTATGACAACTAGCTCCAGAAAATGCTACCAATCAATAAAACCATCCTGTATCTCTAAAGACAATTTCTCCTTTCACATCTAGGCCTTTAGCCTCAGTATGACTGGAGCCTCAGGATGACTATTTGTCTTTATGCAATACAGATAGTTCAATTAATTTTAACGTGTTTATGAAAATTATACAGTTTTATGAGTCAACATATGACCTGTGTAGCACAATCTGTGTTCACAACTGCCACTGCAGGGTTTCTACCCTCTTCAAAAATCAGTCCTTGATTTTGCAGACTGTCAGCTTGGCCTAAGGTAACACTATGCACTGCTAAATATTTCATAAATTCCAGAAGTTACATACTATAAATAAAACTACACAAAGGTTATATTTACAGATGCAAAGTTTAATACAGTGTAGGAGCCAGAAGGCAAAATGGAAAGGTCCATTCAAACAAGGCCTCCAGATTGTCACTGAATCATTTTAACCCTCCTTTGTACCCAGGAAAAACTCCTCAGGGATGCTTCTTGGCCCATGCTTGAACCCTGGATTGCTATTGCACCTTTTTCCAGAGTATTCACCTTTCCAGCTGACTGGGGGCTATCCCATCAAGACACGGAATGTTTCACCCCTTTCTTCCTGGCTCCCTCTTCAATGAACACAAGAGAATAACAACTCTGGTTTTACTAATTTCAGGAAAGTAATTACTGTATGAAAAGCAACTCCAGCTAAGCTTTCGTATAATACAGCGAAACCAAATCCCTGGTGTCTAGATGAAGCAAAAAGACAATGTACAATCAGCAACAGGAATTTCATCGTGCTGTGGCAAAATACTTAGTTCAACTAAAAAAGGGGTATAGATGCACAAACAAGTTATTCCATGGATATGGTAGACTATGAATTCTTCACATTTAAGTTACTTCATGGTACTTGTTATGGGTTTAACCAAGTAGGCCAAGAAGTTAGGCTTTAAAGTTCAAACCAGGCCTGAAATTGTCAGCTGACTTCTTCTAGCCAATAGTATTGTATTCCATACCATACTACAACATCTCAAAGGGTGTAAGATCCAGTGTGTGGGAGTGGCTTAGTTAGTTCTGCCATGGCCGAGGTACAAGCCGGACGTGATCCAATTTTTGTCTCGGAGCAGGCCTTGCTCCTGCTACCTCTGCATGCATTTTGTTTGCATTCAGGGAAGTAGAAACATTTTTGTTGTTACTCTTTCTGTTTCTTGCTATGTGTCTCTTAGAGTGCTTACAGATCTAGTGTAATAGACTTTGCTTTGTATTAATTGGGGGTGAGATTGTTTCAGGACTCATTTCAAGAACAATCTATTGGCCACCTGGGCACGGGAGCATGGTATTGAATGGGTATATCACATCCCATATCATGCACCTGCTGCTGGAAAGGTTGAAAGGTGCAATGGACTGTTAAAAACAACTCTGAAGGCACTAGGTGGAGGAACCTTCAAGAACTGGGATAAGCATTTAGCCAAGGCCACCTGGTTGGTTAACACCAGAGGCTCTGTCAATCGAGCTGGTCCTGCCCAAGCAGAATCCCTCCACACGGTAGATGGAGACAAAGTTCCAGTGATTCATTTGAGAGGCATGCTAGGGAAATCTGTTTGGATTACTCCTCCCTCAGGCCAAGACAAACCCATTCGTGGGATTGTTTTTGCCCAAGGGTCCGGAAACACCTGGTGGGTAATGAGGAAAGATGGTGAGATCCAGTGTGTGTCCCAAGGCAATCTAGCCTTGGGGAAAAACTAATTATGTGCTTTGAGTTGTGTTTTGCAGGAAACCAGACACTAGATGAGAAAGACCCAAACAAAGCCGGTACTGGTATCCCATGATGTCCAACAATATGGCAGCCCTAACCCATGAACCAGTCCTGAACTTGGAACTGTGACTTCAACCAAAAGGCAAAGGACCAAAGCTGAACTGATGCTGGCATTGATCCTTGATGTCAAGACATCTGCCTCGAAGGACTGCATATGGACTATATATATATATATATATATATATATATATATATGTGTGTGTGTGTGTGTGTGTGTGTGTGTGCGGGATACAAGCAAATGCAAGAATACAAGGATTGCGTGGAAAGACCAGTGTGGAATAAGGGGTGGAGAATGTAATAGTTTGACCCATGGCTTCCTCAGTAACCATTGTATCTAAGGAAGTTACAAGTATTCCACACGTGTCTTCCACGTAGCGGGGGGGGGGGGGGGGAGGGGGGGGGGGGGGGGAGTGTTTGGTTCCGCCCTTCCCTTCCTTTGCCGAGGAGCTGGTGGGAGGTGGTTGGAGTCTGGTCCCTCCAGTCCCTGGTGGTTCTCCTGTCCTGGGTGAGATTGTTTCATTCTTGTTCCCCTTCCTTGAGGTTTTTAATTGTGTTTGTTTTGATTCATTCGGTTTCTTTAGGTTGGGTTGGTGTCTTCCCTATTTTCCGGCTAATCAATCCCCTTTTCTCCCTTCCCCTCTCCCCTGGGGGGTGGGATCCTATGTATTGTGTATACAGTGTGGTTTGTGAATGTTAGAAAATATAATTTATTCTTTTTATTCAGTTCAGTTTCTCTAGAGTGCGTTTCTTTTCAGTTGTTTTTCTTTCCTTTGCTGGGAAGGTTCTGGGAGGGGAAAGGGGGGCCAGTCCAGGGTTGGCAACAGCTAGGCCAAACCTGCGACAGTACTCTGTCCATACATATAAGATAAAATATGTGCTCATGTGGGACTTTCATTTATTATGATATACCAAACAGCAGCCAAAATTTATTCTAGAGATTGAAGGGTTAGAGTCATAAGGTCTTGGTTTATAGTCCTGAATATGCTTATAGCCCATTTGAAACATTGCCTGTAAATAAAATGGATTGATTATGCTTTTCCTATCCCATAGGAATTTGCAAAGAATCATTACTTTATAAATGTAAAAAACCCACCCTCAAGAGGAGGGAACCAGAAAAATTAAGCCCTAGGCACTTTCTATAGTTAGAGAGGCATTTGAAACATCCAGCTTTAGTGGATCTCCTGGTGTTTCTTCTGTGCAGAAAAAATCTTTTCTCACAAGACAGACGCAAGACAAATTCATTAATGTTTGTCATGCTGTGATCCCATAATAATGACTCCCACAAAAAAAAACAGGAGGAAGACATTAATTCTGTAAAAAGCACAGAACGTGAGTGACATTCAGAAAATAAAAGAAGGGACACAACCTGAACTAAGAGATTACAAGAAACACTGAACTGGTTTTTTGAGCCTGTTTTTTTATTTCCTGAGCAGAATCACTCCTAGACAATGAATACATTTGATATCACATGGAAAAATAGCGTTTGACAATATAACATTCCTCTAGCACTGTGGTTTTTGGTTTGCTTTTCATTTCTTTTCTAAGGCTTCTTGATACCATAATCTTGTGGCTTTTGCAGTTACAGAGGGAAGAAAGTTTTAAAGGTAGGAGGAAAGGATTTCAGCTAAGCAATCATGCAGTGGCAATTCACTGACCTGAAATAATCTTGAGAAGACATGAAATGTATAGACAGCACAAGATCCATCTGTATCTGACAGCATTTGATTGACGTGGCAGCGCCAGGCTTGCTCTTCATCATCATATGGCACTGGCTGGAAAGCTGCCAATATGGCAGAAAGAAATGGTGAAGGAGGTGGGGACGTTTGTACTTCTGGGAAACCATCCTGTTCCTCTTCATCTTGGCTACAAATAATGAACAGCATAAATTAACTCCTCAGCAAGTTTTTAGGAGAAAAAACCCTTCATTTAGGTAAGAAGAAATATAAGAATTTTGGATTCAGATTGGCATTTTGTAAAATAAATAATGGATCAACTAAGGTAACTATGAACCACGAAAAGGGGTAATGGTCAAAATATTTTGCTGCTGCAATATAAAAAAATTGCACATACTCTCTAATATCTCTGAAGTTTATTAAAAAATGCCCGTTCTAAGCATATCTACAGACCAAGGGGTATCTGTAGGTTATATATAGCTATATATAGCACTATATATACACACCACTCAGAAACTGGCATTTTTTTCCTTGCCCCAAATAACTGAATTAACATTGAATTCTTCAAATTTTTATTCATCTGAACAGATGGTCCACCAATATCTGTAACAAATTTTAGCCTTCCTTAAGGGAAACACAAGAGCTCATTTAGCAATGTAATATTATTTTATAACTTCCTTAAGTAACATAAGCAAATGGGGATATATTGAAACACTTTCATTTTTATGGTCAATCAATTTAATGGGCCTTTGTTCAAGGAGCATTCTGCTGTCATACTTTCCATCAGGCATCAAACATCCAATTCAATTATAAATTAATCAATGCTAATACTTACAATGATTAACCTAGTGATTAACTTAAAATTTTCGGTATTACAAGGTATGATATATTTTGACATTTCTTCTTATATAATTGAACTCTTGCAGCAAAAATGTGTAGGAGTATTCTAAGTATACTAAGTATATAACTATTCTATAGTTCATTAAAAATGTTTTTTTCAACACATAGTTTTTCTCTGTAACAACTGCCTCATTCACTGCAGTAAGTAGTGAACAAGATACAACATGATTTGAACAAGACTTAAACATGTCTTAAGAAGTGTGGGTGCTGTTTTTAGATCCATTCATTTTAGTAGCACAAATCTCTCACAGAATATTTGCTAAGTCTATGTTCCTATATACACCAAGCCTCTGTATTATTCAATCTGAACTTCTGAACAAATTTTAAGTATGAACAAGCCTAAGAACAAATTGGATGTTTTTTATTTTGGTTTGCAGTTTTTGTTTGTGGTTTTTGTTTGCCTGGGATTTCTTATTTGTTTTCCTTCCTTCTTAGACTGTTACCTTCAAGGGACTTAGAGTTTCACCATGACTCAATCAGCTAGGACTAATTTTAACTTTACGTCTCCATAATAAAATGAAAAAATGTTACTTTACTTTAACATGTTTTAGAAATATACAAGAGACCAATTAATCTTAACAATAAAAATAAACCTTGGGCAAATTCAAAGTGACCTGACTTCAACAGGCGCTTTGATTAAAAAGAAAAAAAAAAAAGGAAAATTTACATTTTTCCCTGTTTTTTCTTGGGTTTGGGTGGTGTTATAATTCAGAGCAGTTCAAGGGCTTTTCCATGTTATAATGCTTGCAGCTACTGCCTGCACAGAAAATACTTCAAAACACCCTTGGACCTCTTTTCACATTTCTATCCTCTTGATCATGATGAAATTGCTACTTTTTTTTATTCACGGATTCTTGTATTTTCCTGCACAGCTGTTCTACCTGTACCAGAAACAACTGTTGAGCAAAGAATTGAGTTTAATTGTTACAGCAGGCAAAAAGAATCAACCAATTATTTTGGACATACAAACCGTCATTTTATATTCTTGTATTACCGAGATTAATGAAAAACTCCACACCATAAGAAAGCCTATTTTATTTGATTCATGCACCAGTAACATGTAATTTCTGTTACTTATAACCAATATTAATCTTACCTAGACAAACCAGAGAAATCAGCTTCTTCTTCTTCACATCTCTCATCCAGCTCTTTCAAAGCAAGAGTGACATCCTCTTCACAGACAGATTCAGAATAACTTTCAGGAGCTGCTGTCTCTACCAGTTCTGGGGGCTCGTCCAGTTCCAGAGATTCGTGACAGACCAGACAGTCTTGTTGCTCGTGTAGTAGATACGACCCAGTGTCTTCACTAGCACTGCTAACCCGTTCATCCCTCACTGCTGAACTGCCTTCCTGTGAATCACACATACTTTTATTACTTTTATTGTCAGGGCTTATATACTCTTAAACATTGTTTGCAAATATCCATTTATCACAGAATATTCTGAGTTGGAAGGGACCCTCAGAAGGATCATTGAGTCCAACTCTGAAGTGAATGGCCCATACAGGGATCAAACTGATAACCCTGGTGTTACTGGCACCATGCTCTAACCAACTGAGCTCATCTCAGGGTTTGTACTTTAATTATTCAGCTCTTTGCCTTAGAATCATAGAATCAGCTGGGTTGGAAGAGCACTCTGAGATCATCAAGTCAAACCCTTAATCTAACCCTTTGGATTGCTAGATCATGGCACTCAGTGCCACATCCAGTCTCACATTAAAAACCTCCATGGTTGGAGAATCCATCACTTCCCTGGGCAGGCCATTCCAATGCCTGACCACTCTCTCTGTAAAAAACTTCTTCTTGATATCCAACCTAAACCTTCCCTGGCAGAGCTTAAGCCTATGCCCTCTTGTCCTACTGTTGGTTGCCTTGTTCACACAGCTTTAGTTCAGCAAAGGCAGTCTATTTGTAATACTTGTAACTTCTGGTAAACATTAATATCCTAGATTGTGACTTATTTAGAGCAAATACAATCTCTCAAATACACTCAATTAAATCTGTTAAGAGAATACTGACAGAAAAATATGCAAACAGTCTCAAACATACTGAGATCAAACAACCAAGCCTTTTGTATTTTACTTTTCTAGGTAAGGATCTGCCTTGTGCTTGCCTTTGGGGTCAAGAACATTTCTTGTCCTTTCCACTCTCCATTTTTAGCAAGTTTCTAAAGCATAACTACTGAGAAACAGCATAACAGATGAACAATGTAAAAGGGACACTCCACTGTTTATATTATTTTTGCATTACTGCTAATATGGGCAGCTTAAGGGTTTAACCATGAATCTCTAAATGTGGGCTTTCAATCACTAGCAATTACAGAGAAAGGATGACTAAACTTAGGTAAGTAGTATCAGAATAACCTTTTCTCCCTTCCCTTTTCTTCCATTAGCATTATTATATTCATTAGCATCACCATGTTAAACAGAGGAATTCAGATTTAGTTAATTTATGATTAATTCATCTGAAACCCTTTATTGAATTTGTTTGCGGAATAAAAATAACACTTGCTACTTCCTAAAGGCACAAATTATCACATATTTTCATTCTTAGTGTGCTGGTCTTCCTTTACTGGTACATCCAAGGCTGTTCAACAAGCCCTTGGACAGCCTCTAAGCATAGACATCACTTTGTTGCTTTCATCTGTCCAAGCAGATCCTCTGACAGATTAAATAACTGTACATGTATTAGAAAAGACAATTCAGCTTTAAACAGAACCCTATCATTTTCTTGCACAGTGATCCTAACCCTATCTCACTTTGACTGTGGTACTCCAAGGTGTGACACTGCTGTCACTTGACACAGCCAGTGATGTCACCTGTAACGCCTCTTTTGTTAAAATTAAATCTGAAATGTTACTGCACAGAACAGCCATTTTAGCCTCCTGAGCAGCTAAGGCATACGAGAATTTTACAAACCCACAGTAAAATAATTTGGATTGAACAAATGGTCCATTTCTCTTATAGATGTTAACATATGATCTAGACCTGCACTGATTGTGACTGGCAGATGTACATATGAGGGATACACTTTTTCAAAATACGCAAATTCCTATTTAATAAATTTACTGCCAAGTTAGTCTTCAAGATGCCTGATTTCTGAAGTTTTCTGTGTATCATCAGACATGACTTTCCTGATCAGTAACTGACCAACATCAGTGTTCTTAAAGTATCTTAAAAAGTGTGATTCATCCAGTTACATAGTTAACAAGGCCACACAACCTTAGGAAAATTACCTCAAGTAAACCATTCCCTCATAAATGCACAAGTGACTAAAACAGAGAATCATTTCAGTAAAACACTTTCATATACTTAAGCTTGTAAAACTTACTGTCCAAAATTAAAAATATTCTTCTAAGCTAGACTGTAAATTCTCAACTGGAATGTGAAACATCTTTTTGCAAAGTTACACACTATTACTAGCAATCAGTTAAATACATTTAAGTAAACTATTTCCTTAACTCTTCAGCATCCCTACAAGAGAAACAAGGAATTCAACTGCATCTAACCAGCACATTCTTGTTTTTAAATGATGGCTTCAATTTTTCTCATACTGTCTTAGATAAATTTTCATATATATTGTTTATATTAAAACCATTTAATAACTGACACTTGGCATACATACGGCTTGTGTTGAAAGAGTTTATATATAAAGTATAGGAGCAGAAGAAAAAACAACTGCACTATGCTATGAGTTGTGCAGTATAAGAATTTACAACCGAATCCATTTTACTGGTGTCAATATATTTCAAAGTGAGTTGGTAGTGTCCATATTTTCAAACTCACTATGTTAAGAGGCATAAAGTCAGGTCACTCTTTTAGGAACAAAATCCAACCAGGCAGCTAACTCTTGTAGAGAGTTAGCAAACACCTTGAGTGTTTGAACGGTGCTTCAAGAAAACCTCTATTTTTTTTTCCTGAATCCCATATTCTAACAAGCACAAAATAAACCTGGATCACACATCACATCTAGTGAATACATTTGTATGCACTTGCAGTATTCTGTTTTTACATATACATCAATTTTTTATGAATGCTGCTTAGTCATGAAATTATTTTGTTTTCACAGAATCACAGACTATTCTGAGTTGGGAGGGACCCATAAGGATCGAGTCCAACTCTTAAGTCAATGGCCCATACAGGGGATTGAACTCATGACCTTGGCATTATTACAACCAAGTTTTTAACCAACTGAGCTACAAAGGGATTAACCTACAGCCCAGTTTAAATGTTTTCAGTATTTTTTTAATGACAGTGGTTCTTCTTTTGTGTGAATATTTTCACCTGGTTTATAGAAATATAGTGATTTTATAAAAGTAGCTGCAGAAGAACAATGAAGCCTAAGGGCAGTCTTGGAAAGAACTATGAAAATGTAAAAATGAGTTACAGCTGAGAAAATACCACAAGCAAATGATGGAGAAGACAAAAGTTCTATTGTGGTGAAATTTGTTCTATAAAATTCCACCTTATATATTGCTTCTTGCTTTTGAAATGTTAAACTAAAATATCTGTTCTATGTGGAAAAAAATTCATCCAGAATAAGTGTTCTTCTGCACCCCAAATTCTACTGGATCAACAATGTATGTTGTAGACAAGTATATGAAGTGACAATTGGTTTAACATAAGCACAGGTGTTCTACAACAACTGAGACAATTTATCAACTGCAATGTAATACCTTTTTTTAAAAAAAGCATATAGATGATAAAGAAAAAATATGAAAAAATATGTAGGGGAAAAAAGTCACAATATTACACCTTTAAAAGCTGAGGATTTTATCACAGGAAACCTGCCACTTTCCCTTCATTGTACTCTAAGTACGTCTTTCTGTTTTTACAATTTTCTTTAAATATTAGCTGCATCTGTTGTCTGCATATTAGTAAGTGATTTTTCTAGGTAGCAAACAGGTAAACAAGAGCCTTTGTTTAGAAACCCCAGTCGCCTCAACTAGTCAGTAGACTGTTTACACCAGGTTAGCTGAAGGCTGATTATTAAGTGTAAACTGGTTGACTGGTTAGTCAACTACACACAGGAATGGCTTAATTTTTCTGGAAAACTCAATCAAATTGCATGTATTGTTAAAGATGGGATTAGCAATGCTTACCCAAATACAAATATGATTGCCAGTAGTATAAATAATTTTAACAGAAGAGATAGGAAGTCCATCTAAACAAAGCCACTTCAAGAAAAATTGTAGCAGATGAGAGTTTTGTTTTAAATTAGGGGTGTTTTTTTAAATTATTCACAAGTTTTAAGAACAATAAACTGAAGTACTCACAGATTTGCAGGCCGCCATTAGCTTGAAAACTGTCTCAGTCCACATGGGCCTTTCCAAAAAACTATACCACTAGCACCTGTGGTCCTTTTTAAAGGATTATTCAATGGAACCAACTGCTAACACAGCTGGCCTGAGGTTTTATTCCCATATAGCACCAATCACATTAACCCAAAGAAAGCAAAAAAAAAAAAAGCGGGGATGGGGGAAGGGAAATAAAAAGTATTTGAAAGAAAATGTGGCTCAAGAAGGATTTCAACCATATCAAGTAAAAGCATCTTGAACATTAGCCTATTTCATTCTGCACCATAAAATGATCATGATCAGCCCTTCAAGAATATTTTTAACCTGTGGTAAGTTCCCTCAGTCCATCCAAGCAGTCCTCATACTGAGGGAACATTTTGTAGGAATATGCCAACAGGTTAGAAATATTAAAAGCAAATCAACTAATCAGTGTAACAGATGAGAATTCAGTTGAAAAGAAAGCCGAAGTTGCTACTAAAACTAGAAGGAGCCCAAATCAGCCATGCACCAGCCCACATTTCTCCCCACCTCAGGCAGCTGGTTGCTAGAGTTATCTAGAGAAGAAGCCTCCAAACTTGGGGTCTCAGTTCTGATTTGAAGCACCTCTTCTGTTCCCACACTGCTAGTGGAATCTTGAGACTGAAGTGATAAACCAGCATGATCTGATGCTGCCTCATCTATAGCGGAATCGCTGATTAACTAAGAGAAGAAAGAAACACAATATTTGTTACAGTAAACATAATAATTACAGGGGAAAATGCATTAGTTTTGAAATAGGCTGTTTCAGTATCATTAGCTCTGAATTTATTTACATATTAGGAATTTAACAGCTTTACACTAAAACCATTACAAACATCACATGCATTTCTGTATTATTTAACTTTGAAATGAAGTTTTACCTCTAAGTAAAATTACTTCCTTGCTTGTTCTTAAACGTTTTTGCCACTGGTTAAATGCTAGACCCAAACCACTGAAAAGGAGGACATTTTATTGGGGGCAACATTAATACAAACTTTGCCTAAAGTCTGAAGAGCAACATACCCATCAAGCTGCTCTCCATCAAGTCAATTTTTTCCTAAATTCATTTAGGTAATGCAGGAGACTTCTGAGTATCCAACATTCTCGATTTTCCTCAGCTACACATACACAGGGTTCAAAATCCATAATTAAATTAGCAATCTCTGTGGTTAACCACAACTTAGACCTCCACGTGGCCACTTAATACTCTTGAACTTATTAGCATTTTGGGGCTTTTCGAGCTAGGAATCCACAAAGACACACACTCATTATATAACACATGTAATTTTGTGCTTATATTTAAGCAAAAATAATAAGTCTAAAGACACTAAAAAAATTAATATTGTACTAGAATTTTAAATTTGTTGTGTACCACCAGTGTGGTAATGTAACTTCTTTCCTTCACTGATGATGTTACGAAAAAGCAGCTTAGCCACATTAATTTAGTTCCTCATTATGTCACTTAGGCTGAAAGAGTGAGCCACCCTTACACATTAAAGGGGCAAGGAAAAGGTGCCTTTCATAGAAAAGTAACTTACCATCTGCGAACGAGACAGGATCTGACTTGCAGTCAGTGCTGCTTCTTCTTCTGAAGACTCATCCGTATCTTCCTGGTTGGTCAAGTTCAGGCTCGGTGTGCTACCAGAGTACTGACACTCCTGAAGGGATGGGGTGTCTCCTTTGTCAATACTGTCAAGAGAGCGCCTACGAACGCCCCAGTTGAAGTTGTCCATGCTTTCACCCTGTAATAAACAATATGTACAAATTTCAACATAGTTAAATTTGTATAAATATGTACAAATTTCAACATAGTTAAATTAATACACAAATGCAACAGGGAAAACACAAGTACTGAATGCGCTATGAACAGAGTTTCAATCAGCCCTTTAATTTTATTAAAATTTTAAATACCTTGTTAAATATTTGTAAATAAATTAAAAATATATGGCAAATAAAGTAGAAATCTTTTGAATATCTTCTTGGAAAGTAACTCAATATGTAATCTAGAACTAGATCAGTATTGATTTTATAATCTGACTAGAAAGTACAAACACATCACAGACAACAACAGATGAACAAGCCAGGGCACCAGGCTGCAACTTACCTGCAGCTCCTGGTTAGCAAAAAGGAAAACACATATAATTAGAAAGAACGAGGACAAACACTTAAAGATACTCTAGAACCAGGGAAAAATGTTTTATTACATAAGATTTGCCAACAGTAAAAGACTGATTCAAGCTCTGAAAAAAAGCTTTAGTCAAAAAGCTAGTATTTAAAATAATGCCTCTTTCTGATGAGAGATTGATTAAAAAAATAAACAAACTGACACAAAACACTAAAACCAGCATGCTCATGATACATTTTCTATAGCGTAACATGTAAAGCAACTGTTCCAACAAACATTGATAAAATTCTTTAACTAACACACATGAATCTATACCGACCACATCCAACTGACAAAGCACCACCAACATTAAATATACAGGGTGTAAAAAAGACAATGTTGTCATTAACTGTTTTACCAGCTACTCTGCATCAGTTTTATCAAGTGCACCCTGAACACCAACAGCTGGTTTCATTCTCTTTGCACTTTTTAAAGCTGTGTTTCAAATAACCACCACTCTAAGTGAAATCTGTATCTTAAAGACACTGTTGTTTTAATTCACAAGTAAAATAATAATCTTTGATTTTCTCACTCATTTTGTCAATCTTCAACAATTCATCTAAGTAATACAGAAGACCCAGTGAAGTTCACTTCAGTTACTAAAACACCACATCCAGACTTAAACATGGCTCCAAAACTGCCCTAGGAGTATTTCCTGGTGACTTAAGAGATCATCATGATGCATTAAATAAGCAACAAAAACTAAACTATTTCTTTTGCTCAAAAAAAAGATGAAAAGTTTTGGCAATGCAAAAGAATTGTAGCTACAATAAAGGTACTGTGAGCTGAAACACTTAAGTTTAGTCTGAATATTACTCAGATTTTAATGCAAAAGCCTGAGTTCATACTACTGTTGACATTTAATTATTAGCAATAAAGAACACTCTATATTTTTGGTGCAAAACTAGGCAAAGCTCTTATATCAAGTACACAATTTACATGTAAAACCTTAAGTTGTGTGCAATCTGTGCTTTCAAATTTTTTTGAGTATAGCACTACATGTGGCATTCAGGTAAGTAACAAGAAAAAACCTGTTTTTTCTTAATTATGATTTACTATTGAAATAACACAGAAAATGAAGTTTAAGGTCAACTTGGTTTGGTAAGAGTACAGCTTTTGGCCTCCTACTGCAAAGTCCCATCTAGTGTTAAAATAATGTTTTAGCACTAATGAGCATCAATTCTGAACTGTTTTGACTACTTGTATTAAATACAGGAAAGTGTTTGTATAGTGTGTGGTTACAGTTATGCAATAGACCATAATGAGCCTGTACTTTTCCTACAAGGTGCAAATATTAGCCAAAGTGAAGCAACACACAGGAAGCAGGAGGAAAGCGAGATAAAACTAAAGTATTAGGGGGAAAATGGGATTTTGTAAAAAGGGCTAGATAAATGAGGAGGAAAATAGATAGGCAGATATTCTTAGTATCTTGTGGACTCATGACCAGCAAGGGTCTCCGTTAATTCAGTATTTTCCATAGACTGTAACAAAACCACTGGGAGAAGCTACAAAGCATTTGACTTTTTCTTCCCCAGTCCTTTTACAGTGATATTTTTAAGCTTCAGCAAATTCTGGTCTGAAGCCTTTTATTTATCCCAAACAAGTAACAATTGTTAACAGAGTATTTACTATTTCTCAATACTTAATTCTGTTTTACTTCCCCTCTCTCTTTTTGACAGGAGAAATGGAGAAAATGTAAGAACTGCAATAAACCAGATAAATCTAAAACTCAATGCAAGCAATTATAGAGAGCAAGTCAATCATATAAGATGAGATAGTGTATCATACAGTTTGTCACTTTGAAAGCCTTTTCTCATGTTTTCATAATCCAGAAACACATCAGAAACAAAGATTATGCCATTTTCTTAACATATTGTTCCATAATTAAGTTCTCTACTGCATGATATCCAAGTGTTCATGCTGTAACCAGCTTATACTCTCATCACTTCACTTTCTTTCACTTCACTGCCCCCCAAAAATCTCACCTCTTCCCCCCAAAACTGCTCAACAATTTGTAGCTGCTTAATGCTGCAAACTTTGTGACATGGGGTTCTTTATCTGGTTAAGCTCAATCACATCATAAATTCTTCTGAATTGGACTAGTAAGAAGACTTGCCAATTCCTTAGAATTACACCAACACAACCTTATTTTTAAAATGTTCTCAAATGGAAATACACAGAAGAAACCCCAAGGTCTCACCTCTGCATCTTCCAATTCAACATCTAAAAAGTCAAAGTCTTTAAAAACTCCAAATTGCTGCTCACTGGTATTGTCTTCTACAGCCATTTCCTCCTCTTGAATCACTTCTTCTGTTGCTGAAATGAGACTAGTTTGTTGATCTCCAGCTTCCAAGTCTTCATTAGAAGAAAACACAACCTGCAGATATAAGATGAAAAGAGAAATAAAACCTTCCAGTTTCTGTAACTCCTAAAATCAGCTATCCTGCTTCCTGTACCTTCATAGCATTACTGGCAGCCACTGTGAGTACCACTATACTGATAATACCAGGGCAAGTGCAGACTGCAATTTACTTCAAGGCCAGCTGGATTTTAAACTGCATCTTTAAACTACTAGTATGATTCTCTCCTTAACGTTAAGAGTTACAAAGTATAAATACAGAGAAAAATATATCCCCTAACCTTCAGCTCACAATATCAGACGAATTTAAGAACAAAAAAATCCATCATAATAATTGTCCACATGACACAGATCATACTGTTTACACCTACAAATTTCTGTGAAAGGACTGTACACCTTTAGGAAGGATCCAGTGCTGGCCTCCAGTGATCATAATCTTCACAAGTGAAAATTTCCTGTTTATTTCCATGCAATGTTTTAAAATCTCTTTAGTTTCAGCTTTCATTAATCTAATTTTATTTAACTTCCTCAACTAGATTAAAGATCCGGCTCCCACCAATGTTTTTCCTCAGCTAAGAACTTCTATGACACAATAAAAAAATGTGTTCTAGATGATAACCAATGTAGCCTACTCACTTTATTTTAAAAGCCCTCAATATCATCACCATCAAGCATAGTATGCCTGTGGGGTTCTTTACATTGCTCTACACAGAAGTAACACCATTGACCTACTTTTACTTAACAGTTAGGACTACTGTTCCCACCAATATCCACATTAGTTTGAAGGTATATGATTCACTGGTTATTTTCAATGGATCCTCTGATATTCTCAATACAGAATCAACACCCTCAAGCCACTGCTGCCTCTTATCTCAAAAGCCCGTATTATTTAAAATGGACTAGACAGAGATTTAGTCAGAACAGGGGAGACCTAGTTCAATCCTTTTTTCTAGCCAAGACAATTGAAATTCGTATGTACAGCTTCAAACATATAACGCATTATTCTGGAGTGGCAGTGTAGTCCTGCTCTTTTGTGAAGAAGTGTTAAGGATTAGTCTGATCAGTGGAGCTCCTTAGTAGTCAACTAATTTAAGCTGAAGAGAAAAAAGGCCAAAGACTATAAAAAAAATCTTGTTTTGATAACCACAGAAGTTAAAAAATTAAGAATTCGTCACAGTCATTCATCTTTGCTTTAAAACATACAGTCCTTCCCCAAGAAGACTGATGTAAAGTCACTGAGACAACAGCATTAGTTTTAGCTGAATTTAAATACTGTTTTGAAGCCTGGCTAATAAAAAACCATGCCTACTGGACTTCTTGGGGAATAACAGTAATTTGTTACTTGCGATTCTCTTTTTAATTCTTCAGCTGGGTTAGTAAATTGCTGAACCAAAACTACTTTATCAAAACCTGCTGTTCATAACTTCACCAATACAGATAAAATAGCATTCCACTTCTTGAATTTAAAAACCAAAATAAACCACCATCACCACTTACTGAAGGATTCTTGGGAAGACCAGATTCTGGACCACACAGAGAAAGCACATTCATTAGCTTCTCCCTAGTCCTTCTCTGAAAAATATACCAAAAGAAATCACATAGCATGGGGGCTGCTGGAGGTCCAGGTAAAAATATAAAACATCTGCATTTTCAACTAGTCATATTGCATGCTCACATCCTCTAAAAAGAATCAATCTCACAATCCTTCACCAGTATTAGCTTATAGTTTATGCTGTATTCATTTACTGGTTTGCTAAGACACAATATTACACTTAAAAAAAGGTTTCTTCATACATTCATAAACACTGTCTCTAATATATGTAATAAAGTGTTTGAGACACAATGTACCTGAGATAGCTGTGGTCTCTTCCAGCTGACAGGAACTAGTGCATTTGAATTGGAGCCTGAAGAAGTTGAAGAAGTGCTCCGGGTGACAGCAATGACTTTTGGCTTCCCGTTTCTACCAGCTGCACTGTGTTGATCACCATACTTATTCCCAATAATTGGTGTCTAGCAAAGCCAACAAATATGTTCTTAAAATTCCAATCTATATTAGTAAAGACTACATATTTGATTTTAGAATTTAGCGTTATATAAAATGTAGCAGGGTTTGTCCTGTTTGTAAAGCCCATATCTAATGCACTGAGCCTCAGTACACTAGGAAATACAAAGCTGAATACTTGTACCCTAAGCAGCAAGTTGTCATTCTGCCCACTTGTGTATTTTTGAATTATGCACACTTTATGCTGACAATCAAATTATATTTTTAAGCACAGTTTAAAATCAACTGTGTTCAAAGTTTAAAAGATGCAAAGGTTCTCTATACAATCGTTCCCTGCCATGAAAAAATTGTTTCACAGACCAGCAACATCACAAACACATGCACACGTCTGAAAAAGCAAAGATCAAATCCAGCTCTTTTGACAGAAAATGATAATCCAATGAACTCTGTGGGAATTCATCTTGTCTCTCAATTATCTGTACACACTGAAACTTCCAGCAGTGACCTCACTTACCAATGTAAGTAATGCTCCTAAGACATCTACATCTCCAATCATTATCTAGGGTTAGTTTCAACCAGGAGCTCTTACTTCCAATCACTTCTAAAGTTTCTACAATTTTCACATCTCTACATTACACTGCAGCCACTTGGCGACACTCCCCTTTTCAGAAATAGAATAAGTATCAGCTGTATTTTTCTCAGTTCTGCTGAACCCTAACGAGGGGTAAGGGTGATGTTTTTAACCACAGGAGGTTTTTCTCCAGTTGTGTCCCTCCCACACTGAATTTCTTGTATTTTGTATCCTACTCTCTCCTCTGTATTTCCTCCCCATTCCAAAACTGCAGTACAGGGTTTTAATCCTCTCAGCCCTTGAATGAACAACCCTTCATCTTTTAAAAGCCTGGAATGTTCAGCTCCAAGTAGCAGCCAGGTGCATTAGTCTGCTCTCTCTGACACAGCTGAAATACCCTTGAGAATCATCTTACCAACTTCTAGTAATTAACTCTCCAGACATTCAAAAGGGGGAAAAGGCAAAAACACAGCATAAAAGAATTTGAAGTTTATCTCCTAGTATGACTCTAATTACAAGTATGTAAAACTTCAATCTCTGCTGTTCTTATAAATTACACTCATTTTAAAACACAAATGTAGAAGGCTAACAGAAAATAACACCTGAGTTTGCAACAGCAAGTTATTACTGCATTGTTATTTACATGCAATAATTACCTCTGATATATCAAAATGAAAATCTAAGGTCTTCCCAGGTAGCTCCTTGGAGACATTATTAAAAATTTTCGTGAAAGAGATTTCAGGAGAACCTATGTCACCTCCATAAGACTTCGGAATATCGTTAGGCACAACAAGGCTTGCTGATCGAGACACCACCAGTTTCAAAATATTAAGGGCTTCCTTCCAATACGGACTCTAAAGAGAACATACACAAATCACAAAACAACCACTTCAACCAAGACAGCAACTTTCATGTACAGTAGGATTTTGGTGAGAATCCCAAATCCAAAATCTATGATCTGTCACATGTGGCTGAAGGTGTAGCACAGATGGGAAGCTCTGGACGCTGAAGGGCCAGGAAAGCAGTGGGAAGGTGTTAGGCCATGCCATGGTGGGTGGTCGGGTCTAGCCAGGCAGGTTCACTAGCTCCAGATCACCGTGCCAGCCACACCAGACACTCTTTCATGACTCTCATTCCCTGTAGTTCAGTTACACTGTGGTTTTTTTACCTCTGTCTGCAGTATCTGCCCTTCATGCACCAGGAGATAAAAGCTGATAGTATTTAACTATCAATTAACTACAGTAACTGATAGTAATTAAAAACTGCCACTTCTTGATATCATTAATTATTTTACAGCTATGGACAGAGTAAACTGAATTTGAAACAACCAAAAGAGTTTTGTGCTTGAAATCTTGAGGAAATATAAAAGACCTTAAAAAAAGAAGTGAAAGCATTAATGAAGTTTTTTTATATAGCATCAAACTAATAGAGTGCTTAAAAAAAGACAGGGGAAAAGCATGAGAATATAGGAGACAGAACCTGTGTTAAGTGCATTCTCTTTAAAAAGATGATTAAGGCAATATAAATAATTGAGTGGTTTCAACTACACATACCTCAGAGTGAATCAGAAGAGAACTAAAATAAAAGCAGCTTTGTGTGAAGGTTAAGATTTACACTCCCAAAAATATAAGGATTCTGCCTGAAACTTAAATCTGCCAATTTTTTAAATTAGCAGGATGCCTGCTTTTTTCCTTTCAATTAGGAGACCACGTTTGTTAAAATATTTTTTATTGCATTAAAAGAATAAACACAACTGTCAAGGCTCTAAGTAGTATATGCTTTACATTTCCTTGTGGATAACTAGTCTTCAATAATCTCCTGAATTTCTGTGCATCATAAATATAAAAAAGGAGCTTCAAACTGGAATCATCCTGTGGCAACTTAAATTTATTAAGATCACTGTGATTGCAGAGGAGTAAAAAAAAAATCAGCTTAGTAGCACCACATTTGAACATGACGCCAATTTAATTTTTTTCTTTTCTCACTTATAGTAACACATTTTATCATATCAAAAATACATTAGACTTGTCTGAAATATTTTTTTGCTAGTGCCATTCTTTCGACAGCTTACATTTTCTAATTAAGATTACATTCCATGGTAGTGTGGGCTTGTATAGAAAGCTCAGATAAAGGTTAGAGGTGAAGCAAGCAGCTGCCAGGCCATAAAAACTATAGTTAATGCTAATCATTCCATTTTGCCTAATGCACTCTGACAGGAGCACAATATCTAAAGTACATATCCATCAGTAACAAAACATCCAGGGAACTACTGCTTTTCCTGGTTAATTATGATTAAACCATTTGACTGAAATACATTTGGCAATAATGGAATTCAGAGAAAAAAGAAAAGGAGGGGGAAAAAAAAGAGAGAATGTTGTGCAGTGAAATGGTTTTATGCTCCAGGCATTTTTATAAAATCTTTCAGCAAGATGACTGACTTTCTTCCATGAAACAGATTTTCAGTAAATTTGTGTTCCAAGTACAAAAGCTCAAATTACCTTGGGCAAAACACTGTGGTTCTCCTTTTGGGGACTTTCTTTAATAAAAATGCACTCAATTTTGTTAAGGTGCACTTTAATGTTTCTCATAGATTTATTACTGCAAGTGATTTAAATATGCATTTAACCAGAAAACTTTCTTTTTAGAACATATACATGTAAATAAAACATTTGTGCAGCTTAGCAGTAAACATTTCCTTATTTTTTAATAGTTGAAGGATCATCTCCTTAGACTGCACATGAAGAGTTGCCTGTACCTGTGAAGAGATGCACATTCACCCACACAACTTTGTCCCACAAGATGAAAATCACATTAGACAATACGTAAGCATTCAGTGAATTAACTACATAGGAAAAAGCAAACCCTACAGAACCCGACTTCAAACAACTACTTTTATATCCGAAATAAATTCTGCTCCAAATTCAAGTCTAATTTTGATAGCACTTGGACAATAAGCAAAAAGGCTTTTACAGTTCTTCAGAGTACCTACCTGAACATATTTACCAATAACTTTAATGATTTCCAAATTAAACTGCTTCACTGGTGCTGTGGATAGGTCAATATGACTCAAAAGACTGTAAATGATCTGCAGCAAGGACTGTTGCATACTGGATAATCCTTTCTCTAACAGCTAAAAAAAGTTTTATAAAACACAGAATTTAATTAGGGCCTTTAATGGTAGTAAAAAGTGAAAGCAAACGTTAAACTCTACGTAACTGTCACACACATTTATTTTCCCCTTCAAAAAACTTAAATGTACCATTTCCTGTTTTTGAAACATTTGTTTTTGCATTAAAAACCAGTAATACAATAGAACAATAGTTTTTGTACTACTTAATTTTTTCCGCTGAATTCTGACAGTTGTTAGCACAGATCTAAAGCATCTCACAATAAACCACTTTTCACTAAATCAAAACTGTTCATAAAAAGTCAAAATCTTAAAACTGTAAGAAAAACAATTACAGCTATGCCTTAAAGAAGGCTGGCAAAAGCAGTTTTACAAACAAAATAAGTACAGATAAAGTCATTCATTAGAATGAACAAATATTTTAAAAAATATCTCCATCAGTTTGAGGAGATACACTTTAAGGACAAGCTCTACAAGTTTTTCACACAAGGTAGTTTTTTAAAGGTAGTAACAGCTTTCCTGTATGAATAGCTAGCAGAATCATATAGTGATGTAAATAATTTAAATTACCTTTTATATATTATGCAATACTTAATATTGAAATTTGCAATTTTTCCTTTAACTTGCGATAACATCTTTAAATGCGCACTTGGCTATAAAAGATCTCTTAAAATTTGCACCAAGCATACTTTGCTAGAGCCAAGACAGTGTATATTCACGTAGTACAGAACATGAATACTACCAAACATTACTATCTCAAAAGGAGATCTTTCGTTAGACAGATTATCATTTCAAGGTACAATTAAATTACTGCACTCCAAAGTAACAGTAGTCATCCCTTTTCCATCCTAGAACATTTCAGTACTATTTTCCCATTACAGAAGATGTTCTTTATTCCCCTCAATATTCAGAATCATGAAAAATAAGGAATTAGCAAGGAACTGGCAACATAAGATCTGCTTTTATTAAAAATTTACCTCTGCAAGGTAAGTTATGAGGTTAAATGTGGCATCTGAGAAAGAGTCATGCAAATATCTACACACTACGTTAATCCAGTTAGAACAGTCTCTGGAATAACTGTGTGTACTGTATAAACTCATCATATGAGCCAGATTGGCAAGAGTTGGTGACTTCTCCTCTGCACAAACCTGAAAAGCAAAACCGTACTTAATTATATTAGAAATGATACCTTTTTTAATCCAAGCATTCACAAATCACTATGCACTTCTCCCACATTTCAATCCATTTTCTAATTACTGAAATTGAACTAATCATACAAGCATGACCTACCACTTCTATTAAATTTTGGTACTGTGGCATTCATGTTCCAAGTTGATCTATGAATCATACCAAATGTATCTCAACTAGTATCCCTAGGACTAGTAATGGAAGTATTTCGGGGACAGCAGCAATGTCGGGATTTGCATCAGGCACATACTCCTCTGAGCTGGCCTGTGCACAGTTTAATGGTTCCCATATCACAGTCTGGGCAGCCAGAGGACCATGGCTGCATCTCCTGTGCCAGACAGCACCTTCCTATTTCCCTTTCCACATTCCTCCTCAAAAAGCAGACTGTCAGGCCAGGGCAACACCCTCCTGGCTGGCAAGTGCTGGTGTGTACCATGCACTGCTTTAACAGCCACTACAATTCAGAAATATTTCAGAGTTAATCACTGTGTATAAGTCACAGAAAGAACATACAACCTTTTCTTTCCTGCTTACTAATCTGAAAGGGGCAGATCACTTCCTTCTCATAAGTTAATTAGGAAATAAATTAATGCTTAAGATATGATTATGTTAACATTTAAAATTACAAATGGAAAAATCAGGCAAGTGAGAAAAGTAACTGATATCATTAGTAAAAAAATTTGTTCTTGAAATCTAGATTTCATAGAATAACTAAATGTGATTTTTCATTGACAAACACAAACTCAGCTATTGAGATGAGGTCCAGATATATAAATTAAGATGGATCACATCTTTAAAATACAAGTGTCTATACTTATTTATATTACTATTACAATCCTGTAGAAGTATTACAAAAGGACGCCAAAAAAACCAACCCAGAAACAATGCTGGTATAATCTCCTGGATACCTCTCCAAGCATCATATTACATACCTTTGCTATCCTGTCAGCTGTTTCTTTACAAAACTGAGTTGGGTTATCAAAATGTTGTATCAGATGAGGCAGCAGGCACAAGATGTTTAGGGGAAATCCTAAACACATACATAAACACCATTATATGAGCTCTGAAGATTTTCAATATGACTTAATGTGGAGTTATCTGGTATTTAAAGCCCTTACAGCACAACACATACATTCACAAAGATATATGTTATATACACATGTACCTAAGTGTGTACGCATGAAGAATGTATATAAATGTGTCTGTGTTAGGTATAAAAATGTGTAGATAAAAATAAACTCATCACTGGATTAATTAAGCAACACTATCATTAAACAGGACAGTTTTAGGCAGTACAGGTACATTGTCCCTAAAAACGTGTAAATAATACTAAGTGAGATAGTTAGCACAAGATCATGAAAAATAACACACTGCACTTAAAACTCTCTTGTAAGCAACAGTCAACACACAAAGTTTACATGCAATCTTCCTTGTCAGATAATCACAGTCTGTAATGTATTCCCACTATCTAGCAGTGCTAATATTGACAACTCCAAAAACATTTAATAGAAGTCTTTCTTTAAGGCAAATGCGTAATTACTGCTGATTTTGATTCCACTTAATTTGATGATAAAATACATTTTAATTACATATTTACTAAAGATACCTGCTAACTGAGAAGGGTCCACCAAAGCATGCCGGGAAATTGTGATGAGTTTACTGAGGAGATGAACTGTCATTTCTTGTGTAGAAGCTGAAGTGAAGCCTTTCAGGAAAAGCTGTTGAAGGCCTGGAAAGTTATTCCATTTCAGTTTATTCTGCACCTTTTCTATCTTTTCCCGACTCTCTGATTTATCCAGAGGCATGTGAATAAGAAGCTTGTTGAGTAGCTTGAGAGCCAAAAGGTATTCATACTCATAATCTGACTCCAGCAACGAAGCTGCAATCCAAAATATAGTGGCCATCAAGTTGACAGGGTCAGTAGTGGGCTGCACATCATACATCCCTCCCTCTCTCAGGGAGGAAAGGCTTCTAGTCCTGGCCAAACTTCCACCATGATTTATCCTTCCATCCATTATATCCAGTGTGTTGCTCCGTCGCCGGTCACCTCTCCGTTCACTCATTAAATTCAGTCTCAAGGAATTACTCCTTGTATTGCTGTAGTATCCTAAACAACTGCCACTACTAATGGGACTTGTGCTTAGATTTATCTGTCCAGTGCTTTTCCTATTAGCTGCATACTTGTTTCCCATTACGGAATCGTGGTATGAGGTTCTAAAATAAAAATCAATATTACATATTATTCCATGTGAAACACTTTAATAACATACAGGTTAGAAACAAGGAAGAAAGAAAAAAGATGTTACAATAACTACATACACACATGCAGTGAATATGTCACTTGATTACGATAGGAAAATTAAAATATATGTAAATACAAAACTTCTAGATCTATTCTTAAAATATCCTTACAGCATAAGGACAAGACTGCAGCATCCTGTTATCTCTTCTATCAAATCTATGTTACAATACCAGAATACAAAAGAAATTACAGCAAAATTCAGCTAAATCAAAAAAATTAGCCTATAGCATGTAAAAAATTATCTGCAAGCGATGAGCTAGCATCCCAACTTACTTATGATAAAAGAAGAGAAATGAATGATTTAATAAAATTATTTGCTTATTATCATGTATTTGTGTGAAGTATCTGACCTAGGAAAATCAACACGTTCCAGTTGATACTGAGAAACTGAATATACTCCTAGAAATCTCCACATTTTCAAAAACTTTGTGAGGAAGTCAAAGAGATGTCTGTACATTTAGGGATTTTATTTTCAGTTTGCTAAAGAGACATTGAGCTAACCATCGAAACTGTGATGAGACACACAAATGACTCAGACTGTTCAATTACACTTCTCATATATGGACAACAAACCCAAGGTCTAAGACAGACTAGCATTTGCAGTCCCTTTCTGAGAAGTTTAAGATGAATTGACTGAATTTAAGAACTGAGCTGTAAGGAACACCTTGAACACCTATTCTATAAAATTAAATTGGACCCAAGAGGGTAGATTGGAAAGGTAGCACAGGATCCTTTTCAGGAAATCTGCAAGTTTTGCTTGGGGCAGAATGATAAAAACATGTAAGAGCAAGCAATTTTGCTATATATGGATACAACTAGTCTGCAAAGAAAACAAGAAAACATTTAATTACGTTTTTAATACAGATTTTCAATAATTCAAATGCATAAATTTGCGTATTGTAGCTTGACTAATAAAAGAACTTACTGAGAAAGGGCAGAAAGCAGATCATAATGCTTCATGGTTTCAGCCAAGGTATCAATAGCAGACTCTAAAGTCAAAAGCAGCTCTATGACAAAACCCTGGGGAAAGCCACAGGCCATTATAAATTATGGAATATGCACAAGAAATATCACACAAAATCTGAGTAGTAATATAAAAACTAAAACCCAGTATCAGTAACTAAATTATTTTATGCTTCAATTAGAACACAATCCTGGTGAGACTCAAATTAGCAGTACAGCTTCAAGACAAGGAAAAACTTCAATTAACTTCCAAGTATTCAACAAATTCATTCTGGTTTGCATTATTTTCAAGGATGCCCTGAAGGATGGAGTTGTTTAGACACTCATTATGCAGTACTAGAAGATTAGATCCACTCTTTAGACGTACAGTAACACTAAGCTGAATGATTGCTAACACTTTATCAGGTTAAGTTCTTAATAAAAGAAAACCTAAATTATTTTCTATATGACTGATCTCAGTATTCTCCAGCAATGAAAGAGAAGGTGTTTGCAGGAAAGAGATTTAACAAATTCTCTGAAAGGTGCTCTTTCTGTAAGAGAGTATGTGCACAACTTATTTTTTCATCAGTTAACTAGGTGAAAATTCAGACAGTGTCATGCTTAAAACTGGTTTGATATTTGATATATTTTAAAGAAAAAAGAGCAACTAAATAAAACAATGCTTTTAGATTTTGCTGTCATTAAACTAATAATGCAAGTACATCATTTAGGCAGACTTAGGTTTCTGATAAAGTGGGGTGAAAATTTCAAATACCTGAGCTTCTTCTCCTGCATCACCAACAGTTTCTACTAGTCTGGAGAGAACATCAGACAGCATAGATGGAGTGAGAGGCTGCTTTAGAGCCCTGAAAATCTGGAAGGACCTCCCAGCATAATGTCGAGAGGAGCACGAAAGCGCAGTTTGCAAAGCAACTTCACTGAGACGGTGTTCTAATTGATATCCTCCTATAAAAGCAAATAAATGCTCAAGCAACACTGCTTTATAAAAAAACAAATCCACTCCAATTTACTGAGGAATAAATTGCCAAAGTCATTCCTAACGTTAAAATACCCTCACATCCTCTACATTTCTCTCAAAATATATTTTATGAGTATTAGTCTCAAAATCTTTACAGGAATATAAACTTGTACACTTAATGCTGGAGAGACTTGCAGAGAATAAACATTTATACCCTGAATATTAAATATTCACAACAAATTAATATTTTGTCATTCCTAAAGATTATATTTAAATCTGTCATAACAGAAACATGAACTGGAGTGTGCAATACAAGAAAAATCCATTATTTAGAAGGTGTAAGCAATTACCTAGAGTGATTTTATAGATAACCTGTACAATCAGGTGCATTAAAAATATTTATTTAGTTTGCACACTTGAACATTTTATCACGCATTGACTTGTTCTCCAACACACCTGAGATAGACTGTTTAAATAAAGAAACCACATGCTTTAAGAACACAGTTAACTGTTCAGCACTCTTTATATTAGGATTCTTGGCTGAAACATCTTCATGATTCCACAGCGGGCCTCTTCTCCTGAAAACAGAGAGTAAACAGAGTATAAAACATAACCTTTGTCATCAACAGTATTTAAATTATATTTGAACCTTAAGAGTAACTGCAAAAGAATGTCCTACCTGCCACATAAAAGAAACAATGAATTGGAAAGAAGTTTAACAACTGCCCAATATTGTACAAATATATAAGAAGTTAAGACAAGGTGAAAAGAAATGTATCAGATCCAACTGAAATAGAAGGTAAATTTAGGAAGAGATGTTTTCTATTAGCTAACAACCATCTTGAAAGCTTCATACAAACTATCACACAAACTGCAGAAGTGTTGGTGGTTTTAGAGATTTTCTTTACAACAAATTCCTGATTTTTGAATAATCAGCTCTGTACTACTGGGTAATCCATAAACTCCACATAAATCTTGTAGCTCCCTGTTATGGGTTTAGCCAAGTAGGCCAAGAAGTTAGGCTTTAAAGTTCAAATTAGGCCTGAAATTGTCAGATGACGTGAGCTGGGCTGAGCTAGCTAACAGCTGACTTCTTCCAGCCAATAATATTGTATTCCATACCATACTACATCATCTCAAAGGGGGTAAAATCCAGTGTGTGGGAGTGGCTTAGTCAGTTCCATCATGGCTGCACTAAGAGGAGGACATCTAGCAGCTCCTCTCCTATGCTAGGCCCTGCTCCTGTTGCCTGTGCTTGCATTTCGTTTGCATTCAGGGAAGTAGAAATATTTTGTTGTTATACTTTCTCTTTCTTGCTGTGTGTCTTTTGGAGTGCTTATGAATTTAGAGTAATCGTCTTTGTATTAATTGGGGAGTGGGGAATTATTCCTTGTTATATATATGTAACTTGTGTAAGTGCGTGTTATATTGTAGTCCTGTACTCTGTCCTGGGTTGAGCTGGCAAAACGCCAACTGTCCATTATCTCAGTGTATTCCTGCCCTAGTCCTTTAGATGGAAAAGTGAATGCTATACACTGTGTGGCAAGCAAAGATAACAGACCTGAACAGAACATTGCAAAACACTTAAACACTCAGGACATGAAAGGTGGTCAAAATTCGCTGAAAGTGATGGAAAGTCAGAGCTGTTCATAGGCTGTATCACACAAAACCACTTACTGGTAACAAAACAGAGACAGAACTAGAAAATGATGCTAAATACTATGGGTTTTGCCATTTTTCCAGAAAATACACGTATTGAAAAAGATGAAAAGTGAAATCTTACCTTGAGGTAATAAATTCTATAAGAGTTTTAACTTTTTCATCCTGCTCTACTGAAATGTCAACCTCATTGAGGATTGTGGTGTGCAGTTGAGAAACGGCAGCACTTGTATTTCCTAAACTGATGCTAGAAGAGGTAGAACTTGAACTAAGCCCTGAGTCTGTCATTGGGGAGGGCTGGTAATCAGGTATAAAATCATGAACACCTGCTGAAATAAAAACAAGATGATTACCATCTTTTAAGCTGACAGTTAATATTAAAAAACCCAGAACTTAGCAAATGTAATGAGACTAATTTAAAGAGAATAAATTAATGGTGCAATACTTTCAATGAAATCAACAACTCTGACATATGTGAAGTCTTTACATGGGAACTGCTAGATCCCTTTTAAAATCACTGCATTATGTTTAATTTTGTTTTAGTAATATGACAGTTCATCAGCTTTGGGGCATCTCAGTAAGTTTAAACAAACCATACAAACCTAATTCCTAATAATGAGCAGACAATTTTTTTTGTTAAAACCCAGTCTTGGTGTAACTGACAGCACTTCAAATCAGTGCACACTAAATATGAGCTAGTCAATGGACTCCAAGTACAGCCCATCTGACTGCACAAAGTTTCTCTAAAGGTAGCTTAAGAGAAACTTAAGATTTTTCTCTTCCCTGTCAAGAATCATGTGGCAATAAAATACAACTGCAGCGACTCCTCACATTACACCTCTATCCATTGTGAAGTGCTGAGAGAAAGTCAACCAGCAAGGAACACTAGCAGAGCTTTTAGTTGTTAACAACTGTACATAAGCTTAAGACTCCCTGACATGCACCACAAATTTCACTCTACAGAACCACAGAGTTTGGACTGTGGTATTAGCTAGCTCAAATAAAATTTAAACTCAGCTTGTCTTGTGCTAGGCATGCATAACTGTTACACCTTACCTTAATCTCCAGCTGGAAATGTTTGATGCTTACCTTATTCTAGTTTCTGCCCAATGTTTTTGTTTTAATAATAGCAGAATACTGTGTCATGTTTAGACAGTTTTACCCAAGCCCATGAAGATTAGGAAGGGAATGGTTTGTATACATCACTGTATACATGCACCAATAAATTTTGGCCAGATAGATTCACATAAGAAAGTTCTTCTACTATGCACACCTTTTAATTACTCATTGCTAAAAAACCAAATTCAGAAATCAGATAAATATTTTTGGTTAGTAATAAAACCACTTCTGATGTGAACAAAGGAATGAACACTTGTATGGCAATATGCTGCCACCTACTGAAATAATATAAAATACTACATTTTAAAAAAATGAACTATTTTAGTTCCTTTAGAAACTAAAATATGGTCTCCCCATCAAAATATTACCTTCTAAAGAGATACATAGAAGATATACAGTGTCCTGTATAATTACAATATTGTAATGTTAAGGCAAATATTAAAGGTAGTATCTCAAAAAAGTATTCTAATAGCCAATAAACAATGCAATTACAGCTAACAAAAATAAAACAGTAAAAGTTACTATAACCAAGTAAGAAATATATTTTCTTGGTTTCTATTTTCAAGGGCATTATAAAACCCACTGTATTACAGATTCAAAACACAGAGCTCCCTCTTTGGTTTCCACAACTATTTAACCCTTCAGCTGTGCTCCCTACTTTGATGACTGGGCACAAAGTGTTAACGTGAACTGTAATCACTTTGACTTCATTAAAATCCAAAGAAATACATATTCATGGCAAGGACTCAGGAAAATATTACAAATAACAGAAATTTTAATAATGCCTGGAAGAAGAGATAACTTCCCATGTCATTTGAACAAGCAAGACATAAATCAAAAGCATACCTGTAAAAGTATAATCTAAATGGGTAGTTTGCTTGACAGTAAGCACCCTGGACTCATTGAACTCTCTGTTTCGGAGCAGGACAGAAGCAACAGACTGGACATTACTGCCAGATCCCATCACTATCAGTAGATGCAAAAGTAGTCGTTTACAATGCTCATAGACTTCAGGGTGACAGTGGTCAAAACCTAACACAAAAGGAAAATGGCAAGGCTTGATCATATATATTGAAAAGACACAGTGAATTACATTATTTTAAAAATTGCAGTATTCAAACTGGACTGTTATACTTTACAAATAACGGATATATAATTCACTAAACAATGTTTTTTCAGTGCTTCAATATAGAAACAAGGGCGTTCAATTTAACAAACCGTAAGCTGATCAGACTGAAAAATATATGAGAATCCTATGCAGGGTTAAAATACAAAGTAATTTTAAGTAAGAATTTAATCTGTGCTCTGTATGAAAATTACTACACATGGAAACAGAAAGAAAAAAATTGATTTTTACTGCATCTACAAGAAGAAAGAAGTAAAAGTGAATTCAACAGAAAGTGCCTTCAAACAATTCCAAAAAAATCTTAATTACATTCATACTAATCACACTGAAAGATATTTAATTGAATTTTTAAAAATACTGTAAATATTATCAAATCAATGGGGTTTCAATACAATGGCAGACATTCATTTAAATATCAAAAAGAAGAGCTATGAATTCCTAAGTTACTGTGCATATTTCTGTAAGAAGTTAGTTACCTATAAAAATTGCATGAAGCAAAAGATGCAAGTATCCTCCCCATTCCACCTTTACACTGTGGTCAACTATCAGGTCAGTCAAAAGAATCACTGCTACATTGCATCTAAAACAAAAAACATAATTTGTTAGGTGAATGTAACATGAACTTTATGAACAGCTGCAAAGAGCTTCATATGCTTCTAGCCTGTGTTCTTTCTTAACTCTATAAATACTCATGAAGTTGTGTTATAAGGGAAAATATTAACACTCATAATTAAGACGGAAAAACTTTAGCCATTCAAATTAAAAAGTTGAGTAATCTTAAACTGTTAAACCTGTGAGTAAACCCACAAAAAGCAAATGTACCATCTACTGTCTTTTAATCTGCTCTCTTCACTTACTGTATTTGTATAACACAAATTAAAACATAATAAATTGCCATCAGTATTGCCAAAACAGTTACCTGTGAAGTGACATGCCCGGAGGAGAAGTTTCAGGCAAATAATCCACCAGTGGTGACCAGCAACCTCCAGAAGGTGGGAAAGGTAGAGGCTCTCCTTGGTTGTGCTCCATCACCTTCAATCGCCAGTTTGAATACAGAGGCATTGAATCACCTAACACAACAAAAATTAAACCAGAAACATATATAAAATATACATTTCTGTATCATATAGTCTTCTGAAGAAATATTTTTAAATTATTGAAAAACTGACATCTAGGACAGAAGGAGGGAAATCAGCTGGAAACAGTAGCTCAAAACAGAAATTTGCATCCTGTTGTTCAGTAGCACAAGAAAAGTAAGGAAAAGGCAGTGCTGTACCATGTACTGTAACACACCCAAACAACTTAACTGGTAGAAAAATCAACTGTCAATAAAAACTGAATGAAACCTAAGAAGACAGTCTGTGGGAACACTATAATGATCTGGATCACACTGAAATAGATCTGATAAACTCATTCAGGGTTAAAGTACAAAGACATTTTAATTACTAACAATCTGGTAGCCAAAACCAGAGTTTCAGTCAAACAACTACTCTGACAAAGTATACAGAACCCACTGCTTGATCACTGTCCTCATTTTTGCCTCTTTGACCTGTTTAGCTTTCCCTACCATTGTCATGATGATTTTGTATCTTGGGCAGTGGTACAAAAGTAGCTGCAGTTAATAATAATAATAAGCCTGTTAAAGAAATATCTCCAAAAGTTCAGTGGAGTTTCAGGAGAAAATTTTACCTCCTTCCTTACCTCTACATCTCTGAAAAAACAAAACAGAGATCACAAAAAATAACCCAAAACACATTTTCAAAACAAGCTTGAAAATCAGATGTACATAATGAGACCCCTTTTCCCTGCTATGTTCTCATTTGCTGTGGCTTCTAATAAAGTTTTGTACCCTTTTTTTTCAAATAGGTCAAGGAATACTATTATTTAAAAGAATAATTGCTTCTAAATTCTTTTTTTTAAACTTCTTTTCCATCACCTTTTTTGTAATCTCATCCTCCTCCTGGCTAATCTCTCCTGGTTTCACCTGCCTAACTATCAAACGAAATGAAGTAAAATAATTTCATTTGGGAAGATGTTCACAACTCATTCCAGAGGACAAGAGAAGGAGGAAAGCATATTATCTTCCTTGTACACTTTGCTGGAATCAAATGTATGCTAGACTGCAACAGCACTAGGAAAATGGAGGAATGTAAAAAACTCCTCTTTGTTAACAGGCTTATGCAAAACACACTAATAATGACCATTTCCTAATGTTGCACAACCTTCAGCGTAAGTATTAACTTGAAAAAAAATTTGTTTTCTATTCATAGAAGTATTTTAAAATAAAAAATATTACTTTTTTCTTCCTCATATGATCCTCCAGAGCTGCTGCTGTAGCGAGATTCCAGTCTGTGATGCTGGCGGTTTAAGTTACTGTTCAACCCGCTGTAGATGTCCAGATGCACATAACTGTGGGTACAAATAAAGCAGCTCTAGTAAGTGACATTCTGTGACAAACATCAGTCAGGGTATGCAGTAAAACTGTATTTCAGAAAAAATGTTATGCAAGAAATAATTCATCTTACAAGGACAGTCAGCAAATCATCTCACCTGTGTAAGACACACCTCCTCTAGCAACATTAGATAAGGGGATTCAGGGAGAGTATCCACTGTAAATTGTATTTCTGTTCGATCATTTTTATTAACATTTAAGTACATTAAAATATTTGTTACCCTTACACATAAATTCTTCTCACCCTTGACCAAAACAATGAAATATGTACGTGATCTGGCAGACATATCCATATGTGCACACACAGTGTCCAAGATAGTACCTCACTAATCTGATAAATTATAAAGAAATGAGAGTGCTAAAAGCACAACTTCTGAGCTGTTTCTACATAAGTTTCTACAATTCTCTCCTCTTGGTCAGTTCAAGATGTACAAAGTATATCTTATCAAGAAGAATGTATCATGGGGAGGTTTCAGACAACCTCACAGTATATGCCAAACTTGCAGAGCCTTTCAAAACTGCCTTTGTTACAAGTTTCTTCAGCTCCAGCCCCCCCAGCGGCCAAATTCTTCTCTGTGCCTTGCTAGGCTGAATTCTGAATGACACCTCTGAGTCTTCTGTGATTTACTTTTACACAGCTCACTGCAATTTAATTTAAGTATTGGGGAAGACTCTATCAATATATTCACTATTCTTATTATACTGACAAAATTACCTCGGACAAGGAAAAAATTGTCCAATTGGGAAATTATATTAGAAATGTAATTATTAAAAGCTCCCAAACAAGCAGTCACAAAATAATTGTGAATTTACTGCATAGTAGCTACTCTACAGTAATGGCACGTGTGCACATACTTTGTTCATTCCCATTACAGAGTCTGCTCTTCCTTTTTGCTTTAAGGTTAACTATTCACATTTAATACAAAATGAGAGCATGCCTACAGTTACTGTTGAGCTCCAAGTCCTCACCCTGTCTAAGTCTACATCAGGTGTTTGCTTTCCACCACCTTCACACCAGTACCAGTCTGGCAAATTTCTCCAGAAGATTTTTCTTAAATAGTTCAAGAATAAGGGAGGGAGAAATCTGTTTTAGAGTTAGCTGGAAGGCATCTTGACACAGACACCAAGGATACAAATCCCCCAGTTAGGGAAATAAACTAACTTTAAACATATGGGCACTGCTCATTTCTAGTGAGGCATAAACCAATTTGCAAATTTGCGACATTATCACAGATTCATAGAATGGCTTGGGTTGGAAGATCATCTAGATCCAAACCCCCTGCTGTGGGCAGGGACAACCAGACCAGGCTGGTCAGAGCCCTATCCTGCCTGACTTTGAAAACTTCCAGAGATGGGGCATCCACTTCTCTGGGCAATCTGTGCCAGTGCCTCACCATGCTCACCTTACAGTATAATTAATCTTATGTAAACACACACTCCAGTGTAATAGTAGCTAATTTAAGCATCAACAACAACATAGCTGTAGCAATACAATGCCTGACCTGAACTGGGTCCCATAATTTATTCCGTTTCCTCTACAGCTTTTTGAGTTTAAACTACATTTGAGGTGGCTACTGTTAATCCCGAATAGTATTGCATTTCTGTTTTAAAACCAACAAGTAATTCCTGCAATGTAGACATCCCTGGAGCCACTGAGATGCAAGTATTGTACCTCCCAGGAATTCCTGCAATTCAACTAATAACTGCTTTTTGAGGAGACACTTACTTCTCTTCGATGTTGTCCTTTATGTGTTTACTGTCAGGGTTGCCATCTGTGGGAGCTACCATTGTATTGCTACTGGAAGTGGTACCTGTGAATTATGGACAAAGAAAGAAGTGGGTTGATAAAAAGGAAAAGCAGTCTTATGCACTACACAATGACCTTTATTTACTTGTCCTTGCCAAAAGCCCTGATCAGGTTACTCTACAGTGACTGGCACAAATACAAACTGAGCTGTACCATTTACTTCCACGTGCAGTAAGAGATTGTGAGCTGCTACCATAATCTCACTAACTGGAAAAAAAAAATCCATTCCAGGACTCTCAGAGTCTTCAATTTAAAGTAAGTAGAAAGGTCAGTTTTTGAAGCAGAATCTAGAGACCTGTTTCTTTCCTGTATGCTACACCTCATAGTAATCTGTAAAATGTAGTTGGACTTTGGGTATGCAGTTAATTCAAACCACAAACTGATTAAGGATAAAAACTTAATAGCCTGCAGTAAAGCTTTTATCAATTTTCTTTTAAAAGAAATTTACAATCATCACAATGAATTGTTGACCACAATTGGAAACAATTTTTGCACCCCCTTCACAGCCTTTGCTATTCCAAATTACATTGTGCAAGAGCCTCAGAATTTTTACCATATTTTGTAAAGACTTTCAAGAACAAGTGCCAATGCATTCACCTTGTGATCCAAACAATCTCCATGCGATAGGTCCAGGCTGCTTCATAATACTGACAGTTTGAAGCACAAAAGTTAAATCCTTGCATAGATACCCTCCCCACATTCATGTCTTTTGTTCATGTCACTTTGAAAGGTTCTGCACCTAAACAAAACAGCTTTTCCCTCTATTTCTCAGTATGTTCTTGGATTGAAGCATGAAGTAGACACTTTTGGTATTTTCAGGGGGTTTGATGACTGATCTATTGTTAATTGTCAATTATTTCTAAATAAATTCTCCTAAGTAAGTATATTTAAATCCCCTTGAAACAATTCCCATGGGTGCAGCTTGTGTCTGTAAAAGAACTTGAAATGTAACACCTTAGATGGATTTAAAGATATATACATTTTCCCAGTTGTTTGACTGAACAGATATAAAAGTCATACAGTGAGGGTTAACAGTGCAAGATGTGTATATAGACAAAGTTTGACACATAAATTAAGACAAATCAGTTCCACGTCAACCTATCAGCCACTCTTTAGTAAGAACTCAGATCTTGTAAACAAAATTTTCACCTTAATTTATTTTTAGAAACAGAACATTGCACTCCTATTGATTATTTACAGATGAACTCTGATAGTGTAATTGATTGATAGCAGCATGTTTATAATTGACAATAATACCAGTTTCAGTTAGTTAAGTTAGTAAATTCTTACCTGAAGTGACAGACGGGATTTTGTAACTGGATGTAATGCGGTAATATGGAGGATTATCCATATGGGTGACTCCTGAACTGACAGGATCTGTAAGCTGAAGTTCACTCACCAGCTCTTCTAGAAGCTGCATTGTTTTATCTCTACCCAAATAAACAATAACTTTCTTTACCTGTTTAAAGAAAATTATATGTATCTATAAAAAGAGACTTAAATATCACAACTTGTTAAAATCAGTATCTACTTGCACTGCAAGTAAAGATACCTGAAACTTACTCTAGTTCTAAAAGCAAACAAAATTCCTTTTCCAGCTGTCAACAGCAAAATCACTGGAAACATCACAAGAGTAAGAAAGTCTGAAAATGAAGTCTGAAAGTAAGTCTTCTGAAAATTATTTAAGAAGCAAAATATTTTCTTACTAAGGTTTTAGCAACATCTGAGAACAACACATGAATTAATGTATTCTGATGTAATTTCTTTTCAATACTTTGCAGTTCTGTTCTACACTATTTCCTTTCTTGCGGTTATCCTATTTTTCCTCAGGCTATCCTGAAGTGCTCTCTCATACATTTTGACAAAAAATAAAATTGGTGTTCAGGGGGCTTGGGATGGTCGCGGGCTGGTTTTGGTGTAATACTTGTCATGTGAGAATGACACCCTACATGGCGTAACAGGTGCTTTACTGTATTATCTATCCGATTTTAGTAATATCCTAAATTATAGCATGGGAAAAACATTTAATTCCTCAAACACTTAAGACCTTTATATAGTCTGATAAGAATAAACACCTAAGTATAGCAGTATTTTATCAACCTTATAGCAATTAAAGATTCTTCACTACATCTTATTTCAGCAAAATAAACCGGGTCGCTGCTAAGCAGCAGCAGACTGCTACTAGTCAGTAACTACTCTAGAAATCGTATTTCTTCTACTAGCATTTCTTGAGTTATTCCTGCTCAATGATTTATTTCCATCCTTCTGTGAAAATTCAAAATCAATGGTAAGCAAGTGATCAGAATGTTTGACTCAGAGATTCTTTTGTCACCTTGTTCAATCCATAGAAGCAAAGATTTTGGGCTCCAAACACTAAGCCAGACTTCCTGATGAAAACAACTGTCAACCTATGAAGAACTTCAGCTGTCCTAAGTAAGAACTTAATAGAATTGTAGATCCTGATTGGGGTTTTTTATTATTAGCAAAACCAATAATAATCTTCTAATGAAAATATTACTTGTGATACTAAATTCTTCCTAAGGAACAGATACGCACTGCTGCAGTCAATTGGTGTTTTATAATGGAAAGGAGCTGTTCAGTGTATACTCTTAATAATCAAAACTTAGCTATCAACCTCTCAAGTTTCCTTTTTATGACAAAAGAAAAAAAAATCTAAGACATGTAGACAATTGAATAAGTATTTTCCATTTTTATGATGTTTTTATGATGTTTTTATGATGTTTTTGAGTTTACCTAAAATTGATACTGAAATATTGATACTGAAATCTTGACACAGATGTCCAAGGTAACTCAAACAAAATAACTGAATTTGATTTGTTCATAGTATTTACTGGTCAGAAAATACAGAGTTGATTTTGACACTAGAAATCTTACCTCACGTTTTTGTTTGGTGATCTTTACTGCTAGATACACAACTAATTTTTAAAATATCAATAAGCACCAAGGAGAGACATATCACATACTCACGTAAGGCAAAAGGCTGGGTTCACTGTTCACTCCACAGATACTGATCAAGAAGTGCAAAATTATTTTCAGATTCTTTGGCCAGCTGTCTGCCAAAGTAGTCCAGACATTTTCTATCTCTGACCAAGCCACTTCATCACCATACTAGAAAACAAAATAAATATATCTCCTGAAAACACCATCAGAAAACACTGCACTCAGAAGTGATCTGCACTGACCAAGTGGGACAGGCTCTAGAAAAAGGGGACATAAATCATGTACAAAACTGTTGCCTTTTTTACGTTCCAGAATGATGCTTTCATTTTCATTCAAATTTATGAACACATTCTGGAAACAACCATTTTCTTTTATAGATATAAATGTAAAAAAATATATCTAAAGATATGTCTACATACTATATTATTTTATTGATATCAATACATCAGACTGTGGGAGCTGGACATGTTTAGTCTAGAGAAGAGAAGACTGAGAGGGGATCTCACTAAGGCATATAAGTATCTCAAAGGCGGGTGACAAGAGGGTGGTGTCAGACTCTTTTCAGTGTGTGCAGCGATAGGACAAGGAGCAATGTCCATAAACTAAAACACGAGAAGTTCCACCAGAATACCATGAATAACTTTATGTTGAGGGTGGCAGAGCACTGAAGAGGCTGCCCAGGGAGGTTGTGGCATCTACCTCTCTGAAGACATTCCAAACCACCTGGACACATTTCTGTGTAACTTGCTCTTACGTGACCTTGTCTTGGCAGGGAGGGTCAATTAGAGGATCTCCAGAGCTCCCATCCAACTCTAACAATTCTGTGATTCTGTGAAATTTAGCAAAGGGCCATTCTCCCAGTTGCTGACAATCCTGAATAAAACTCCACAGACCACAGACTGACAAGAGTTTTTAGTTTATAGCTCAAAACACGATCTCTCATCAGTAGGATTCAAATATAACACAGTGTGATAAAAATTGGCCACAGTATTGCATGTGACCAATACTTTTCTGTTGGAAGTAGCTATGACGGGAAGAAGAATCAGTCAGCCTCTGGTAACAAGATTGGTTCCAAAATTTCACTTTGAGATCACAGGTATACATGCAACTCGATATTCACTACTCAGCTAAATGTCCATATTGCAAAACATCAGTTATATACTGTTACTATACATAACAATTACTATAACACATATATTACATATTTCTCAGAATACCTCAAAACTAAATAGTGTAGTTTGGATATATATAAGCAACTCAACAAATATGAACAATAAATCGTGAAAGGTTGGTGACAAAGCATCTCTGCAAAGTATTTTCTTGCATCCTAAAACAAACAATCCACTGGAACAAGATGAAGCACTTAAGTAAATAATTTTACCTTTGCAGTCATGTACATCAGATTGTTCAGAACCATGGCTGTAGCCTGTGGTGATCCCCAGCCTTCTCCTCGCAGCCATCGTCTACTGTTCACCATCATTTCTCTGTCTTTCAAAGAATCTTCTTCATCTTCATCTTGCCGACGTATGGTTGGCAAAGGTTTCAAGTCTACCAGCTCAATATTGTTCATCCATGGCAGCAGATAATGCAGCATCACCTGTCTCCCAGCTGGGTGAGCTGTCTGGATTCTCTGACTTACTTCTGCCATCAAAAATCAGGTACATACATGAATTGCAAATCAGTAACTAGAATTGGTTTGGTAATAACAACAACCATGAGCCCAGCATACCCTACTGATATAAAATGTAATGGTGATACAGATGCGATTTTTTTGCTTACATGACTAGTGCCATTTCATAATGAGCTAACTGAAGACACTGCTGACAAACAGCATGTTGAAGAAACACATTAGTATGCATGTATATAGAATCATAGAATCATAGAATCGATCGGGTTGGAAAAGACCTCCAAGATCATTGAGTCCAACCCTTGGTCCAACTCCAGTCCATTTACTGGATCATGGCACTCAGCGCCACGTCCAATCTGCGTTTAAAAATCTCCAGGGATGGTGAATCCACCACCTCTCTGGGCAGCCCATTCCAATGCCTGATTACTCTCTCTGCAAAGAATTTTTTTCTGATATCCAACTTAAATTTCCCCTGGCAGAGCTTAAGCCCGTGCCCCCTTGTCCTATTGCTGAGTGCCGGGGAGAAGAGACCAGCCCCCACCTGGTTATAGCTTCCCTTCAGGTAGTTATAGACAGTGATGAGGTCACCTCTGAGCCTCCTCTTCTCCAGGCTAAACAACCCCAGCTCCCTCAGCCTCTCCCCACAGGGCTTGTGCTCCAGTCCCTTCACCAGCCTTGCTGCTCTTCTCTGGACTCGCTCCAGCACCTCAATATCCTTTCTGAACTGAGGGGCCCAGAACTGACCACAATACCCAAGGTGTGGCCTCACCAACGCAGAGTACAGGGGAAGGATCACTGCCCTGGTCCTGCTGGCCACGCTATTATGCAAATTCCTGTCATTGGAGGAGGGAACTGAAAACCTACAGCATAAAAAAACCATACCAACTTTGGCAAAAAAGAACTTAAAATTTTTTCTTCCTTCATTAGTCCTGGTAGTGGGGGTTTTTTAATTGATGCAAGAGGTTATTATTCTGCAACATTTAAAAATGCTATGAAATAATGTATTTAAGGAGTAAACAAGAACGCACTAGAGAGAACAATGAAAGAATTACTTAAAAAAAACAACTGCAAATTATTTCTTTAATGTGATTTTTCGTGGTTGTTAGAAAGCAATTAGTAAAAATATTTTTGACTCATTTTTTTTCCCCTTGAATCTACTTCAAACACAAATGAATGAAAACAATAACTCAGTAAGGTCTATTGTCCCATTCACTATGATGATGTTGTCCTGATTTTAGTCAATTACATATAAATTTTATTGAAAAATAAGAATTACACACTTTGTACAGTGCTTCTGACTTGATGAAGTTTTTCGTTTTGTTTTAAAATTGTACCTGAGAAGATAGCAAGTGTCAGTTCCGGATACGTCCTTGCCAGTTCTTCTGACAGTTGATAATATGACATAGAATACAAATGTGGCAAAGGAGAAGGCTGACCCAAAACCCCATCCGTCTGCTGAACTTCCAGTTTGTGAGCATAACGGAACATCTTTGGTTCCAAGATCTACAACAGTGATGTTCAGAATTTGAAGCTTAATATAGAGCTACTATGGAAATCTTTATATAAAAATTACTTCTTAAATTCATCTATCTACTTTCATTTCATGTTTCTTATCTATGCAGATACACCTAAAGTAATTGCTAACACTGGTAATTTCATGAAGCTTAGCTAAGATACACTCCACTTAATGAGTTTCCAGCAATAAAGTTCAAAAATCTGCTTTCACAAAATACTATATTAATTATAAATTTATCTATGACAAAATGTGAAATACTATTTAACACTTGTGTTTCCAGAGAATACCAATTTTGGCTTATTTATGAGACATGCATTGGAACAACAAAATCTTTCATGTGGCAGAGATGCAGCAGGAGGCTAAACCCCTCTGATACTTTAAAATCAATTTGGGCTCATCTTAAGCAGTGGTGTCTACTTGAGAAGAAAGACGGAGCTGACATATCAACAGGGACGTGACTTCAGTGGGGTCTTCACTGTCGAATTTAGCTGACAACAAAAACCTCTGAAAAAACCTCCAAGACTTATGGTCTGAGTCACAAGCAGCAGAGATTTATTTATTTTTAAACACTAATGCTGCCTGTAAGATTAAGCTTACCCCTAAATGACCTTGGAAAGGAATACACAAAAGTATATTATATGACTAACAAGATTCTCACTGTCATCTCTCTACACAAACAGATGAAAATTGTTTGGTTGTAATGCCAAAATCAGAAAACTGACTGCTATATCAGCAGAGAGAGTGAAGGCTTGAGAAGCAATATGCTTCTCTCTGAAGTTGGTTTGGACAAATGGAGCTATATAACTGTTTCAGGGCCAAATGAATAGAGTATTGATTTAGGTTTTGGTTTTATGAAAAAGCAGGTATTATGAAAATGCAGGTCTTAAGTGCCTAGTTCCTGGAACAGACACACTTCCACTGAAGTCTATCTGCGCCAGGTAAGGGTCTGGTCTAACTATGTACAGAAATAGAGAAGGAAAAAAAATACATTGTATTTCATTACTAAAGACAAGAAAACAATAAAAGATTTTTTTTTTAGTTGTACAGGGCAATTCTTATTTTAAAAGAAAAAAAATAATCAGAATTAGCTTACAAACCTGTAATAGTTGCATAGCAACTTCATAGATAGCCCTAGTAGAATCAGCTGCTTTAAACAGTATCAGATTCAGGAGGGTCACTGTATCACACTGGTAATCCCTAGGGATAAATTGCAAGTGTGAAAAAAGTAAAATTACATTTGTCTTTCTAAAATTTGAATTTATTTAAGTTTAATTTACAAGGCATATGGTATGGGATAGCACAGCATTTTGAAAAGTTTCTCTAGTAACACACACACAGAGTGATCTTTTCTCTCTAGCTCAGGAAAAAACATAGCTCTATATGAAAGCATGCTTTTAAATAAAAGTTTTAAAGGTTTGAAAAATGCTGTAGTACCTGTTTTGGAACACGCTGGCTATGGCTTTAAAACAGCCAGATGCTACACGCTTGGAGCCTGTGTAACACCGGTCTACGGCCCAGTACATGAGGTTACTCTGGTCAGGGTTGAGTTCCAAGAGCAGCATGACTGCCTCACAGCCTAGCTGGTGAACCTGCATTCCAGGAAAGAGTCAATATGTATTTAAAAATTTTATAAAAAGAGACCAACTTATAAAATGGCTTACAAAAAGTAGGGAAATATGTATTTAATAAAATCAAAACCTTTTGAAACATGAAATTTTTCCATCCCAAAACAATGACATCACAGTTTAGAGTAAGAACAGATAATTCTATTACACTGTTTAATGTTCAACTTGCACACAGTCATAAATTATTGACACAAATAACTAGAGAGCTCTGATGACCTTTTTCCCCCATCAGTTCCCATGCTAGCTTGAGTTATTTACTATTTTCATGTCTTACCCTGAACACTGACCTGAAAGCATTAGGTCCAGAAAAGCACTTAAACACATGCAGGAATTCCAGTGGGATACAAGGAATAGATGTGCAGGGAGACTTGAACCTGCTCTTGAATCCAAGTAGCCCACTGGAGCTGTATTTTTATGTCATCTGAGCATTATAGGGCAATAGAGGCCATACCTTTTAAATCTAAAGCTTGCCTTACTATTTAGATGAAATCTTGGTCTTCCTAACTTTGCAGGACCCCAATGGACTCTGCAGTCTTAGCTGAGGTTCAAAACATCGTCTCCTTTAAGCTTCTGAAACACCTGCTTATTACTATGATTTCACTAGCTGATTAGTTTATGAATGATACACCCCGTGTCCCTTCCTCTTCCATTCTGTGCGTCTGTTCGTTCTTAGCCTGTGATTAGGAACTGCCTTCCTCAAAAGGGTGAATACACATGAAGGGCAGTGCAAAACTACGCACTACTACAACAGCTCTGAGTTTACGCCAGGCTAGTGCATTTAGGCAAATCTGACTGCAAGCTCAGTAAAGCCTAAGTATTTGAAGGCACTGATAGCTGCAAAACAATGTTGACATTGTCTGTGTTACCTTTTTGTCTTGAGAATCCAAAATATTATCCAGCCATTTGTACAAATAGCCATCAGATGAGAGCCCGACATTGTCTGCAACAGGGCCACAACACAGTACAGCAGACATAGCCTTTGGAAAGCAAGGGAAAACCACCACATTTTAATAACTCAGGTACAGGAGGTGCTCTAAGTTCATTAAAATATCAGAAAACTAAATTCTAATCTGTCAAGAGAGGAGGACCAAAGCTAATAAAATCTACTTAACATTATATTCAAGAAATTACGAAATCATGGTTTTCTCAACTGCCAAATACAGGAGAGGGTCAATACTGAAATGCTGACATACTGAAGAGTTAATACGCCAGTTTCACCGTTAATGTACATTTACATGAAAGCCTTTCACCTTAGGCAACTAAGGACTAAAGTCACAGAAACCGAACATAGTAATTAAGAAAGTCCTATAATAAGTGCAGTAGATCACAGCATACAAAAAAGCTGAACTGTCATAAATACACACATAAGCAGAAGAGAAAAAAACCCACTAAGTCATGAGCGGCAACATGGATGTGAAAACCACATCTAAAAAGCCGAAATGTTAAATATGCATTAGAAAGATTAACATAACAACCTATTTCCAAAATTCAGAAACTGCTAAAATACCTTTAATGCACAGTATTGGTGTCTGTTTATTCGCATGTTTCTATCACTGTATCTGTCCAGGGGAGTAAACATGATACTAAAAGGACCTGCCCAATGACTGAACAACATAAATAGACTGTGGCGCAGACTCTGCTGTGGAAAGACACTTCTTCTCTGGTGTACTGCAAGAAAAGCCCAAAGTTAGGCACAGTCCTCTTTCACTCTTTAAAATAAATTACATAACACAGAAACAGACCCAAACAACGAATATAAAAGGAAAAATCCACCTAAGGGCACACTCATACTAGTTGGATGTAGGTTTACTATTGTCTTGTTTAATGCCACTAGTGTACAAGAATTAATTAGGCTATAGAATTCAAATAGTACCAAAAATCTCTTAAAAATCATGCTGCTCAAGTTACATTAAAAACTGGTGTCATAAATTATTTTAATGAAAGTATTCTGAAACTTCAGATAAAAAGTGCCTTTTTGCTTAGTTTCTGTTTGGTAGGTTTTCTTGTTTTTAATGTACTTCCTATTAAATACAGTCATCAGAAGATACTATACCATTTTTACATACCTGGGACGTTTTGTATGATATTTGCCACTAAGGCACTAAAATGGCATCGGATATCTTTCAATGTATCAGAATCCTTTTCATTTTCTGCTTCTAGGAGTTGTCTTGTTAGATCAACATACTCAAGCAAAGTGTTGTTGAGGGAATGTGTTTCATTATCAAGGCCACCGCTTGCACTTAAATGCAAAAAAACCAAGTAGCATGACAATTACGTACAAGTTTTGAAAACTATATTTTTTTACAATCTCATCACTGCAAATATTTATTTTAAAGTAATTTCTTCATCCAGCTTCTATTTCAGTGTTAAAATAAAAAAACTCCAGTGAAAGCAAACTAATAATCAAACCTATGAGAAGTCACTTATCCTTCCACAGAACTATTTTTATACAGGGGACATTAAAACTAATACTAAAAACCTTCAAAGAAAAAGCCCATTGGCTCCTCCAAACCCACACAATTTTTAAACTAAAAAAAAAATAATTACTACTGTTTGACTATAGACATCTGTGTCTCATATGGATTTTTGGAAGTCAGTCAAGGTGCTCAGTGCTTTGTACAAGCTATTGATGGCTAGCAGATGAAAGCAAATTATTCATTTTATATATTCATTTCCCATCTTCATGGTTTTCGCATTTGATGAGATGTTTGTACTAAACTGAATAAGGAGAATAACATAGGATAATAATATAGGATTCAAACCTGCCCTACTCTGAAAAACAACTGTTAGAAGGGTGATTCCTTTCCCCTCAGTTCCCTTCACTGCCTTTATATATTTGCACAAAAGACATGTAAAAAGCCTTTCTTGCACCCCAAAGGCAAGATGATCCCTTAACTGTTAGCTTCCACCACAGAGTCAGACTGGCCTAAGAGAGAGAGGCTGATCAAGTTTTAGGGTGCAGACCATGGTTAGGGCATGTTTTATATATCCTGATTAAACACCAGAGAGAACCTTAAAAGATAGGATAGGAAAGTGTTATTTTATTGTCTTGACTCCTAAATTTGACTGTGCCAGAAGACATTTTAGCATTGCTTCAGAGGCAACATTCTGAAATATAGTGTAGCAGCTTGCCTAAAGATTGAGAATTTCACACTGATTATATCATTAAGGTTGACAAATGTATGTTAAAGTACCACTCTTTAACAGAATGGGAGGAGCTAGCCTAATCATCTCCTAGCCTACTTGCTCTTACACCATTCCACCCACACAAAGTTTCCGAGAGACTTGTAAAACATATGCCAGAATCTCTTTTTTCACAGAGTCCCTACACAACTAAACCAAGAAAAAAACCTCAATAACCCAGTTAAAGGTCCAATACTAATGAGCAGTAGCCTTCTCTGCATAGGATGTGCTGACTAATATCAGCCCTCCTGGTGAGGGAGAACTCACCTGACTGATCACAGAATAGCTATGATTTGCACAACTGGTGCAATGTTTGAGCACACACAAACTAGAAGGTACATGACACACTGTCTGTTCAAAGTAATGTCCTGAAGAACAGTAGCATTTTAAATAAAACACAGAACACAGTGACAAAGAGCATGGGAGAGGGAGGGATTAGAAAGCCAGCAAAATGCCAAATTTTATAAACTCACTGATGAATTTTGAAAGCTTGTTACACTGGGTCATAAGAATACTAGTGACAATTCACAAACATAAACAACTTCTCATCAGTGCTGCCCCTACCTGTGACTAATGACACCAGCATCTGCCAACAGTTCAAATATTCGTACTAGTTGTACTCGTAAAATATCTCGACGCCTGCGTCGTTTCATGTTCTGTTCAAAGGAGGAGACACGAAATGAAATGAAGCAGAGGAAAAACTAAGTATAAAACCAGCGTGGAATATAAAAGCTATATATCTTTACTACAACTGGCATCAATTATCAGAAGTGCCAACCTTTTAAGATGAGTTACCAAAATTGTCAGCAATCTTCATGAACCAGACAATGAACAAAATTTTTCCCTGTTGCAATTCTAAGATACACTAGGTTTGCTATTACACATATTATCAAAATAATGGCTTTTGTCAGTCTCCTCTCACAAACCACAACATAGAAAACAATGAACTACAAATGGCAGTCTTTCTACATTATTTTGAGTGAGGTGATTCTGTCCTTCAGCTCCACTCTCGCGAGACCCCACCTGGAGCACTGTGTTCAGCTCTGGGGTCCTCAAGCACAGGAAAGACATGCGCATATTGGAGTGGCTCCAAAGGACGGTCGTAAAAAATTATCAGAGGGCTGGAGCACCACTCTTGTGGGGCTGTTCAGCCTGCAGCCGAGAAGGCTACGAGGAGACCTCATTGTGGCCTTTTAGTGTTTAAAAAGGGCTTTTAGGAAAGATGGGACAAACTTTTTAGCAGGGCATGTGATATTACAAGGGGCAATGGTTTTAAACTACAAGAGGATAGATTTAGACTTGATATAGAAATTTTTTGGAATGAGGGTGGTGAAATACTGAGCAGGTTGTCCAGAGAAGCAGTGGTTGCCCCATCCCTGGAAACGTCAGGTTGGATGGGGCTCTAAGCAACCTCATGGAGTTGAAGATGTTCCTGCATATTTCAGTGAGGATGGAGTATATGACATTTAAAGGTCCCTTCAAACCCAAACTATTCTATGATCTTATGATTTGCATGTAAGACTGACAAAACACACTTCAGTTCAGTAACCTTTTGAAACAGATGTTCTGTTTCTTCTCATCATCTGTAATTATGTTCTTATTATTTACAAGAATATTACAGTTACCACAAAAAATACTGAGTAATCATCTCTGAGTTTGTTTTTACTGAGATTACAATTTCTGTGATACTTCTAAACTTTCCTGTAAAACAAGGTCTCCATTGGAAATTTTTTAGTATTTAGGAATAATACAGAGATCAAAACAAACACAAATCTCTTCTAATGTAAACACAATCACTTAAAAAAGCAACATTTCACCTTTTTATCTGGTATATTGACAGTTTTTACACGCAAAAACTTAAGAACATAACTAACATTTCTTCTTTGTGAGAAGACAGTTAAAACTCTATTCAATGTAATGGAAATTATCTAATTACCTCTGGCCTTCTTTCAAGTGCTTCCTTAATTATAGGATGTAATTCTTCTATTAGTTCCCTGAATTAAAATAATTAAAAGGATAAACATTAGTTGACATCTCAACTGAAAAGTGTTTCTCAGCAAGTAGTGTTACAACACAAGCTAGAACACCCTCGGTTTTCCTTCTTTACCTGTAGCTTTTAAAGGATAAGTTTCCTAGAAAGACATCTTCCTAGTTTAAAGTGGATTACTAAATGGATGCCTCAATAATTACCCCTAAATTTGCATTCTCCAAGTATTATGGCTTATTTCTATCACAAATGATCTTTATTTACTTTTATAATAAGGGTTTAACAAAGACATATGGTGCAAACTGATGTTATTAGGAGGAAAAAAAAATGTTGGCAGCTTATCATACAATGCTCTTCCAGCTGTCATGATGCATTTAGAAAGATTGTTCCTTTAAGTTCTGTAACACTACACTGAGAGAAATCAGACCAGTCTCTTTGAAAATTGAAACAGGTTTGACACTGTGCTTCCATTCCTCATTTATTCTGAAGCTCCATAGTCTTTATTACTACTGCCAAACTAAGACTCTCTTAAGATTTCCAGAAGGGAAAGAAGGAGGACGGTAATTACAACCTATCCAGCCAAAATACTAAGGTAAAAATATATTGGTTTTACTTATAAAGGAAATCAAGAGATACCTAGACCAGTTCGTGTGATCAGTTACACAAAACAAAAATCACTTCTAGTAAGTTTAAGTGGATTGAGTACACATATAATCTATGATGAAAAAAGTTCCTGAGTAAACACAGAAAGTGGGGAGGAACAGTGCCTAAAAAAACAAAAGCTAAACAAATGAGTGCAGAGCAGCAGGGATGAAGGGTGGGTTACAGCCAGCATCTGATGAAAGTACACACACTGGACAAAGAAAGAAGATGGCCAGCAGAAACAAAACACATTCTATATACAGAAATGATAAGACTGATGAGAAACAGATTGTTTTTAATTTGCTGAATGAGTTTGTTTAATTTAGAAAATTAGGATTTATGGTGAAATTAACTCTGAAAGCATTTTCTAGACTTTCAGGCAATTACAATTTAAAGTGTTAAGCAGATCTTCAGGGTCGTGAGACTAAGTGTTGATTTACTCCTGGTAGGAGGATAAAGTCAGATATTACATAAAATTATAAGATTATCAAGGGATATAAATCAGAATACGATAACTGAAGACTTGGTATTACAGTTTCAATATTGGCTCCTTATCTGTGATAATACAGGTCACAAATGACTGGAGACAAACACCATCTCATTCAAAACCAACAGTATAAGCAATCCCTGGTTCCTTCTGCAGAAGCAGAGCTGGTTGCTGTGCATAGTACAACTTCAGAACTGTCACTGTAAGAGGTTGGCTGCTGTCACTGAACATCTGATGGCCTTCCAGGTCTTCCTCCCCTCAGAAGTTCTCACTCTCTGTCCATCCTCCATACAGAGCAATTGGCAGTAACAATAAGGAGAGTTTATCAACTCTTACAGACTTGATTATAATCAACATTTCAAATGTTATTATTTCACACAGTATGTTCTTTAATACAAGGGCAGTTTTTAATATCAATAAAAGACAGCTGTTTATTGTTTCAACTAACTTCCTTTTCTTTATGCAGGTATGACCTCCACATAAAATTCTTTCAACCTCTAACAATGTGTATCATGCCTCTAAATCCTAGAAAAGACAATGATAACCAGTTGTCACAGCTTTTTAAAAATTCTTAAAATAAATTTTTAAAAAAGTGACCCTTTTTCTATGAGCTGTGATTCCCCAACTTTCTAATCAATTAGCATAAAAACAGATGAAACACTACAGTTACCTAAAAGCTCCTGGGTTGGTCCTGCCAAGTCCCAGGACAAGGGATTCTGTAATTTCCATGCTCTCAGAGCGCATCATTGGAACTATGTGCTTAAAGAGGGAGGAAGGGGATGGAATGCCAATAATCTAAAAAGGAAACCAGAATAAGACAGAATTAAGTTGTTATCAAACAGATGGTGACAAGAAAATACCTGCTGTAACTTCTCAGTCTTCTCATGCTGGATCAGTGACTCAAAACCATAAAAATGACATTTATCTTTGATATGGAAAAGGATCTTCTAAAATAGTAAAGTAGAATTAACTATTTCTTGCGCTACTGAATTTTCATTGTCAGATGACAATGAATGACTCAACATGATACACAGATGCTTTGCATGTTTAGTGTATCTGCCCTCCTTGGGGAAAGAAAGTAGATTTCTGGTGTCCAACTCCTTAGGCTCCCTTTAGCTCTCAAAGAGAACACAGCCTTCAATCCACAGTTTTTCAGATTTAGGGAAAGGATCTTGATAACAAACAAGTGGAACAGGCTGCTTCTGTGAAAAATCTGCTGCACAGTCCATGAATTATCTTCATGTCTACTGTACCTTTCACAGGAAGTCGAAAAAGAGATGAACAAAAAGCAGCAAAAAAGGGGGAAAATAAATAATCTGTAGGTGATATGAAGCAAGGCAGACAGAAAACTGTGTGTGGTTGGGAAAATATAAAAAGGTACATCACACCTGAATAGACTGCTGTTTCAGTTACTGAAGTGAGAGACTATTTGCTCAGAATTGCAGAAGTCTACTGACAGCAAAAAAACCCCTTTTAACAGTGAACAAAACATTTCCTTGTTACTGCTAGATAAGACTTTGAGATTGGGTAACTGTTTTCATTACACACTAAGACTTGCCTTGAAGACATAAGCAGAAAAGCCTGTATAGCACGGACTGGGAAAAGCGAGCTAAAACACTATTCTATACAAATTAAAAACTAATGCATACTAAAAATATGTTCAGATAAACTATACCAGTTTCTAGTCATGATAGTTATTATAGCCTCTGGTGTTTCTGTTTCTAATAACTTGTAGACTTATTTACATCAGCATCAGAAGAACCTACTCTTGAATCAATGCTATAACCACTGTCAGGAGTAGACGCCAGCGTCTCAGGTGGGGAACATCTGACAGAGCCTGTGGAAGTGGAGGAGTTTGAAGAAGATGCTGCACTGCAGCAAAGAATCAGGTAGTTTCTCCAGAGCCCAATATAGGAGTCACTGCTGCTAGTAGTATTCACTTTCTTTGCATTGATAGGGCTGCTATTGGGGGGAAAAAAAAAAGAAGAGCTTAGTAGAATAAATGAAGCTTACCACATTTCACTTTGGTTTTCTACTGCATTTGTTTTTCAATTATGTATATGCCATTGCTTCCAAAATTGTTAACATGTTTAACTCTGAACAAGTTTTTCAGAACAAACATGTACATCAATAATGTATGCTTTTATATTCAAATCTGTTGAACTACAATATGGCCAAAGGCATGAATGAACTAATTTTTAATGGAAGATAACCTTTTATCCAGATAAATATGCTTTAACTTTTTGTTATATAAAGCTGAATTAAACCCACTGAAAATATCAACAGCCCACATGTTACCCCACTGAAACAATAATGACATTACATTGATGACAAATCTTGAAAGAATATCCCATATAATATACTGTATTTACTTTAGAAATCAACTTACTTGATATCCACTTGTGGAGACAGCAGTTGGAGTCTAGTATAAGCAAATGTCCAAGCATAGCTTACAGCTGTTGGGCAGTGTTTTGGAAGATTTTCCTGTTTCATGAAACTCGAGAGGCTTATAATCCATGGATCTTGGCCTTGAGTCACATGTGCAAATATCCATATATGTGAGGGACTGACCACATCAAACTGGTGGCTGATTGGGGAGGAATTCCAGTCAGCCAGAGTTTGTAAATCTATTGAACTGGGACAATACAGTAAAGTAGTCTGTGTGCATAGAAAAGAGAACAAGGCAATACTTAATATCCATGTATATTAAGTAACAATCTCTTCATTGTTAAATATCTTATAAAATATCAGTGAAAACCATATCTCGAACAGATAAAACACATAATTTATGGGGGTTTTTTACAGAAGGTCTTAATATGAAGAGTTATATAAACATGCTGTTAGGGATGGAACCGGATATTAGGAAGTAGCAAAATCTAGAAAAAGGCCCTTTCATTAGAAGATTTAATTCTTCCAAAATATTTTTACTCTAAAAGTCTTACTACTGGATTCCAACTTGTATCTTAAACCTAAAATCAGAAAAGTTTCCTTGATACTTCAAAGATTACGTTAAGTATGGAATTCAGTTGCTATTCATTGACAGTTATCACAGCTTTTGTCATGGATAAAGGACACATTGACCATTATGAAACTGTATTGCCACAGAAAAAGGCGGTGCCCTTTGCTTCAAAAAAAAATGCAATCTGTGAGCAAGATGAGAAAAACCAGATAAGGATAGAGGTGTCAGTGTTTACATGGTGGTGATAACAAAACACCCTTGGTCAGAAAGTGTACAACGGTGGTGTCAGCCTCAAACATTCCCCAAGATTTTTGCCTTTTCCTCTTTGTTTGTGGTGATAAATTGCTGATAAAGTTATCATGAACATAGTGACACAATTATTTAAAATATATACAATTTATTTGGGACAGTTTTGCAGCATTACCTCATTTTACAACCAACTTATTATAAAACCTGTCCTACCTGGTCAGCCCCAGTGAGATGTATGAAGCTCTCCAGGATAGTAGCACTTAGTCTGTCCATTACATCTATAGCCAACTCATCATCACTCTACAACACACAAAGCATAAAAAGCTCAAAGGAAGTCAAAATAAAATCAGTTTCATTAAGCAGTCATAAGAATGGGTCATCACCTCTTACCTTGGAAATTTCTAAAAGCATGAACAAGGCCCTTATTTCTCTGAGAACGCTGACAGCTAATCGCCTGGTGGCAGGCCTGGTGCTGCAAAGGATGACCAAAGCAAAGCCTTCCACCACATGAAATACACTGGAATAAAGAGTCCTCTCCAGGGGAAGGGTATGGGCAGCCCCATTGGATACACCACGCTAAGAAATAAATCACAGAAGTTAAGCAAAGGAAGGAAAAAAGTAAACACAACTAAGATACAGTTCCATTACTGGTGATGGCAGAATTAGTCATAAAATATTTAGGTCTTGTTTGGCTACTACTCAAATTTGCATCATGAGAACAACATAGTATCAGCCACTTTGGTTTTCTATTATCTCTCTAAATTTGGTCCAAACAAATACTACAAGAACATCTTTATTTCACTTTCTCACAAGAATGATGCAGTGAGGGCAAAGCTAAAAAAAAGCAATACTCTTATGCAAAAGATTGTATAAAATTAAATTACTTGAACCCTTTCTGTTGGCTAATAAAAAGGTGGGTTTTTCCTAGTTCTACTCTTTTGTAACTCCTACTTATTTCCAGTTACACATGATAAGTTTTGATGTAAGTAAAAACGTAGTAATGAATTAGTGGTTTTGAAACTAATTTTTTTTTTCAAAAATGCTGATTTATAATACTAGAATTAAAAGTCTTCAAGTGCTGTAAGAAGGATAGCTGAACTTTGATTACTATACTAAACAATAAAGCTCATTAATAAAATTGAATGTAAACTCAAACCATGTTCTAACATCAAAGAACCGTATATAGATATACCTGAGCATCTTGTGTTTTATTGTGCATTTGGGCTGCTTGTTTCCACTGATTGATGAGCTGCACTAACATTTTTACAGCATTGTCAAGAAGTGTTGGATGGACATCAGTCACTTCACGCACAATAAAATATACAAATCCTGAAAGAACATCTTCCCGCCAATCTGGAAAATCAAGCATTAATGCTTGGAGAGTATTGAAAGCCAAGGCACGAAGTTCTTCATCCATATGAATTGTCAGCCTGTTTAGAAAAAACAGTGGTATCATCACCCTAGATAGGTATACTCTTAACCAGGTTTTATAATTGAAAGTTCAGTGTTAACTCTTCCTTCTTTACCATACAATGTATAACACTTTCACACAGATATATTTTCAGCACCGAACAGACCTGAAACTGGCTACTGACAGAAGGTGCAAAAAGATTGCAAGGTTTCACATAACTTAATACAAACAATTTTCAGGAGAGACTGTCAAGTCATTCACACAGGTACACCTTTGCACGCATCTAAGCAACCACCTCAGAGCTCAGTAGATGTGATGTACAGGTTATTTTCTTCAAATTAAAACTGAACAGATTATTTTTGCAGGTAAAGCAGCTTTACTTTAGATATTAGAAGAAACTCACAAAAAATCACTTTGTATTTATATTTAAAATATGTTCTCAGCCTGCAATGGTAGAAGAAACTTATCCCAGTACTGTATTATTACTTAATACTTCATGTCTTTGATATGCCTTTTAACACGGAAGAAAAAGTGATAGAAAAATCTTATTCTCTCACAACATTACTAACTTTTTGTATACGTAACTCAATATATTATGTGAAAATAAACTTATGACACCAAAGCTAAAAGCTATCCTGTATTTCTGTGCCAAGACCATTCTCACATTAAAAATAAAAGAATTGTCTTTACTTATCAGTACTGATAAGGTACATTCAATTTAAACTGAGAAAAGAGATGGAAGAGTATGGACCATGTTGGATTAGTATAGCAGGATTAGTATAGAAAAAGAATAAAGTTTCCCTTAAGTCTCACATTTTGGTAACATCAAACAAGAATGACTTATAAAATTTATAGTATTAGCAATAGGAAGAGAAAAAAAAGGAAAATGTATGATAGCGGTAACAAAAAGATAAAACAAGTTAAAAACCCCAAAGCAACAGAAATTCCTTGTTCTCAAAAAATCATCTCTAAAAATAAGTTCAAGATCTGCAGGATAAGTTTACCTCCTGCTACTACAGCCAGTAAAACTTGCCCAGCTGCAGAAGGTAGGCAGGAGCAGGAAGGACAGACTCTGTGCAGTGGACTCACACTGGAGTGAGGGCACCGACAAATGTGCACATGCAGCATTCAAAAATAACATCCACTAAGAGCAGAACATCGTTTCTCTTACCTTGCAAGCAATTCAATGAGGTCAGTCCTACTCATGCCATCTGGAATCAATCTTGGGATAGCAGCAATGCAAGTTCTGAACAAATCTATCTTAGGTTTCCTCTCACCCCTACAAAAACAGTGTATAACCAACAGAACAATAAGAAAATCAACTTCAGCACCATATATATTTGTTTTCAATTTCACATTAAATCTAAGGAGATAACATTTTTTCATTACTTAATTAAATTAACATTCAAGTAATAGTCAAGAAAAACCCCACTATTGTAATGCATTAATGATGGCATCTGCAACATTACAGCATAAAAATAGTATGATGCTACTGTGGCAGTGAAAATATTGGAACTCAGTACATACGTAATCATGTCTTCTGGTTCTTTATTGGACATCTGCACACTAGTCATGCACATGGGCCTCCCAACTTCTTTGTCCAAATGCCTAAGAATGCTATCCAGCGCTTTTCTGACTTGAGGATAGTATATGGACATTCCTGAAAAGTCAAAGAGTTCCATCACCTCTTTCATTTGTTCTTATTTAATTTTCACATTTATATGAAAATATTTGTTACTAATTCAGCTTAGGACAAATTTCTTATTGTACAACAGATGAAAGGAAACAAATACTTTAACTGTAAAAGGAAATGCATGTATGTATAAAACATATATACAAATATATGAATATGAGGTTTTATGTGAAAACAGAAGTTTATTTCAGAAAGAACAAATACTGAAGCAACCATTGTTTCTCTGTTTTCTCATTTCTGAGCTTTTCAGTTCTAGTTTAAATTTTATAAGTTCAAACAGCCTTTTAGAGATTACTACCTCATATACAGAATATCAGTAAAGCACAGGGATCAAAATTGCCTTACTCCACTCAGCAGTGAGACACCTGAGATGTTTCAGACTGACATCAAGGGAACAAAACTTGCCATGCCATTTACCACACTAATTGCACTCAGGCTTCTTTCTGCTTAATTCAACAATACAAAACACTTCAAGAAAAGCCATGCATTTTGTCTCAGACACTAAAGGGTCAATATTGTATTGCAGCCCTCCCTAAAGAATAAAAGCAATTCTGTTAAAACAGACTCTCATTAGATTCTCATTAACAATTAAAATAAATAGTAAATAAAGTTATATAAATGTACTGCTTGCAAATAGTTGAGAATACAAACAAGCATATTGGAATGCCAACTTAAAAAAGAATACAACATACCTATAACTTTTGCTTCCTCATCTGTCAGTGTTTTATTAAGAAAAATTTTCTTCACACGCAGAGTATTTCCTGAAGGAAGAACAACTCCTGTTGTTGGCATTGGTGGTTCACCATCTTTCTGCTGCAGGCTATCTGCTATAACAAGGAAGACTCGGAGGCCAATATTCATCCTCTTCAAGGGCAAAAAAGGGACAAAAAATGAAAGATAAAACAGAAGAAATTATAACATTGAAGTAACATGACACAAAATACAAATTGCATCTTTCCTCTCTTTTACACACAATACAGTTCCAGTAGGACAAGTATTATTTTAATGCTACGTATTACAGTAATGAAAGCAACAAGAATAAAGTTTAAACTTTCCACGCCTCGCCACAACTCTGATTCAAGTAAACTGACTTGGCTGATGCTAAGATACTGAATATTTTATAGTACTGAGCACTAAAGGAGTTGATGAATCGCTACAGTAACACACTGAAGACTGACATTGCTTCAACATCTCATCTGTTAGACTGGGTCTTGAAGCATAAGGGCTGGCTATGAGTTCCCTGCAGGAAAGTTTTACAGTTACACTGTAACAAACCCCCACACTTCTGAAACAAGCCTGAACTGTAGAATTGCTGCCAGCTTACTCATCAGAAATTAAACAGCAATTGTGCATGACTACAATTACTTCTTGACTTTAAACAGAATGCCCCTTCAAATATTCATTAATCTGCCTTTATCTTGGCTCAGAAATAGTTAACTACTTTCTCCCCAAATTCCCCCAATGCCATTCTTGTGGCATGCAAGTAATAAGCTTTTTTTTACCTCTGGATTAATAGTGAAGGTTTTAGGTGATTTTCCAACACTAAGAAGATCAAATATTATTTCTTTCATTGCAAAATCCAAACGTTCCTATAAAGTAAAATAGATTGGTATGATCATTTCTTTTCTGTTAATATGCATAATTTCTTGGCTTTGCACAGATTCTGGGTGTCCTGTCTTAAAAATTAAAAAAATAAACAAGTTTTAAAAATATTCCTTTTTTCGTATCTATTCTTATTAATTCCTATTTATCCTTATGGGGTTTTTAATAATACAATACTATTCAACAGCTTCTTCCCTGATGCAGTTGAACCATTTCTCCTGAAAAACTTCCCAGACAATTCTGCTCAGGTCAAACACACTTCTATAAATAAGCTGAACTGTTATAGAAAACTAAAAATTAGGGACAAAGAGAAGCCCTGGGAAACAAAAAAACCCACCTAAAATACAAATACAATACATATAAAAAAATAAACAGTGAAGTGTTGTGTGTCCTGCCTCATCTCTGTATGACCAAAAGCAAATAATTTTGGCAGCTGAAGCACAGACAAGCTATTTCTAAGACAGGGAAACATGTCTCTAATCTATAAGATTATAGATGAATGAGAGTTTATCTTGTGAGATTGTACCCTGCATTGTGATATTAGGATAAAAGATGCACCTAAAACAGTATAAATCATAATGTAATACTAACTAGATACTACTGCATTCATTGTATACTTTTTCTATCTATAGAGGCCAGTCCTCAGGTTAAATATAAGTGGATGTTACTGTTCTATTGCTTTGTTCCTTACAAAAAAATCAAAATATAACAGTAAAATGCAAATGTAAATACTAACCATCATAATGTTCATACATAAGTTACTGCAGTTTAAATAGAATAATTTTGCCACTATTAAAAACACATGACTCATTTCAGTTGTTACACGTATTTGGGAAAATTCTAAAACTAACCTTAAACTTACATTTCTTCCAAATAATGTTTATTCTATTATTATAGCTCTAACTAGATGTATTCTTACCTGAGCAATGAACTGAATAATCTTCACAAATATATTCAGAGGTGTGTCTCGTGGGACCACACTACGCGATCCTTTTGGGAAAAGTGCTGATACGATGCTCATGAGACGGCTATGAGAATTTAGGAAAAAAAAGTAAAAAAAGTCTTTTAAAAGTAACCCCTTATAACAGTATATATGTTACAGTTCAAATCCAGAGGTGTGTGTGTTGGGCCACTACAGAATAACACAGAAGCTTCCGACAGGTAGGACCACCATAGGCAGTACAGCCCCAGCTGTCACAGGCAACAGTATCATGAGTTCATGATACTGAAACAAGATCCTGTTCTAAACTAGTTACTAAATAGGCAGGAGAAGAGGCAAACTCTTAATGGCTCTTCCCAAGTCTCATTATGCACATTCAAAAACAAAACGTTTTCATTTCCAGCCCATGCTAAGTGATGGCTACTTCATACCCTGTTGGTTCTGTTACAATTAGTGCCTTTTAAGAAATGTCCTTCTTCTATCCCTGCAAAAACAATTCTAGACTCTATTCCTTCTCTTCATCAAAATAATCAAGTTCTTTTTGTTTTCTCCATTAAGACAAAATCTTTGGTCCCCCGTTTACTTGACTAAATCATCCCTGAGCTGGCCTCAAGATCTCTGCTGATATCGCTAGGTGGAAAAAAGTCAGCAACAATGAGTAGTTTAAAATCCTTTGCAAAATGAACTTACCTCTGAGTTACAGTGTTGCTTTCACATTTTATTCTAATAACATAAACCCACAATAACCTATATAAAGATTCCAGTGCAACTCGGGACATTTTGGGATCTTTATTCTGCAAAATAAATGAAAAAAAAATACAGTTTTACCATTGTTGGTGAGACACTGAGAAAATTCTGACTTCTTTCTTATACTTTCGAAAATATTTTCTTTTTTTTTAAAGAATGAAATCTAATGTGTTTAATAGTGAGTACAAGTTTATAATATTTTTTCATTAAAACAACCCTGTATTGCATATTTTCAGTACTACCTAGATTTTGGCTAGTAATTCCAGCTCATTTTACACATCTCTTACTTTGAGGGCAGAGGAATAACTACAAATCAGATACTCCTCTTGAGGAACACCACAAGTGTATTGGTTCCAGAAGCCTTTCTCAGAAAGCCCTTGCTAATGAATACCAACTTCATAGCACACTAATTTATAGTTTGCCTAAAATATTGGAGTAGCTGCTCTGGATCAGGCACAAAGTGTAATTCCATCACTCAGTTTGTGACAGCAGACAGGAGTAGGTACAGAAGAAAAGAATGCAAAACAGGGCAGGCACACAAGGATGCAGCTCTGTGTGTGGATTCACACAACTTAGCCATTTCCTGCAGGCTGTGTTAGTGTTTGCCAACTTCCAATGAATTTTTGTTGTAACAATTAAGCTACCTTTCCTTTCCCCGAATTAATATAAAATCCTGCAGCATAATTCAGTTTAAATTATGCACTGGATGAGAATCAGTTTTTGCCTTAAAGCTGCTACTAGAAGTTTGGCTTGGCTCCTCTGAGCTCTTAAACTGCAAAACAGTAACTAACTAATATTCTTTGTACCAGCTCCAGAAATCTCCTTTCCAACTAGGGATTCTTGGTGTATTTTTAATTCAGAAGTGTCAAGTAAGATTCCTGGACTTGGTCATAAGTATAAACTCCTGAATATAATGATTCCCAGTTGTAAACTTTTTAGGCATTGCCTCAATTCAAACTAACAAACCAAACAAAAACAACAAAAGAAACCCAAACCCACACCTTCCCCATCATATCCTCCAGTGAAGTCTCTCTGTTTCAAGATATATCTATATGTTGACTTGAACCTAATTAATTTCACAGTCTGTGGACTCTACCAGAAGCCAGTGAGTCAGATTAGAGGATGACTTTGTCCTTTCACAAAGGGTGTAAGTGGACATAAGACCCTACTGCTAAAAAAGAGAGGGTCTCATCCTTGGTCCTCTCCTCCACAACCTCAATGCTCCCGCTGAAGTAAGAAAGCCCAACTTGCTTACTTGTTAATAATGAAAAAAAAAAGAGGAAGGTACAAGGAGGCATTCACTTTTTAAAAAGAGTTAAAAAATAGATCCAAGAGTAATTTTAATATCGGCAGCATTGAAAATTTTCATTATCTCTTCCTATAATGAGGAACTAAACAAATACTCTAGAAGAAAATCGCTTTTTGGTATGATCTATGGCACACTTCTTGTACACTGGGAGTTAATTATGTTAGTATTTCCTTTTCTCTTTGACATTACAGCAACTAGAATAAGGTATATATGGGTATGTAATTCAACAGCCTGGCTGAATTTTAGTATTTTTTAGCTGATATGTCTCAGATTTTAAAGCATGCTACCTGTTGGGGTTTTATAACACAGCTTTATTTAAAATTGTAAAACTTTTAACATAAATTATGATATCAGCAGACTATGAAATCAGCTGTCAACAACAGTATCTCTGTTACAAAGCCAAAAAAGTAACAGCAAATCTACAGTGGTTTTACATGACACATTAAAATGAGTCAATGAAACAAATCTCAATGATGGCAAGAAACAAAATAGCATTTTTTCCATGTTAGTCAAATGTAGTCACTTACTGAAGAAAGTACTTTTTAATACTGATGTTAAACTTTTCTTCTGTTCTGAACTAAACAATTCCTACTTTTTAAAACCTGCAAAACCAACAGTGTAAAAGTCTTTCAAGTTAGTGCACTGCAAGTTGTTATAGTAAATCAGTTTCACATTTTTTTTATTGTGAAAACGTTTTCAGTTTGCTTGCATGCAAGACACTTTTTGAAATGAATTAACAGAAAACCCCATACATCTTAATAGGTAGTTTACTTCCAGCAGAAACATGCACTGCTGTTCAGGAACACCAGCTGTGATACTGATAATCAATCTCAGCCACATTTTAACCCCCAAGGAAAAATTGTTATTAGATAATTCTCTGATCTTTCTCCTTTACTCCCTGGCAAGAAAAACAGATCTTTGAAACATTAGCTATTCTTAGTCTGTTGCTTCTTAACAGTAGTAGCAGCAATTTTACAAACAAAGGAAAGCACAAAATACAACAAAAAGCATTAAAAAACCCCAAACAAATCAAAAATATTTATATGAGACAGAGCAACATTTCACTGAGTTACAACAACATATTAACTCACCTGCAGTGTTTCTATTTGTTTTCTGATACTGTTGTTAGATGGCATCTAAATAAAGCAATGTGAGACAGCAAAACATAACAAACATGAGAATGGAAGGCACATGCATGTTAGATGAAAAAAAGCACAAAACCAACAGACAGCTGTCTAGCAAGGACTCTATTCAGTAGAAAAAAAAAGGTTGTGCTTATAGTGGCACAAAATGTTCCTTCAGCTTTTAAGGTTTTGTGGTAACAGACTTCATGGTTGAAGTGTGAGAAAAAAATATTCTTTTTCCACACAACAGTGGTGCAGAATGATAGACACTGCTCTCTCTCATTTCAGCAGCTTTCTTAAATGTTCCTTCCTCTGCCCAGAAGAGGTGGTAAAGCTACCACAACAACTCAGCTTCATCCAAGAATTTATCAACTTTCTTACAAACTTACTAGGATTAGTCTGTGTAAATACTGGTCAAAAAGTAAGCAAAATGTTTTACAATACTGCTCCAGTACTGTAACACATAGTGTCTGCTGAACAAATTCACAATTTTGCCTACACCACAGTGTGTAAAAAAATGCCTGCTACGCTCAATGCTGAAACAGCATCCCAGCTGTGGGACAGAGCCAGATATACATATACCAAAATACACCCTTTGGTACCCTCCTGGTCTAAACAGACTCTTACAACTCATCTCTTATTTGCACCGGCCCAGACCCCTAGGTTTCCTCCTTTCAGCAAGGCTAGGGTGTTTTCCGCATACACTGAGCCTGCTTTGAGGATAACTAAATGCAACGTGCACTGAAACCCAGCACAAAGCGTTTAAAAGGGTGACAAGTGTCACTGGGATTAGGATTCAGAGCACTCTGGGGTGCATTACCAAGTACAGCACAGCAGCACAAAGTAAGGCAGGGTCTGAACACACTACACATCAGGTACTATGGAGCATCTGGGAACATGTGAGCTTTCACACCAGGAGAAAGGGGAAACTGCTATTTCTGCCACCAAAGTGCGACACTGTGTTCATGGCTAGGTAAGAACACAGTTTACACTGGGCAGTCACCAGGGAATAAAGTGAGCACCATGAATCCATGAACCACTGTACCTCTTGGTGACTCGCTAGCGTGACTGTGCTCTTCACAGAACATCCCTGTGACAGCATCTAAGTCTTGTCATTATTTCTACTGCCAATTTGTTAATTGCAACAAATACAGAAGGGGTAGATGAACCTTTTCAGTGCTCTAAGTATTGCCCAGGAACTCTCAAAATTACTTCATTAAATAACAAAGACACTAGAGACAATGAATTTGGCATTCCTTAATTAATTTTACAGATTTAAGTAACTGCAAATAAAATAAGGAGATGGGAAATTAGGAAATAAAATGGGGAAGGGGAAATCTGAAAGACTAAACTGCTGTGAAATTCAAATTTATAAATTAATGAGATTACTTATTACAGAGTGCATGCATTTAATTAGCTTCAGAAGCAAAGGAACACATTAATTCATAAGACACATGAGGACAGTGGTGATGTATTTTTTCAGATTAAACTCAAAAACGTTTCTGAACAAGGAAGGGACCCCAAAAAATCAATAGTACTTGGTGTGCCAAATTAAACCAAGCCATAAAATACCCTTAATAACTCACTGATGGCAAAGCATCATAACACTGCAAATTCTGAATTGCAGAAATCCATATGTGGAATTTCTGCTGAATAGAGCCTTACAGTAATTGTGTTAAGCTGTTAGTGGTTAACAAAATTAGGTAAAATATAAAATGCATGCTCAGCAACTACCAGTTAAACTCACTGGCATTTATAGTTTTAATACATCCATTATCAGCAATGGACATTATGCCAGAAAAAGGTGACTCCTATACGGTAAGAGTTTTTTTAAAAGCTTTAAAAATAAAAGTACAAGCAGCCTCCATAAGCAAAGTAAACCACAAAACCAAAATCAAGGCAAGTATTGGAAAAGAACTGCAATGTTAGATGAAAAATATACAAAACCCAACAAGCAACAGAAAGGTGTGAAAGATGCTGTGAGAACAAAATGATCCTTAAAAATAATCCAAGCAGCTAAACCAGTATCCTTCTGAATTCATGCTGGTTTAAATATTTTACTAAAAAGCTTCAGAATTGTCTCTCATATCTAACCAGAATCAGTATTGTCAAGAAAGATCAAAGAATTTATTAACATTTTCAAAATCAACTCATTAGGCAAAATCATGAATTATGTTAAACATAATTAAGGAAAGAGCATGTAAAACAATTAATGCTACAAGAAAGTCACTTTAAAAAAATCACAAATTTCTAAGTATCTTGATGTCTTTATCAACCAATTGATGTTTAGAATACTATCAATGGAAGTCATGAGTTAAAGGGACACTGTAATTGGGGTTTTTTTAATATATATCACAGGCTGTAGAAATAATGTCTTTTATGGTCCTGCAATTCATTTTCTATTCATTCAGTTAGTGAACAAGAGAAGTTTTGTACTTCCTATAGTCACTTATTTTCTCACATATAATTTTCACATGAAGAATTACATTTTGTACTTTCTCTGGCATGAATAGTCCTTATTAGCAGAAACTTCTGTAGATATTACTCAATAAAAGGATAGACCCCAAGGGGACCACACCTATTTTCAACATGACACAGCATTACAAAAACTTATTACACAGTTTGATACAAATGGAGACTTGAAACATATAATTGGTTCTTTTTTTTTTTTAGAAAAATATTTCAGTGTCCTTTTAAACAGCCAAATATTCATTGTTTATTTGGCATGTGAATGTTAGAAACATAGTGGAATAAATACTAGTGATTTGCAACAATTCCTGAATTGAAAAGGGTTCTTACCTTTAGATGTGACAAACAGTTCTGCAGGAAAACGTGCCAGTTATTTAAAAAAAACTGTTTCTGACTGACACACAACAGGCAGGTGATCAATGGATACAAAGCCTATGAGTAGGGGGGAAAAAGAATTGATCAAATTGCTCTTTGAAGACCTCCTAAGTCTTGTACATTGAGAATGAGACACACAGGTGGTTCTTGCCTCTCACTCTCACAGCTTTTCCCCTGGACTGGCATGTGTGCCAGGCAGAGTGCCCTGGGCACAACCCTGTGCTGGAAGAGCTCATGGTGAGAGACTGTGGCAGTAGGACCAAGGCGAAGCTCACCCCTAACAAGGCCTGATCTTAAGGAAGGACTGAGAGCAGGTCTCACCCTTTATACAACATTCACTCTTTGCCTGCAACCACAAAATTCAATTCATGGAGTCCTATATGCTGGGTGAGTGAACTGCCTCTAGAAATATTGAGGAACAGTATCAACTCAGTAAAAACTGAGGCCCATTTTGGGTTGTCAGAAATGTTGATTCTGCTCAAGATCTACTTTTAGTGAAAAACGAAGCAAAATATAATTTCATTTAATCAAGTTCTGTGAATATGCAGAGCATTACTTTGCTTCAGTAACATAAGATTTAATAATTTAATACACAGTGGTGATTCATACCAAATGTGACTGCAGATCATCTTGTTACGGTGCAAAATTATAGAATGAGGATGAATAGATAAACTAACCTTCATACAACATTTCTGTCTTCATAAATAAATGAACATTTTGAATACTAACATCGAGTGTTTTATGTTGCTCCTACATAAGGAGTTTATCCACATACAATGATATATGCTTTATATGTGCAGAATACCAGAAAGTAGTATTTGTCCCTAACATGAAAGTGAGAATAAAATATTTTGAATTCACTTGCATTTGCTGAATATACCAACTGGAATGCAAAATTTAGCTCTACATTTCCAGCAAAGTGAAGTGAATTGACTTGAAAAGTGGCTGCCATAGTCATCAAGAACTACCAATAGTGCATTATTAAGAGATAATAAAAAAGTTGAAAAAAGAAAAACAAAATGTGGGAAGAGAAAACAGGCAGAGCAAGGCAATTAAGAGGCTGCTATTTTGCTGGGAAGGTCTTGTCAGACACTTCCATCTTTTAATTAAACATGATTTAAATATACGGACTCCCTGAATTCAAGTTCGTTATAGAAGGGACATTAGCTTAACTAAGTCTGTGCTAGAACCCACTAAAATAATCAAGAACAAGCACTGATTTCAAGACAAATCTCGTGAGTGGGATAACAAGAGCACATATCTGCACGAAGAAACAAGGCAAAATTAGAACAAATGCACATACACTATGGGAATTTAATTATACTTGAACTGAGACATTAAGATTTAAATAAACACAGCTGTTAGCTTTTCCTCACAAAATGTGCAAGCTTAAGAGCCAAAGATGAGCAAAATGGAGAAGTTGAAATATTTCTTTAAAATACCAGTGAATGCTTCTTTCTTGAACTCAGTTCAAAGGTAGTCTGATAAAGCATCTCCACAAAATTTTTCAAACATGGCACATTCACTTCATTTTTAACAGCCTATTAAAAAAAATACACACATTAATGGGTTTAAGAATTTATACAGAAGGCAATTTAAATATACATTAAGATGTCCCTGAATTCAAGACCATTCCGAAGTTAAAGCTCACATTAGGTAAGTATTTGAGTTTATCTATCTGAAATATAAACAGAAGCAGTGAAATCATGCCATACGCTACAACTACACAGTTAAAATAACAATTAAACAATAAACCTCACTTCAACAAAACATAATAAGCATAATTTCAAATATTTAAAAAATAAACATCCATAACTTTTACACTGTTCCCCTCTTCACTGCTGCCCTTTTCTTTTATGTCCTCCAGTGCTGACAAATGAAAACTTAAAAATTACCCACACGATTACCAGTCAACCAACCATGCAAGTAGTGTTTGCTCAGCTTTCAGGATTAATGAAACAAACACATAGAGCTCTGCATCTTTTTTACCCACTCTGTCCTTGCACAGTTTTCCTCCCACAAGCCAGACACCTATCTTCTTTATCAAACCCTCTGCAAGTCTCTTAGGTTTCTCTCTGGATAACTATGATGATTCATTTAAACCTTATTCTAAACCTACTGTTTTATACTGTATTTCTCCTTTATTTATCAAATTGAGGGGTGAGGTGTTAGAGATGGAACCGGCTTTTTTTGGGAGTGATCCTCTGCACTTACAATTTGCCTACAGTATTAGGTAATTTTTTGTTATTTTTATTATTTAAAGTTACTGATATTATATAAACATTATAACTATATGTATGAACATTATGTATCCCGTCCATCTTGCTAAGAACACTCTGAAAACATTCATGATAGGGAAACATGAAAATAGTGTGTATCTCTGTAAAGTGAGCAAATCCAAAAAGAAAGAGCTGAGAAAGTAGTTATGATATAAATAACTTCCTAAGTATCAAATTATTTAATTTTTGCTATTCTTAAGCTATAAATTGATTGGTACCCTGGTAGTCCCATGAGAAATCAGTCAGCCGTTAGACCTTAGGCTTTCAGGTCAGCCCTCACTTCCCTGCTGTAAAAATCGCTGTGACTCGTCACACCTGCAGGGTCCAAATCAGGTCAGGTTTTTTAAAATGCCTGAATGACTATTCAAAGAGAATGACAGTAAAGAAGTCTCAGTGGTGCAACCTAAACAGCTTCCTCTCTTAAGCAATTTTCTATATCCAAGATACTGAAAAATCTACATTCAATTCCTTCTGCTGCTTCAAAAACATTCCAACTTGCATCTCACGTCTTCCAAGAGAATGATGAACCTGCTCAATCCCATCTCAGTCTGGGATGGGGCTCCTCCCTTCTGTTTAAGAAGCTCCATTTGTATGAAATGATTAGAGACTCAGTGAGTCAGAAGGAAAGATCAAGCCTCCCTCACCAACTGTTAAAGTGCTGACTTGGGCTGTGGTGGTTGGAAGCAAAGCACACCCCCGTCATGCGCCCGGCACAGCTGCTGTGTGTGCCCTGCGCGCCTGCACCGCAGTCCCCAACCGCAAATACTGCCTACACCTCATCACTGTATGCACGGCTTTCACTGTATTTATGATTCTGCAAACTAGTATTTGCATTTATCTAAATGCTAAGTACTTTCACTCTGCATCTCCAACTGCCACCAACTATGGAGTTCAAAACAACAAAATGAGTTCACTCTTTGACAGAACAAGAATCACACAGAATCACAGACTATTCTGAGTTGGAAGGGATCCACAAGGATCACCGAGTCCAGCTCTTAAGCTATGACCTTGGCTTTATTACAACCAAGTTTTAACCAACTGAGCTAAGAAATTCTTCTATACAAGACATAAGTATGTCCTGGTAAGACCAAAACGTCATCCAATAAACAGCTACTACCAACAGCAACGCTTTGTAGTTTTATCTTATGAAGAAAGATTGTCTCCTTTCTAATAAATAAAAAAACCCAAACAAAACTACATGCACACACACAAAAAAAACCCCAACCATCAAAACAAAAACCTAACAACAATGACAAGAAAACCCCCAGATACTGAGACCAGGGAAGGTGGAAAAGCACTTTCCTACAGCACAGGGCAAGGCAAACAATTTGAAAGAGGATGTGGAGTTGAGAGATTTATCTTTCTTTTCCCATGAGCTTGCTCAGAGGGGATCTCCACAAAGTGTGCTAGTCTTTGTAGATCCCATTCTACAAAACAAGACCTACATGTCCCAATTCTCCATATATAGCAAGATATGCCGCTATAATCAGTCACCACATGGAGCCATGACCTGCCATTCTTTGGGACACCATGCGCAACACACTGTGGCCTACCATTTGCTAATATAACTAAAATTTTAGACAACAATCACAGCAAGTATCAATCTACTATGATGAAGAGCTTGTGGTAAATGGTCAACTTGAGGCATGTATACTGAGTTACCATAATTTCTCACTGACTTGTTGAAAAAGCTTCACACAACTGAGCAAAGCAGGCTAGAAGGAAGAAGAAGAGCCTGTCCTGACTGAAAGCATTTTCACAAGCAGCATTACACACACTGTACATCTAACACTGTGCTATATCGAGTGTTCTGGGCTGCTGAGTGGAACTCCTATTTTTAGCTTTAAAACACTCCTAGGAGATGACTGACTGCTCTTCTGCTTGAAAGAGTGGACATTTACCTCTGTGAAAGATTTTTATTTAATTAGCCAAAACTTACGTTCTTCCTTCTTGCACAGGAGATCACACTCCTTATCAGATTGTAAAAATGTTAAAGATCTCAGTTTATTCTAGTAAGAACTTAAGAGGTTTCAGCTAATAAAGAAAAGTCAAGAGGACCCTTAAGCAAACAAATATTAAACCAAGGAAATTTCAAATTTTTTAGAGTATGTATAAAATCACACAGTGGCCTGGTGATAAAGGTAGACCATTTAAAATATTCTGAAAATAGACTGTAAACCAACTAACATACAAAAAGACACATTTCCCTTTAAGACTGTGTAGGTGCTTGTAATATACTTAACAGACACAGAATCTGCGAATGATTTGGGTTGGAAGGGACCTCAAAGATAATCTAGTTCCAACAACACCTTCCACTACAACAGATCGCTCAGGGCCCCATCCAACCTGGCCTTGAACACCTTTAGAGATGGGGCATCTCTTTAGGTACTTTAAGTCCTTTGGAATCTATAAAATTGCATTAATGAGGATTAATTGATGTGATTTTAACAATGGCAGCCCAACTGAAAGTGGAAGGAATGGTTGGGTAGGATGAGATTAAAATACTTACAGCAGCGACAGGAATGAGAATTTCCACAAACAAACCAGCAAGGGCATGTTTTATATCTTTATCTTTTACTTCCAGGAAATATTGAGCACACTCCTTTGTAAGAAAACATCAGAAAAATAATTAGAAAAAAGAATACAAATGTAACTATGCCATAAAATCACTAGGTGTATACCATCAGTTGCCTGTTTGAATTTAAAACAAGCAATTTGTTTAAGTTTTATGTTTTCTGACAATATCAACTTTACAAAACATTAGAAACTTTAAAACCTGTTTCCCCAGCAATTCACTTCAAGAAATTGAAAGAATATTTGTAATACCAGATAGCTATTTACCTTCTACTCAGAATATAAAGAGTATTCAGAATATAGTAGAATATATACACATTTTTCATTCTATTATTCTGAAGCTTTTAAAAAATCAAACCTTATCTCTATTAAAATTATTAGAAAATTAAACTTTATTCTTATATACTAATTTCTTTTTCAATATGACTTTGATAAAAAGACAGTGTTCACAGAGTTAAGCATTCCAGACACCATAAATAACCCATACACAAGTTTGAACATGCAGTCTCTGAAAATTTACTGAAATGCTTTTAAAGAAAAGTATGTCTTGGCATCTCAGCTGCTAAAAAAAGATAAATCAAGTAATTTTTTTCTTTAAGACATTACTTTCACAAAGAAAGAAAATTATTTGATTGCTACCCATTTTCATTCAGTCTTAAATAAGTTTATGTATTACAGGTTTGCCACGCTACTAAGACAATTGTGAAAGGTTTCTCCTGGTGCTGGGTACTCATGAACTGCAGAGAAACCAATGACTCACACCTCTGAAAACTTCTGAGGTGAACAGAAAGGGATGAAGGATGGCCACAAGCAGAGTGAGGGACTGATCACACCAAGTGTCATTGTAGCTTCACGAGTTAAACAATCAAAATCATGCTCGTTTCAGTTTTCTGTACTATTCACTTACCTGCATGAACTGGAATGATGCTTCAAAATCCTCCACAGGATACATTTTAACTCGAAAGAACTTCATTCCCATAATCAAACTGATGATACTTTGTACTATATGAGGACTCTGTTCTTTTTGTCGCAGTTCCTTTAATTCAGTAACAAATTTCTTCCTAACAGCTTGAAACCTGAATAAGGGATATAGATGACAATTATTTGCATTCTTAGTTACTTTTATATGAGGTCCGTAATTTTGAACTATTTCCTTTAGTCTGTAATAATAGCAGCACAGACAGCGAAAGACACACAAAATGAACCCTATACCTAAAATCTAGGCATTTAAAGAGTGCCTGTTATGATCAGCACATCAGAATATACCTGTTAACTAAAGAACAATGATTGACTGATACAAGACCTCCTTTCCCTGCACCTACAAGCTGACTGCAAAGCAAGTATATTAAAGATTATTTCTTGATTTGTTCAAATTTATTATGCTGGAACATGAGACAGACAAATCAGACTACATCCAACTACACTTGACACTTACAGGAGATAAGGGGACATTATAAAAGCCACTATATTAAACAGTCTTTAAGTCTAGATTGCCTTTTCCCCAAACACAAGAAGAGTCAGAGACTGAACTTACTTTGATTGAGCAAGAACCCCTGTCACTTCTGCATATAAGTCTGCAATAATATGCACATTCCCAGTGTTGGTTCCTGAATACCTAAAGAGAAAAAAAAAACAACAAAAGGGGAAAAAAATGTTCAATACAACTTTGCTCTTCTAAGCCTCAAGCAAGTTCTCAATTACAAACAAAAAGTTTGTTCCATAGCAAGGTAGATTATTACCATAAAAACAATGAAAATCAAACCTAAAATGGGTGACATATAAAGTGATGTAGTTTCATTTCTCACTTCATAAGAAACATACTCTGGATAGGAAGTTACCCAAATTCAGACTTTTCTTACTCTGTCTGGCTATGTAAATCATTCTGTACATTCTGAGTAAAATAAACTCAGCATTACACTGAACACAGCTGCGTTCTTTCAATGTATGTTTTCAATTTAAAGACATGAACCAGTGTCCATGTACAGTACTCTCACCAACATGTTACAAGTGAGGCAAAGGAGAACAATCACAACAATCAAGCACAGGCTGGTAATACACACTAAATATTTTAAAGTACACAAGTGAAACTTACCCTTCCTTATGTTTAAAGTGCTTAAAAGCCAAGTTTAGAACTTCATGTACTAAAGGATCTGGCACTGGATGAACAGGTATCTGAAATGAAGATATCATTTATATATATGCAGCTATGCATGAGTATATACATGCATGTATAAAGCAAACAAGCAGTACTGAGAGGTGCCCTACAGAAATCTATCCCACAGTGTCAAAGGACACATCTTTAGCTGACATATGATAAAGTTAATTCTGCAATACATGAGCGTTTACACAATCTGTATTGGCATTCTCCTAAATTATTTTGCATGATTCTTAGGGATTAAAATAACAAAATAAACCACAGTTAAGTAAATACTATTAATTTGTCATCAAAACTTATCAGACTAGGTTAACCATGCATATTTTCACACTTTCTACTTTGTGTGGTGTTACTACTGTAGATTTAACATCAAAATGCAATTCATCTTGATATAAAGGAAGAAAATAAAATGAAAAAAGAATATGGAACTGATGAGCATCTTAATTTTACATTTCCTGCAGATGAAAGCAGGCAAAACATATAAAAATCTTCCTAGAAATAAGTAATAACAATTTGGTGAGAACCATAACCAAGCACTGATTAGAAGGCCCTTTTTTTTCCTGAGGTTCTCTTTGACATCACCACCTTTCTGAGGTTCAAAAGTAAACACTTCTTTTAAAAGCAAATATAGTCTGTAAAAAAAGCACTATACATGATTATCAAGTCATAGTATCTTGAAAACTTCAAAGCAATTTAGGTAGGGACTAGGATAACCCTACTGCACATTATTGCTTTAGTGTTTTAAGATTTTCACTAAAATATATTAAAATATTATCTTGTCTATAAAAAAATTAAGCACTCACTGATTGAGAATTTCATACTCTTCTGCATCAAGAACACTTTTTGTTCAAGAATTTCTACTTATTGGAACTGGCTATTTACATGCATATTCATACAACGAACAACATGCAATTTAAACAAAATATTTTTGTTCCTACATAGATCATGTCTGTCACCCTCTTACCAGCGGCTCTGTGCTTATTATAGAAAGGGCTGGAACATACTCTTTGCATCCTCTAAAACCAATTCTTAAGTATCAAAGAGTAACAGGACTTCCATGAGGAGTGGAAGATGGAGATAATGTCAATGTGTTTATTGATAAAAAGCCATCTTTTCTGTGCTGTTTGACTGCCTGATTGCAGATTCACATTATAGGAAGAACATACAAACCCTCCTCTAGATAACTTTCAATACTAAATCGACCAAAAGATTCTCTTAAATGGTGTATCTATGTGTAATGGCCCATTGCAGGTCCTTATCCTTAATCAGAAATACCCTTATCAGAAAAACATCTGTCCTGCCTGGAGTACCTGCAGGAGAGAGTCACCAAGCACATCTTCAAACCAAAACTTTGGCACCTCTCCTGATATCTGAATCACTGGCAACATGTGCTCTACTCAAAAGAAACACTAGTACCTGTTCAAAATACAGAAGCCACCCATACAACCCTGCAATCCTACACATCTGTTCCATTTCCCCTTTTCTTTTGCACTGATAAAAAATTTGGGCAGGGAGAGAGCATGAAGTAAAGATTTTCTGTAAAACACTAACACATAAGAGTTTGATGGTTTTACTCCTGTTCTCTGCATAGCTGTGCATGCAGTATAGGAACATTATTCTGGATGATTAGTCAGTGACTCAGAGAAGGATAGGCAACTCTTTTGTTTCAATGTTTTCATTTCCCCCTATAAGACAAACATACCATACACAACCACAGAAACATAAATCTCCTACAAATTATTTGCAAACTAAAACATTCCTTGCTTTACTTAGTATAGAAAAAGCCATTTAACTTTCATTTACCTATACTTAGAAGACATAAACTACTTAAATATTTGAAATATGAATTTGCTCAAGTCCACTTTATGCTGCTACTTGAAGCCAAATCCTATTCTCTTGTCCATACACCAATGCAAATGATAAATTAAGAGAAAATGTTTGTGACATTATCTAACACTATACTATAAAGCCAAGCAAAATTACCTACCCTTTCTAATTTTTTTTGATGTGATATTTTAATCTTGTCATTCAATGATTTCACATTGTATTTCAAAAATGCTTAAGCAGACAAAAGGTCTTGAACATATTTTTTACAGTTTTTCTTTTTGCAGTACATCAGTACAAAAATTTAAAGGAGATAATAAACACCAACATTAAAAACAAAATATTAAAATCAATTTGCCAGAGCAAAAGAGCTTACCTGTTTTAGAACCTCTATTAAAACTAAACAAAAAATGAAATCTACAGCTAAGTCCCTCCTTTCAAGTAGATAATCTCTTTCACGTTGCTGCTCATCCCTAAAATAAGAAACCAAAAACACAGGTATCATACACAAGACTGAACACAAATATTGCAGAGACAATGACTGCAGTGCCTTTCATGTAATCACTGCTGCACATGTATACAAAATGGATAACCAGAAACACTTTGGGTTCTGGTGCAGCAGTGACATCTTGCCCCCTTCTCCTGAAAGGACCTGCCAACAACCAAAACAATTTGAAAAGGCACAAACTATCTTGGAATTACCAGCATCCAACTTTCTTCTGTAAATCCACACCAGAACCATTAAGTCACTTTATGCATACCATTCACACTAATATGCTATTTCAAAGAAGTCTGTGCTTTTTCTACACAGATTTAGATAATGACAGATCCAAATACAACATACACAAAATACAAACCACACTTTTTCTTGAGAAAGCACACAAAAATCGAACAGACTTTTGGCAAGAAAACTCTTACCCCTTTGATTTTGTGCTTGATCGAGGTCTGTACTCGTAAGATTCATCTTCTGTTCCATTCTGACGCCTATACCAGTCAAACAAGGTGCGTAGTAAGGAGGGGAGACAGTGCTCTGCTACTGAGCTCATAGAGCTTATCAACTGGGAAAAAAGTAAGAAAAATACTTTAGCATGACAAAGCAATAAAAATCCTGGAGTTATGCTTTCAAATGGGTTTTAATGTTAAAAACCATGTATGATGTAGCTTTACAAAGTGGCAACTTTATGTTCATTTTCACCCAGGACAATTACTGCAAATATTATAATCACACTGAGTCCAGTATTATAATAAACTTAGGCAAAGAGTTCTGAAGCTCAAAGGGATTACAGAACAACAAATTATAACCTGTATAAAATCATAACCTGTATAAAACCATTGAGAACACAGTAGAGGTTTTAGGATGCCCCTAAATGTTGCCATATGCATCTCTGAGGTGTGTGTATCTTCACATTACAAAGGACAGGCAAAAGGTAACCCTTCTAAACTGAGGAGTATGTAACCTTCAAAAGCCTGTTTCTTTAGTTATTATAAAAGCAAGGAGAACCTTTCATATATTCTACACTACTCTTAATACATTTGACTGATCTAGATCTAAAGTTACATTTACTTTCAGCATAACTCCCCTATCTTCTTGCTTTCTTTCAGAAAACCCATATGACTAGTAAACTTCTGTGAAACAAATGTGGCAATAGAAATCATTATACAAGGAAGACTTTAAGATGTTGTGAAACTTAAATTCTCTAGGCTTCCTCTAACTAACAACTTTAACTGCACTTGTATATGGCCAAGTTTGGAAAGGAGAAGACTGACTGAAGACAGCATAACACACTTATAAACTCCGTTCCAGGAGGAAGCAGAGCAGCCCCATCCCCAAAACACAGGCTGGAAAAGGAGAGTTACCATGTTACTAACTGAATCCATGTATTAATTACCTATTGTATCTTTCAAATAAGAGGTTTCAGTGGAATCCATCCTCATCCCATAACTTATCTATTATTCACTATTCCAGAAAACCAATATAACAACAATGCCATTATTTCTTTGCCCACATTTAAAACATCTTGGGTCTTCAGGCTTGAGGAAGGGATGGAAACAAGCTAACTTCAGAGAAACCTCAGGAGGACCTCTTTCAACCTTCTGAATACTTTACTCAGCTTGTTAACCAGTCAGCTAGTTAAGTCACAAGAATTAAACAGTACTCTTGACTCTCTGAAAAATCCTTTAATTATAAATAAATGGAGAAACTTCCTCAAAAGTAAAATTATAGTCTTATTCTGTAAATTCACAAAATTTTAAATCCCAGTATATAACACAAACTAAATTTGATCAAGATCGGAACAGGAATCAGGTTTCATTAAGAAGTTTTTACTAGAATGTTAAGAATTTTTTCCCCTATTATTATTGCTTGTCAACACGACACTCACTAGAAAAAGATTCAATAGAAAAACCAGGCATGCCTGCTGGAGGAGGGGAACACATGCTGAGCTAACTGTACAAAAAGATGAAGGCAGTTATTGCAGGCAACACAAAACCATAGGAAGTCTTTCTAACATAGAAAAGGAACAGAAGGTAGAAATACGCTGCAGGATTATTATAATGCCTCAGAACAAAGGCTAAATTTTAGGAACACCTTCATTCCTATACTAATACATGTTGCAATCTTTATGGCTGCTTTGTAAACTGTGTCCTAAGCCTGTTCCATTTGCACTGACATCCATACCCAGTCAATCCATCAATATGCATCAGACTTCTAGAAGTAGACAGTAAAAACCAGCCCAATGTTACCACTTAAAAATATACTGTGATCTGAAATAAATCAGCATGTGGTCATAATGAATGAGGAAAAATTACAATGTTGCTCAAGAGAATTTTTTGATGTGGCAGGGGTCTGACAAACTTCGGTTGGTGAAAAACAATAGCAAAAACGTGTAAAGAAGGAGAAGAGGGGAAAAACCCCAAATTTGAGACACTTCTGGGCTGCTATTAAACCCCTTACACTTCAGAAGAGGAGTATCAGAAAAACTGAACTTTAATGACTCATTTGTACTCATAAATCTTCAAAATATCTTCACAGAGACTTCATGTGCAAGAAATGGCAGCTGTTCACATCAGCTTGGGGTACTCAAACATCTCTGTTGACCCCACTCTAGTCATGAGCAGCAATCACAAGTTACAAGCATTAATATACTTAAGGGAAAAATTGATTCAGAAAACAAAAGTACAAACCCCTCTCATCAGTTACTAAACTGGTATTAGTTGCAGCATAAAACCATAAATGTAACTGGTAATTCTTAGAACGAAAGCTAAATTTGATGAACTGCTTTGCCGCAACCACAGCAAGCCAAAATGTGCTTTGCCTTCAGAATTTACTGTCAATTCTCATCTCCCAAATAACCTAGACACTGGGTAATACATCAGTTTCTCTAAAACTAAGGAATTCTCTTTCTCTAAAAATAATGATACATCCAATACATTGCACAAAGCTACGTTCATACAGCAGCTACACACAAGAGGACAGGAATAGATTAAACGAACACTTAAGTTACCCTGTGCTGTCAATGGAAAATGACTCTCCAAAGCAATTCTAACTCTCCTGCTCTCCTTCTGAACTGATGGGTTTACTAGCAGAAGAAAAAGAAGTAAGCTGCATTTGAGGCTTTACTAAACTCTTCTCTTGGGTTTTGCTGCAAGTTTACACAGTTTACTAATAGTATTATCATTCATAGATGTTCCAGTAGTTAAGCAATTAATGTTGTCTTCCACAGAAACAAGCTGTATCACATGCAGTAAAAAATGTCATTGGTAAAGTGCTAAGCCCAGAAGCTACTAACATTATAATACATTTTCCTCTTCAAATGAAAAGTCAGTTTTACACAATAATTACTTATTTTCTGCCAGGTTTTGCATTCTTAGCATTCTAATGAAGACACTGGAATTATCAGGAAGACGATATCTTTGCTCAGATTACACAGCTGCTAAGCAGAACAAAAGCTATTTTTTATTTAAAATAATTACCATATGGCTTGGATACTAAATTCAAGATCATCTTTTATAAAAACAAATCATTTCTTATATAAGAAATACATGTTTCTTTGATATTTCTTATATAAGAAAACCCTTTTATTTTAGCATTACATTATGCCTAGGTTAAAAGCAGCAATCCAGACAGAGAGCTCCTGTAATACCCAAGAGGACAGGGCTGCGCTGGTCATCATGACATACATTTCAACTCCTCAGAATGAAACAGCAAATCCTGCTCAAATCTTAAATGCCACAACACATTGTTAATTGCTGCACATAACATACCCAACAGCACAGTGATAGGTAATAAGAGAGAGACGCAAAATTACAGTAAGATGCTAGAGCCCAAAGTCCAGCTACGGCCAAAATTCTGATCCTAACATTGCTCAAGTTGTGCCTAGACATGAACAAGCCTGAACCTCAGGCACATCTGCTTTCAGTTACTAAGATGGCCGAGACAGGCTTCTGCTTGATCATAAAGTTTTAGAGTCTTAGGACAAGGGTAGGAAATTGCCAAGTATGATTCCTGCAACAAACAAAAAAAAAATACAAGCTATTTCAGTTTCAAGCTGTACAAGCAAAAATATTTTAAGAACTGCAATATATGCTCTACCAAAAAATTCCTGCCCGGTAGCTTCTTGATGTGCTAGGAATGATAAAGGGAAAGCTCTGGTACTAAAATGCAAAAAAATTAACAGTTTACAAGTGAACAAACATACAAATTTCCTTCTCATTTTCTTTACAGAGAGAGTAATCAGGCATTGGAATGGCCTGCCCAGAGAGAGGTGGTGGATTCACCATCCCTGGAGGTTTTTAAACTGAGATTGGACGTGGCAATGAGTGTCATGATCTGGTAAAGGGACTGGAGTTGGACCAAGGGTTGGACTTGATGATCTTGGAGGTCTTTTCCAACCCAAGTGATTCTATGACTCTATGAAAATTTCATTTCTTTGAGCTAAATGTATTGGTTTGGTCCAATTAAGACCTCAAATGACAAATAGAAGAATTGCACCGTTTGAAAATTAAAAACTATTGATTATGCACACTTGATTTTAATAGCAGCCCTTTTGGTCTGGTTATGTTTCCAACAAAAATTACTTATAATCCCATTAAAATGCTATTTTACATTTTATTTACAGGAACAGGCAAGACTACTTGCCTTTCTCCTCCATCCCTCTTCTCATCATTTACTGAGCTGAGAGAGTAAGTGTTGATCAGAGTCCCGGAGTCACTCCTGTGCTCCAATCTTGCTCTCTTTGTACAAAGTACACTTACTAGTTAGACACTGTATCAGTAAGGCCACTTTTTGGACTTGAATTCCAAGCTCCAGGAAGACCTCTGGGTGAACAAGGTTGGCCCAGCAACAGCTCAAACTTCTCTGCTGGATTAACTCTGGATCCTCTTCACTCCCAAACTCTGTCAATCTCTTTTTTATTCTGTAATCTTATGCACTGCTAGACAATTGCTCTTAATAAAGGTTTCATACATTGAGCAATGAAGAGAGAAGCAATCTTAATTCCTTTGGCCAATCTTAATTCCCTATTAAAATTCACAATCCCTGTCACCAAAGGGCAGCCATTTGGCTCTAACTCTCTGAAGCAGTTATTGAGTAGCATTAAAATTCAGATCTTGATAAATGCAAAGTAGATTACAAATAACCAAAGAATAAAATAAGAACTTATACACATAGACACACACATGTATTCAGACACAATCAAAACCAATTTTCAGGAAAACTATTTTATTTCATTAATACAAGATTTTGAAAGTTACACGATTTCTTTTTTAACTTCTCTTTACTAAGTATACTTTTAGACCCTCTGTGCAGTTTAATACATGACTACTGGTGATTTGTAAACAACATCATTAACTGAGGAAAAACATGACAGTAGGAAGGGGAGCCAGAGCTACTAGTAAAACTAGAAACAGTGCTGACTTATGTAGTTCCTTAAATCATTCCCATCATGCATATTATTTAGCTTTAGGTCATTTTAAAAAGAATATAATGTACCCTTCACCTTTAACCATTTCCCTTGCTTATGAGTAAACTTGCAATTAGGAAATAATGGCAGCAGGTTAGATGAAGATATTAAAAGGCTATGTGAGGTTTATGACAATGAATTTATTTTTGTTTCAGTTTGAAAATAAAATTATACATTAAATACCACATGCTACTATTTGATTCTCTTTTAGGAGGAGGGAAAAGAGGTGCATGGATGGCTATTCATTGAAAAGTAGAGGCAGGGCCACAGGTTTCACTTCAATGTCTAATATCTATACCCGAGAAAGCATGAAACAAAAATTCAGTTAGAGAAGATATGGGCAGAACACTAAACCTCATACAGTAGATGTTATTCAGTAACAGTGAAGAATAGGAATAGACAATGAACGTGGCTTCATCTGAATGCTGTCTTTCCATTGCAAGGAAGTACTTAAGGGACAAAATCATGCCTGTATTACTGAAGAATTAGAAATACAGAGAACAAACATCAAGAAACTGGGCAGAGAGTCACTCCAGATACAGTTCACTTTACTTACAGTAAGAGAAACAGAATTGCCTCACAGGGTGTCTCTATTCTCAGCAAGGACAAAGCATCATTTTGAATCTAATTTACACCTTCTGCCATAGAATCAAAAAGCCCTCAGTAAAAGCCGGGTTACTGACATTAAATTAACACTATTTGTTTATAAAAACAGAATCCCAAACACCAAAAAAATAAGTGATAGTAGACATAAATTAAGACAGTTTGTCAGCCACCAGATTTCAGTCTCTTTCCTCCACCAGCTTTCACTGCCACCTTCAAATAGGTAATCTGTTCTAGCTGTTTCTTACCTACTATCATAACATTCAATGTAAAATAAAGTCTGACAGTGAAGGTCTAAATCTCCTGACACAGATTCAGAGGTGGATGTTCCAAGTTATGACAACAGTGGAACCACTATCCGGCAAAAACAGAGCCCACATTAATCCAAAAATGTTGCCTTCACTTATATGTCTCCTACCTGATCAAACTGAAGATCTTCACCTCTTTGAAGAGATCTGGACAAAAGCTTTTCCTGTTAACAGAAAAATAAACATAAATTTCACAATTAAATTGACTGTTACCAAAGACAGATTCCTTCTTTCTCAGTTATATTACAGAACAAAGAAGTAACACTTAATGTAAATGTTTGCATTATTTTTCAGCTAGACCTATTTCTGAAGATATGAAGTATGCTCACAAAAATTCATTTGGTAACTGAACAGTAATAACATTAAAGACTGAAAAACAGAGTATGTTAAAGGCCTCTCCCAAACAGCAGGGCCTACAGCAGTTTGCTCAATAGGGATAGCTGGTGGTGGGTGCCATGTGTAAAACTCAGAGTGAAAGCCCTTCCCACCTGAATTAACAAGTGTATTCATGTTCATATATGCCAGTTCTTCTAAGTTACAATAATAAATTTCAAAATGCCTTCACAAAGGCAGAGACAATTGTTCAATGCATTTCCAATCTGCTCTTTCTCTGAACGGCAATGAAAAATAAGTAGAAAACGTAGTCCAGGAAAAGGGGAATGTTAATCACTTGCTTTACATTTGAAATGAATTTGTATGGTACAGAAAAGAAACAGTATTACCAGAATTTCAGTATGACAATATTTATTGCTACCAGTACCACAAGACATACTACTCTATTAAAAGCAAAATTAAGTTATATTCTTGGCAAAATAATTTAGTGAGGTATAAAGCATTAAAGAAACAAAATACTCATGAACTGTAACAGTAAATAGCAATCCTTACAGATCACTGTGTAGAGTACCAAGTTACACGCTTATAAGAAATTAAAGGTCTATACCTTACCAAGATAATCCAGAAAGGGAAAAAGGATGAGGAAAAGAAGAAAGAAAAAAAGAAAACAACAACAAAGTGAAGGAAAAAAAAGGAAAACAAAAGAACACTGAGTCCCACGCGCTGGCTCTGAGTATCAGTCAATCACAGTAAGCCAAGAGCTGTAGTAAGGGCTTTAAGGACACACTACAAAACAGCAAGATATATAAAGATCTGATGAGCATCTCTTGTTATTTTAACAAATTTGAAACTACTATGATATTATAAACGAGTCCAAAATGTTATCTTTGACAAGGAAAGTAGAAAAAATACTCAGGGTAAGAAGTTAAAAGCTCACATGAGATTGCAGTAAGCAAACAAAGAAGTTTTATGGAGCAGGGTAAATCCAGTAGTAAGCTGGAAAAGCTGTTAACTTGCCTGCTGTGAGATATAAAAGGAGGTATCAGCAATACTGATAGCCTGTACTGCTCTCAGCAGGTTGTGCCTCTGTTAGTACAAAGCAACTGCTCAGTAGTTCAGTATGAGAACACCCAGGCTGTCGGATTGTTGACAAAAGCTTAGAAAGTCAACATTGCTTGGTGATTAACACTTGGAGGCTGCAAGAAACAGGCTGTATGTTAAACAGATAAAAATCCATATTGCATGTACCAGATCAAAGATTCAAACTGGCAGCTTATTTTTGCTTGTCCTAGTTGTAATCTTGAAAACATGACACAATATCTGACATTTTCTGCTATGAGTGCAGCTGTATTCGATCCTCAAAAGGACACAGTATCTGGCAACTATTGCAGCCTCTGAAAACTTGAATTCAACATTGCCCAGGAAAAAGCATTTGCCTACTCTGAAAGTATAATTTGAAATAATACAGATACCAATTCACAAGCCATCTTCACTTTCTATAATCCAAGGGAATCCACTTAATTATTTAGGGAAACATTACCATTTATGTATGCTTCCAGTATGCTTAAATAAAAAAAAAAATTTAAGAAGAAGGTGGTTTCAGGAAAATGCATTTAATATTCTGAAATAGCTCTATTTGTTGATCAACTCATGTGTTAGTCAATGTCCTTTCACTGTGTATTCAAAAGCAAGGGGGGAAAGGTTTCACTTTCTTGATTCTTTCAAATTCACATAACTTTACATATAAAATCTGTTCAAAATCCTGTTATAAGAACTGACATTTCAAAGCAGATAGTAAAAGCTCTAGAGGCCACTTGCAAAGCAACTTTTAACAAGCACTCCTCTCTTTTTTAATAAGGGAATACCTATTGCAGGAGAATTCCTGTTATTTGTATTGTGTTTTTAGATAAACTGCACAAATAATTATCTACAAAGCAGAAGCACAAGAAATGTTTCACTCTAGACAAACATTGTATCATTGCTAAATGAGCTGAAGGAGAATAACTAGTAAACTATTTCCTGAGAAGATGGAGAAGTGATTTTCCCAGGAAAAGTCAAATTCCTTACATCTCCTTAGGACACACCATGTTTCCACCATAATACTACAAAACTATTATACGAATGAAGAAACAGTGGGTTTATTATACCCACTGCATGTGTCTAAACTCAAGAATTGTTCAAGAAAAGAATAACTGATCAGAGAGAAGCAAACTAATAATCTGTAAGTCTTCACACAAAGAAGATGAAAACCATGTCAATAGATAGCAAACTATTTTTAAGATAGTTCTGAAAGTTTAGCCTGCCTCCCATAATCTATACTAAATGAGGTCCTTCAGACCTTACAAGTTCATAACCCTCCCTATTATGTTTCCTCAGCATTAAGATCTTAGCAGTTAAAAGGTAAATATCATTGTAGTTAACGTAACATCAACCAAAGAAAGGCGACATAACCAAATAATACTATTGAACCCAGTCACAGGTTTATCAAGGCCTTTCAATTATTTGCATGGCTTTAAAATTTATTTTTGTTTAATGCCTCCTTCAGCCTCTGCTTTGTCATGGCTCCAGTCATCTCACATGACTTATAAAAATTTATCCAACAGTATAAAGTAAAGGTTGTAAAATGTAACTGAATTAATAACTTAAGATTTATTTTCCTGGCTTCCTGAAGTTCAGAGTGAGATGAAAATAATAGGTCTACATTTATCTTTTACAAGTGAAATGAAAAAAAACCCAAACAAACCACTATTGCATTAACCAAAGAGCAGTTTGCATCCATTGTGTAAAGGAGAAATGTCAACATATGGGCAGGCAGCAGAGATCAGGAAGATCAGGATGTAGACAGAGGTGTGTGTGCTGTGCAAACAGCTGCACCCATGGAAAAAAGGTACCACCTGTTGGCCCCTCTCCAGTATTCCCTGGCACCCTCCTCGGGTGGCTGGCACACCTCAGCAGGGTGGCTCAGATGTGCACAGCAAACCAGTGTAGTACTTTGTTCTGTCCTCCAAGCTGCAGGAAAGAAACCAGACCCGAGATGCTGCCTTGCCTCCTGCAGCCCATGGCTGGGCAGTGCCTGCCCCTTGACCCGGGCCAGGGCAGAGCACAAGAAGCACCACGCTGAAGCCTGCACTGTGCTCAGTTGCTTCAGACAAGCTTTTGAAAGGACCCAGAGAAGACTTGCAGAAGTGTACAGAGTCATGTTTAGTATTTTCATGATGGACTAAAATCACTTGTGTTGCCAACAGGTTTACATACTTTCCCTAGTTTTGACTTAAACATGAGACAACTACAGTTCAGTGAGATAGCACCTTAGAAACTTGGTGGCACCGTGTCGAACTCTGCTTAAATTCTAACCATCCATATTTACATACAGCTGACAAAATACAAATAACTGAGTTTATCACTAATCTTCACTGGTAGTTGTTGCCACATTTGGGGAAGGCTGGTGTCAGTCCTCAGTGTCATCCTTCTCAGATGAGAAAGAGTATCTTTCAAGCAACAACAAACTGTGTTTAAGCCCTTCTTCCTTTAAAACTATATACTACTGCAAAAGATAGAGAATAATTGATTAAAAAAAGTCACTAAAAGGATAATCTTCCTTCCTGTCATCACATTTGCTACTAGAATAGTTTATTTTAAGCATTTGCTGATAAATACTCTCTAACTTTGGAAACTCTGAGGTATTACAATTTTGCAAGGAGAAAAGTCTTAATTAAATTAGTAAAAGGAAAGTATGTAAGTAAATTTACAGCCAGAGAAACCATTTGGTTACTTTTAAAAATCACAAGTCAGTTATTTCTAAAGGAAACCCATACAGCTAGCCAAAATTATACTGTTCCCCCACCTCCAGGTGCTGTCTTGATCTGCAGTTACTTTTTTACTTCATTTATTTTTTAGTTCATTTTTGGTCTTCCACTGGCATGTTCATCTTCAAGTTTTAAAAACTGTCTAGGTCCAAACTTTAATTGGTCTGGCTTCAGATTCTTTCCATCAGCTTCATCCAACAGCCTTGCCTAATCTAACATACTAAGGATTTATGTAACACTATATATATTCTCCACATTTTTGTTTGTAGCCAAGTCATTCCACACAATTAGATCACACTAAATGATAAAGGGCTTTCCTCTCTTCCATTAAAGCTTTTTCTCCAATCACAGTGTCTTTCCAGTGCCCCTTCAGCCTTTTATCTTTCTTACTAAATTGCATACACTAGAACTCAATATTCAGTACTTAAATAAAAAATAGACCTGCTTCAGTAGTTTCAGTATTTCCTTTCAGTGAGACACCAAAGGATTCCTTTCTACCTCTTTATGTTACAAAGGCTCAGGTTGTTTCACTTTTCCGCAGCTTTTTGCAGCTCTTTTAATTTGCTGGTTTTCTATAGTCCTTCCTTTCCACAAATATAAAATAAGGAAAGCTGACTATGCATGTCAATTACACTTGATTTCATTAAAATACATTTTGTTTAGAGGATTCAGCTTAGCAAATGAACCCTGACAGAACTGTTTAAAACCTTCACAAATGACTATTCTAGAAATATTTACGATTTCTTATTTTACCCCAAAGAATTTTATACACATTTTATACACATAAAATAGTAATTTCAGAATCTTTTACTAATAAGATCCTGACTAAGGTGGACTTTATGCAATCACTATAAAACCTCACCAGATAACAGAGCAGGGAATCACTCTTCTTTGAAAAGAGTATTATTTCAGTATTTTCATGGGGTTTCTAATTTTTAATCCACTGAGATGTTTTGATTTTGTATGATTACCAGATTTAAAAACATTTGTTTAATTAACAGTCAACAGTGTGACAAGGAGACACAGCCTGGTATTGTTGTCAGAGGATTTATTTAATCTGGTCAGGGGACAAGGTTTGCAGCACAAGTGAACTCTAGGGGTATTATAATTGCCTTGCTACCAGTATTCTGCTTAGGAGACTTAACTCCGAACTAGCTATGTCTACAGGAAAGGCCTCTTCAGCTCACCTCAGTTACAGACAGTCTGTGTCACTGCCCACATGCTCAGCAGCTGAATGGAAAGGGCCTGAGAGAGCAGCACTGGGCATACAGAGGGGCAGCAGAGCTCCCTGCCTTCCCTCCCCTTCCCGCTCTCCTCTCCTTGCTTAGCCAGGCACCCTTCACCACCTGTGTGCCTCTGTTGCTACAAAGTTTCTGCGCTTTTTTATGAAACTCTCCTGAAGACCTGACTCTTTTGGATGTCTCTAAGCAGGGAGGCAAGTTTAGGTTTAAGCTGTAGGCTTGCCTGGTGCACGAAAACATATGTGTAACGTATACCTACGTCAGTGCGTAAAAAGACATGTTTCACTTCCTTCAGCTTTTTATCTGCCAGTGGCTGTAGGTGAAGATAATTCCACGAGTGACCTCACAAAATATGTTTAGCCCCATTTTGGTGTTCTTTTGGACTGCCTTTTAATAACATTTTTTCCTGAAGTTTCAAAACAGGGGCTCAAGTGCTAACGTGTGACCTTCTGCACATGAACACTTCAGCAGGCAGCAGTGTCAAACAGAAGCCTTCTGTCCACTGGCCTTCTGCAAGCCACAGCATCCCACGTGCTCAGCAGACTTCCAAGTTTTAAAAAAAGAAGAAAAAAAAAGAAGTTGGTTTTGTTTGTTGTGGCTTTTTTCCCCACAGAAATTTCCACATTAAAAGAAATCCATTTATTTCAAGATCATACAGTCTGGATCACCAACAGAATTTTCCATTTTTGCCTAATCTGCAATATATGCTACCTACTACATTATTCCAGGTGTTAATATCATTACTTCAGGAAACAACCCAAATGTATCTTCTCTTGAAAGTATATTGTCCAAGTATTACTTCAAAGAAACATTGACAGGAAACACACTTCACAGTATTAGTGAAGGAACACTTTTTGTTGCTGCTGTTTCCTTTTATAACTTCACAAGACTTATGAATACTAAGAGGTCTTGTTTCCAGTAACTACTGCATAACAGCTTTAACACAAGTCAATAAAGCACAAGCAGGTAGCAACCATGTTTGCAGAAGCCTCTTTATTCTTCAAGTAATCCCCTGCAAAAGTCAACAATATCTGGGGATTTTTTTTCAGTAACCAGCCTATTTTAGAAAAATAAGGACCATTTCAAGGGATACTAGGAAAAAAAGGACTCACCAAAGGTTCCGCCATTACAAGTTCAATTTTCTTTTCAGCTTGAACAGCAAATTCTGCAAAGAGGCTTTTGATGACATACTCGCCAGGTTTGACATCTGGATCAATAGTAATATTAGACATGATGCCGCCTCTCTTCTCCCAGGTGGAAATAACACTAGGAGAAACTCTACGTTTATTTACTCTGCTGGGTGGTGCAGAGGCTGCAGAAAAAAAAGAGAAGAAAAACACAGCTATTAAGCAGAGCTTCTCAACACAGTCCTTGTACTTGTTACCTTCCTGTCCATTACATACACATTTTCACGCAGTATATTCTCTAAATCAGGAGGAAGAGATAACTAGCTCTAACATACAAGAAGAATTTTTGGTTTGTTTTAATTATGTGGGAATTTCTACTCTTAAGTTGCATAAGGGTTTACAATATAGCTCATTTTTGTTACTGACAAAATGCTCTATGATGACCATGACAAAGATTACAGCTTTAAACATACGGTTTAAACTCTAGTTCAAGGATGACTAAAAATCAAAAGGTTCAATGTAAAGGGTTATTCCCCTATATTGTGAGAGCCATCTGCTTGATTCCATTTTTACAGATCATTCATGAAGTTCAGGTTTCTCCTTGGTGTTCAAATATCTTCTAGAGAAGTATTTCCATGGTACTTTTTGTCAGTAAGGTGATTTTCCTAACAAGAACACAAACCCTTTCCAGCCATGTCATGCTAACTAATCTTCTTACACTCACTAGTCACAAATGTTAAATACTTGCTCTGTGTAAGAAATACTAATTAATTAATCTATATAAATAACTACAGTTATTTTAGTCTCATTTACTAAGAATTACCGCTTTCACCTTTATACTGGAATTGTCATATGCAAAACATACATTTTTATTTTTATTTTTCTCCTCAAGCACTTAAAAACATTTATTATCAAAGCTGCCAGCAATGTGAATTGCAGTACTGAAAACCATGTTTCAGAACTCACACATGAATTTAACACACATAACAATTAGAGTAAATAATTACAATTCTTATCTTCTACACTATAAGGGAAAATAATTGTTGACATCTCTTAAGGATCACCCAGATGTACCCAGAGAGTCTGTTACTTCCCCAGCATATTCCATGATGGCAGAGATTATTTTTTACCTGATATTAGGAATTGATATTAACAATACCTATCTATTGATATCAAGATTTTATTTTGTTAAGACAGTTATAGCTGAGCCTGTGTTCAGTCTATTTTATCGTATCTCCCAATTTGTTCAGTTAAGCTTTTTTAAGGGTTTTGGCAGGTGAAGTGTGAGGAGATGCACTTGGGGGTTTTTTGCTGAACACATTTTTTTATGTGTTCTCAGTTTTTACATGTGCAAACCTTATTAGCTAAATTTTATCCACAACTTTTACTCAAACATTAATTTCAGTGTTCAACTCATTTATGAACATACTGGTTGCCATGGAGACCCAACCTTTGGTACTTCACATCTGCTCAAGTTGGAGTCTCTGCCATTCACTTCTTCTCTCAATTCAGAAAGTCACATTTTATGTTACATAACACAGACTTCCTCAGCTTCCACTGAGATGTACCATTTATCAATGATGTGATATGGAGCAATTCCACAGGAGTGACAAACTGAATGGCCCCAAACACCTTCACTTCTAATCAAAACGGAAGGTTACCTTGTATAATGTTGTGAGCACTATACATGACCTGTTTTTTGCTCTGTGTTAATGTTCAAATGTGCTGCTTAGCTGGAGCAATGTCTATTTTTTGCTGCACATAAACTGCAGTATGCCTTTTTCGAGGCTGGAAGGACTTGCCAAGGTCCCAGGAACCAGAGGTAACACCAAAACAACGTGCACACACCATGTATGTCATAAAACATTTCTGAACACCCTCTAACACTTCAATCTGGCACTTTGATCTCATTACCAGAGGCCCTAAAAGACATAGAAAAGCACATCCCACACAGCCCAGGCAATGGGGCATCACAGACACTGCTATGATCTAGATCCCTATGGTAGAAGTTGCTTCTATCCCAAATGTGAGAGTTTCTAAAAAAGGTAAAAGCTTTGTTCTGCTCAACAAACTGGATTCTCTGATTTTAAATGACAAATTGAAGCAAACAGACTGGAAAGAAATTAGAGGGTTTAAATCTCCTTCTGAACATCATTAGCTATGTCTGGTCAGAAGAAATTGAGCAAAGCAGCTGCTTGAGCTTGTTCTAGACTACCTACTGGAGTACACCACAATCCTCACAAAACCTGTACTGAAGGGAATATGCCAGAGCTCCAGTACAATTCCCGCTCCTGAAGAGTGAAAATCTGGTGCTCAACCAGTTCTTTTCTTTCTACAGAAATACTAAGAAAGACTATTGTGCTTCCTAATCCAAAACTATATTTAGATTTACATTATGTAGGTAAGTCTTAATAGTGTATTTACACAATACAATTCTATCAGCAGTTTTCAAAATACCACCTTCAAAAAACTGCTGTCATTTAAGAATTAGGAAAACACTGAGAGCTGATGATCTTTGAGGTACTATCTTCATGTTAGTAAAAAAATCTTCAGTGAGGGACCATCTTAGTGTGTTAACTTTCAAAGCTATAAACAGCTTCTCTCAGTAAGAATGAAACCCCAAGGCTGTCTAGACTGATCTAAACCCAGGCAAATCCTCTCCCCAGGCTCAGGAGACATCATAAGAAAGGGGTAAACTCGGCAAAAATTTAATGCCGGCAAGAAAAAAGGAAGCAACTGGACTACAACTCAACCAGCTCCTGTAAGTGCTGCAGAAATTTCATTGCAAGGCAGAGGGCATGACCATGAAGCCAAGCAGATGTGGTGCCAGGACAGCCTCACATCCACCAGCAATGCCACAGACCCCACTCCTTGGCTATGGTTTCACAGATACCTTCAGTACCCTCCCAACCAGCTGCTTCCCTGTACCACCTCCTCCTGCACAAGCAAACACAGGAGTGCAGCTGTGCAATGGACTGAACTGGAAAAGCAGCAGGCACATTCTTCTTTTTCCCACTGTAATTTTGACACAGTCGTACGATGCACACACTGCACATACGTGTATGCCAGCAGAGAGGAGGGCCAGTGCAGGGACACGACTTGCCTTCTTTATTCTTCCAGAAGCAAAGCAGAGTAAAGGCTATCCTACAGTCCTATGTGTTACCAATCTCTGTGTTCACATGCACAAACTCTTCAGGTGGTAACAAACCTCCCCACCCACAAAAAAACCCAAGAGAAAACCAGAAAACTCCCAAACTGAAGCAATTATAAACACTGCCATGAGAGCACTATAAATATAGTTCTGCTAAAATGTCAGAGTATGCAAAAGGCAGAAAAAATTTCTGGGATTTATTTCCATCTATGAACTTGCTGTGGACTCTAATTCATGACAGCACCAATGGTTCACATTAGTGACTCTTGCCTTGCATATGACAATGTTCATGATTTTATTTGCTTCGTAAAACTAGCAAGTTAGTTAAGCACACATAGAAAACAAATACGTAGGAGGGGAAAAGGAGAGGAAGCTTGACTGTGTTTAAGAAGATATACAACAGTTCCTTAAAGAAAAGCCAAAATCTATTATCAGATTTCTTAACTAGGTCAAACAACATTATTATCTTGTATAATTATGTTCAGTGGGATTTATTTACTCATGAAGTTGCAATTGATAACATCGTAGAAAGGGTTTATGTGGATTTTAAGTATGTTTAATGGGGGGAAAAATCTCATTACAAGACAGGATTAAATAATTTCTTTCTGCTGTTCTTTGCCATCAAAGCATAAGCCATTCTTTACTCTTCACTGCCAGAGAAAATGTAAGTCTCAAATATTGCTTTGAAACTTCACAACATGGACCATTCTACAGAACTTCAGATGAAATCTGGAACCAGAACCCATACCACTTGCAACAGTTCAAAACTGAAAAACTATTTTCATGAATCTCTTGAAAACAGTGAACATTACTCAGTTGAAACAATATCCTGTTTGTTTGCTCTGATGTGAGCTACTGCTACGTGGGAAATCTGGGAGCAAGTGCAGCAAGGAAATCTTTGTTAAACAGTATTGTTCAGTTGCCAGGGCCACACCAAATTGTTTGGATAGTTGCATGGAACAGTAAAACAATACAAAGGATAATTAGACAGACAACACACTCCTAGGTCAAAAGGCAACACACCCTGCTGTATGCTAAATGAGAAACAAAGTTATTTCATGTTAAACACAAGTGTCCAGAATCAGGAAAAGTTATTTGATACCCAAGTTGATATTAAAGAATGTTATTTAGGTTCACTCTGCACAGCCCAAATGCATAAAGTATTTGAGATAATAAGTAGCCTCCTATTTATCAAGGAGACTTTTCAGGATGCAAACACACAAAGCAGGTACCAAAAGGTAACAAACACGCCCCAGCCTGTGACAACTGATGAGTCCATTTTACTTCACAGCTAACACAAAACAATGTTTTTTAGCATTCGTACATTTTTTGGGTACTACTTTGCACTTAGTTGAGTGTTGGCACTTCACATGTGCTTAAAATAGTACTTTCTAAGTTTTTAATGGTTTTTTTTGCTTCAAATGAAAATTGCTTTCAGTTGCTGCTGTTGCTTCTCAGGAAGTTTAAATGATCAGACTGAAGCAAAACTTTTACCAGGTATCTCCCCTCCTTCTTTCAATATGTGAAAATACATCTGGAATTACTTTATGGATTTTTTAAAATAAAGTATCCAACTCTAAAATAAGCAAACTCAAAACACTTTGCATGGACCTCCACAGTTTTCATCAAACTGATTATTTTCTTGGTTGCTATTTTTAGTTCACTAAAAAAGTAATAGATAACTTTACACAACTCACCTTTAATGATTAAGCTTTCTACTATTATTTTTGCAACACAAGTATTTTCACAGGTACTTTATATTTCCTGAGATACGTGTTGCAGATTAGGGTTTGCACATCCAACTGACAATACAACAAATTTCCAAAGACTAAAAATATTATGTGTTATTACTTAAAGGAGTTTTAATTAAGGTCCTTGTCTTCTACTCTGATAACATCTAGAAAATTTTATCCTGCCTCACAGAAGTGATATTAATGTACATGGAAACATATCTGTAGCGATTGTTAGTGTTTCATAACAACAAACCTTCAGTTATTTTACCAAAAGAATATTTTTTTGCTAACAAGGATGTCAGTGCTCAAAAGAGATGGCAACCTATTCAGAATCATCCCAACAAATTACGAGTAGAGCACAAATGTTAAGTCTCGGTTTCCTGTGTTCTGATCAGCAGTCTGTTTTCTAGAGCAGACAACTTCTTCAATAACTTTATCATTATTTCACTGTTCTAAAATTCCTGTCAATCATCAGATTTTCCGTTTCTAAAGCCCCCCTACTCCTACCAGTGAAAACAAATCTTATGCCTTGAATGAAAGAAATGGTGAACGGCTTTATGACCACAATGAACTCCAACATATACTACTCTAGTAATGGGTGCACATTGCAGATCTTAACCTCCAACCTAACGACAAATATAATAAAAGAGCCATTCTTCACTTAGATCTTTGGATTTGCTTTCAGAGAAGCGATGGGATGATGCAGCTGCTATTCACTGATCCAACCAGTTTACTGGGTTGCTGAAGCAGGAGACAGCACAGGAGACCAGCCAGGTCCGCTTTGCTGGTTTTGTCTGAACTCTGACACACTACTGACATTGCATGAAGCCTGTCCATAAGATGGATCCGTGGCTGCCCCACTAGCCCCGGCTGTACTGAATCCCTGTGATCCCATGCACAGCTGGATCCATGGCTGCCCCACTAGCTCTGGCTGTACAGAATCCCTGTGATCCCATGCACAGCTGGATCCATGGCTGCCCCACTAGCTCTGGCTGTACCGAATCCCTGTGATCCCATGCACATGCAGCACTGTGGCACACGTGGCTCTGGCTGATTTCTTCATTTGCCAACATTACACAAGTGCTGGAGTCATCAAGTGTTGCAGAGATGGTGGACATTTCTGCATTACACTCCATTTGTCTGGATTTTTCCCCTTTATTTCATTAACACTCATTTACCAGCAAGATGTTACTAATCTGAAACTGTGCTAATAGATTACAGTAAAAGAGAAGAAATTGTGAACTTGTAAAACATATACTCATTTTAAGCATATCGAGTTATATCCAAATGCCATTCTGATTTTTTTTCAGTTTTGTAAAATATCCTCAATAATGTACTTAGATGGACCAGGATAATGAGTTTCTGCTCAATATAATTTTTTGAGACGTTCTTAGGAGGCGCTTAAAGAAAAAAGATATACTTGATAAGAATTTTAATCTTGATATTGCTATGAAAAAACAAAAGTTAAGGGACATGCACAGCAGCCTCCTGACACCACAGCCATGTCACTTTACAAGATAACCCAAATAATGTGAATAAAATCCACAGCCACTGCCAGTGGAATTAAGTACCTACTAAGGGCCACTGATGACACATTTTCATAGAGTGTGATACCTAGATATTCCTTTGCTTTACATAGTACAAACCTACTGATTGTTAACACCACAAATACAAACACAGCAGTAGAAACTGAGATCAGTCCAAACATATTAGAATAAACATGACCAAGAAAACAAACCTGTTCTTTCTTCCCTGTTTCTCATACCTCAGTGTGGATACATAGTTTCTGATGAACAAACATCCTATACAGACTACATGACTCATTTATCCAACTACATGAGCAATGGAATTCTCTCTTCCTTCTCTCTGCTGTATACAGTGAATTTTCTTTGCAAGACATTTAATAAAGATTATGGCTTCACATGTGTCCAATTACACGACATGAACAGGCAAAGAACTATTATGTCATTAACAGGCCACATGGACTAAGCCCAGACTGCAAATCCTTACTCACGTCTCTCTACTGATTTTATTGAAAATAACTAAATAACCAGCAATAGTAGCTGGTACTACTGCCATGCATTTATGATATGCTACATGTTAGTTAGATGAATGGATAGCCTACCTGTGAAGCAGAAACAGGCTTACAACTGCCTTAGTTCAGTGGTATGGTTCAGTGTGATGTTTGTAAAGTCAACTCAAACCTTTCAGTGAGAGGAAGTTATATGTGTATTGATATCTTCCCCTCCATGTCTGAATCGGAACTTAACTTTTACTTCTGCAGTAGAGACATTTCCCTATTGAAGATTTATCTAAGGAGCTTCAGATATGTTTATATTCATTTTAGCTGAACTCTGGAACAAAGAAACATAAATGAATGCTGCATCAATAAACAGAAGACATTTATTTCAACAAGTAGCTAATTAATCACATGGCTGTAACATGAAGGACACCCTGTAAGAGTACAGAAAGTCTTTTTGGGTTTATTGCAGCAACCGGTACTACAACGTCTGAGCTTTCATTTGGACTAAACAAACCCAAAAACTTCACAGAATCTTCTAAGTTTTATCATAAAGATTATTTTTCTGCACCAACAAACATGAATATCCTTTCTTTATGGAAAGTTGACTCAACCCAGAAAGCAGCTGCTAAATCGTCTAGTACAGGCACTCACATGAAGCTTTTTTATGCTTTCAAAGCTTCTGGAAACACAGGCAAGAACAGTAATAGAAACATTTCCTTCTGCCAAAAAGATATAGCAGAAATTTCAAGGCATAAAATCTTACCTACCATTATCCAGTTTTCTTGGTATCTGGGCCAGATTACAATCCCTCAGCAGTCCCGCTGCTAAGATGATCCTCAAATTTAAAGCTCTGCCTTCTAACTAGGGACTTATGTCCTTCCAAATAATCAGTAGTCTTTTTTTTCCACTGCTGTTAATAACTCTGATAATTTCACTTTTAAACTGTAATTTTTATATTTTCACATGGGATAATGTTTTCTAGAAATGTAACCAGTCTCCGACAAGGGAAAAACCAAAGAGAAGTATGTTCAGTAATATTGCATCAAACCCACAAGTCATGTTTTTATTACTGACAAAACAAAAACAAACCTACAAATCCCAAACATTTAACTTTAGAAAAATTTTTCTCCTCCATCTTTTCCGTATCTGTGAACGTTGCCAGAGATGTATGAATTGAGTTTCCTTTGTGCCAAAAGCAAAAAGTCCTTGAAAGATATTTCCCTTCTAAAGTCCCCATCACCATAATCTTCTGGAGACTTTTTGCTATATTCACTGCCACACTGCATCTTTTCCCTTTTTTCATACTAATGTTCAGATGCTCTTTGAGGAAGTATTGTGAAAAGAACACGACTTTCTAGTCTAGCTGCTTCAGTGGCTGAGCAAAGTCTAACCAGCAAGTACTCCAGTTCCTGTATGGGACTTCATCTCTTGTACTCCCTTCCCTTCTTTGAAAAGTCTAAAAATAAAATAGGTATATAATTTCCTTCCTGAAACTCCAGAAAAGACAGAAAAATAAAATAAATCACAGAGCTAAAATATGGAAAATATTTAAAATACTTATTTTGCCTGAACTCAAGACATATGAGAAGAGAGAAACTGAGCTATGAATTTCTCCAAGTAAGTCATACTGGCTTTGCCACTATGGATATGGTAGTCATTTCTCTTATCTTTATTCATAGATAGGAAGTAGCAATGCCACAAAATGTTCTTTCTAAACTTCCATCCTCATACTCTACATAGAGAACCTGCTTCTGTACAGAACTGGCACTGAACCAGAGAAACAACAGTCACATCCATAATGTACAATCATCTAAATCAGATGGGTGAGTATCTTATGTTTACAGAGGCAGAACACACAAATACCGTTATTAAGAAATTTAATGGTTGGAAAAGAACTCAGCTCTGACATTCAGGATAGTGTCAGGATATGCAGGGCAGTCAGTCAGAAAAAGATTATTAGTCATTACTGGGCTCCTTCTGTCTACTGAGAATGCTGGATTTGACAGCAGCAAAGGCTGTTAGAAGCTACAGTCGCAAAGATAGTGCCAAAGCTCATCTGACCTCTAGTGCTATGTAATTCTAACTTAATATGTGATGGCAGGGCAGAATGTCCCAGCTATGGGGCAAGCAACTACCATGGCAAACAAGAAATTTAAAAGTAAAAAAAAAACAACCAACCAACCAACCAAAAACCACAAAAAACTCAACCCAAACCAAACCAAACCAAACCCCATGAAGATCAAGTTAAGACAAATTTTACATAGTCAGATTTTAAAAAATCCTTAACAACTAAACAGCTTGGACATATATGGAAATATGGCAGAAATTGTTATGAGCAAGAAGTACAACTCATTACGTGACTCACTTTACAGAGCCTTCTATGGTAGACCATGTATGTAGATTATTATCAGACAGGAAAAAAAGAAATATTAAGACATAATTTTGATAGCACAACATGCCAAAAGACCAAACCATAAACACTGGAAAACAATGTGATACAGCACAAAAATTGGAGGGGGAAAAGGAAATCAGCTTGAACTCAGTTGTCTCAAGTCCTGCCCAGTCACTCTTGATTACGGCATGCCACCAGGAAATCCTGACCATTAAAGTGTCAGACCATTAAAAATGTAGTTTATATAATTCCTTTTCTAGAACAATTGGCAGACTAAAAAGCCTCTTCAGATATAATATTTAATTAAAAATCGTATTTTGCATTTCACAGAAACCTTTACTTAGAAGTGAGATTTATTTAATAGCATGCTTCCAAACTACTAATATACTTAACATACTTTGCTTCACTGTCAGAAAGCTCTTCTCATGCAAGATGAGCTTAAAAGAATGTAAAGGATAAGCCTCATCTGTCCACCATCTAGAACACAACCCATCAGGGTCATCACCATATAGTCAGAGTTGTGTTTTCAAATGGTGCTGTGCATTCATGTAACAGCCAAAAGGCCAGAATCCATGAGAGCACTACACAGCTTTCCTTCAGGTCCAACTCCTGGAGTTCTCTATTTTTTTAGGAGAAATTTCCAACGGGGATGCAGATTCCTACTGAGCAAATTCAAGCTTTCTGGGGGCATTTGTTTTCTCTTCATTCCCTCTCCTGGCTAATGGACTCCAGTTTGAGAGCCACAGAACAACTTCCCAAGCAACAGGTAAGTGTCCTGGTTGCATTTACACTTTCTCCCCCACAGCCTTTCTGACTCCTGTCGGAAGGTTACTGCTCAGCCCATAGTGGGGGGAGGAAGCACAGCACAGGACATTTCCTGCTGAGAGATAAATCCATTTTTGCCTTCCAAGGCTATCAAATTGAAGACTGCACCAGTCTGGAAACACACTGATGCTCCAAATTCTGTGAGAAGCATGAACTAACAAAGGCAATAAAATTATATCAATGCTAAGTGATGTTAAACTAAAAAGCAGAAGGGAGGCAAAGGCAGCAATGGAAAGATACACCAACGAGGCCTGGGAAGTAAAAGAGTAGAAAGAGAATTGTATCTTCTAGTGTTTCTTCCAGATTTCCATATACACTGTTCTGTATGTTATTTCCACAGCAATGAAGAGAACTTACTCTGATTAAAGACTTCCATTTCCATGGTATGCTAATTATGCAAAGAGAAAGAACAACACAAACTAAACTCTAAACCTGAAGTTTTAAGTAGTATTTAAAAACTAAAACTAAGGCAAGAACATAACAGCAAAGGAATACACTTACAGGCTCCACAGACGATTTCATTTTAACATTTGTCACTGCAAACATATAATCTGTGATGATGTTTTACTTCCTTTCAATGAAAAATGCATCATGTAACAAGGTCAAAATGACCACAGGCTTTGTTAACCAGCAAACAGAAGAAATTTAAACACCTTATCTCATCTTCCCTACATCACATTTCTCTGGAAAAACAAAACACCACATCCTCAGTTTGAAGACTTGAGGATACAAACCCCCCTATTTATGCACTGTATTGAAAGAAAAAACAATGTCAAAATGCTGAACAAATTTATGTTTGGTATTATTTCCAAAAAGATTGTGTCAGAAGGCAACAGGTTTTGCAAAAATTTCTTTTGGAGAGCACAACCCAAGGGAGTTTGTTTAACCTTCCCTCCCCTCGCTGTCTGCTTATTCTTTCCTTGTGAGAAGAGGGCAATTCCAGCTTCCAGCTGAAAGAGGAAAATACTTTTCCTCATTATCCTCATTATGCTCATTATCCTCAATTATCTTCATTAATGTCAAACTGATACCTTTCCTGAGCAAATGCACAAAAGTAATGAATGCTGGCAGTTTTGCTGTAAAAGTGTATTTTAGAAAAGGACTCTGGAACATCAGTTATAAAGTAACCAAGAACTCCAAACTATGTATTATTAAAAAACACAAAAAAACCCCCAAACAAACCAAAACAAAATAACTTGTTTTAAAAAAACCTTTAATGAAACCAACAGAATTTACTTCAATATGCTCCACCAGTATTTCAGATGGGAAATACTTCTACAAGTTAAAGCTCAGGCTGGGTCCATCTACAGAGCATTTTCACATCTTTGTAAATAACTGCCTAGTGAAGTACTCAGAAATATTATAACAATATTTCTGATATCAAGGTATGGTTTGAAAATTGAAGTGTTAGAATAAGGATAGACACAAAGATTAAAAAAAAGAAAAAAAAGAAACAAACAGATACAACTCAGCATTGGAATATGCTCAAGCATACACAGATCAGGGAGAGAACATGTCCATGCATTAAATATCAATTTCAGAAAAGAACAACTGTTCTATGCTCAGATTCTGTCAGTTTTGCCTAGTAATCCTCCATATGAACATATGAGCTGAAAAAGATAATAAACTAGACTAACTCAATCTGTCATATTTAACACAAACATGTCAAGGAGGGAAAACCAGAAAAAATCATTATTTTGAAAAGCATATTCTTACAGTAATTTTGCTGAGGAATAAAGCAAACGAACAAGAAAAAGAAACAAAACTCAAATTTTTTGCAAATCTAGGTAACTAAGTAATTTTAACTATAAGAAAAAAACTTATCTGAACATTTCCCTGAGTGAAGGTTTCTGCCCTGCACTGAGGGCATCAGTTCTCCGAAAATTCAACTCCGCTGGGTTTCAGTTCCCAGTAGAAGCAACCAAAGTGTTATAAGCACATAGAAGAGGCCAATTATTTTTCAACTAAAGCATAAATGTTCTTGTATTGACATACACATATCTTAAAATATGGTTATAAATTCTGTTTTTAAATCAGGTGTAGTTAGTTGTCTGTGTTTTTCTGTCTATCAAATGTACTCTTCTGACCCAAGTCCTTTCATTCATCAGATTCTAAAGAAAAACAGCAATGTCAGCTGTTTAATTTATTGATGGTCTTGGACGTCGTATCTTCAATTTTTCTTGGAGAAAAAAGTTTGATGAATATAAAATTTAACAGATACGTAGAAAATTTGAGATTCTTCACTAACTCACTTATCCAGATGTGTTTTGTTTCTATGGTTAGTGCGGATATTGTATTTTGAGGCTTCTCAGCACTCTTTAAGTCTTTAACAGTAAAAGGTTCATGTGAAACCCTAGTTAGCAATATTTTTTTCATAACAAGCATGAGACACTTGTATTTCTAACCAGACTTCTGAATGAATGTATCTATGCTTACTGCAAACAAAAGTAAACTTAATTAGCAAGGATTCGAAGCTGTGCAACTCCTTAGGACAACGATGACAGCCTTCGGAGCTTTAAGTCTTCGGATGAAGCACAAGGGCACAGCACAAACCTGTCCAAAAAAATCCCACACGGCATGCAGACATAGCCAGCGCTCGAACTGGGCTTCTGTAAGAAGACAATACTAAGTGCCATGCAGAGATATTCTCAGCCACCACAAACACACCAAAGTTTCAGAGCTAACAGCTTCTTTCTCAGCTCCAAGGGAGGAGACTAGGCATATCTGAAATAAAAATAGGTTGTCATATGCTTGTCCATGGAACTCTGAAATACAAAGATAAGTTGGTTATTTAAAATATTTGAGTTGTATATCTTGGTATTATAAGGAAATATAGGTAGGAAATCTCTCCTATCTTCCTCAACTTTCATTTGAATTTTTTATCTGATTCTAATTTACTTCAAAAAGTAGTTTGGTGTCTCTACAGTAAGAACCTTTACCTGGTTTCAATACATTGTTGTAAGTTCTGAAAAGCATTACAGAGAGCTGTAACCGAGGACTTCAGGCTGGTATGAATGGCAGGTCTGGCTGTGGAGGTACCAGGGGAATGGGGCTCTCAGCATGGCCTGCGTGAACAACCCCCGTGTGAGCAGGGCCTGCAGACATCCTGCTGCAATGACCTGCAGCTCCACGACACACCAAGATCCGGAGACGGAGAACCATGTAAGGACTCAAAGAACAGGATGGAGACACTGAACACTGACAGCTCCAAAAACACATCTCCAAAATCTGCTGGCAACTGAAGAGGCAACTGGGACATGAGGAGAATGTGGCACCACCCGGCATTCTTGGCTCCCATACCATGGCCATGGATTCCAGATGTGAAAACTTAACCCAAGCATTGTGGTGCCTTTTTGCTGGACAGATCCCTTGAACACCCCTGACCTGGTGCAAGGCTGCTGGATAGACCTTGGACACACAACCTTTCTCCTCTCAGTTCTTATTTTAAATAACATCTGCTTTCCTTCTTATAAGGTCTCACATTTACACTCAGTGTGATTTACACAATATTGCCACAGCATGTCCTACACTGTTTTCTGGTAAAAATTAAATAGTAGGTTTCATATTTTGGTAGACAGACATGGAAAATATCCACAGTCTATCAGCAAAGTAATAGAAATGCTCACCTACAAAATGAAGTATGGTAAAATCTATTCTGAACTCCATGCTGATGGACAGGAATAAAAACATCTTTATACATAAGATGATATTTTACAGAGAGCAGCCTGTAAGGAGGTGAGACAACAGTGTAACAACTACATTTAGAACTGCAATCATTCAAATACCAGGTTTTGAGCCTCGAAAAGTAACTAAGCATCTAACCACATGCACTGGCACCAACTATGGCTTGTCCACTAATGACAGCACCATTTGCATGACATTTAGAAGACTCCACAGTTCATCACAAATATAAAAAGAAGAAATGTACCAGGATCTAAGAAACTATTTAGATTCTACTTTGAAAATTCTCCAATGTTCAGCCCTCTTCAGGAAGAGCGGGTAGAATTTCCTGGTAGAGAATATCACAAAATAATGGTCCAATAATCTATAGCACTCCCTACTACTGCTACATGAGGAAAAAAGTCACTTAGGTTACTGAACAGAACTAGCACAGACAGCTGGTTAATGCTGCCACCTTTCAAGGTGCAATATAAAAATATAGCAGCAGCACTATTTTGAGAATGGAGCAATACTTGTTTCATTTTTGGTCAGTTAGACTATTACCAAAAGTGATTTTATGTGCTGCCCAGTTATTCCCACCCTGGAAATCTCAGCCTCTGTGGCCAAGGTTTTGGACCTCAAGCTGCCTCAGGATATCAAAGTTGCACAGGCAAATTCTGTATGTATCCTAAGAAAACATATCTCATTAATCATTCTACAGTCATGAAATGCAGGTGAGATGAACAACTGAACAACTTCGGCGAGGGGCAGAAGCACAGAAGCACTTTGGCCACGGTGGGACTGTGCAGTGACTGTGCAGCTCAGTCAGGGGTTTGGGTCTCCGAGCAGGGAGCGCTCTGGTCCTGACACCTGGACGGAGACCAAATGCAAACCACAAAACGATAACAGGCTCTGGCCTCTGCCAAGTTACACTCTCAGCCAGTGACCTAGAAATGTGAGTTGCACATCCAGAGCTCATCACTCATCTTTTTCCTTGAGGATGTGGCATTCAAGTTTGCATGGTCACATATTAACACCAATCTAAAACACCAAGCTGTTTTAATCATGCTGTAAAATGCCCACTTTCCTTTTGAGCTGACTATAAATTTGCTAGACCCATACAAGAACGAGATTACAAGTTTCCTTCCTCTTCAGATGGAATGCACTGCTATTCCACAGCCACAACTCAAGGGGAGGAGCAGTGTTTAATCTCCACAAACACGTTACCAATGCTGTGCTAAAGCAGCTGTGCTTGGGAAGAAGCAAAGAGAAGAAAATAAAGAAAACTCAAGAGAAATCTATCAGGTTTTTCCCTAACTGTCAATGCTGATGAAAACTTGTGATCCTTCATGAGGATCTGCCACCTCACTGGAGTCACAGTACAGACTGCAGGGTAGCAGGCAAGTTAACGAGACATTTAATGGTTAGAAATATCCCATCCCCCTTGTCACAAGACTTTTCTAGGAAAGACACACACAAAGCACACACACATTCCAGTGCCACTGAGGCTCCTGAGAATCACAACCCTGCAGAGACAATCCTGTCAAGATGGCACAGCTGCTCTTCTGCACCTCATGGGTCCCTGTCACTTCTCCCAGTCTCCAAATAGCTAAAGCTATCCAATATTCACGATTGCTTTCTGGCAGTCTTCATAATCTCAGTCTCATAACTGCCAATAATTCTCAAGGACTTGAGACCATTTTACTCAACACATTAAGGTCTCAGCAGAAGTAAGGAAGCACAGAAGAGATAAAAAGAACAACAAAAGTGCAAGAATGTATCTAAAAACAGTACCTAAACTAAAATTACCTGAGGAAACAGTACTTCCTCACTTCAGGTCTTAAAAACAAGCAGTGCATACAATTTTTTTATTCTGAAAACTTGCATCTTCAGGAAGACATCAGTTTGGCACACTGAGATTCAATTTCAGTGACGCTGAACTTCACCTTAATATGCTTCAGAAAGTTGTCATGCCCAGTGGCAGCCTCACTGTCATCCTTTACCACATTTTAGATACTGAAATCCCACATGTTTGCTTCCAAAAATACAGAACCAATGTCTGTGTCCTTCCTAGGGACCACTTAGGCCCTAGTCTACCATTCTCTCCCCTACTTGATTAAAGATTTTTCTTGTTTTCCTTGTCCTCTCCAATATAAGCACTCTAATTTTCCAGTTACAGTATCCTCTTTAGGGATGATGGGGATGTAAACGATAGGCACAAATATAAATTCAAAATAAATACATAAGCAAAAATTATTCAAACAATTCTTTGAACAGTACTACAGTGACAGATCCTAGGAAAACTTCTAAAAGCAAAATCACTTTCCTTTTGGTCACCTTTTGCCCTATTTGTGAAACTCGGGCTTGCCAAGTTTTGTTTTGCTTAATGTAGTTCTTGCAGAATTACTGATACACTGGTTGGTTTTTTTTCTGTGGAGGAAAATTATAGTTTGAAGTACTTTTTCAAGTTTTTTTAAATTACTATTTAAGAAGAGAAAAAATAAGAGAAAAATAATCAGAAATTTCTTATCCATTCACTTCTGCTAGGTAATTTCTAGGTTTTGGATTCCTCCTTCTTCTTTTCCTATCCAAATAATTTCTGGAGGAGAGGGATGTTCAAAGATAAGAATACCCTTACAAGCAGAACAATGTATGACTCCCAGATCAGTCTGTCACAGGTTTCTGGACACACTGTTCAAGAAGCTATCAAAAAACCTTTGAACTTCTCAGTACACCTGGGTTAGCTTCCTTCCTTCTTCACTCTGCTCTCACGAAAATCAAGTGCCAGTTGCCAGCTGCTCTTTTTCCAGAACAAGACCTCATTTGTAGCTGAAAGAACAGTAAAAATCTGGTGATACTTGGCCCAACTGCTGTGTCCTGCTGACAGCCAGCAGACAAGATGTTAAGAGAGAAAAAGGAGGCAGGTTTCCACTGAGATGTCAGACAAGCAGTTACCTAAGCCTGACAGCGGCTGCATTAGGAGCTGCTATTCCTGAGCAGTGATCCCGGTGCACTGGCACAAACACCACTGCTCCCAACCTGGAGATCTTCAGTTCTGGCTCAGCAGCATAAACAAAGGAAGCAAAGAGGGGTGATAAAAGAAGCAAAAGGAAGAAAATCAACAACTCCTAAGGCTACTTACACTGCTTTGATAGCTCCATGAATGTAACAACCCTTTCCAAAATCCATTAATTAGTTAGCATTGACTTGCAAGGGCTTAAGGCATTCATACATCTTTCTAGACTACCATTCTTGTCTATACCAATTGTCTGCAAAGCAAACTTCAAAAAACAAAGTTGAAAATATCCGCCAATCACATGCCAGCTCTGCCTCCTGGGCTGAAGCAGAGGAGTTATTTATACCTCCTATGCTGTGCTTTCCTCAGATCTCTTTAGGAAATTAATTGCTTCTAGAACTTGAACCAATTCTTGGGCAGGAAACCTATAAAATATTAATGTTTTAAATTAAAATTTTTATTTCAGAAGTTTTAAATGGTTGGTTTTTAAACTCTTAGCAGTCTATTTCTGAGGCTATGTAAATATGAAAAGTATTCTTTTTTTGGATTTTCAAATTCTTGATTGTTAGAAGAATGAGTAAAGGCAAAGAATGAGGAAAATGTTTTAAATGCCTGTTGTTTTCTACTACTACTTTGAAAACACTATATATTCATTAGTAGAATTTGTTCTGAACTGAGTAAAATCTGTCCTACACATAATGTGTTTCCTCTTCATTCTAACTATGCCTACTTAGGACATCAAGTTTAAAATGAAATGAAAATTACTCAAAGAAGCATAAAATAAGTAATTCTGTAACTGTATTGAAACATTTTCCATCTCTGGCTTTTTGACCATCACTATATTTTAAAAGCTTTCAGATCAGTTTATAAAAACTCCTGGATTTGTCTAATGAGAGTTACAGTGCAAACTCAATGACAAAAAGTTTGTGTCTTTCTGTACCTCAATCTTCCAATAATTACTACTCTAATACTGAAAGTCATTAAAACAAAGCAATTCTACGCCTCAACATTTTATTTTCTTCTCTTATTGCAGCGTGGTAGTCTATCATACAAATCATATTTAACTGCCCTGAAATCTCTCACAGCATGTAGTTTCTACCAGAACTACTAATATAAATCTTTGCTTGTGGCATTCACACAGACAACTGGGAATGTCAGGGTTCAAACACTTAATTCATATTTACAGTAGCATGGCCTGGCTTCTTTTAGGTTGCACGTGTCCTTTTTGATTTAGAATGGCCTTTTCCTCTTTAAGTTTAAATTCACTCTTTATTTAGCACTGTATCTAACAGAATTTAACAGCTCCCTTTGACTAGCAGCATTACTCTTTGTGTATAGGAATGAGGAAGAATATTTCTTTCTCTGCAGCAGAAAACCCTCATGCACACAGGATATAGTACAGAAAACAACAGTTTCAGTCACCTTTCTAAATAAATAAATGTTGTTGTGTCAGTGATCTCTTGAATGCTATTAAACCCCTAATGTCTAACCCTTTCCCCTTCAAATACAAAAGCACCAGAGCTAGAGTTTAAAAAAAAAAAGTCAGCAGAAATGGGGTATTTGATATGGGTTGTTGCAATTGGTTTATCTGGAGCTTTCCTGAAGCCCATGCAGAGCATGCAGTTTATTCCAGCAACAGTAGCTGACAGAGTAGTTTGCATTTAGTGCACTTTTTCTTTTCAAAAGCATTCTCTTCTACAATTTGAATCATTACAGAACCTAGCTATGGGTTTAGCAAAAAGTGCATTACTTTAACGGAGAGAATGTCCTAAGGGAAAGCTCATTTTAGTGCATCTATCCCTGAGGAAGATAAATAATGTATATCCCAACACATAATGTTCCAACAATGTATATCCCAACACATAATGTTCCAACAATACAGGCATCTTATTAAAAAATTAATACAAAGAACCTCACACATGACAATCTTTCAAAAAAAATTTTTTTTTAAATCACAGTTCAGTATTTTCCATGTTTCTTTGCAAAGAAGTTCAAAGTAACATTTAAAACTTCATATATCCTTAGGTAATTATGACTGATAAAAATCTGGATACATTCACTTCCCTAATGAGCATCCACGACCTAATGCCCAACCTACACAGAAAGTGCTATAATACAGACTGCAGGCATCAAACAGGTAAGGTAGACAAAAAGTATACATGTAGGTATGACCGCTTAGCAGTACTGAAAGCTACCCCAACTAACTCCAAAACACCCCAAAAAATAATCACAGAGCCTCAGTCACAGGGAAGAAAAATGAGCAAATATAAAGAAGAGCAAAATTCAATGTCCCAGCTGGGCTGAGACACCCACACCCACCCACCAAAAGGGGCAGGTGGTCCCAAAGGTGCTTTTACACCAGCCTCAACATCCAACCTCCTTCCCTGGAGAAAAGGTGACAAGGCTGCCCAGCTGGGGACAAAGCCACCACTTCCTGCAAACACAAGGAGCTTGGACATCTTATGAAGCTCCCCTCATCTTAATCTTGCTCGCTCGACCCACAACTAATGGAGTAGGACCCAAAAAAATTGAGAGCTTTTGCTTGTGTATACCTGGGTATTCAGCTTTGGGGTGACACTTTGGTTTGATTAGTTTGGATGATACATTTAGAGCCTTCTTGTCTCCTTCCAGCCTACATCCATTTATAGATCTTGCCATTCCAAGCCTATCCAGAAACAACAAAAGAAGGAAAGGAAAAAAACCCCAAACTATCTTCTCCTTCCAGAGCAAATTTTATTACACAGAATGTTACTGGCACTTCATTAAATGGAATATATGGCAGCACACCATGTGTCAGGAAATGCAATGACGCCTTACTTGCCTCAGGATACTCTCCATAATAAATTAATGCACAGATACATTCACATTTTATTGGGTGATTAACTCCTGACAAAAACTTGCTTTTCCCATGACAACTCAAAGACTGTGGAAGTCATCATATGTCCCTTCTACAGAATTTGCTGCTCCAGCAGTACAGGGACCTGCCAGTATATTTACTTACAAAAAGTACACTTAGATGCACCTTTTTTAAAAAAAGTGGAATTTAGTAGCTTTTTCAAAACTTAACATAAATTTGAATTAATCTTTCATTTAAAAAGTTGACTTTTCAATATGTCAAAACAATTTTGGAAGACATAATCATAAGGAAAAACTGTTACATTCTCTGGAAACAGCCTATCAAGTTTCAGCATATGGCTACTGACTGACGTGATTCTTTGAAGTCAAGGTTACAATCAAGAAAAGTTTTCTACAAAAAAGACTGAATATATTATTTGGGATGCTTAACATTAGAGAAATAAAGTTAACACCCTACTTGATATTGTTCTTATTTAATTTATTTAATTACTATTATTGTTTAAGAAAGCATCAAAAATCATATAACGAAAATAACATTTCCCTAGATAGTGAAATAATACTAATTTTTCCACTGGAATAGAAAAAATATATGAAAAGCCTCTATAACACTGCACTGACTCTTAGCCCAAAGGACCATCTGGAGGAAAAGCAATCACCCATCTCAGATGAATTTTTTTCCTCAAGTTTTATTTTCCTTTGCAGTTTAACAGTTGCTGAGAAAACAAGTTGAAATTTATCATACAATAATTATTTCCAAAATAATAACAAATTGTGCTTTTATCACTTTAAAAAAGTATAATCCACTAGCAAATACCAACAGAAGCACGAAATGTGCTTTTGCTAAAAAGCCATGCACACCCCTATACACACTTCACCTCACCCCATCTCCTCACAAAGAACAAAACTGTCCAGAAAACATTTGTTCCACAATTTTTCATATGGACCTTTCTCACATACATTCCTATTATGGCACTGCAAAGTGATCTCACCTTTCTTACCTAAATTATTGCTTCATTGCTGTCATAAAATGAAAGTCAAAGGATAAAGATGAATCCATTAAATCTACTTTGTTAAATACTGCATTATCAGAGCAGAATCTCTCTTGAGAGCCAAGAATTCATTTTTGGTTGGTAAAGGAGGAAGTAATCTTCAGTCAAACTAATCCTATGGGAAGGTGAGTCTTCAACCCTGAGTGTTTTTTTCATTCACAGAAAGAATGATTCAGAACTATCTGCCAGGCAGCTCCCCATTTTTCACATGCTTGTCAGCACCTGGCAGACACAGCTCCAATAATTCACTTGTTTTTAAAGTTGCTCCATTTCTTTCTGATTTTATAACACAGTTTCAAAACCAACTGCAATACAGGCAGATACAGCTCACTTTCCTAGCAGGACTCTGTTCCCAGGCTCAGAAGTCTAAGTAACTTTGAAAATCACTGTCTCAACCCTTACCAAAAAGGCCAAGGGCAATGACCTCGCTGTGGCTTTGGCAGGCACGATGCAAAGTGCAGCCCTGTTCCTTAAACAGCATGAGTTCTTGAAATGTATTCCTGATTTCTGAATCGAGCAGAGCAAGACAGTATGAAAAATTTCATGAATCACTTCCAAAACTGATTTACCAGAAGACAGAGCACAACTGCAGCACAGCAATAGAAAATTTTATTTTTTCAAAAGAATCCATAAATAATTATTTATTTCCAAACAGGACATGACTATTCATACAGTATATGCTGGAAACACAGAAGAGCGTTGAATGAAGTAGTAACGGGTTGTACTTGTGCTCACTGGAAAGTAGTTGTTCTTGCCCAGCCTCTAAGCCTCAGAAACACATGCCTAGTTTTCATAAAAGTGGTGTCAGTCTTACTGAAAGGTATTTATTACATAATGTTTTCCACTGTAAGCAGCAGCACATTTGGTTTTTGAACCCTTATATTACATTACTAAAAGTAATCCTCATGGCAGTCAGATCTCCTTAACCTTAAACAAAGGTTTTTGTGGACAAAATATAAGAGCTTTCTTACAACATTCAATATAAAAAAACAATAAAAATGAGTGTTTTCCCTACAAAATCAAAACCTCAACAGAATAAACAGACCCCATATTGAAACTGTAATGGACTAAACAACAGAATTCAAGAACACTGAGATACATTATCACAACAGTGATTCCTTAAATACTGTGGAACCAAGCAACCCAAAGACAAGCCAGTATAAAACCTCCATTGCATCCACAACTTCAGTAGGTAAGTGATTCTTAAGCAGGAACAGCCTCACTTCACTGCAGGATTAAAGGAACATTCCTGACTCCATTTAAAAAGAAGTAATGCCTAAAATTGTTGGCACAGAGATAGCATTCTGAAACTAGGCCGTATGAATGTCACTTCATTGTTGTTACTGAAAGAAAAAAGATCAACTACAATAAAACTTCAGCCAGCACTGCAACATTATGCCAGCTTTGCAAGACCTTAACCAGAGCCATGGAGCTTTGCTGTCTTTACACACTTAAAAAAACTCTGCGGTTGCTTCCTTTTATGTATATGGAAATGCATGCAAGCATACACACTGCTCTTTTGACATCCTTTAGTACACAAAGATCTACAGTTATCATGTAAACCATAAAAAGTAGGATTTGCACCTAAAAATGTTATGAAAACACAGCAAACTTTTCTCAAGTAATTTCTTAGCATATGAATGTTTACTGAATTTCCAAATATATCCTCAGCATAAATACTGCATAATTCCTTGCTCTGCACACACTGCATCACTTGATTAGAAAACATTTCAGGAAAAAAGCAAGCGACGTGCCCACTTCAGTCCAGCCCACTAAGGTATCCATGTGAATCACAACACTTGGAGTTGGTACAGGCTGCACAGAATGGTCTGCCCTGTCCAGTCTGCATAATGAGCCATCAGTACGCGACTCTCACTTGCTTACAAAGCAGACATGTAGTTATGTCATAATCATGGCTATTTTCACAAAAGGAGTGACAGTCATGGAAAAAAGTGAAATAAACCCCAGCTATCTAATCAGTGTGCACAGAAATTGGTTTGTTGGTAGATGATCCAAGTATCACTTTCTGATGAAAGAGACAGGAAGATCTGACTCAGTTGTACTTACATAACAGAGGACATAAAGGAGAAAACATAGCATTGTGTATAACCTCTCCTCAGACACCCTTTTTATTATTATTACTTTCTATCTTATTACAGCTGAAAATTATCTAGTCTAGATTCTGCAATTTATCTCCTTACCTACACAGGAATTATTTATCCAGTTGCGTAAAAAATTTATAGTAACTGATTCATCCTATGATTTACTTTAGTTTGGAACAACATACATGAATTAACTTTAAGGATTTTTAATCATGTTCATAAGACATCTTCAACTTCTATTGTAAAAATATTAGAAAAATCCTTCTGGTTATCTTTACTTCACCAAGAGTATTAGAAACTACCAACTACAATTACAAGGTATAATTTCTAACAGATACAGTTAATCTGCAAGACACAAACTAAAAGTAAAAAGTAAAACCTTTAAGGATACCCATTTTGAAATATTAATTGCTTTTTAAGACAACAGTCTAGAAGTTATTAGTCCAAAACATGAATTACAGCAGGCAGTGCAAACAGTATATCAGGTCCAAATGAGCTACTATGACAAACTAAGTATCTGCATACTCTCCTAGAACTGATTGACACACTGTACAATAACTAACTTGCTACTAATTCCTTCAAGCATGACACGTGTAACAAACACTGCAGTAACAGGGTAAAAATCCTACGAGAGGTATTTTGATGAAGTTTTTGCTGAGTGGGAACTCCATCCCAGTACACCTCAAGCAGCAATTAATGAAACATAAAGCTGAGACACCTCTAGCTTTTGACTTATTTCATAATTTTCTTGTATTTTCCAAAAAGAAAAATAAAATACTCAGCTGATGTTTGAATACGTCATCTTATCACCTCCTGGCGACCTGTCATGAAGTTGCTGTGCTTACATTAGCAAAGCCAGCTACACAGTGCAAGGCAGCTCCTGGGACGAGATCCTGCATTGAGGCGTGTGTGAACGGGTGATCTGAGGACAGATGGGTTGTCTGAACCAAGAGCAGCATCCTTGCTTCGCTGGTTCAATTAGAGCAAGGAATCCTCCTATAAACTCTAGCTTCAAGCCATTTAGAAGATCGAAGTGGGTACTTCTTGCAGCTTTAACCATAGGTCTGAGGTACAAAAACACTGCCCCCCTGTAAAATACACGTCTGAGGGTGACTGACTTGCTTCAAAGCAGCATTTGGAGCCTGATTGAACTAAGACAGTGTCAGCATCTGATAACTCTGCAGAGACAAGCATCTACTTCACGTCAGCTCTCCTGGACAGCAAAGGGTGCCAAGAACTTTATTACGCTCTAACAACTGCAGTTTAAGAGAATAAAACAAAAAATACATGTATACATATATGATCTTACATGAGAACTAAGAAGCAGATAGCGCACTTAGCTCACCTCTCACACTGGCTACGTCAAATTGCACCAGCAGACAGGACTACTAAAAACCCGGTTTTTAAAGGGCAATTTCACAAAGCAGCACGCAATAATCAAATAAATAAATACATAAATAAAGTAAGATATCTGCTACGCTGCCGTGGTTCTGGATGCAGCGACATACTCACTGCTGCTGCCGCTCCAGGATTTCAGCAGAGACTTGATGCTGATCTCGAAGACGAGGGAATCCTGCAGGCTGAGCATGGTGCGGGCAGGGCGGAGCGGAGCTCCGTCCGCGCCGCCGCCTCGGCCAGCGCCCGCGGGAGGGCCGTGCGGGGCCGGAGTGACGCAGCCCGGGGCGGCGGGACGGGGGCGGCTCCTGGCGGGACCGACCCCTCCTCGCCGCCGGGGCCGCCCCGCCCCGGGGCCGCCCCCGTCGGAGCGCTGCGGGCGCACTGCGATCCCTCCCGCCGGGAATGGGACCGCCCCGGGGCCGACCGCCCCGGCAGCCCAACCACCCGACTACTTGCATTACAACCAACAGGGACTATAAAAGGCCGTCTGCCCGTGCTTTACCGAGTTCTAAGTAACTTCTAACCGATCTGTTAAAATCACGATGAATTAAAGAAACTGCCCAGCGTCGCTGTGCACAGTACCAAAGGCACATAAACCTTCTACGCTAAAAGATCAGCAAAATCTAAGGGGAAAAAACAAAATCACAAATACGAGAAGCGGACCCACAGTAGAGGACAGGAAAGCCATAGGCAGTACTCCCAGGGCGGATGCCTGCGAGAGAACCACCATTCAGCTCCGACACCGACAGCCAGGAGCAGCTCTGGACAGCCCATCCCTGCCAGCGTTCAAGGCCAGGCTGGACAGAGCACAGAGCAACCTGGTCGATGAAAAGGTGTCCCTGCCATTGCAGGGGGCTGGCACATTCCAACCCAAATCCTTCTGTGATTCTACTAGCTGTTTGAAGTTGCTTTGTGGTTTGGGGTTTTTTTCTTAGTGTTTTTTAAAGGACTGGAGCTGTTTGGGGGTTGTTTGGTTCTTAGTGTCTTTTTTTGGTATTTCTGATCATTTACCCTATTCAGTATCATCTCAAACACCACCATGCAAAGTCTCTTATGTGTGAATTTTCTGTATTCCTGGGGATGCAATCCAACGCTGCCTAGGACAGTGCTCAGGCTTTAAGGGCATTCTTTCAGGATAAAGCGCGATACCCCATCCATCATTAGCATTTTCCCACTCCAGCACAAAGTAAAGCAGTTTGAGATAAATCTCGTTCACTCTGCCCGCACTACCAGGGAAAATCAAAAAGTGATAGGTATCTGTCAACTCGAGGTGTTATCTTTATAAAGGTCAAAAACATACCTGAAAGTGCCTCAAAATTTTTTTGGGCAAATCTAAATGTATTAAAAAAAATTCAGAAATATTTCTACATACTGACAGGAAGAAATGATTTGGAGAAAATAATGCTTGTTTCCATAACTGCCACCAAACTGCAAATAAAATACTACCCTTGGGTCAAATACAGAAATTCAGAGAACTGGATACTGAGATTTCTGTGGCAGTGACTGCTAACAGTAAACCTTTAGTCTAATGACTGTTGGGTCATTAGGTCCACTTAAATTATAACTTGACCCACACCATAGAGATGAACCAAAAAATTAATCATGTGGATCCAACATAGACTGATTAACTAAATCTGCCTGAAGGTGATTTTAAAAAAATCTACATAATTCAGAACTGATGCCCACCCTGTACTAGAAGTAAACAAGCTATGAGGAAGAAATCATATCTGTGCCCTCAGGCAAGACTCGAATTATCTGAAGTTGTTGAAAATATTTAAGAACTGCAGACATCAAATATTTTTAAAGTTTGGAGGTATTTTTATGGTTATGGTTTCATGTGTTTGGCACTTTTTTAATCTATATCCCCTACCCCAAAAAGACAGCATAATTACCACTAACAGGGAGGTAACATAAACCAGCTGATGTCAACTAAGTGGTTCTCAATGACATGTCTAATACAGCAGCAGGATACTGGAGAAAGAGTGGGAGCAGCCTGTCACTGTACTAGCCTGGTTCAACCACCAAGACAGCTGCTGGCATTCAGGAGATGAGTGGTTTAATTAAAAGAGAGACTCATAATATCACTCAGCATTCACAGATTAAAAATAATTCAAATTTCCCCATACAAAAATATTTTTCTATAAATGATACTGAATTTCTACCTATATTCAAATAGTCCTTTTTCCTTCCCAGACAGGCCACAGCATGTGTATCCACACAGAGCAACTCTTTGGGACACTGCATCAAACTTCCTTTGATAAGTCTGTTTCAGGTAGCACTGTTTATGCAGTAGGCAGTATTACCTCATATTCCTTTTCATCAATGATTCTATGAATACCTCCAAAGTTGCACTTCAAACATTTCTTTTTCCTCTTACTAAGAAAGAAATAACAGAGGTTGTATTTTGCTATGAGTAGGATATAAATGTCAGATTTTAGAACTGGCTGATGAATTTCACCACTATTTTGAAAGACTGTATTAACTATGGTTGTCTCTGGCTGCCTTTAACACTGGGCTATAGAGAGTTCTTCAAAGGCATCGTTGTTAACAGTGTGCATTCCAAAACCATGAGCCAACTCTCTCAGCACCTCTAAAATAATGACATTTTAAAATACACTTTGGGTAGCTGCCCTTTTGCCCCCTCCTCAGCTTTTATTCTTTAAGTTATTAGCACCAGAAACTTATTAAAAGACAATCATCCCAGGGACCCCAGGAGATACACTAAAACAACTCCCAGAAATACTAATATCCATGTTTCACCTTCTGGAATCCTGTTAAGATAACTTTCAACAGAGAAGTTGTAAGTATTTCTGTAAAGTAGTGTTTCAAAATTAAACAAATGTTAGGAAATCTTTTGCAAAATTTGCATTTATTTATGATATTGAGGTGTTTGGCCAAGTAAGTTACATGGACTTCTGCCATGGCATCTGAATTTTGTAGCACTGTTATTGATTCATAATACCAACTAATGATCACCATCAATTGGGCTTCCTCAAGGATACTGGCAACTAATTTTAAATGCTCTTAGATCAACACAAAGTATTAGCCCGTTAACAATTTCTAAGAAGTGTGAACTGTATGTACCAAAGACATAAGCTTCTCCTTCCAAAAATTTCAGTAGTGTATTGAAGACCAGGAATATTTAATAATAGGAACAACAAATTTCTGAGAAGAAATATGTTCTTTTAATACTACACAAAATACATATGCTTACATACACACATGCACAGACATAACAAGTGGGTATTAATTTACAAGATTTAAGAATGGCTTAAACCAGATACACCCAACATCCCTCCCCTCCTCCCTAAAAAGGCAAAACCAAGTTCCCAGTGCAAGTGCACTTAGCAAGTGGAGTAATGGATCTGTCATTATCTTAGACCTATCACAGAAGTATCAGAGTCATAAACATTAACTTATTGTACAACTGTGCACAAGCTTTCCAACATTTCTTCCTTCTCACAGCCCAATTTAACTTGTTTTATAACCAAAGATGTATAGATGACAACAACTGCCATAGCAGACTTTTTGGGGTCTGTTGTTTGGTTTGGTTTTTAGATGAGTAAATGAAATAACCTACCAGATGCTAAAATAAGCAGAAGATTTCAGGATAAATGCAACCTTCTGTTTTATTTTTAATCAAAAATAGAAAAGCAGAAGCAAGAAAGAAAAACTATGGATTACAAACCTCTGAATCTTGCCACGCACAACCAAGGCTAATTCACTGAGAAGAGCCCAATAAAACTCATCATGCAGAGTTAGAAGACACCATCATCATGTATTTCTACAACTGTGTTAGACAATGTTATCTACAGTATGGATTCTTTTCCAGTTTCTCATTCTCAGAGAGGAAAACAAAACTCAGTTCTGGAAAGTACACTGTGTTTAACATTGAGAGCAACAAGTACAACCACTAAAAACGGCTATCACTTTTGAGTACCTATAAGAGGAGGCTGCCATAAGATTTACTATTTTAGATAAAATGCAAAAGAAAGCACTTGCATTTAAATATAAGTTAATAGGTTTGATTGGGGGCTGGTTTATGTAAGAAAAAAATCCAAAAAGAAACTCTGAAGTTGATTATTTGTGCATACTTTTATTAGTAAGCTGGACATTACACAATTCAAATAAATATGTAGTTTATATACTGATTCCAGTATTTGTACACTTCATTCTGGACAAGTTATCAGTTTGACTACTTAATGTATCTCTCTGAGGGTGGTTCCGTGGTGTAATGGAGAGCACTCTGGACTCTGAATCCCAAGGACCTGAGTTCGAGTCTCAGTGGGGACCACCCCCAGGCAGTTAAAGCCTCCCTGCCATCCCATACTGTCAGATCTCGGATGCTCAGCAGGGTCAGCCCCGGTCAGTACCGGGTGCTGTGACAGTCCGGAGGACTTCACTGTCACTGTCGAAGCTCGCTCGGTCGTGGCAGATGGACCTCAGGACTTAAAGGGTGGGGCCAGTTCTGCGCACACTGTGCCTCACCTAAAACATCCACTGCCCAGGCTGGAAGGGCACACCCACGTGGGGAGAGCCCTGCCCAAATCTTTGTTTTCCGAGGTCTGGCCATACATATGTATCTCTCTGATACTTTCTCAAAAGGCAAGGTGAGGCATGCATGAATGAGCACAACAGTACCAGTAAGCTCTTAAAAGAAAATGCCAAGAACAGGACTGTAGGTGCAGTAAAGCTCAAGTGCTGGATCTGCAGACAAGCTGTTTGCACTCTACTAAAACGATTAATGCAAGTGTCCAGCCCACACCATGCCTTTTGCTCAGATAATGAAAAACTCTTAATAAAGAAGATGGCTAGAAGCAAATTGTTCAGGCTGCTTCAGCAATCTAAGTCTGCAGACTTCAGGCTGCAAATAGACCGACACATGACAAGATTCAAGTGTCGTAAGCCCAGCTGCTTCAGGAAGTTGTAAGACTGTCCATTCATGGTACCAATTCATCCATAGCCTGCTTGACCTGTACAAGTAGAGTCCACTCAGCACTTCAACACATACTTTGTAGATGGAATATTCAGCACCATGTACAGTAAGCCCAGTCACACAACAGGTAAGATTCACCCTGAGTGTTTTAACAAGTTAGAGGACTCAAGCAATGTAAGAAACCTGAAACTATCATGCTGTAGATAGTACAGATAACAGAACTTTTCTTTATTTCTGGAATTAGGTCTTTAACAAAAATATTTCTAAAAGTATCACTGTACATAGTAGGATTAATACATTTACTACAAATGTGTATGCAAAGGCTGTTTGTAAAGCTTTTCTTTAATCCAAGTAACATCACGCCATTTTCCTGGAGCTGCACAGAGACATTGCAGACAACTACCCTGAACAATGTACATAAAGTAAGTGTCATTTGCATAATAAATGCTGCTTTGGTACCTGCCAGAGCTCTGGCCTGTGGCAAACACTGATAGGCAAGACAAAACTAAAACAAACAAACAAACCCCCCCACAAAAAACAAAACCAAAAAAACCCCAAACCAACTTAATATGGTTCCCATAGTGTTCTTTTAGCTTCACCTCCACAGGCTGAAAAGGTAGGGTGGGTTCATGGCTGAAGATATTACTGTATATGTTATCTTACAAGAACAATATTTAACTTTTTAAAGTTTACTTTTAAATGACAGAGAAGTAACATTTTGTAGGTCATTCACTTGTGTTTCACAGGGAACATCATAGATTTTTAGCTTCATTCCCTCCCTTCCCTCCCCCTTCATTTGAGGTGCTATTCCCCAGTTCTACCACAGTTTTGTTTCTCCAGGAGTATATACATATCATATTACCTCCCTTCCAAACCCCCAAAGCAGCTTTTGCCCTTTTCTACTGGGATGGCCAAGATAACAGATTATGATTTGTCCACTTATCCCTCTACAAAACAATTTACATTAACCATTCTAGCATAAACACTCAATTTAAAAACCACAGCTAAAGACATTCTTTTAAGTTACATAAAAACCATGGAGTCACTGTTGCTTCCAGAAGTTTCTTTGCAGTTTTACTACATTCATCTTCAGGATGATATAGACTGTCAGCAAATGCATTCAGGGAAAGAACTAGAAATAATATTTCCCACTTAAAGTAATTATGAGTTTTCCAGCCAATTCTAGAAGGACACTGAAGATGCACAGCTTTCGGGCAGAACACAGACTTCCATAAGATCAAAGAGGATATACAGTTAATCTTTAACTTTTCGGTAAGTTAACATCTCCTTGACTAAACAGTAAGCCTACATTAAAAGGAAAAAAATAAAAAAGAATTGCCCATAACTTTCAAGAAAAAGTAACTAAATCCTGAAAAATCAAACCATTTTCAAGGTAGTTTAACAAAGACCTTACCATCTTGGCAAGGATTTATACTAATCAGATATCTGGCCCTTCCTGAAAATCTAGCCTTCCAGATCAGCAAACATCATAAGATAACAAGGAAACAAGGAGGTAATAAGAAGGTGAAACATATTGAACACAGCAACAAGCACTTTTGAGATTATATTTAACCAACCTCCCGCCAAGAGGAAATGAGACAGGTAAAGCAATACACAAACCTAAAGCTGTTACCACATGTCATAAGCCCGACAAATCCGAGTTTCTCAACTTTCATAAGCATCCCTGTAATTAAATTTCAGGTAATTCTCTCTCAAATGCTCCATTTTCAATCTCCAATGACCACAAATAAACCTTATATGTATGAAGCCCGATTAGCATGGTTCTGTCTATGACAGACAACCTGAAATAACTCTCTGAGGATCAGGTCTGTCCAATTCTGTACTGTGCAGTCTCCTCACTGTGCTTCAGCATTAACACATCAGTGCACTGGGTTTGGGAAACCAGCTCTTGGGTTTTCACCAGCCTTTTAAATGGAACCTGGAAATAGTTACAGAGCTACACAGAAAATCCCTGCTTAGTTGCTGGGTGTTTAAATGGATAGAGTAAGGAAAGGCTTAACTCTGTTACCCTACAAGGTCTTAAGACAACTGCTACAAATCAGTTATGGTTCTATTTTTGTTGCTCCTCCCAAGCTGCTGAATGTCTGTGCCGCTTTTACAGGAAGCATCATATTTGCATTATGTGACAATCAGTTACTCTGTCTCTATCAAAATCATTGAGGGGGAAAAAAACCCCAGCCTCGGAGAGTTTAGGATTCATCCAGGAAAACTTTAAAGAAAAACAGTTTAAAAAATCACCTGTAGGGGTAAACTCAGCACAGAAGTCCCAGTCTGTTCAGCCTCATGAGTGCAGTAGTACTTGGGTAGGAAATGTTCTCGGGTGCAGACTCCCACCAGACTCACACAGCAGCTCAAGGTACCTGCATATTTGCTGCCCCATGCCAGTAGAAGAATTCCTGCTTTCCTCCCTCCACCACAAGCAAAGTTGAATGTTTGCCCCTGAGCCTCTGCAGTCCATTCCTGTTCATACATTCAATGGGTGCACAGACCCACACAATGCAAATGTATGTCTGGTTCGGCCACGTCTGCCACTGAGCGCTAATAGCAGGCAGAGGGATGGGGACCTGCACACTTTCTAGTGTGAACTACTTCAAGTGTCTCTGCAAAAACTCCTCACAATCACAAGCCTACCAACTTATTCCCCCATGGCTTAAATCCCTATGTAGGCAGCAGCTTTACAAGCTCTGCACACATGGTATAAGCACTCTGAAAGATGTGGTTACAGTCAGGAAAAAGAAAGCAAGAAGTGGCAAGGCATGGACAGGCAATTTTCTCTTGAGGTCTCAACTCCTGAAATGGCCTTTCCTGATGTTTCAGTTACAAGGGGCAGCAGCATATGGAGCTCTTCCATCTACTATCACAAATACATTGAATAATTACATTAATATGGCATTCTTCACAGTTGAACTAAACTGGCATATTTCTTCAGTCTAAAGCCAGCAAATATTTACAGTGCATTTTTTAATGCTTTAGTTACCAGGATTAAAGCCATTAAGTGCTTTTAATGCTGAATTTTACAACTTTCCCATCTCTGTAAAACAACAGATACTCTTTCAGGAACCTGCGGCGTAAGTACAAAATAGAGATACTTTTAAGCTTAAAAAAGATAATTAAAAAGTAAAATACACATTTGCTTTGCAAGCCAGAAATAAAAGAATTCATATGAGTGTAATTCCTGAACCTTTATCTTGAGCAAGTGTGCTGTTACATTGAAGAAAAGCAAGAAACAAGATAGAAAAATCAGAAAGGGAGGGAACCAGAAGTAGTAACAAACCCAAGGGCAACTAAATGCAACAATTAAGATACCAAACACCTAACACACCAAAACTTCAAAACAAGGCTGCATTTGTCTGGAAGCTGTGCAAATAGTTCACAACATAAAATTTTTGAAGTTTCTTATCTGGTGGACTAGAAAACAGCCTCTGCCAGCAGATGCACATGGGGCAGCAGCTACAAAGTGCAACACTTCCCCCTGACACACGGCACCACACCTGCACCTGGCAGAGCAGATCAACAGAAAGGGACACCATCACTCCAACACAATCCCGACTAGTTAATGAAGGTGGTAAACACATGGTCACATAAAATGAAGAACATGCTTTGGCTTTTTCCATTCATGCAACTGGCTGCTCTCTATTTGTCAGTCATTAACTATTGATAGACCACTTACATACTTTTCATTTCTGTCAGTAGCTGACATGAACATGTTATTTGTCCAAACATACAATGTACCTATAAACACATATGGTGTATCTTCATCAACATGTGGGTAAATTAAACTATTCTCTTCTACATGGCTTCTTCCATGAAACGGAGATTATGGAAACTCCAACTAATAAAGAAAAAACACTTTTAAACTGACTGTAACTGAAAACTGCATAATAAATAAATACAGTTCTGCGCCCCTCAGTTCAGAAAGGATATTGAGGTGCTGGAGCGGGTCCAGAGAAGAACAACAAGGCTGGTGAAGGGACTGGAGCACAAATCCTATGGGGAGAGGCTGAGGGAGCTGGGGGTGTTCAGCCTGGAGAAGAGGAGGCTCAGAGGTGACCTCATCACTGTCTATAACTACCTGAAGGGAAGTTATAGCCAGGTGGGGGTTGGTCTCTTCTCCCAGGCAGTCAGCAATAGGAAAAGAGGGCATGGGCTTAAGCTCTGCCAGGGGAAATTGAAGTTGGAGATCAGAAAGAAATTCTTTACAGAGACAGTGATCAAGCACTGGAATGGGCTGCCCAGAGAGGTGGTGGATTCACCATCCCTGGAGGTTTTTAAACTGAGCTTGGACGTGGCACTGAGTGCCATGATCTGGTAAATGGACTGGAGTTGGACCAAGGGTTGGACTTGATGATCTCGGAGGTCTTTTCCAAACCAATCAATTCTATGATTCTATTCTATTCTATTTAAAGGGCATTGCACAGCTTATAAAGTGAGGATGCACCAAGTCCTGAACATCCAGAGCATCTCATGAAAAATTGCTGCTGATAGAAACAATGTCTTCAGAAGGTAGCACTGCTGAAGTGACATGGCTTTCTGAACGTTTTGCCTATTTTTTGAAGTCAGTAGTGCATTTGGATTTCTCATAACAAAGTTCTTCTCTTATAAGTAAATACAAACATCAACAACCTTCAAGCATGAGCCAAGAATCCTCCTGGTTTTGCGTAAGGGGACCTTTTAGAACTTGGCTGAAGAGCAAGAAGATGCATGTCAAGTAAAACAACCGCCATTACTTCCCAAATCCCAGGTGTTCTTCAATCGCATTTACTGAGAGAATATATTTGCAAATGAAGACAACACTCATGACGTTTTTTTTTTACTCAAAGAGCAACTAAAGGCTATTCAGTGATAAATCAGAGAGACACAAAGAATGACATTTACTGAAAGTGGAAAAGCTTTCCAAAGCAGCCCTTGATTAAGAGGAAGCAGTTGAAATTACTTTTTCCCCTGGTTTGGATTCATGTAACACTTCTTAGAAGGAACACATATAAAGTTAAGCACTCATGGTAAGAATCATTCTGTTACTGAAGAGCTTAGAACAAAAGCAGCTAGAAACACAAAAGTTTATAAATCAAGACATAAAACAGTTAACAAATGCAGCCAACAGAAACTACCAAGAGTCATCAAAAATATAATAAATTACTGACAAATTTCATAATATCTGACTTTTCCAGGTATTAGTCACATTTTCATTAGAAACAGAAAAACCACCCCTAAAGGAGATTAAGACTAGCCAGATCACCTACAAACTAGAACTTAGGCATTGGAAACACAGACTTCTTCCCTTTTCAACTGAAAAGTGAAAAACTGTTTAAGAAAGTGTTCCACTTATAATCTTTCTGTATTTTAAACCTGAATTGCTGATATCACTAGCATGGAATTTTCATATGCAACTGCTGAATTAAGCCTGCCATTAAACAGTATATTGATCTTACAAATACTTTGTAAGCATTAGGGGGATATTATTTTGGATTTGTTAGCATAGTGATCAATTTTAATGAGTTTTAATAGATATTAATTTTGTACTTCAAAATGACTCCTTAAAAATAAGCTGCTATTTTTATCTTACATGCCATCCAGCATCTTATACTCTACCTTGGGATCACTAACATATGTTCTCAAAATCAGATTAAGTTTTAAAATCCGTTCTACATGCAAGATATTTACAGTATTCACAAAGTAACAACATGCTAAACTTCTCTCCTTCTCAAAACGTTGTTTTAAAGGTCTGTGGACAATTTAGACACACGGAATTCAAAAGAATATTTTTATGCCCTTGTATTACCAGTTTATCACTGAAAGAAGTTTTACAGTAACAGTTATCATTATTTTCACAGCAAGTTTCTCCTGGTCTCCCCCTCTCCTTGAAGATAAAAGCTTTATTTTGTCCCTCTCACAACTACCTTAAAGTAACTGTGGATGGAAAGGACAAAAGATATTTGTTTTATAATCCCCCACTAAGTTTTATCTACATTGTTTCAAAAAATTAGCCTAAGGTTTTAAAGAACATTTGGAGCTAAATATTGGTCCATTTTGTCTTTAATTCTTTTTCTCCTTAATAAACTGGAGTTTTCACTGCTTCTTACTTTTCATCTTACAATCTGCACTGTAGAAAGACAAAGAGAACAGAAAAACCAAGGCCAAACCACAGGATTATTAACATTCACTTCCTAATTTTGCTGTTGGTTCTTTCTCACAGTGTTCCGGTTTGCTGCCTATCCACTGGTATTGGATGGGAATAGGGGTTTCCTACTGCTCTAGCAAGATAAATAATCTCACCAAAAATAGACACGCAACAAGAACACCAAAAATCAATATGCAAGACAACTGTACAGGTGGATGGGCACAATCTCCTGCTCACAGCACCGAGCCATTACACCGACTCAGCTGTCATATGAAACTTTATACCAACATACTTATGACGAGAACACCTTTTAAGTGCTTGAAGTCCAGAGGATGCATAAAAAGAGACCCTGCAATTGTGATACAAAGGTAATCTATTAAAGTGAACAATAACAGTAAAAAAAAAAGTAAGCTCTCTTCACCATATCTCAGAGGAAAACAAGTGACCTACCTCCCACATTCATACACATACACTTCACATGAGTAGCTGTTAAGTATAAAGAAAAGGCCCTTTTAGATCCACCTTTGATTTGTATTGACACCCAACTTGAAAGAAGCACTAAATTACAATTACTTTGCCACTTGACCAAAGTATCTATATTATAAATTCCTGATTGCTTATTCTTCTGTTGAAACCCTGAGACAGCAACAGCAAAAGCATATTAGGCGTACAGTCAAGTACAGAATACAATTTTTAAAAAATCAATCTCAAAAAAATAAGGTCAAAAATAATATTTGAGATGTCTCTTAGAACTAAGCCATGCCATAACTTTTTTAAAAACAGTTAAATATAACTACAGTCCATTTTCCATATTAATGGTAAAATAAACAAGCCAGAGGCATACTCTCTTTGCACTTGGCCTTACTTTTAGAAAGACTTGCTGGACCTTATTTCAGTTCTTTATTGACTCCATTTGAAGCTAATGCCTTACTTAAAAAACATTTACCCAACAGTCATTTTATCTGCCTATAAGCACTAATAATAAACCATCATCACTGCACTTAAAACTCAGGAGAGATGCTTGTGTTTCCATTTACCTAAAATATTAAAGAGTTCATTTTCCACAAATCAATTAAAGCAGAGGGTATCTAGAAGGTGACTGCTACTTTTGCTGATGGTAAGTCATCGAATGCTGCCCCCACTACTGACCCAAAAAAGGGCCTCTCAGTGAGTTAATTCCCCTTGCCAATGCATCTCAAAGAAACTGCCCCAAAAACATTAGAACATTTTCTGCTGGCTTTGTGAAATTAATCAGCTCAAGGAAAAGCCACACAAGCCACACAACAGGAGATAGGGAAGGGCTGCACAGCTGGGAGTGAGATTGCCCTTTTCACTGACAGCAAACTGTTAGATCAGCCTGATCCGCTTGTAAAACTGCACTCAAATCAACCCAAAATGTTCTTTCCCTCCCTTCTGTTTCAAAGTGCTTCAAGAGCAGGTTCTAAAGGCCCTTAAGAGAGGTTTGCTTATTACTTGTTATGGAAAATATAGGCAGAACAATTTCCTAGGGCATTACTCAAGTAAAACAATGCTATCTGCAGCGATAAGAAAACAAGCAGAGAGGGTTAGAGATTTTTATGTAAATAGTATTTTGACTCCCAAACAGTATTATGGAGCAGTCTCTGAACACAGGTGAGCAGCAGAGACCAAGGGGTGAAGCCACGGTACTTGGCTGCCCACCAACCCCCCAGTCTTCTCTAACAAACTCTGAATTTGGGTACAGAAATTGACTTCTATTCCACATAGAGACTGCCCCCAGCCATCCTTTGCTGTACAAGGCTGATCAGAGATGCAACCCAGAGTTGAACATGCCCTGCAGAGCTGCTGGTATTACAGGGACAGGGCTCACAGGCATTAAACGTGCATCCAGCCCCTGCTGCTAAGCCCGAGGCAGTGACAGCTCTGGTACTCATTTCTTCACCACCAAGGAATACATTCCTGTTGGCTCAGTTCTGCTCTCCCAGCAGAAGCACTTGAAGGGAAGCACATTTTCCACACACAGAAGTAACGTGGACACTGTGAGCAATGAGAACACTCACAGCACTGATAAAATTAACATCTCTTGTGCAGTTCTTGGAGATTTGACTTACAGTTGGCCACTCAGTTCCACATTATTAGCTACCCTGCCTTACAACACAAGCAAAACACAGAACTGCAACAGGGGTGCACATTTCACACACCACAGGTACAGCTGCCATTTGCTAGGTCACACAGGGCAGCCACGGCCTTCCCCTTCTTCAATGCTACAATCCAAATCTTCCAAGCTCAGTTTTGCATGGTTTATCTGAATTGTGGCTTTTTTGAGACAGAAATTTTTAAAACAGAAATCATGTCAACTCTTAAATGCTACTGCGGATTTTAAAAAAATTGCCTGTTCTTTCACTAACATCACTTAAGCATTGTGATGCATACAATCAATATGCAAATACTTCAACAAGTGAGTTGTGGGTTTCTTCTACAGTTCTAACAATCTTACACATCTAAAAAGACAGTTATGAAAGATTTCTAGAATACACTTGAAACCACTCTGACAGAAACTAGGTATTTTAAGGGACACATTATGGAGCATTATTTCTAAGGTCCTATTTTCATCTCTAAAACAAAGTATATACTAATTGAGTTAACATTTTGAAAGGTGATCAAATAAATGTTTTAATAAGCAAAAAACTCAACCAAGCAAACAAAAAACCTCTCATTACTTGAATTCCACACAACATTTTTAGGTCAGATATACCTAACCAACTAGGTGGTGGTATAAAAATAATAGTTTTATGCTTTCAGTTGCAGGAGCAGGGTTTTTTGGTCGGTTGGTTGGTTTGAGACATTCTAAAATACTTTTAAAAATATTTGTCAGACTCATTATTTCACCTAAATTTTTGCTAATGCAAAGGCATTCCTAAACAGCAGCAATAAGGAAGAGAAAAAAGAAAAAACTGAACCCCACCCACTTTCATATTCAAACATATTTACAGCACAAACCACCTTAGCTTTAAAAGTCTATTGAGTTCTTCAACAGTTTCATTATATTAAATTCTGTAGTGCATTAATACCACTTCTGCTGACATTAAGTAAGTGTTTAAATTTTTTTTCAAATAATTCTCTTGTTTTATTACCTGTTTGGTCAGCGCCTGCCTCCTGCAGCACACCCAACCAGTAAACACAGCAGTTCTTTTGCTCTATTCCAGCAGAGCAGTTCATTCCATTACCAAGATACAAAAATAGAAATAAGCAGATAATTTAAAGAGGATTCAGCTACTATCTGCTATTGTAAAAGCATGATCCCAGAACAGACTATAAGTCTGTATTTTGCAAATGATGACATCACAATATTAAGCCACACTAGTCAGGCATAGCTGATTTCCACAAAATCATTTCTAATAATCACCATTTGGCACATACTTAATGACCAAGACAGTAAAACTCATCTTCAGCAGCAGGACTGGTGTATTCTATGTTCATTACCCTCATATGCTCAAACTATCCACAAAACATTGAACAAAGTTAGATGAAGGTATCTGTTTTGTCTACAAACTTTAATCAGTCTATAGCATTTTCTTTTAACTTGGCACAAAGACTATTCTATTTCTTCTGAACTTACAACATTTGAAAAATATTTAAAATTAAAAGCTACAAAGAAACCACAAGAGAGCATAAAAGCAGAATTGATGAGATACACCTGTGGAGATATTTAAGTTGTGGACATCACAGTGACATGAGGTTAAAAGACCTTCACCATCAGACATCATGAGCTTCTGATTAGACCCTATTCTGCAAGCAGCGTTCAGCAGCCCACACCATTACAACATTAACTTGTTCTAATTAGCTGTGCACAGGAACAACTTGTTTAACAAAACAGAACTGTCCCTGCCTTCTCCAGCTGCTCATGTTACTCAACCTGCCATACTGCAAAAAAGTGGTTTATAATACAATCTGAAAGGCTGAGAGAAGTCTTTCCAAGGAAACCCCTTTCTCCCACCACCACCACAGGTGTAATTCCATAATTTCGGCTGTAAGTTCACCACCCAGTAAGATGGATGAATGTTAACACCTCCCACCTTTGCAGGTAGACACATAAAGGAAAAAAAAATCTAGTGTCACACTAATTCCTGAAAATAGCCAACTACACAGCAAAGGGTGAAAACTGCATCTGACAGCCAACATGATCCAAGACATAAAGGTTCAAGAGTGCATTATATTAGCTGAAATCAAAAAGAAAAAAGAAAGAAAAACTGAATTTTCCATTGCCACCCAGTTGTACTAAAAGGAATATGAACTAATTCTACTTTTCATTAGCACAATATACCATAGTATTTAGGCATTAACAGGTACTAAAATAGAAAACTTCATACAAACAACCTTACCCATGTACTTAAGTTAAAAATTCTCTACACAATGTCCATATTTTTACTGGACATATTTATGTATTATGTTTATCCAAAACATGCTATCTTCAAAACTCTAAAAAAGGAAAACATATACAGTTCTCAGATGAAAAAAGCACTTAAAAGGAAGGCCTTTGAAAACTTAGGGGTTTGAAAAACACGGAGAGAAAAGATGACACAAAAATTGCACCCTGCACTGCAGCCAGATCTGTGTAACACTTCAGTCTAGACAACTCTTAGTGCCTAATCTTAGCTACACTAAAGCTGAAAAACTTAAACGGAGATTCTAAACCCAAAAGGAATCAAAAAGTCACACAGGCATGCAAAGACATGAGGAACATTAGAAATCCTGTAAAATTGCTTCCAAATAAGTCACTAACAAATGACAGCATGACAATGATAAAACAATTCTAAAGCCAAAAACGTCTTTATCAGAGGAACTCTAATAAAAAAGGCCTTCTTTAATCAAGTTTGTCAATTTAGGAAAATAATCATGACCTGAAGAAGAAAAAGTGTATTGATCAGTTTTTACCAGGTTGATGCCATGGGTACATACTGTAATCAGGATGTAAAACATGTGTCTCCTCATCTTCATCTATTGTCTGTCCCAGCGAAAACAGTCTGACACGTCTCATCTTCAGTAGCCTTGGAGAGCTTTCATGGGCAGTACTCCCAGCATCCGGAACTGCATCGCCAGAAACAACATTGGGAACAATTTTTTTCAGGAATTCCATTTTTACATGCCCTCTGCTTTCTTAGCATTTACTAAATTCAGCAGTTCAGCTGCACGTTGGAGCGTGGCTCCCACATCAACTTCCTTGAGCACAGAGGTGGACTTCTCCCAATGATGTCACACTAAACCTGGGTGGTGCCAACCCCAGCACGTCAGCTGCCAGCCAGCTGCTCCCAGTCAGATTTTAAAGACGTCTTAACTGTGTGGACTGATAAGAAAACCAAACAACAACAAGCCTATACATTAACCAATGTATGCTAAACTCTGCATGCCCAGAAGACACTGTATTTAGCACGGCAACAACTTTAAGGACTCAGAAAATCCACAACGCATTTTCACATTCCTACCTGACAGAGTTCAATAGCTCTTAATTTTCACAAAGTGCACAGAGAGTGTTCATCTGTATTTGAAAGATAACACTTATCTTTCAGAACGTCTATTCACCAGCTTTACAAACAAAGCATCTAACATCACCATTTGTATTCTTGCACAGTTTTAACTACTAACTGCAAAGATACTCTGTCTTCCATTAAGTTCTCTTTTGTAGAGACTCTGATGCTATTTTTACCATTTAAAATACTCACACCATCTTCTAGAAAACTACAAGTACAGAAATAACGTGTCACTTTTTATCCAAACATCCACTTTATCCCTGAGGGCTACTTCTCCCTATGTACCTGATTTGGCTGAGTTTTTTGGTTTTATTTGGGGAAGTTAAAGCATTGTTTTCTGTTTAGCTTAAAGAAGCCACTAAGAAAGATGCCTTGCATATGGAGCAGAAAGTTCAAGGAGAAAAGCAAAGGTACATTAGCATAGAAGAGTATTTCTTAAGGATTTGTGCAACTAGAAATATGTATCATTGTTCGATTTAAACTATTCTTCTATTTACCAGATTCGGAACAGAGATCCAGAGACACAATACTAGGCAGTATTCCCATTTCATTTGTCATGAAAGATTGTACACAGTGCTCAGAGGAAATCCACCAATACTCACTTTGAACAACTCAGTGGCAGCCACCTGCATGCTTCTGTCTGTTATTTTTATGAAAGCAGCTCAGCGTCCCAGACATTGCTGAAAGCATTCAACATAATCATTCAAGCTAGGCATGAAGCATGTACAGTACTGCACAGTCCTTAAAAGAAGATATTCAATCTGAAATTCGCTACTGTTTTCTAGGTCTTAAAAGGACAAAATAATTCTATGAACAGTACGCAGAATAACCTGTTTGAGACCTGAGTGTTTCAGCAGTTCAGTGCTCTCAAGGAGCTGCTCAACTGGATCATCAGTCTCACTGTACTGTTACATGTCTATGGTTCAGAATGCCACAACTTGAAAAAGCTGGAAGTTCATTAAAGTTGCCATTTTCTGAATTCTACTTAGACTGATAACATGTATCTTTTCTATTCAAACCTGCATTAAAACACCCCCAACGTTCAAGTGAGTCCACAGTCCCCTTGCAAATGAATAAACTGTACGTGGATACAAAATTCTGACCTTATCATAAAAAGGACATTACTAGAATATTACTTTCTACAGAGAGATCAAGCAGAAAATTCTCCCTATAATGATTTCATTCACAGCATTTTTCTCTAATACAAAAAAAGTTACACAGAAGAAAAGTGCTTTATGAGTTTTCTGAATAAATAACAAAGATATCACAATTTTGTGATTATAATAGATCATGAGTCATTACAAACTCAAGCAATCATTTATTCATAATAGCATTATTTTTTCTATGGAATTTCTTTTCTTGGCCTTGAAATCTTGCCACAAACCTAATTTTCAGTTTCTAATGTTTGAGAACAAGAGAGAAATTCAGATGCTTCTGTGAGACAGAGAATTCTTCCAACCACCCACCTGCCAAAATACAGTTTGCAAGATAGGGGTAATCAGATAGTTCACTTTGTACCTAACTTAAATACCCTCTCAGAGGTTCAAACTAGATATCAAAGGGCTCTTAACTATACTATGGAGGCTTTATTATGCATGCAGACACAGGATGGAGTTGACAAGTGAAGCGCAAGTACCTAATGCATCACTTGCATTAAATGCTTAAGGTATGACTTTTTATGCAATATGTAACATACATGAATTAAAAATACCTCTAAATACAAAAAAAAGTAATGGGAGACCTGTTCTTACATAGAATTATTATTCGCATTACAGTAAGTCCTTTGGTCTTTCCATGTGTGTTCCACTTCTGTTACACTCAAAGGATGACTCTGATTTTGCACTGAAGTGCCTGCTGAGGTCATTCAGGCTTCCCTTGCCACAGTTCTTGATGTTTATATCACCTACTGTGCAACATAATGTCTCAGCTCCACATTTCTCACTAAAAGGAATCCATATTATTAGGACCTTGTTATCAGAAGAGATGACACAAAGATCATGAAACATGCAGAAATACCACACCGGGAGACCGAGGAGTGATCACAGGGTATCAGCACTTCTCACTGTTCTCTTTGGGTTAGATCATTCAGGACACAAACAACCAAACTATTTGACAGGAGAGCATGGGAAGAGCACCTCCATGGGAATTCATTGAAGCAGGTGAACCTGCTGATGGAGGAACAACCCAAGAATGAAAAACAGAAGACAATGAAAAAAGATCCACATGAGAGAGAACTACTTGCAAATTACTTGAATTCACATGTCTAGCAAATTCTTAAAAAAACGCAAAATTAGCAGTAACAAAAGACAATTATAAACCTGATGACATAATGGAATGTATGATTTCAGAAGACAACCTATATTCCCTATAGCCTACCATAAACAATGCATAGTTTGACAGATCTCTTCCCGATCAAGTCCTCGCTGCCAACCCACAGTTCTGTACCAGGTTGTTTCTGGAAGTACCGCACCCACCCACCCACTTGCCTGGGGCCCGAGACAGGGCAGAGCCTTCCCTTACACCCAATGGGTATGATGGCGAGACAGATCCTGGGGGTTTGGCAGCCAGCAGGAAGCGTGGTGCCCTCTGGCCTCCCTCCCTGGAATCACTGTGCAGAAGGGAAGGACGATGTTTGAGGAGGAACCCCACACCCTCCGGCGGCTCCCCAGAGCTGCACTCAACACGGATGTGCCAGTCAGTGCCGCACAGATGGCCCTGGCACAGGAGAGAAGGGAACCGCGCCCAACTTCACAGACCCCTGCAGCACGGACAGAAACCAAGATCAAGCTAGCCTGGCACAGTGTGAACATGTGCTCCAAAACACAGGCCCATGAGGGAAACTTCCCTGTTCGACCATCCAGGAGCTACTCTGGCTGAGACCGTCACACAACCCAAACTGGGACAGAGGCCCCTTCGCATCCCACACTCACAGAGACCGGGCTTCCTTACCGGCTCAACCCCAGGTTTTCCATAGCAGAGTCTCAGACTATGGAGTCTAGATCCTTAAAAGAATTTAATCATGGTGCAATAACTAAATCACAAAATAGCAGCTCGAGTTGGGTGCTTCTGAGGAGTGACCCTGAACAAAGGAACCCTGAAATTTTACACCATCACAGTCTCAGTGCATGAGAGTCTGGGGTCATCCAGCTGAACACTCAGCTCTGGCTGTCTCTGAGTGTCCAGTCCCATGGCTGGCCCACAGGTCTCTGTGCCCTTTGTTCTCCAAAGGGTTGGCAGTTCAGGACCTCATGCCTCGGGCTCCTGCCCCCTCCCCTGAGCTGAACCTGCAGCTGCACACTGAGCTGCCTGTGCCTAATGTGTTCCTCACCAGCCACTGGTATGAACACGCTGGCTGAGAAGGCAGCTGGAGATGCTCCTGTGCCAGCAAGGTGGAAAGTTCATGCTGCAAACCTCCTGAACCTGATGATGTAAAGGTCTTTTCTAACCTGAAGGGCTCTACCACCTCCCCTCTAGGTAAACACTGCTATGGTGTGGCACATCTGTTGGCACACAGAACCTGTGCTTTCTTCCTGGTTCTCAGCAACTGGGCCACATTGGTAGGAGAAAGCAACGCACCAAAACTATTCCTCTGCCAGCAGTAAAGTTAGAAACTGAACCTTCAATCCAGGCTGCAAGTATAAATTCACACACCTGCAATAAACTCATCAAAGGTAGTGAGTACTGGGCATCCATGTATATCTGCTTGCCAATCAGCAGGACATCACCACAGTTTCACACAAAACACTGCTGGGGTAGGAAAGACGGATCCAATTTCTTTTTCTGTATAATGCTGCATTTTTTAAAATGAGAAGCCTTTTTGCTTTTTAACTGTAAGAGTCACATACATCTTTTCCTTTGAAATACAGAAAATTGAACAAACAACATAACCCAGAAAAAGCACAGGCATCTCACCTTTTAGCAGCACACACTAACCACTTGGAAGGACCTAACATATTTAAAGGAATTAACTTTGCACGTCAGAAAGTTTCAAACTTTTAAAACGTATTTAAGGTAAGAGGCTATCCTTCATGTAACTTAAACTTGTACATTACAGTTAATTCCCAAGCTACCTGGCATTAATGGCTTCCTTGGTTCAGTCCAATTAATGTAATTTCACAGAAAAAACCTAAGAAGCAGTATAAGCAGGGACAAAGAAACATTCAGTTTTGCAATAAACTCTCTATATTAGTGTAAACTTCTTATGGCTACTATTTTGCACACAAAATACCTTAAAACTAAGCCATTTAATCTTTCTATAGTTTTGTTTTATTGCTTTTCTTAAGGTAAACGTGCAAATAATTTCAGTTGTCCCCATGCTTATCTTAGAGGAAGCCCAGCTGTTTCCTGAGAAAGTAACAACTGTCAGCTCTTGGGAAGAATTTTCACTTTTTTTTTCAATCACTTAAGCTGTGTTTGCTCTGTATGGGGGGCTGGAGATCCTTTCTGAGCCAGTCGTGGGGGCTTTTTCCTTGGAAGACTGAGGATTTTTGGAGTGATTGGAGTTTTTTAGAGCTTGGCTTTAATTATTTAGCATTAGTAGAAGTGAAATACAAATAGAAATAAAATATCTATCAAAGTGTATGCACCAGCAGTTGAACATGAGACAACTATTATGTTCACTAAGTACAATATTATTGTTTAATAAAAAAGCCCCCAAATTTTTACCATTTACGTATTAAATTTTAACTGTTCTTATCTTGAACTCACATGAAAGAATATAATTCTTTCCTGAACTCATTAGGAGTTCCTGAGAAGATCAAGGTATTGTCTATCCTACAGCTTCTACAATCCTCGGTTGGGATAAGGATCTGGGCTTCCTGTTCCCAACCTCCTGATTGTTCCAAGCACTGATGTATCGCACAAGATCTTTCAAAGCTATGAATTTCTTCCACTGGCAGATTTTTCTGCAAATAAGAAATTGCAGCAGTACGTAACCTGAACCAAACCCAAGTAGAAACACTGAGAAAAGACATCATTGCACAATCCTGTAACAACATACACGGACAGATTTTTCCCCTAAAAAAATTATTAAAGTGAACGATGACAATCAAGATGTTGCTATCTCCATGCAAAGGACATTAAAATAAACAACATTTCAAAATCAAACGTTCTGTGAAACAGGTACCAGTAAGGCAGAACAGCAATGGCAACACTGCTATGAAAATGGATCTCTAAGGAACTGAGACCTGAAAACCTTTTTCAAAAGCTTTTTAATTAGTTTACAGAAAAAGAACCGCCAGAACACAGACAATAAGTGACAACAAGAGACCAAGCACACACATACATTTCCAAAATTACTCAAGGACAACGGTTCAGCAAACATTTCTTAAACATTTGGGCTATTTAGTTGATGGTTTTCACAGCCACTGTCACTGTTTCTGTCAAGAGTTTCTCTAGTGCCACCTGAAAGTACAACTCTGTAGAAGAATTTCTTCGCATTTGAATGGCCAGCTTTTAAAATCATGTCCAAAGCATAAAGTCAAATGGCCAAGAAAAGCCCTGTTCAAAACAACCTTAGTTTCAATTCTAAAAGTGCATACAGCACATTTTATCTTTCTTCTCCTACCAAGCCTGACCTAATCTTAGTTTAGTGCTTAAAATTTTATACAAGACAAGCACGTTTAAAATGTTACTGACCTGTGGAAACTACCCTTATCCTCGTTCCATTGTGACTATTCTCCACAGTTTCTATGATTTAAAAAAACCCCATGCTTACCGAGTTCATAGCACAAGCTCAGTTTTTAATACCAATGAAAAACCTATACAGGTTCTGTCTAGGCTTACATAGCATTCATTCACTCAGCTATTTTAGTTACTTCCTTCCAAAATTAACAGAATGTTTGAAACACGGCTACAGAAGGTTTTATCTACATGGCAAAACAGAAAGTAAAAATTAAAACTCAACCTAGTTAAAAAAACAAACACTTGAGAAAAAAAGGCAGGGAATTTGCACTTTTATAATTTCTATAAAGGAAAGAATACAGATGCAATTTAGGTTTTGGCAAGGTTTTGGTTACAGAGTTTTGAGCACAATAGAGGAAACTAACTTCCAGTGTAAGATGTTGGATGAAATCTTGTTCACCATTCTTATTTGGAAAGCTACAGCATACTTGAGATGAAACAGGGCCAACTAAGTTAGATATTAAATTAAGCTACAAAATATTTCTAGTAAGCAGGAGAAAAAAAAAGTGTAAAACCCAACAATTTTTGATTATTAGCAAATAAATAAACACCAATGCTAAATGCACTGCTAAAATAACTAGTTCTCAGTAGTTTAAAGACATTAAATAAACAAATACATAGAAAGAGGAATGAATCTAACCCAACAAATTGTTGAGCCACCAAGAAAAAACTTCTGTTTTTATCCTACATGAAATGTTTATGTTCTTATGCACACCCATGCAGGTTTGCTTCCTAAATACAGCCATATTATCACAGCAAAGGTTATGAAATGGCAGAAAGATAAATAATACCACCATAAAGAAATAAAATTTAAAAAAGAAACAGAAGCAAATCACAGCACACTAACTGTGCAGCTTCAGAAGGTAAGCACTTTCCTTAAAAAACAGCAATCAAGGCAAAGGTATTGCTTCTACACACAAGCTCCACTGCTCAGGCATTCTGAGCAATCTGCGGGCAACACAAAAGCTCAAATAGCATCTTGATGTATTAGTAGCTCTTCCAAGTACCACAAATTAAGGTGGATCTACAGAACAGCCAGACACCAATGATAACTTGAAAAGTACAGATTAAGACAAAATAGTGGTGGCGTACATTGGTCTCTTCTCCCAGGCACTCAGCAATAGGACAAGGGGGCACGGGCTCAAGCTCTGCCAGAGGAAACTTAAGTTGGATATCAGAAAAAAATTCTTTCCAGAGAGAGTAATCAGGCATTGGAATGGGCTGCCCAGAGAGGTAGTGGATTCACCATCCCTGGAGGCTTTTAAATGCAGATTGGATGTAGCACTGAGTGCCATGATCTAGTAAATGGACTGGAGCTGGACCAAGGGTTGGACTTGGTGATCTCAGAGGTCTTTCAACCCAATTGATTCTATGATTATACAGATCATCAGATTTAAAGCATTATTCTAATTTCTAATGCCAGAAGAAGCACATGTGAGATTAGCATGTATCATAAAAGATTTGTGAAAAAATTTCTTATTAAGATTTGGAAGAGAACTGCTGTATTACACCAATCTGAAAGAGAGGTTAAGCCTGTTCCTAACTAGAAGCAAGAAGGAAAAAAATAACTTGCCACTGAAGAGCAGAAAGAAGCCGCTGAAATTTAATGATCTAGCTGAACATGCTCACCAAGGAAGGCAAAAATTCCTTTGTTTAAAGGAAATTTGATGCTACAGTTATGTGACGAGAATAGAAAGACCTGATTGCTTTCTTCACTTGTGACTTTTATTATTAAAAGACTAATAATTGTAGTAGTGAAAGGCAGGAGAATTCTTTTTCAGAAAATGTTTCAAAAATCTGGAATTACTTCCACTTTTAGAAAAAGGCCACAAAGTCAACTCTACTACTTTCAATTGCTTAATCACTAATTTAAAAAAAATCAATTCTTTTCAAGTTAATGATGCATTAAAGAGGAAAAAAGTCTCTGAAGTTACATGCACATTTTAACACACACATCAGCTTCTAGTAAAATTCTTTCAAGACAGGAGACTGTCTACAAGTGTAAATACATAGTGGTGTGAAGACTGTCATTTTGTCCATGCCAAGATTAGCTTTCATCACCCACACTAAGAGCCAATGAAATGTGGTTAAAATTAAGAAAAGTAGCTAAGTACACCTAAAGAAAGAGGGCTCCTTTCTTTGCACAACACTGTTATCCCTTCCTTGACTCTGATGTACATTTTAAGACTCAATCCTTATATTCTTTACTCTGTGGCTCAAATCAAAGAAGGATCAGGTCTGCATCAGAAGAGAGCCTTGCTGCACTTCACAAGGCATTTCTGAGCCAGAGCATTAATGAGGAGGAGCTAAGGAAGGCAGAGGCAAGAACTTCATGACCAGTGGTGCACTCTGTGTGGAAAGTGCCCTGAGGGGCTAATCAAGACAGGATATGCCGGGCAGAGGCACAAGGGAGGGGAATTCACAGTTTCCACAGGAAAGCTCTGCAGCTACACAGGAGATATCAGAAGTAGCTGCATTGCTTGTGCTGTACGCAAACCTTTGAAAAAAAAATGCCTATTCTTGCCTCCTCCTCTTTGAAATATTTGTTTAAAGACATACAGTGTTTTTATTAGTTACCAGCCAAGGGATAAACACTGTCCAGTTCCCTAAAGAGTTCTGGGTTTCATTCCATTATATATCATAGATTTAAACTGTAATAGAGTCTTGTAACTTGTGCAGTTACTCTACACCTTGACGAAGAAGTCACTATTTCTTTTGAATTAAGCACCTCTCCAAGTGAATTCCTTTCAGGTAAACAGTTGCTGGCTGCAAATGGAGAACGGCAGCCACTCCACAACCAATGGAAGAGCTGTCTGACCAAAAGGAGCATTAAAAATAAGACTTGAAGATACATGCAGATAGCTCTGTGTGTGTGTAAATATATATATTTACGAATATGTCTCTGAAGAGCTGTGCAGTGCAATGTTAATCAAAAGCAAAATTTTAGAGCATACAGAGTTTATTTCTCCACCAGCGTCCTGCTAAGGCACATAGAGACTTCTAAAAGAAATTCACAACAGGTCTAGCACCTCTGAAGGCTAAATGTATTTCATTTTAGGGGTTAAAAAACACCACTGGTAGTGCTTTGTATGTTATGTTCAATATACAGGTGCAATACATTAAAAAAATGGTCATAAAGAAATATCGGTCAGATTAAAATTTTTCATTATCAAGATACACAGCTGTTTTCAATACCAAAAAATTAACTCAAAAAGGAAAAGCTTTACAAAACATTGAAAATAGAAATTTTATAGATGTTGAATTTTGCCTAGAAAAACCCCAAACAAACAATAAAAACAAAATGCCTGGCCTTCTGGACACAAGTAGCACAAAGTCCCCAGAATCCTGGCGAAGGTAAATCCTACAAGATGACACTTTTTTTCCTCTAGTCTGGCAGCTTTCCCACTTAACATATTAAGCAGCTCTTCTCTGTCCCTATTAGCTTTTTCATCTTCTGCAGGATTTTTGGTAGATGTGTTTCAGATGTTCCACACTATTTGAACAAGGAGGCATTGAGACTGAGGCATTCTGCAAGTCATTTGTCACTACAATGAGGGATGGTCTTCAAAGCTCTTCAGCAGAAACATCCCTCTCTACTCAGGCTTCAGAGTGAGAAGCCATGTTCAAACCAAGCAGAAGGTGGGGGAAAAAAGACCACAAAAAGCTTCAGTAAAAGTCAGTGAATCCCACTGAGCTACATCCTGACAGAAACTTTGCAATAAAAGAACAACTTAAATGTTTCCATTTATTTTTGCAATATCCATTTTCCAATTTATACAGGCACAGATAGTTACTGAAACCGCTGAACAGGGCAATGACTATACCAAATACTGCTTTAATCCCAAATTATTATTTAAGGAGAATTAAAAAAAAAAAGAAACAATAAGAAAAAAAGAAAATTTTTATAATACCTTAAAAAAACCACCACATTTTTCTCCACTTGATGGTCTTTTATTCGCTCAGTTATGCTGGAAATAAATTACCAAACTTATGCACTGCACTTGCAAAATGCTTGTCAAGTATTAACAGCCACATTAATTGTTTTGAACACTGTTCAGAAATTCCATTTACAGACAGAAACAGGCTTTTCAGCATAACTGAAGCTCCAGACAATTTTTCAGAGAAGGCATGTGACCTGGTTGGATAAAGTCCTGAGCAACCAGGCTGGTCAGGGAACTGATTCCGGGGAGTAAATGAGCAACACAGAAGGAGAATGGCAGCTGGCACATTTTTCCAGCTATCCATTGTTTTTCCTTATCACACATACTTTTGAAGGAAAGCACTTGAGATAAAACTCACTCTGCATTCTCCAACAGGAAAATACATCCTGACAGATGATTTGCCTTTACTTCTCGCTGAAGTGTGAGGGGAAAAAACACACACAAAAACCCCCCAAACATGTTTATTACCTACATAGAACACAGTAGGTTTTTAATACAGAAGACAGATAATAGATAGGAAAGCTAAGGACCCAAAGCTAATAATACTTGTTTTAAACCTACTACCCACTGCCTTTTAAATATCCAGCAGTAAGTCAGAAAACACAACGATTACTGAGAAGTATTCCAAAACCTTGATTTAGCACTGAACAGCCTTGTTCCCAATATGGAAAACCTACACAACTCAACCTTGAAAAAGGTGATGTTTGTAATTGGAGCACATTTTCTATATAAACATATAGAAATGGAGAAACATAAATAATCATTCAAAACTTTTAAAGTGAGGTAGAACTAGAGTTGTTCAAAGCATGATAAGCACCCACAAGAGAACAAGTTAAAGTAAAAAATTATACTGTCCTCAAAACCTCTGCCTCCATTTTTCTGTTTCATTTAAAAGACAGATTTGGAGTTCCTGATCTAATGCTAAAAAAATGTATTGGCCTTCCTTGAGCAATAGAAATATATGGATATCCAAGGTAAACTTCTGCAGGAACATATTTATTAACTTGTGAGAGAAAGAATGCATACATCATAATAAAAATAATTATGGTATGAAATTATAACAAAGAACAGTGACGCAATTCAGCATATTATGTAGTTAGAAATAAAAATCAGTGACAGAGGCAAACAATAGGGATATATGATACATTTGAGATGATCCAATGGCAGATTTTAACACACATTCAAATTCTATTTTATTATACACTTCTCCTCTAAAGAATACATAGAATGATTCAAAACGAAAAGTGAGAGCTATAGGAAAATATTATAGAATATACAATAGTGTAATAATTAATGGCAAGTAGGTAATAATAGAACATTAAATATTCTATTGCAGTCTGTAAAATAATAATATAAAATACATAATTAATTTAAAAGTGTCTAGAATACTGAAGTCCACATAGCAAATACCATATAACCAACTGCACTTTGATAATTTTCCTCCTGTCACACCAACATACTCTCTGTTCTCAAAGACCAAAAGGAAGTACAGTCTATCAGCTTTACTATTAGACTATAGAAAAGCAGTGCATTGCATTACTTTTGAAGGACAGTTTAAGTCCTCATTTCAGCTCAAAGTGCTTTATCGACAATAGTTGCCCTGTGCTTGACATCAATGTGTATCTATTTCCTACTGCTAAAATCCTTTTGTGAAGAGCAGCAAAGAAAAGAGCATCTGTATAAGGCACTGACTCAGGAACTGGATGATGTTTAAGGTCCCTTCCAACCCAAACCTCCCCACGAGTCCATGGCTGCCCTCACTGTCGACCTGCAGTCGCGGCGTCCCCCACAGGGGGGCAGAGCGCGGCCACCTCCCAGCGAGGGAGGGCTGTATTCCCACCAACTCCATTTGCACTGAGCACTGAATTGTCAAAGAAAACTCGAGAGAACTGTTCAATATACATAAATGATACAAAATAGTTACTAAATGTGCAATTCGAGAAATATTAAATGCACAGAAGCCATCTGGCTTTGGAAGTTTCTGAGCTGCAGGTGCCTGGGAAGCTGTTTGACCTCTTCTTAACCTCTTCCTTAAGACACTCACTTTTGGCCATGATCAGTTCTTACTCGATTTAAAGTATGGACTATTCAGATAATCAGTATTTGTAGTAGTAGCAGCTCCAACTGGGTTAACAGTACAATAAAGATAACAAAGACCTAAGCAAAAAGGGAAAAATTATTTATGACAGTATTGTGAAAAAGATCTTACCACTTCGAAGCCATTGTTAACCACTGATGAGAGCTGTTAGCATATCACACTTAGGATGGATCCATCAAGACATTTCCCCACGTGTGCTTGGAGATGTGAGAGCAGACAAAGATGTAAACAGCTACGAGTTGACAGGTATGGAGCCAAATTCTGGAGAAGAGTCCCAAAACACAGGAGAGACAATGAAGTACAGAACTCTGAAAAGTAAGAAAAACCAGTCAAACCTGAGACACTTAACAGAGGAGTCAACATTTTCCAAATGCTTTAGAACTCTGAATTTTTCACTGAAGTTACAAACAATATAAATCTGTTACATGTGTCCTCAGAATTACTGTTTTGCTAAGAAGACAGAAAAATTAAAATTGACACCAAAATAACATTGTTTCCCACAATCAGCATATTCTGCATGTATCCATTCTTTATTTTAGTTTCAGTTGCATTTTAATTACAAACATTTTTATTAATCATATTTATAATTGCTCTCAAGTGCTAGTCATTCTTCATTTTTCATGTTAGTCCTTTTATTTATTTCTTTTCTGATTTGTTTTATTCCTCTGCTCAGTTAGCACAAGGATGTGGTGTCAAAAAGAACCAAATACTTCAGCTGTGTCTCCTTAATAAAGCCTTGAAAACTTCTGGAGTTTCCTTCACAAGAGAAGTTTGCATGCAACTGACACACTTGCCACAACTTGCCAAAGTAGCAGTTTGGTTTTGCTATTCTATACAGCAAAAGCACTTTAGTATTTTTAATTCCACCCTGAAGGCAGATCAAGCACTTTTAACTACTCAAGCCTCAACGTGCAGCAGCAATCCACCACACCAGATCATCTAGTTTGTATAGGGAAATTGTTGTTTTCTTTTGAAAATTCATAGCCTGAAAAATTCCAGGTATGTAAAAAAGCCTGTACATCCAACATGACTATCAGTGCTCTGATGCAACACAAATGTACTGGTTTCCTTTAAGGATATGTGAACCATCCAATCATCATCAATTCTTTTATGTACAGTTTGTTCTACTTCTTAATTAGTGTTTCCAAAAATACAAAAGAGAGACCCATATAAGTGCAATCTAAAAGTAAAAAGCCACATCCTGAAGATTTTAAGATATAAAAGAAAGCTTAAAAGTGGGACTTTGAGAGAAGCAAAAAAATTAGACAAACTTTTGCAAATAGGATACAAAGCTGATGTTTATATATAAATTGGGAACACATTATGTAATTCCTTTAAAAAGCAAGTCACCTTGTTTTAAAGACTTGACCAGTTACAAGCAGAAGCATTTCAAGACATAAAATCCTGACTCTGAATTTTACCTGTTAAATTTCCCAACCCTCATAAAAGTATCTACTGTTTTCTGTAGTTTGTGCAACTGACAGTGCAGTGCATCAAATCAGCATCACTTGTACCTCTTCAGACAATTAGGGCAAGCAAGTCAACAGTTTTCTGAGCAGCAGAAACATATGGCCTTTGATCCCACCCACATCAATAAAATGTACCGGTCACTTTTTTTCTCTTCTCTTTGCTGCTTTTTTACCAAAGGTAAGCAGTAGTTTAAATCAACTCATGTTAACCCTTCCTTACATCCACCCCAGTTTGAAAGAGTGGGGTCAGCTGTCCTCTTACCTCCTTCCCCATTACACTCACTGGGAACAGCACTTCAACAAAAAATCAAACTCATGCCATATTACCCTCCACAAAATTGAAAGAATACCGAGACAGAAATCCACCCTGCCATTTGCTGACATTTTAGCTGCTCAGTACCTCAAGCAAAACAAACATTCCCAGATACACAGTCCATTCTGTTTAGAGGCTTCCCTGCTTGCTGCCTTCAGAGCAAACATATACAAACGGATCTTCCTTCTTCACCACACCAGATTCAGACTCCCCTTCCTGCCTCAACACACCACCCAATAGCCCAGCTGCTTAATAGCAGGGAGGGAATAAACTTCAGCTGAAAACTGACTTGGCTGCCCAAGCTTCAGGGAGACACTGTGGCTTCAGTTCAGCTGGCAGAGTGTTTGGAAAGAGTCCAGAGGGTGGGAGGCACATGAGAATCCCTTCGAGGCACTCAAGATTTTTGGTGGTATATACTGAACAATAATGAATTTTAAAATGCAGCTGCATCCCAGAACTTCCAAATACAATTAGAGTTGTATTTGTATACAACCAGAGGTATCCTACAGAGGTATCCCATGCACTCAGCAATAGGACAAGGGGGCTCTGCCAGGGGAAATTTAAGTTGGATATCAGAAAAAAATTCTTTCCAGAGAGAGTTATCAGGCATTGGAATGGCCTGCCCAGAGAGGTGGTGGATTCACCATCCCTGGAGGTTTTTAAACTGAGACTGGACGTGGCACTGAGTGCCATGATCTAGTAAATGGACTGGAGTTGGACTTGATCTCAGAGGTCTTTTCTAACCCAATCGATTCTATGATTCTCTGACTGAATCAATTTGATCAGATTAACTCTATCTACTGGAAAAATAAGGTATCAGTAAAGGTAGCAATAAGGTCAAAAGTCTCCAACAGACCCGAATGAAGCTTACAGTAATTACAGCATATTGCTGGCTCATTGGGCTTCATTTCCCAACTGTAGCTGACAACATGTTAAAATGTAACGACACTTTATCAGACTTGAAGTCAAAGGTATCACACAGATGGAGGTTTGGTGTTTGGGGTTCACTCCTACGTAAGATTTATGAAAAGTTAAGAAGCAGAATATAAAAAATACATAAAGTTCAAAGTACAAGAGGTCTGCTATCATAAGGTTCAAAGAATAGTTCAAAAAACAGTGTTGCTACCTCTAAGATTTCATACTGAAAAAAATTCAGAACTCCTCTAACATCCCAAATTGGAAAACACAATTAAAAATCCAGCCTGATCAAGCAACAGCATATATAACTTCTATGACATAAACTTTTGGGTGTGAGTGTTTAAAAGAGCAATTTTATGTCATTAACTTTCAAGTTGATGCATTATATTCACAGAGTAGCTGCTATAATGTTGGCTACTATTCAAAACTGAACTTAACTCTACCTTTTGAGCAGCAATTAGATGCTCCAATTCAGAACACTTTATGCCACTGGTAGGGTAGGAGAGATGGTACAGCAGATCACTTCCAAAAACGTTAAGTTGCAGGAAATCAAAGGCACCTGCATTTAAGATATGTACAATACACTAAATTAGGGCCTTTTTCATAATTAGTGGCCCAAAAGACCTAATAAGATACTTCACAAGAAAGAAAAAAATACTAATAGTTTTAGCCAACTGCTAAAGTGGTATTTCCATACTACAAACCTTATCCAGGCTTCAATATACTGTTTGCTTCTGCATGGGTAGAATAAAGACAGAGATGAACTATATTCGTTTTTAAGACATTTTAAAAATACAACAAAAAGTTTTAAGTTTATGGGCAAACATCTACAGATGGCACCACAGTCACTCAAACATGTGGCTGCCCTGTAACTTCAGCATTTCACAGAGCCTGGCTATACAGCCTGCTGTCATAAGCACTCCTAAGATAACACCGCCGCCTTGTAAGGTCTGATCCTCTGTCACTGTCCTCCCACATCCTCTCCCTAAATTGATGGCAGATGCAGCAAGAGCCCATACACCAGAGACACGTATCGGGCAACAAGGCAGGGTAACACCAGGTTTCAGCCCAGGGCTCACAACTTACACCACCCCTCATGCAAGGGGTGGAAGAAAAAAAAGAACACTAACTATAAACTAGACTTATTACACAACATAGTGACCATATACAAGACTTCCCTGTTACAGGCCAAGTATGCATATTTTTCCCACTGCAGCACTGGGAAATGATACTAGCAGGCCGAAAGATTTCCAGTGGCTGCCCAGTTCCTCCATTCTCCAAATCTGATCTTCAGCAACAGCCTAAACAACTAAACTATACTGAGATTACAGCTTGCTGTCATCCCAAGTAAGGGATATTAGTGGCTGTACCAGAAACAGCAAAAGAACAGCTTGAGGCCACCCGAATGTTATGGAAGCTGCTTTTAAGCTAATTCTCTCAAAAACTGTATTTCATAAGAAGAAAAAGGGGGGATGAAGCTTTCCAGGTTGCTGATACAAAGAAATCTGCCCCCCTGGCCTTACTGAAACTTGGCACACTGTCTGAACACAAGATTTTTAGTAACAATTTGGTTCTTTTGCTTTCCATAACAGTTTTAGGTATATTAATAATATAACAATAATCAACATCACAAACTAAAAGTGGTACATGATGAACTGAGTGTTACTGGATGCTATCAAGAACACAGTAGTCATGCAGTGTTCTCCCCATTCCACCAACCATCTCCTTACTGAAACACAGCCTGTTTTCCGCTCCACAATCCACACAACCAAGCGAGGCTGGGTGGCTGCTGATCAGTTAAATATGGGGAACCACAGAAGTCAAACAGGAGAGACACAGGGGTCACTAATGCAAAAAGCAAGCCTTTGGGGGGGCTTGGGCAGGAAGAACTTCATTAAACACAAACATTGCAACTGGAAGATGCACAGATCATGAGCATCAAATTGATATAGGTTCAGTTTTTACATAACTGATATGGAAATGAGATAACACTCACAAGGCAGATCAAGATGACCTAGGGGAATCCATGGGAAAAAAGAAGCAACTGCGTTTCTCTGTCACACCAAAACTCTAGAATACAGCCAACCACCTGCACATGAGAACTACTTTTGTTTTACTAATTCAACACTTTCTGCTCCCAGGAATTACAAAAGTAAGTGAATCCCAAATCGTGTCCATTGGGCAGGGCCACAAAACCTGCCTGTTCTTTAAATCTGTACTATCACTTTTTATCTTTTAGACTCTCATTTCAGAGTATTAGAAATATATGCAAAAAACCCTGTATTTTTACCAGAGAGAAGTGGGTATTTCCATCTAGGCCTAAGACCTTTTCAGTTTCTCAGATTAGTCTCTTAAGAAAAATTGCCTTTACTAGTGCTCAGGTCAAGGAACTCGCTGCCTTTAGAAACCAGTGATGCAGTTACACCTTCCCTTATAGTGCTACTGCCCTCTGATCACTCCTTTATCCCTGCTATTTTCTGACTGTTGATTTAGGAATGGTTTCTCAGCTGTAATACAAAACCAATTATTTTGGGCCCACTAAAAAGTGACCTTAGCCATTTCGTATTATACCAACTATAAACTGGAAGCACCAATCTGAAAGTACTTCTCTCTCCTTTTCAAGAAACTGCAAAATAGGAGTGTCCAATCTGCAAGTGATCTGCAGAGAACCAAGAAATTACAGCTCTCTCCTGTTAGCACCAAAGGGTGTAAGCAAACAAGATGTTCAGACTACCTCAAAGGGATGTTGCTCCCACCAGGAAAACAGCTAAAACTAAGTCTGTATAGTATTTAAAAAATTGTGCTGGCACACAAGGGAAAAATTGCGTATGACTCCAGCTTGCCTAATCTTACATCCTGTAGACATTTATCATCACCAGTGCCTAGGAAGGGAAAATAGCAAACCCTAACGGAGAGGAACAACCATCACCTCCCTCAGATGCACTGCTGCCTGGAGCAGAACAACACCACAGTGCACCTAAAGAGTTTGCAGTGATCTGAACACCACCGTTCACCACACCTGCAGTAACAAGACTGCAGCAACAGGAAAAGTGAGAACTTCCATGAGTGAGCAGGGTAGGTAGGTAGCCTCACACTCTGACCTCTGCCCCACGACCACAGTAAAAAACTGAGAAAATGCAAAAAAATGTCAAATGGCTTAAGAAACTGAACTCATTTTTTCCCCCTTTTACAAAATAAATTGCAAGCACAGCTAAACTAAAAATCAGCCTATAAGGGTGAAACTAAGCAAGTTAAATCCAAAGAACGGGATCTTGTATCACACCTTCAATCTGCTTTTGGCAACTTCCTGTTTTTGAAAGTACCTCAAACCAAAGCCAAACATCCCTTTTTATTCAATCAGCTTTTGGAGATCAGCATGTAGCAGGGTTCAAGCACTTGAAACTACTAAATGAAAAAAAAATCAACAGGTTATGTACAATTTTTCCTTCCGTAACAGACCATTAAAGCTCAAAATTCACTTTCTTTCTTAAAAAGTGCCAAAACCTCTAAACCACTGACAGTTTTGTTACTGTGTCTCTACAAAGAAAAATGTGGCAAAATTGTTCTTACCAATGTAGCAAAAATGTCTTAAAAATGTGGCAAAATTATATAATCTTAGGAGGAACCAACATGAACTTTATGCATATTCAGTACCAAAGTCTATATAGATTATAAAAATAAAAACCACCTCCCCTCCCCCACACAAAAAAAAAGCCACACCACTTTACTCCCTTGAACAAAGCAAGAAGCTGTTTTCCCCACTTCCTCCCCCTCAAAGCATCATCAATAGAGGTTAAACTCAGGTCCTTTATATACAACACTAGTAGTTCTTCAAATATGCTGGCCAGATAATGAAGAAGTAGAACACTGATAAAGTATAACATAGCAAGTATAACACCAGTTAGATTTCTTACCTACTCAAGCAATTGCAGAAAAACATATTTAAATAAAACCCAATCTAATGCAAAAACCTCTGGCCTCTGGACACAGAATACCAAAGCTATATAAAAGACAGTAATGCTAATTGCTTTTTAAATACAACAATCAGAATGGGGGCTTGTTGTCGTACTTGCAGACCATCTCTACCCGCTCCTTTTTCTTAAACAGCATTTAACCTGAGTTCATAGAGTCTGAACTTACACAAGCTCAGAGATGGGAACTTGTTGTTTTACTTTAACAGAAGCTCAAACAAGGCCAGTCTTCATTCTCCAGCATAACAATAAGATAAAAAGAAAAGCAGTTGAAACATTCTTCTTGTTTCTAGGCACAAAACCTTATGAAAGCCCCAGTGTTTTCTCTCTCTCTCTCCTATGCATTCTACTCTTCCCATAACAATTGCATAGTAATTTTCAAACAGCCATCTGCTAAACTCAAAATTACTTGTCTCCCTAACATAAGCCAATTCATACACTGGGACCACCTACATCACTTCACTAGTCACACAGATTTTATGCCTTTAAACGATATAGTTATAGGTAAGAGTTTTATATGCTAGATATGGTTTGATGGGAGCAGGCAATAAAAGCTACTTGAAAATTATGGAAACCAGGAAATACTTGAAAACAGAACTATTTTTTCTTATTGTAAAAAGGCAAGACAAGAAAACAACAACTTGCACTACAGCATAACATGGAATGCACTATCCAGTAGCTTCTTTAGATATCCTCCCAGGAGAAAGAAGGTTGGGCTTCAAATTGGATCAAATCAGTTGCACACAATTTACCTCACTACCACAAAAAGCCAAGTATAATCTCTGCCTAACTTATAGTTTCTTTACAGATTTCTGAGTAACAGACTATAACATCAAAGCCTGATCACGACATACAGGAAGAGAAGTGTACTTAAATGCTTTTAAATAAGGTTAATTTTTCCCTAGTACAGCAAAGGCCCAAAAGTACACAAAAGCACTGAAGAAATGTGTAGATAAAAACTCGCAGATTCCTGCCCCAAAAGCTTGTTCTACTTATTTTGTGCTTCTGTTTACCCAGCTTTCTGTTCCCATGCTTGCTATCTACCAATTCTCACCCTCAGCAGCTATTGCATAGCTGTTCATCTATCAATTCTGCAGGTAGGTACATGTCAATATATATACACACATAACCCCATCTCGAGAAACTTCTCTGATCTCCCAATTTTATCTGCAACACCTACCACCAGGTAGTTTCAAATGGGGAGGCAGAGGTGAAGTCTAAACTGAAGGAACAGAGAGAATGGGGCAGGATCTCCATAACCTCTGTGTCAAGAAAGAGAAGCAGGTTTGCCATATCCAAGTGAAGGTGTCAGGGAGCCCCACATGTACTGCCACTCCTCATAAGAGTCAGTGCACTCACTCCCAGCTCCTTTCCCTTTATGAGCTGATGTGGGGTATCCTCAGGAGCTCCCCAAGTCACTGCAACTGCTATCACAGGACCAGCAACTCCTCATCACCTTATCCCAGGTTAAAAACAGGCCAGCCAGTGTATAAGGCAGTAGTTCTTCAGCTTTTTGGACAACATCATTTTGTGATATCTACAGAGGCAGAAATCTAAGCATTTTTGCTTACAGCAATCTGTTTATTAACATAATCAGTATGACTGGCAGATTAGATTAGTTCAAGATCATGAAAATTCTGTCAATGTCAAAATGTTCAGCTGCCACAAGCATAACCCTAACAGTTCCTTCCGATTTAGCACAAGAACAGAAGTGGTGTTGATAACGAAGACAGATAAAAACAACTAGGAACACTGCAACCTATCTTCCATGCTAACACCCCGACAGAGAATCAGCCTTTGCCCAGGTCTGTTGTCAACTCCCAAGTCCTCTTTAGGATATGGTGTTTGCAAAAGAAGATGCTTCTTCATTTTGCAAAACTGGACAACATCTGTGGAGAAACAAAGTCAATATTTGGAATATCAACTTCAAATGTGAATTTCCAGAGCCCTTGTTTTATCATAACATTCTCAAGGCTTATGGTATAGATATTCCTTTACTTTTTTAATTCATTATGCTTTTTTTATTCTCTTTAAAGTCTCCCACACTGAATTACTAGAGCCTTATCTTCTGGATCAAGAACAACAAAATTATCTGTATTTGTAGTTTTCACCACTCTCCCCAGCTCTTGTTTTATAAACATATCCAACATTATATTCAGTTACTCCAAACAAACAAACCTATCTTCACAGGGCTGGCAAAACCTACATAATTGTTGTCTATGAGACTACCACAAAAAAAACCAAGCAGTCAAAGATCAACAGCAGTAAAACTTCTGTGAAAGGCTAAACAAATGGGGTTGCAGGTCTAAGCCATAATCTCACAAGGATTTTTTTAGCACACCCAGGTTTTCTTTCTGCTCTTCTCCCTTGCTTATTTGCACACTGCTGGGGCATCTCTGAGCTCCTTGAATACTTTCTGCACAAGTTTGACTAACATCATTTACTGTGACCAGAACTACAGTAAACCCAAGCACTGTTGGAAACAGGGATACTTAACTAATGCTGCATTTAACCTACAGTGCCTCTTCCCATTTAACACAACACGCTTGAGCAGCAATATTTTTTGTCATAAATTGCAGTTTATGAAGACAAAGCAAAGAAACCTTGAGAGGACTAAGGAAAGAAAACAAAATCCTAAGGTTTACCAGGAAGATATATCCATCAGAGTATTAAAAGACCTTTATAAAATCCCACTCCTTACAAATCTAGTCAATGCATGCAAAAAAACATGCACCTTTCACATATGAAAAACAGCAATGATGGGATTTTAGGATTAGGGGAACAGGAAATATCTCATCCAAATAAGAGAGGCTGGTTTAGCTGGTTTAGCAAAATTATACTATTCTCTCTAGAAACACACTGAAGGGAAACAAACAATAAAAAGGAAGAATTGTTACCTAAGATGAAAAACAATGTTGACAACTGCCACTGACAAACTGCTTTAACATACAACCGGAAAATTACAAATACCCCCCCAAGTACCAGCTACTTAATTTTGAAGCACCCTTACAGTAGTTAAATGACAAAATATACAGCTTGTTTTATTATCATCACCATCTCATGTAACTTCAACTAAAAAAAAATAAAGAAAAGAAGGGAGAAAAACATCCAAATCAGGAGTCTTCTACCATTCTCTAGAAAACAGGTCCAAAGAAAATAAGTCACCACACTAACTCCGAAGTGACCAACTGCACCACTCACGTCAATAGTCTCAAACCTACTGCTACACACTCTGCTGCAAAGTCAGCTATTTCAGGCCAACCCAGCCCCAGCTCTTGAAAAGGACAATTCTCTTACACCTGTATGGACCACCTGCCATGGTAAAAGTGGGTCCTCCTGCATCACAGTCTGTGCAAACTCCACACAGCTCAGCTTGGACGACCATCACTAACTGCAAGAAACAATTCACACCGGACCTGGCGACAAGGGCAAGAATACCCATAGAACAGCCATGTAAAGAATAAACCAATAAAACTCCAAAGCTTACAGCAACAGCTTTTGGGCACTGGGCCATTATATCAGACCAAACATTGAGACATTTCAGAGAACCTCAAACTCAACTTTAGAAGTTTGGTTTTGTTTTTTAATATTTATCCCTCTTCTATTTTTGCATGCAAACATAAATCACTAGGAAGAACTAGGGATAAACACAAAAATCCCTCAAAACTAAAGCCATGTGCAGAGCACACACTGTTGTTCCTTCAGCATGAGAGGAATTTTTCCTTTCTGATATCTTCCAGTGACTGTATTGGACACTTGCTATCTGAGACTGTATTCTGTCATTCTTCCTGGGAGGTGTTCATGTCAGAGGGAATTAGGGATTATAATAGATTTGGGGGAGGGGAGGGAAGGAAGGACAACACAAGTCTTAGAAGAGACAGAGCTATATGGCAGTACACAGATACTTAGACAATTAACTAACAAACACTGAGGATAAGCAAGTGAAATACTAGAAAGAACTGCTCTTTTAGTCAATATAAAAAGGCAGAAGCAACTCTAGCTGAGTCAGTCTGGCTAACATCTGTTACTGAAGTGTACCAGGATTTAGAGCAAGACCAGACAAGAATAACGCTGAATCCTAAAACCTCCTAACATTGCAACACTTCTCCAGCCTGCTGTCATTCCTGGGAGGATTATTACAGATACAGAAGTCCTAAAGGTTCAGAGTTGTTTGGGTGCGAGCACACCAAAGCAGCACAAAGCAGTAAACAACAGCCAGGCTGTGTGCTAGGCCAGCTGCCCTCCCACTGACGGATAAGCTACGCTGCATTTCCTACTGGTAAGGTTGGCCAGTGGCTACATACACAGGGGCACAAACCCTGAACTGTTATCCTCATTTTTCTCACAGTAACTCACATAACCCACATGTGCACAGTGCTCCTTCCTCTGACCTTATTTGCACATGACATCTATAGCTTCTGTTAAACTAAAGCTTAAATATAGAAAAACCTGCTAAAAGCTCATGGCACTCTAAGCTAGAGGGAGCATATTACACACCCATAATCTGTATTATGGAAGTGCACTGAAGCTGAAAGTTTGCCTACGTGCCTCTTGAAGAACTAGGATAAAAAAGTAGAATTGTCTTTTGGTCCTTTAATAATTTGGTCCAGTAATGACGTGGTCATCACTAGGTGAGCTGACAAAGACAAAGCCCTCGGAAATACAAAGCTTGATATAAAATAGGTAACTCCTGCTTAATATGGAATGAACTTTTTTCCAAGTTATTTTCCCTGATGCATAGCCACTGGAGGGAATTATAATCTTCTTAACTTCTTAGAAAAAGTAAATACAGACAACATGTTCTCAATTGTATTAGCAAAAACTTTCAGCATACCAATTTTTTTATCCCCCTAAATTAAAAAGACAAACATCCACAATGAAATAAATATATGAGGACCACTCTCGAGCTGTTGAAGCCTTGCAGAATCACTCTACAAAGCCTTAATACAGTGACATGAAAAGTGAGCAGTTCTACCTTTTGCCTTGGAGCCCTCCAACCCTTCAGCTTCCCTCCTCAAAGGGACTATGCTGTTACACAAGAACCAGCTATCACCATGCTTTGGTTCACTTTGGCCAGCCAAACAAAAACAGAATTAGTTGAATATTCCAATTTTACCTTAACTAACCCCACAGAAGAATTAAACAACTTTTCTTTTGAAATGAAGTTCAGCAAGTTTTCCACAACATCCCAAAGCAACATACTGCTCCTCTGCTCCAAGGAAACCACTTACAGAGAAGTCAGCACAGGTTTTAACCAAATCAATTTTGGAATATAAATAAGGAGACATTCACAGCAGCAATTTGCCCAAGAAAGTCAGTTGTCTACTGACAACCACCATCAAATACCACTAAGGATCTCTACAAACCACAGATAAAGGAAGTTTTTGACACAGCGTCGTTCTCACCTTCAAATACGTGACTTACTAAACCTGCAACACAATTTTTACCAAGGGGTTTGTTTCCTTCCGGCAGCACTGTCACAAGATAAGAATCACTGTGTGGTTTCATAGCACTTGGTCAACAATCTTCCATAGAGATTCTGAAGTATTCAGCACATATCCTCAGCATGACAGCAACAACACAGAAGCAAAGCAACTGAAACACCCTGCTGAGGAAACAACACATTGAGGAAATACTTCCTAAGAAGCTACAGTTCATTTCACTCTGCTCAACACTCAATGAGCACATCACCTTCTCTATGTGCTTCATATTGCTTGTTTCTGCCCCCGTGAGTGGCTCTTCACCTACTGCCTCAATAACACAAACACCTTGCTCTTTCAGGTCTGCATTTACACAAAGGTGGCTTCCCATCCAAGGTTTCTCACTCCATGAAGCCTGCAGCTAGGAGATAGGCAGTGCACACAGGAGTAAAGAACTTGCCTTCTGGTTTAAAGTATTTCTTTCCTATTGTTCATTTCAGAGTTGGAATTTTTAAGGAAGTCCAGGCTACACTCTTGCTACCTCATCTTCAGACTGTCTTATGACTCCTTAAAACTGTATCAGCAAATTGCTTTTGCAAGTCACTTAGTACGCGTGATGACCAAAATATATGGGGTTTGGTTGGTTTTTGGGGTTTATGTTTTCCACCTGATTCCTCATGATGTTTTATGTGAAACTACCTTGATTGCCAAACCAGTGATTTCTGGTCAAAACAAAAACTAAACTGCTCACTAAGTGAGAAAAATTATCACATAATCAAAATACTACAAACATATATATTGAAATGGAGAGGGAAAAACCTATTAAGCCCCTACAACACTTACAGCCACACTAGTACGTCCACGTGAGGCTATACAAGCCAAATTTACAGTCACTCCTTCAGCGAGGCGCTACACACTAAGCGAAGGGCACACACGTAGTATCTCACTTCGCGCTCGGAACTCCCAAGTTTCCCCCAAAGGCGAGGAGCGGGCCAGCTGCGCGGGGGGCGGGACAGCGCCCGGGGCGTCGCTGTGCGCCCGCACCGCCCTTCCCTTCCCACCCGGAGCCGGGACGCGCGTTTCTCCGCCGGAGCCCCCGGCACCCCCCGGCGGGGCGGGGCCGGGAACAAAGCCCGGCTCCGTGCCACCCTCCCCGCTCCGTCCCGCCATTCCCGGCCGGCCTGGCCGGCTCCCAGCGCCGCCATCCCCCGCGGCGGTGCTGCCCGGCGGCTGCGCGGCCCCAATACCGGGGCCGGCCGGACGAGTGCGGGGCGGGACGAGCCCTGCGGCGGCGGCGCTTTCCGCTCGGGCCGCGGGGCTGTGCGAGCGCCGCGCCCACCCCGGGGCTGCGGGGGCCGCCGGCGGAGCAGCGGAGCGGGCTGGGCACGCACGGGCGGGGCCGCAGCCGGGGAGTCAGGGGCGGAAGAGGGCGAGAGGAGACGGGGCGCGGGCGGCGGAGGGGCCCCGGGAGGCTCCGCGCCCCGGGGCGGAAGGGCCGGAGCCCCGGTGGGGGCGGCCGCGAGCACCGCCGGGCACTCCGCCCTACGCGTCCCCCGCGGCGGCGGCGGGCTGGGCCGCCCGGCCACATGCTGCCTTCCCTCCATCCCTCCCTCCCTTCCTTCCCTTCCCTTCCCCTCCCCTCCCTCCCTCCCCTCCGTAAACAAAGCGGCGCGGGCCGGGGCCAGGCCAGCGGCGGGAGCCGCAGAGCACGGCCCGCAGGCGCCCTTCTCGTCGGGGCAGAGCCCCCCTCTCCTCCCCCCGATCAACCACGACCGGGTCCCGGCTGTGCCGCCGCCTCCTCACCTCTCCCGCCGGTAGAAGCTGCCGTAGCCCCGGGCGCCACCGCCTCCTCAGCGCGGCTACGGTGGTCCCCCGCGCTCAGAGCGACCCTGGTGGGAGCGGGTGAGCGACTCTGGCCGCCGGCATCCCCCGCCGGCTTTATCCCGCCGCCGCCGCTCCCGTCCGGCGCCCCCACGTCCCGGCGCGGCGCTCCCGCCCCCCGCCCCGCCCATCGGCACGCACCGCCCCGCCCCGCCCGGGCGCGCCGCTCACTGGGGCCGGCGCGCGGCACTCACGCGGCCCCGCCCCCGCACCCCCGCCCCGTTGGCTGCCGCGATCCGGCCCGCCCCCGCGGCACCGCCCCCGTCCCGCCCAATCGTCAGCCCGCGGCGGCCCAGCCCAGCCTCCCATTGGCCGCGCCCGCCCCCTTCCCGTGGCCGCGATAGGCCGAGGCGGCGGCGGGTCCCGCCCCCGGGAGCGCTCCGGGCACCGCCCCCCCCGAGCCGCCCCGTCGGGACCGGTATTGGGACTGGGATCGGGACCGCGCTCCCGCTCCAGCCCGGGCAGCGCCCCGGGCTCCTGTGGCAGGCGGGCGGCCCGAGAACGCCTCTGCGCCCCCGGCGAGAGCAGCACCGACCGCTGCCGTTAAGAAGGCCGGTATCATCAAGGTACCGGGAATAAAGCCACCATCCGAGCACGCAGCAGCGGCGTGGCTGGGGAGCATCAGGGAAGTTTCCTGGATGTTGAGGCCCCGCAGGAGGGGCCCTGAGGTGCCGTCAGGGCGCTCCTTTCTCCCGCAGGAAGCGGTCGGAAAATCCGCCCTTCCCCCAAGCGAAAAAGGGCAAATATTTGTGTCTCGGCCAGCTCCACAAATGCTCAGATACCGCCTTTTTGCCAGGAATTACTCGCGTTGTTGCACCAACGCGAACGCCGCGCTCCCCCGCAGGAGCAGCCTGGCTCCCAGGAAGCCTGCGGGGCAGCGAAGGGAAAGCTGCCGCCACCCCTGCACAGCACAGACAACGCTGGGGCTGCTCTGGCCATCGGAACTTCGCTTTGATTCCACGCACTTGCCACAGGAGCCAGGCTGCACGGCTTATCGGGACGCGAGTGACACTGGCAGCAAGGCGCAGTAATGAGATAATTCACATCATCCTCTGAAGTCAGCTGGCGCTGGGACTTGCCAGGATTTCAGGAATACAACTAATCTGGTGGCTGGATGTAACAATGTATTTCTAAACAATGCAAAGGGTTTGGGAGCCAATGTTAAGGAAAACAGTACTAATATTAACATTTTAAGTAGTTAAAAAGTAACTATATTTGCTGTTGAATTGCCTCAAAGCTTTCAGGCTTGAAAAGAAAACAAAGCAGGGGAAGAAGGAAAAATAAATACATGCCAAGCTTGATAAAATAACAGAAGATCTGCAAAACAGTATCAGAAAGAGTCCTGAAGTCACCATTTTCCCACTGTTACACATAAGCCTGTCTTGCAAGTACTGTATTATATCCAACAAAACCAGAACTGAGTGAGAAGTATGCTTTTTATAACCAACACATGCACCAGCACAACAGCTGTAACAATTTCTGGTAGGAGTTCAAAGTTCTGTTACACACTGTGTATGATTCTAGTTTATTTGAAGTAAAAGGTCCCTTTATGCCCCAGTAGTTACGTCCATGTGCTGCACATCCTTAAGACAGATGATGTACATCAACTTGCAGAAACCAGTAGGAAAGGAAAGCAGAAGAGGAAAAAAATAGTGATATACGGGTAGCTGAGAAGAGGTTAACTCTTTCCTATAGATTTAAGAAATTTGTGGAGTATTTTTTATTGTATTTTAACAATTGTACCACAGACTAAATGCTGGATGATAGAGCACCTAAAATGAAAAATAGGATTCATTGCTACTGGTGTTGTGCATCACTTCAGACAATTGGTTGAAGCAAATTACATCACAAGATGCTTCTGATTTTGAAATTATCCTGAGTTAGAAGCTCAACCTGATCTTCCCAATAAATGCATATACCTCCACAGAACTGAGATGAGCAGCAGAACCTCACCACCACCAATGACAATGAGACCACTGATACTTAACCCTGAGCACCTGAACTTTACAGGATGCATTTAATCACGCTGCTTTCAGAACCCAAAATCTCTTGTTACTGCCTTTACAAAATAGACCTAAGGATTAGTTAACATGTAAAGTACTTTTCAAAATACATTACAGTACCAGTTAGTATTAATAGCAATTATTATCTACGTGGGTAAAGTCCTTACTAATTGAGGCTTTGACTATCAGCTCCACAAAGACACCCACTCTTGGTTCTAGCTGATGTGCCATAACGCTCCAGGCAAATAACTGATTCTTTGTTTGCCACCAGTTGTAGTAGTTACAACAATGCTCTTCTTTTAGTATGAGGCGCTGTTATTTTCTCACTGGGGAGAGTGATTGTTCCAAATAAAGTCCTGTTAACTCCTGGCGACCACTGAAGAACCAGAACCTCTCAGCTGTTACATTTTACTGTATTGTCCAGAGCACCAAGCAAAAAACAAGCAACAAAACCAAACCAAAACAAAAAAATAACACCATTCCAGCCATGTACTTGAGCATATAATCTTCAGTTCTTGTTCTGGGGCTTTTCTTACCAGATCAGCATTTGCCCCAACTCTTTTACACATCTACTTGTTTTAGTTATGTCTTACACACTATTTGTTAGGTGTCCTAGTTCAGCAGCCAGGACCAGTTTATCACTGTGTGGGTGCAACCAAAGCCCCTACACCCTCTAAGTAATTTCTCATGACCTGTTAACAATGGACCATTTGCAGTGACTGCCCAGGGCACACCTGACCCCTCAGGCTGTGAGCTGGGTGTTGAAGGACCCTGTAGATAAGAGCTGTGATAACTCTCCTCTGGGTAGTCGTTTGCACCTTCACACCCAGCCTGAGGGGGCGTGTCTGCTAATGGGCTATCAACGATTCCAAAATACCCCATGACTCACAGAGCTACATCACCCATTGTGGAACTCCCCACCTTGGGATAAGTATTGGACATTCCCACCTGACCCTGAGGGCATATAATCTTGGGGTTTGGAGACTTCTGTTACCGCTTGTCGGATCCAGAAGAGGACCAAAACCTTGACAGGACTGTGACTGTCATCTGCACCAACAGGGTTTTTCCCTTCCTTTTATTTTGGACTCAGAGTAACCATGTGGGGCTCAGCACAGGGGCTAAGGAACACCATTCTATTTGTGCCCCAGGGTGCTGGGTTACACTTCTGGGTTTTGTGGGTTAAAACCAATTTCTTTTTGTATCATTGTATTTATTGTAATATTTTTATTAAACTGTAACGCTGACTTATAATCTCTTTTGGGCTGGGTTCATTTACATTTAAACTAACATATTAGGCCACCTCTTGGTTTTGCAGTGGATCTGTATAAAGTCTTACACTAACTGTTAACAAGGGGATGAAAAAAATTTATCATAAGTAATCAGTTTGTTTTAAAAAAATCTTAAGTTTTCCTTTTTCCTTCTTTTAGGCATCTCCTTCACAAGAAATAACCTCCAATTTCCAAAGGTGAACTATCAAGTTTCTGTATTACAGTATTCTGAATCTCAAATACAGTTTTCATTCTTAGGTGATACTAAGTGATAACAGATAAAAAGCTTAGAGAGATAGATAAAGGAATTTTAATACTTCAAAAGGTAATTTCGACTCCTAAAGCAGTCAAAAAACCACACAGCTTCATGCTTTTAACAAATCATCTGTTTTGTAGATCCAGCCTTAAGCTTTGGCAGAGAACATTTTATGTTTATCAGAAGGACTTGGCAATACCACAACCAATTTTAAATGTTCTCATAGCTGCATGAAAGATGGCAGGAGAATAAAGGAAGTAGTAGAAGTAGAGCAGATGTCAGAAAGGGTGTCCTTGTTAACACTTTTTTCTGTGGATGAACTTCCAAAAAATGGTTTGAGTATAGAGAGCAAAGTGCCAAGGATGTGGATATGCTTTACCATCTATGCTGCGTTATGGCCCTGCAGCTGCAGTTCTAAGTGAACAAAGGGATCATGTAGCCAGGTGAAAGTATCTCACAAACAGGCTATACTAAGTAAGATTTTTGAAAGGTTGGTAAACTCACCAGTTTGCTGCATGATTTTAATTATTTTTTCCCATTAGAAGTGTAAGGGACTTGAAGATAGTGAAGTGAAAAAACCGAATGGAAACAATTAATTTTACTGTGGAGAAGCAGAACAGCAACTCATTATTTTCTTCAGTGAAAGAAACTGACTGGCATTTCCTCCTCAGTGAAGCTCCATGTTTAGAGGATGTGCAGTTCATAAACGTGCCCTACCCCACCAAAGTGCAAGCTCTAAAAACCCATTGTACTCTTTACCCAGAATGTACTGAAACATAAGGGGAAAATCATGAAATAAACTGCCTTAATAACTGTGCTGTGGTCCCATAAATAAAAGAGGCAGGAGCTCATGAGGCCAAAATCTTTTGCCTTCAAATTAATAATGTGCATAATGATGGTCACATATTGCACAGTGCTTCATTAGCATGGGCCCAGGTGACAGGCAGAGACAGAGATTGCCTGATAACACCAATTACTTCCAATCTCATGCAAATTGGAAGTGTAGTTAGATATGATTAGAGCTATCAATTAAGAGCCCCACTACACAGTTTCTAGTTCTATCCTCCCAGCTTATTTCAAGAATCCAACCTCAGAAACCAATCTCTACAGCTTTCATTAGTCCATTTGTCCTAAGCTCCTCACATGTCCACAGTGTTTCTTTTATAGTTGCATTCTCTATTTAAATTTCAGACACCTTCAATCTCAAAAACCTCCTCTCTCCTGTCTCCAGACATGGGCTCTTTTTTGTATGGCCATTAGACAACATCGAATTAATTACCGGGAGGAGACAATGGCTTGCTCTAGGAAAGGCTGAAAGGGAGTGGTGCATTCCATGGGCAAGTACAGGCAGATCAGGATACGGTGAATTCAAGCCATCGTACAGCAAGATTACAAGAAAATGCCAGTGTATACACTGCACTATCAAAAACATATTTTTATTTTTTCCCTCAGCTTTTCCTGATTTATGATAAAGACAAGCACCCCAAAGCTGCCATTTCCCCAGCATCAGCTGGAGGCAAACACACACCCTCCTGGTCTTCCACTTCAGTACAATCCTGACCTGCAATGTGTCCCACACTTTCGAGCTCAGAGTTGCCCACCAGGCCGTTGCTTGGTCCCGCTCAGATAAGCTCTTTTTTTTAAGGAACAGAGATCCTTTCTTTTTAGGAACTCCTGGCCACGCATCTTTGTATGGCCAGACTTCGCGAAGGAAGATTTGGGCAGGGCTTTCCCCACGTGGGTGTGCCCTTCCAGCTGTGCAGTGGGTCTTTTAGGTGAGGCACAGCGTGCACAGAACTGGCCCCACCGTTTCAGTCCTAAGGTCAATCTGCCACGGCCGAGCGAGCTTGGACAGTGACAGTGAAGTCCTCGGGACTGTCACAGCACCCGGTACTAACCGGGGCTGACCCTGCTGAGCATCTGAGATCTGACGGGATCAGATGGCAGGGAGGCATTGAACTGCGTGGGACGGTCCCCACTGAGACTCGAGCTCAGGACCTTGGGATGCAGAATCTGGAGTGCTCTCCATTACACCACGGGACCGCCCTCCTTGCATCTTAAGCACCCAGTTAACAACCCTGTGGATGACATACCTACAGTTGGCGCTGGGCACCGCCGTCTGTCTGAGCACCCGGAGCGTCCCCAGGCCGCGCCCGCGCCGTCCCTGCCCGGCCCCGCCGCCCCGCGCATGCGCCCCGCCCGCGGCGCGCGCAGTTCCGGGTCGGGGCGGCCATGGAGGCCGGGCAGGGCCCCGGGCCCGGCGGCGACGCGGCACAGGTACAGGCACAGACATAGGTACAGGTACAGGCACAAGCACAGGTGCAGGTACCCCGCTGGGCGGTGGGGCTGCGGCTGCTCCTGCTCCTGCGGGGGGGGCGCGGCGGGCTCGGGGAAGGGCGCTCCTGGCAGCCGCTCGGGCGCCCCTGCCCTGCGCTGTCCGCGGGGACGGTGCCCTTGAGGCCCTCGGGGGCCGGGTGGGGGGTCGCGGCAGTAGGTGAGGAGGTGTTCGTGTCGGAACGTGAGCCAGCAGTGTGGCCAGGTGGCCGAGAAAGCTGTGCCTAGGTCAGAGATAGTGTGGCCAGCAGGACCAGGGAGGTAACCACCCAGTGTACTGGGGAGGCCGCACCTCCAATGTTGCGTCCAGTTCTGGATCCCTCAGTTCAGGGAGGACATTAAGGTGCTGGAGCGTGCCCGGAGAGGGGTCTGGAGCACAAGGCCTGTGAGGAGCGGCTGAGGGGTTGAGGGAGCTGGGATTGTTTAAGCTGGAGAAAAGGCTCAGGGGAGACCTTTTCACTCCCTACAATTGCCCGAAAGGAGGTTGTGGCAGTGGGGCTCAGCCTCTTCTCCCAGGCATCCAGTGACAAGACAAGAGGAATGTACTCAAGGTGTGCCAGGGGAGGTTTAGGCTGGACATCAGGAAGATTTTTTTCATGGAAAAGGTGATTAGAAATTGGAATGAGCTACCCAGGGAGGTGATGGAGTCACTGTCCCTGGAGGTGCATAAGGAAAGACTGGATATGGCACTTAATGCCATGGTCTAGTTAACAACTTGATGCTGAGCCATAGATTGGACTCGATGATCTCAGAGGCCTTTTTGAACCTAACTGATTCTGTGGCTGTGTTTCCCCAGTGCTGGCAGCCTTCTCACAGCTCTCCCAGCTGGCTGGTGGTCTGGAAGGACCACAAGGCTCTCTCGGTGGGAGGGGGTCACACACCCCAGCACAAACCTCTTATATGGGGGTGAAACAGCTGGTCGGCTCTCAGTGAACACGTGTATGAACCAACAACATGTGTTGTCTTGTTGAAACCCTGAGAAATACTTTAAAAAGGCACCTTTCCGATTTAATCTGTTTGGAAGGCTGGCTGCAGGGAAGACAGGCTTTTCTAGAGGAAGAGGAGTGAGCTGAGTTGGGATCTGACTATGTACAAAGTGTTTTCTGCTCTCTCATGTGATTTATAGAAGCATTGGATTTTTTTAATTATGTATTTCATGAGACATTTATGGACAAAAGCCACCAGTTTAAGTGTAGCTGTGTGAAAGCACAGCAACTACAAGGTATGAAAGTTAGACATTAAATTTTTGATTGAAAAATCCCCCCCAAATCTTTCTCTTGCTCATTCTTTTCTCCTTTATTTCTCTAATGAAAGAGGGAAGTACCTAAGCCTTATGTGCCAACAGAGGAGGAAAGAAGACTCCTCAAGGAATGTGCTGAAGAAAGTGCCCGGTATAGAGGTAAGTTCAACTTGCTGGTAAACGTGTTTGCTTTTCTTCCACCCTCAGCTTTTGCTGTTACCTGAGGCATTAAGGAAGGCCTGAGTCAATATATCACAATGGTGCATTCATGTGGTCTAAAATTGCATCCCAGTAAATGCTCATCCATGTAGTATTTACCTTTATTAAGAGTTTGCAGGGCAGAGTTTCATAAAAAGCACAACATAATTTCTACGTTTTGTGCTTTATAACAAGATCCTTTCATATTTTAAGTTAATGTGCTTATAAAAAGTCTGAAAATAGATCTAATTAATGAGTCTCTTGTTTATGTTTCTGATTTTTTTTTGTTATTTCTACTTTTTTTTTTTAATTGGTATCCTTATGAAGAATTGTCAAGAGAACAGTGTATAAGTAGTCCCTCAGCTCAACTTTTGGACAAAATTTCTGTGTCTCTGCATAGCCAGATGTTTAGGCACAGTTTCTGTAGTCAGAGGGTTCAAGGCATTCTTTGTTCTTGTACACCTGGTCACGACGTTTGAACAAACCTTGTGGGGTGATTGGTACCTGCTGTTTTATTGATATTAGTGAGCTACTCCTGATAGGTGGCTTGATAGAAACCAGGTCAGATGAAGAATTTAGCAGCTGATTTGCTAAATTTAGCACACTAGGGCTCTGATTTCTCCTGGAATTCAGTACTTTCAGATGCAGCTTCTAAGGAATTGTGATTCTGAATTACAGTTCTGCTTAGTCTTTCTCCATTGCTTTGGCATTCTCCTGCTTTTTTACAAAATATTTGGAAACCTTCAGCATGTTTACTAAAACATAGCCATTTTCTTTATGTTTTTATGAGTGAAAAGAGCCAGGTCCATTAGTGGTATGATAATGATTGGTTATGGCTTATTGATAATCTGTTCTGGGGGACAAAGAGGGGAGGGATTTGTTTGCTGTTCCCGGGGTGTTTTGCTGCTTGACAGACTAGTTTCTTGAGTTGTTTCTCTTTAGGGAGCTGCAAGAGCAACTGAGATATATTTTGGGGGGTAGAGGGGACTGTACTGTGCTGTTCTCTCGCTGTGATTGCCTAAAGCCCATCACTATTTTCTAGATCTCCTGTCTTTGTTTCCAAGTTCTGTGTACAGGTTCTAGGTTGTTGTATTGACTGTATTAAATGCATATTGCTTGAACTTCCCTTTGCAAGAGCTGTGGGCTGCCTGTGTGTGCCCTGAAATCCTCACTTTGTATGGTATTGGTTTTTGTTATTCACTGATGTTACTGTCAGTTTGTGTATTTTCAGTTTGTTTATTCAAATTCCAAGCTGAAGCAAATTTTTACCCAATCTTACAAACCCTCTGTGTATTGACATAGTTCCTATTGGCAGCTGCTGTTGGCAGTCATTTCATAATTCAGTTTAATATTTGCTATACTGAAGTTACTAGGTTTTAATCATATTGTCATGCAATATAACTTTTAGCACTGTTGAAAATTCACACTACAATCCTTTGTACTTTTAATTGTTGTTGCAGTAAAATCAAAAGTGAGCAATTCAGATCTATAGAAGACCCTGTGAGACTTAGCTATCAGACAGAAGCAGCAAAGAGCTCAGCTGCTGCTGGCTGACAGGGAGGAGGTTTACTCCCCAAGAATTCACAGAGTAGGAATTCACAGGACTCTGCAGGTGCACGAAAATAGCCAGGATGAAATAATATAAACATGGGACTTGTGAGAGATAGGTTTTGACCAATTGAAGTTTCTAGCGTGGTGGTGTGTAAGTGTTTTAGCCAATAAGCTGTAGTCCTAACCCTATATAAACTGTGTGCTCTGCGTAATAAATGTTCTTCACTATGAATCTCATAGATTGTGTGGAGTCCAGTTCCTCCGCCGTTTATTTTTAGTTTACTTTATTTAATCTTGGTAACAAAATCAAATTACACTGACAACTTTTTTCCCATAAAACCATTTTGATATTCCCATCCTTATGTACTATTGATATATCAGCCTCCCATTATTTCCTGTAGATCTATTTTGTTCCTGAAGCAGTAAAAGTACTCTTTGCCCATAGCAGTGAAAAGCACTGATTTTTTTTATTTATTAGGTTTGTTCTGGATTTTTTTCCCCTCTAATTGCATAATTATTCATCTTAATTTTTATGTATGAATGAAATTTTCACTTAGTTTCATTTCAGGTCACTTAAATGCTCACATGCGAGCGGCTGTTTCCAAGTGTGTAACCTGTCTTTGGTGTCTGGAATATTTGTGTTGGGCCTATAAATAATTTCAAACTTTTAAGAGTTAGACTGAGGTCCTCTGTAATACTTTCTTTTGAATGCATTTTTCTTAACACACCCTCCCTCTCTTTGTTTTTTTCTTTTACAATTCAGCTTCAAATACACTGTCATTTTATATCTCAGATAATCTAGACTCTAGATTTTGGAAAATCTAGGTCTGAAATCTTTAAAAGCATGATATTTTTAATAGGTTGGAAGATTTTATTTTCTATTTTGAAGTGTTGCTCTAATCTTGCCTTCAGCCAAGGAACTAAGACCTTTTTCTTAAAAGTGACATCTAGTCGCATTTACTTCAACATGCTGGTTGGACCCCTTACCTAGTTTAGAATTGTCCGAATTTGTGAGGGAATAAACTGTTAATTTGCAAAGTATACCTTATTACTGTGACAAATACCATTTGTCTTCAGGTATGAACTTAATTAGTAAAACGTAGTGCTGTTGCAAAAATTTCTCTTCTAGGCAATTACAGTCATTGAGCCTTTTTGTAACTTCACATTTTCAGACTTGCATAAAATTAAATTTCATTATGGCATATCTAAATCTTTTATGTAATTAACTTTAGTTTTCTGTCATATTTGTTATTTCATTGTCTCTGTATCTTGTGTAGGGATGGTGGTCTTTATGAATAATTGCAGAGTTAATTTTCCCAATATACTAATTATCAGTGCTTGAAATAAGCATCCTGTTGTTTCTTGCCATCTGCAAATACTGGTTGCCACCTGAAGTCTTTCACTATGGTAGAGATTGATGTGATATGTTAAGCTGATTGCAAATGCATTGATGATCTTCAGTGTTTGTCGCCTTCTCTGCATTCCTGACCCCAGCCCCAAGCTGACCCACAAGCTTCCAGAAAAGCTGCTCCATTCTTTAGTTTGCTGGTGAATAAAACATGTTACCTATTTTTAAACAATTTGATTTATAGCTCTAGAAGAGTTAAACTTTTTTCAAAATTCTTATGTTAAAACAGTGTCAAGACTTCTGCTTATCAAAAAATTTTAAAGGCACTGGCCACTATGTGAGTGCCTTCTGTCCTAAAGAACTCTCTATGTCTCTCTAAAGTTCTGCACCTTGATGCTGCAGCATTTGTAGCTACAGCTACAGACCTGGAGCCCTGTCTGTGGAGCTTCATACCATCTCATACTGGCTTTTGTATTTTAGGAAGCATGAAGTCTAATGCAGACAAGATGATTCATGATTGGAGTTGGACCAAGGGTTGGACTTGATGATCTCGGAGGTCTTTTCCAACCCAATCGATTCTATGACTCAATGGTTACCAGTACTGCATAATTTATAGTAGGTCTTAAAAACTAGAATTGAGAATGTTTTATAATTTATATACAATTTGTTTATTCTATATCTCCTTATATTCTTATGCAAGTGAGCTTAGTAAGGCACAGCAGCTGGCATTTTATAGCTTATTTTGTTAAGTGTAATTGAAAATACTGACAATCGTATTTTAAGCAACTTCTTTTCTTTTTCACAGCTTTTCCTTTGGCTGCAGTAAGCATGCTTGGAACTAGTTTCTTAATTAGAAAAGGTAAAGTGGAAAAATACTGTGGTTTCAGTTGGATTTGCTCAGATGAAATATATTTCTGCTGTTAGTAAAGTTACTGTGATAACGTCTAATCTACTTGTACCTAAGGAAGTTCAGACTCTGCAGCTATGTGATTTGCAGTTCCTTAAAATAAAGAAGGAGCTGAGCTTAAAATCAAGTTCATGTGCCTTTTATGTTGTGTGACAAATGCAATATCTCACTGATAATGAAACAATATGTTCTACAGTGTGTAGTAATACTGTGATTAAATATGATTAAAGAGATAATTCTTAGATTTTTTTTAATTTATGGGGAATTCAGATGTTAGTATAAAAGAGTAACCTGCTACCTACAAACACAGCTACAAAGTAACCTACAAACATAACTACAGTTGAAGGTTTTCAGCTTAATTCTTAACATCTGATTAACTGCTTTGATCTTCATTTTCAGGTGTTCTAAGAGATAGCTCAAGATTTGGCTCTTTTATGAAAGTTGCGTGTAAGTAAAAGCTACATATAAATTCAGTTTGTATTCATGCCTCATGTTCTGGAGTCTTACACAGATGTAAATCCCATGAAACTCGCCAGCTGCTGACTCTGGCTCCATTCTAGTAATCTTAGAATATCTCAAGTTGTTGAGGACCCATGAGAACCATAGAATCCAATGCCTTGCTCTTCACAGAACTACCTAAAACTAAACCACATGACTAAGAGTGTTGTCCAGATCTCCTTGAACTGTCAGACATGGTGCTGTGACCACCTCCCTGGGGAGCCTGTTCGAGTAACTGACAACCCTCTCAGTGAAGAACTGCACTTCCCCTGATGCAGCTTCTTACCTATGGCTGGTCACCCAGCAGAGGAGATAAGCACCTCCCCCTCTCCTGCCCATCTTGAGGAAGTTGTAGATGTAGACTCTGATGAGGTCACCCTTCATCCTTCTCCAAGCCAAACAAACCAAGTGAACTCAGCTGCTCTTCATAAATCCAGTCATTGAGACCTTTCACCATGTTGGTGATTGTCCTGTGGACACATTCCAGGAGTTTGATGTTGTTCTTATATTGAGGCGTCCAATACTGCACACAGTACTCGAGGTGGAGCCGCCCCACTGCAGAGCAGAGCAGGACAATCCCCTCCCTCAGGCGGTTGGCGATGCTGTGCCTGATGCCCCCCAGGACACGGTTTGCCCTCCTCGCTGCTCAACTTTCCCTCAACCCAAACACCCAGGACTCTTTCCAAAGGGCTGCTCTCCAGAAATGGGTTCCTGGGAAAGTCATCAGGTTCAGCAAGTCCAAGTCCAAGGTGCTGCATCTGGATCAGGGCAATTCCTCACCTGTGTACACAACTGGGAGAAGAACTCATTGAGAGTAGGCCTGCAGAGAAGGACTTCGGGGTTCTCATGGGTGAAAGTGTGGGTGTGAGCCAACAGTGTGCTCACAGCCCAGAAGGCCAATGGCATCCTGGGCTACATCAAAAGAGGAAGGACCAGAAGGTCAAGGGGAGGTGATTCTACTCCTCTACTCTGCTCTGGAGTGCTGCATCCAGATGTGGGGTCCTCAGCACAAGAATGACATGGACTTGTTAGAGCTGGTCCAGAGGAGGCCATGAAGATGACCAGAGGGCTGGAACACCAGTGAAGACAGGCTGAGAGAGCTAAGGAGAAGGGAGGGCTTCAGGGAGATCTCATTGAGGCCTTCCAGTACCAGGCTTATAAAAAAGAGGGACAGCAACATTTTACATGGACAAGGGTCAATGGTTTTAAACTAAAAGAGTAGAGATTTAGATTAGATGTTACGAAGAAATTCTTTACTGAGGGTGGTGAGTGAGGCACTGGACAGGTTGCTCAGAGAAGCTGTGGATGCCCCATCCCTGGAAGTGTTCAAGGCCAGGTTGGATGGGCCCTGAGCTACTTGGTGTACTGAAGGGCATCCCTGCTCATGGCATCAGGTTTGGAACTAGGATGATCTTTAAGGTCCCTCTGCAGCCCAAGCCATTTCATGATTCAGTGATTTATGCACAGTCTTTGAATTTCTGCTGTATCTTTTGTACAACTTTTGTTTATAAGCTTTGCATAAATTTGCTTGATAAATGTAATGTAATCCTTTAAGATAAAAACACTGTAAATACAGCTTACTTTAAATTCCATTGCCAGAATACACCCACCCCTCCCTTCCTAATTCCGAGGCCTTTTTTCATGTATCTCACATGTCCCATTCAAGCTATTTTAATTACTTTTTTTCCCCTGGACATTATGTATGCACAATTGTAGGAAAACAGCAATTTCATGTGAATGATTTTTGGATTAGGTATAATCAAAAATAAATTAATAAATTAAGCTTCTCAATGTAATACAGGACAGTAAAACAGGAAGTTGCCCTCTTGCCAATCTGCCCAGATACAGCCGGTTTACTTCAGTGGGAAGAGGGTAAACCCCATGATTCGTGGTGAAGGAAGTGTTGTTTAAGCAGATAAATGAATGTGAGAGACTGGGGCTCCCAGTTGTTTATGCTGTTCTGCTTATTTTCTCTGAACACCAAACAATGGTATAACACAAACATTTCTAATAAATAATAGAATGGTAATTTCCCTGATCACTCCTACATATTTCTTGTTACGGGCCACAGTCCCTCTATTTAATAGAACTAATTTTTTTGAAATCAGAAAAAAATAAGGTGCAGATGGACTGGCCAAGATGTTCTGCCTGTAGGAATTACTGCACTTTCCTCAGTAATCTAGGCACTCTTAAAAATTTACTGAAACCTCTACGTAGTCATGGCTCATGCGCTACATTGACAACATCATCTTCAACGTGGCACGGAGCTATTGGCCCTCTATCTATCTTTGTCTAAAAAGGGCAACATCCACATGTACCTCATGTTAGTCTGCAGTGGGACCTGGCCTGTTTTATCCATCTCTAATCAGCTTCTCTAAGATCTTGTCACAGTGAATATGGAAAAAGCAGAGAAAAATAATACCTAATTTACTGTGCTAACTTCAAAAATAGAATCATCTGACTGTTCTGTAATAACAGAAACCAAATATTTTAGCCGATAATTACTTTGAGTGAAACATCCTCCACAAAGGTGCTTCTACTTTTTTTGACTGGAAGGCCTCAAGAAAAGACTCTCATTGTAATTTATGCAAAAGTTTAATCACCTTTTCTGCTTAGCTTTATCTTGCTAAATATTTAGTTTGAATTCTTTTTAGGCTCATTTAAGGGCTTGTAATTTTTCTCTTTGCCCATATTTATAGTATTTAAGGTGTCTTCTCTTATTTTTTTTTTACCTGATAAAAAGCTAAACTCTTACATTTCTCATTTGTAAATGTCACTCATAATTGTGGCTGTTGTCTTTTTCCTTGGAAACATTTTTAACCTCCTTTTGAAAATACAGACTTTAGAACATAAATCACAATTTCAGTACCAGCACAGCAGGCTAGGGACAAATCCCCTTTTACATTGATTCCCAGACAATGTCATCTACAGTGTCAGAATTGCAGATTCTGTGTTAATTAACTCTTTCTTGCCTTAAAGATGATTGAGACTCTTTAGTCTTTATATTTAGGGAATACTCATTGCATATGAAAGAAGAGTCAACAACAAAACTGTTAATTGCCATGGAATCCTTCATACTCCATTTGACCCACTCACAGAACTTGAAGGAGCCAGCTGATGGAAATCATGTTTTAAGCCCAGAAACAATTGTCTTGATAATTTAGTCTCATGTCTGAGCCGCAGATGGAAATAGCTCAAGCACTAAATTGCAGGTGTTTGCCCAGTGATTGCAAGGGTTTAATTAATTCAGTTGTTTACCCTCTGGCAACCAAACCATAGAATCCTCTTCAGAAGATACTGAACCTGATGCTAAGTTTAGACCTGTCTTCATACTAGTGAAAGCCTTCTCAAGATCTGACTGTTCTGATGGATTAAATTAGCAGAATAGACTACCTTTATTTACTCCTGTGTTTATCATGTTTGATATTTAATTGTGATTTCTGGTTCTTGGGAAAAACCCCCGATGCAACTACTTTTCTTTTTCTGTCACCTTTTATTCATCAAGTACTAGCTACAATCATCTGATGTTCATGCCATGTTTAAATCATTGCTTTCTGTCTGTTCAGCTGTTGCATTTGGGTTTAGTGCCCTTTGTCTCTAGAAGAAGCAGGGATGATTACTGCATGCTTTCGGTTTAGTTCTGAACTGTTGGGGTATTGTCTTTCATTCAAGATACTGTATAATTTCTTTGAAGTTACTGTTTTAAAATTATGTTGAATATTATGATATGGCTTATAAATCCATATTTTTTTCTTTTTAAAAAGTTGCTGGAATGTGTGGATACCTGGCTGGAAAGATATCCTACTTGCCAATCTGTAGTGAGAAATTTAAGAAACTGAAGGATTCCCCAATAGGAGATGTTCTACGACAAGCTCAGAGACATAGCTCACCTAAGTAAGAATTTAATTCTCTCTTAAAATTTAAAACTTGTTCTTGAATAGGACATTTTGAACATTAGCAGATCAAGACTAGTTTTGCAGCTTTCAAAGGCTTCCAGAGCTGTACCTTCCCTCATTCCCCATTACCCCAAATCTACCACTTTCAGGAAGCTGTACCTGTATCAGCTGGTGAGCCATAAAACAAGCATTTTGAGCTCTCTGCATGCAACTAATGGCTTTGAGGAGTAGGAAACGAAACATGTTACTTAGCAAACTGTATTCCTTGTAAATTAAGAGTTTTTCCCATGGAATTTCCTCACAGCAGTGTGACAGCACAAGTTGCCTCCTTAGTTTAGAAGTAAACTAACTGAAAAGAAATAGTGTTACATTCTGGAAGTTTTTCCCATAGTTCAGTTTGATTCAAGTAGGAAAAGGGTGGAAATGATTTCAGTGTTTATCAAAGGAAAGAGCTCAGTAAACAATATCAGTGCAGGAAGAAGCATGGCGGTCAAACTTACTGCTGTTTGTTCAAATCCTTTACATCTGTAACAGCATTATGCTGTACATGTGAGAAACTCATCAGGTTCTTAAAACTATTTCCTGTTTTCTTCCAGAATGTTTTCTCCCTCAACTGATTTTTAATTGCAAGCTGCTTTCAGAATATCTCACTTAAACCCTTGATTGAAAACTGGGAGGATAGTTTGGATAGTGAGCAGCAGTCCTCCTATGTATGTGCTAAGATTTGTTAAATGTTTAAAAAGGATTTGATTACATTCCTAAAACCTTTATAAATTCAGATTGATGACAGATTTTTATTTTGTCTGCAAGTTTTACCTTTATTCTGAAATGTTTATGGTTTTGTGGCACCAAAAATAGTTGCAGGAATTACTTCTTCATACACTGACTGTATAGAATCAGCTGAATTGGAGCTGGACTTGTCCCTTTACCGCCTGCAGTTTCTAATATGAAATTGTCATATTCATTAACTGTGTTTACTCTGTGTGAGAACTTAAGTGCCATCATCTGCAGCACCAATAAGTCCCTTTAAACTTTAAGGGCCTATTCTTTTGTATCTGTAAAGTTTTATTTTTTAAGTGATAAATTCCCTTTTCTTGGTTGAATGATTAATTCAAATTCATTCCAATTGCATTATCCATATGTGCTACCCTTTTAAGGTGGCTACAGAAACCATTACACTTTCATGTTATTATGTGTCTATTAAGTAATGTATTTTAGTAGTTTGATTTGCAGATAAAATTAGTAGGGAGCTAAAAGATTAGATAGTTCTTTAAAGTTGTATTTCCATGTATTTAAAAAGCCTAATTGAGGCATTAAAATGGCTTTGCTTCTTATGTTTGTCCTGAGAATAAAACAAAGACTAATTGCAAATGTTTTTCATAGGAAGCTAAGCAGAAATTAGAAGTAAAAGATAAATACTCTAGAGATGTTCTAGTGGCACCAAGTGGTGGCATTCTTGGTAGAGGGACATGTTGTGTACTGGTTTGCAGAGCCATTCTATGAGAATAGCGAATGCTTTAAAATATCCAGCACCAGTTTCCAGAATATTCTTGATATGATTTTACCTTTCTATCCCAAGAGAAAATTCATTAATGTTTCTGCAGAATTCAGCAACTTGATAAACTTTCATAATTTAATTTCCCTAAGACAGCTGTTCATTCTCCTCCTGCTGGTCGATACTGATCAATTACAGCAGCTTCTGGTGATGAAGGGGTTTAAATTGCAAATTCTTCCTAAAGGGTCTTTAAGTCCAGTTCCTACTACCACTGGTTACATGGGCACACCCTGTACTATTTGTGTCTGATGCAGGGTTTTTTCCTGAAGATTCCTTGGGGGAGGGGGTTGTCATTTTAGTCTTGTAAAGTGCAACATGCTTAGTCTCTTTTCTCTCCTGTTCTAGAGATCTTCAGGTATGAGTTAAGATTCTGTGAGGAAGGGAAGAGTATTGGGGAAAGGACTATGGAGATCTTTGCAATGTAAAGAAAAACACCCAAAACATCCCATTTTTTTAAGACTTTTTCAGTTGGAAACAAAACCATTTAAAATAAAAGAATATTTTCTTGAATTGCACATATTGTTACTCTTACAGTTCCATTTTTAACTTTAGTATTTTTGTATTTAATTGTATTCTTTTCCAGCCGTTCCAGTCGGAAATCTGAATTTTCAGACACACCTTTTCAGTCATTTACTGAATCTTCTTCTCCAAGAGCTGAATTCCCACCTTCTTCCAGCTATTCAGATGATTATAGCTCAACAGACAGAGCCCTCTCAAGTTATGAACCCGTTCCATTCAGTGCTTCCCTGAATGAATCTTCACCTACAGGAATTACTGATTACACTGTTGAAGGTGAGTTTCATCTTAACATGCAGCAGTTTGTACTACTTTGTAGATTCTTGGCTTTTTAAAAGGTACTGCACTTATTAAACTCTGTATTTTCATCCCATGCAAATATACATGGTACAATACAGTGGTTGTGAATGAAAGAGCTTGAAGTTAGCAGAATTGTTTTTACACAGAAGATAAATGTGTTATTTTATGTAACTGTAAACTAAATTCAGCAGTTTTTCATGTTTTGTAGCTCTAATTGTAAGTAAAGATCCTGATTAACTGACAAGGTGTAATCAGTTTTAGAACTAAACCTGCAAAAAACTCAGCCTGACTGGAAGTTCTTTTTGATTGCAAGAAGGGTGAACACACCACCCTTTCACTGTACTGGATAAACCTCAGCCTACCAATTGCCTGCTGGCCCTTCTGAGGTGATTGCAGTTTCACCAGCCATGGTGCTGTAACTGGATAGAGCTATAGCCCTGTGACATTGAACTTTTTGTTTGTTTTTATAGTGTGACAAATATTTCAGTCTCCTGGGAACTGAATAGATACTGTGTTCTGTGCAGCAACAGTCTCATTTTCTCACAGAGAACCACGGTGGTTTTAGGGTACTGTCCTGCACAGCTGTTCCCTGCCAGCATGGACTGTGCTCAGCTGTTGCAGGGGAAACACGGGATCCTGAATTCAACTGTCTCTGATACACAAAGCTTGAAGTTACTGTCAAATGCAGAGTTTGTTACTTTGAATTAGTTTGGATTTTGTCAACTCCTTTACGAAAAATGTTTTATTTCACAAAAAAAGCACCTTCGTGCCACTTTATTACAATAATAGGAAAGTATTAGATGTAAATGTGTCGAGGAAATTGTAATTGCACTTCATCACAAATATCAGTAGTTGGAAAAACCTTAATTATAGAACCAAGATTCTGCATTATAAATGTAGACAGAAAGATCAAATGTTTATCAGGTGACAGATGATGGATACTAGTTCTTTGAAAGCACAATTTAAATTTTTAATGCAGACCCTTGAGCTTCACCGAGGTCAGAAATTATATATATACCAAACATGGTTATCGTAAATTTTACATAAAGTGACCAGAACTATTTTATCCATCAACTACCACATGGATGTTAGAATTTCCACTGGACAAAATTAAGAAATTAATTAACTGCCAGTCCTTCAAAGCAGTTTGACAAAATTTAAAGGATAGAAGGAATGGATTTATTGAAGACCGTATACATTCTCTGTTGTATTTAGAATTGCAGCTGTCATGCTCCTTTTCATTTGGGATTGAGCAGTAATTCACTGGCATTCTAGAACATGTTGTAGCCAAATTGTGGTGTTTGACGCCATATTTAGTATTTCTATAAGTTTGTTTTCTTTTCAGAACCTGCTCCAATTCCAGAAGAAGGACGTAAAAAAAAAGGCATCACATATGAGGAATTAAGGAATAAACACAGAGAGACATATGATGTAATGCTACCACCAAAGGCAGAAACTCCAAACAAGTTTTCAGAGGCAAAACCAGCTAAGGAAGGTAATAAACTGATTTACAGAAATACTTAGTAAATTCAAATATTAGCCATAATGTTAAAAATGGTTGCAAACACAAGACTTCATTCTGCATACCTTTTAAGTAATTTATTTCTGCAGTATCTTCAGGTATCTCATATGTGATTTGGTCTGTAGTTTATTTCAAATTAATCATATTTTTTCAGAAATACTGAACATCCGTAGCAAATCGTAATTCCTTTCTCTAGCCATGTTGCTTGGTGCCAGACTGAAAAGCTCATAACTTTTGCTTGATTGAGTATATCGAGCACCCTCTTTCAACAAAGAATTCTCTGAGCTCAGGGCTGTACTGAAGTTTTAGCTATGAGAGGGGGGGTGTATGTTAGATAGCATTGTTCTCTCAAAATAGAGCACATGGTTGATGGTTTTGAAGGGGAGGGTATTTATTTTTATGAATTGTTTCATGTGGAATTACTGGATTTCTATAGAGGCATTGTTTGTTAGAGGCTCGTTTTCTACATTAAAACCCAAAGGAAGGAAACTGTATTTGGCAGCAATATTGAGATTTGTTTTCACAGGGAAAAAGAAAACTTTATAGAGCAAAATAAGAATGCAATGTCCTGAAGAATAAGATGCCATTCAGACAACTTTGTTACTCAATTTTTTGAAAAGGAGACACAGAAGCAATTCATAATTGCTTGCTCTAGAACTTTTTCGAATTTAATGTGGCATCTGTGAAAACAATTTTAGCAAGATGAATGTTTTCCCACTGAGCACACTGCTGGACTAGTCACCTTGAATTGTTTGGGTTTGTATGCAGTGCCCAGTCTTGGCAGCCATGGTAAAACAAGACTTGTAGGAACAGCCATCATCTCCTATTAGGCATAATGAGTGATAAGTACAGAAGAGTGCATTAAAGTAAAAAGTTCTGAAGCAATAATACTAAGATTTGGAACAGAGCTGCTGAAGTGTCCGTTTGATGCTTGTGAATTACTTTGTCCAGGTCATCTGTCTTTGGACATGTGCAGTTTTGAAAGAAAACCTATAAACAATTACTGTGGAATGATTTCAATCTGTTATTTCAAGGATAAAAAGCTTTTTGTCTTATCACAGGGCTATGCCAAATGAGACATGAAAAAATTACTGAATCTGTGGTTTCAGATTGCTTTTTAATTCCATCAGCTGGCACTTCATGGATTTACACAATGTTTCTTTTTCAAGATACTTCTCCATAAACACAAGGCCTAGAAATGTCACTTGAAAACTACACACAGAAATGTTAAACAGCATTCTACAAACCTTGCCATATTCCATGGCAAATCTTGTGGCTGTGAAATAAGAATATGAATTTGTTATTTTTAGTTATTCGAGGCCTGTAAAAGGCACCTACAGGACGGACGGAGGATCAGACCCAGCCAGCACAAATTTGGGAGGGGCAGGTCCTGCCTGACCTGCCTGATCTCCTTTTATGACCACCTGGTGGATGAGGGGAAGGCTGTGGATGTGGTCTATCCGGACTTCAGCAAGACCTTTGACACTGTCTCCCCTAACATGCTCCTGGAAAAGCTGGTAGCCCACAGCTTGGACAAGTGTACCTTCTGCTGGATTAGGAGCTGGCTGGAGGGTCGAGCCCAGAGAGTGCTGGTGAACGGAGCTGCATGCAGCTGGCGGCCAGTCACCAGTGGTGTTCCCCAGGGGTCTGTGTTGGGTCCAGTCCTGTTTAACATCTTTACTGATGATCAGGATGAGGGGATGGAGTCTACCCTTAGCGAATTTGCAGATGACACCAAGTTGGGGGGGTGTGTCAATCTGCTGGAAGGCAGTAGGGCTCTGCAGAGGGACCTGGACAGTCTGGATGGATGGATGGATGGGCTGAATCCAGTGGTATGATGTTTAAAAAAACCGAGTGCCAAGTTCTGCACTTTGGCCACAATAACCCCCTGCAGCGCTACAGTCTGGGGACAGAGTGGCTGAACAGAGGCCAGGCAGAAAGGGACCTGGGGGTTCTGATCAAAAGGAAGCTGAACATGAGCCAGCAGTGTGCCCAGGTGGCCAAGCAAGCCAATGGGATCCTGGCCTGTATCAGGAATCGTGTCCAGGAGGACCTGGGAATACCAGTCTAGGAGGACCAGGGAAGTAAATTCTTCCTTTATACTTGGCACTGGTGAGGCCACACCTTGAGTGCTGTGTCCAGTTCTGGGGCCCTTAATTTAGGAAGGATATTGAGGTGCTGGAGTGGGTTCAGAGAAGGGCAATGAGGCTGATGAAGGGACTGGAGCACAAGTCCTGTGAGGAGCAGCTGAAGGAGCTGAGGTTGTTCAACCTGGAGAGGAGGAGGCTCAGGGGGGATCTTACCTCTCTCTACAACCACCTGAAAGGAGGTTGTAGCCAGGTGGGGCTTGGTCTCTTCTCCCAAGCAACAAGCCTTAGGACAAGAGGATACATTCTTAAGCTGTGCCAGGGGAGGTTTAGGTTTGACATTAGGAAGAAATTCTTTACAGAGTGTGTGATCAGACATTGGAATGGGCTGCCCAGGGAGGTGGTGGAGTCACTGTATCTGGAGGGGACATATTTAAGAAGATGGTATTTAAGAAGAGATTTGGATGTGGCACTTAGTGCCATGGTCTAGTAGGCAGTGTGGTGTTTAGTCAAAGGCTGGATTTGAACTCAGGGGTCTTTTCCAACCTAGTTGATTCTGTGGCCTCTTGTCTTGAGCTGGCAAAACGCCAACTGTCCAGGACAGAGTGAAAAGGGTTCCTCCTCCCCCCAACCAGCTAAGGGAAAAAGAAGTGGGAGAGGAAAAAAAACCCTCAAACCAGGTTTATGCTGAAACTAACTATATGTATTTATACAGAAAAGAGAAAATTAAAACTTCAATATAACACACACTTACACAAGTTATATATAACAAGAAATAACTTCCCACTCCCCAGTTAATACAAACCCATTACTCTAAATCTGTAAGTACTCTAAAAGACACCCTGCAAGAAAGGGAAGGTATAACAACAAAATATTTCTACTTCCCTGAATTCAAACAAAAGGCAAGTAGCGGCAGCAGGAGCAGGGGCCTAGCAATAGTAGGAGAGCTGCAGCGGTCCTTCTTCTACTTCAGCCATGAAGGAACTGACCAAGCCACTCCCATACACTGGATTTTACACCCTTTGAGATGATGTAGTATGGTATGGAATACAATATTACTGGCTAGAAGAAGTCAGCTGTTAGCTAACTCAGCCCAGCTCAAATCAGCTGACAATCCCAGGCCTAGCTGAACTTTAAAACCTAAATTTAGGCCCATGTGGCCAAACCCATAACACCTCTATAAAATGTTGATCAAATAATGCATGCTGTCTATTTTATTGCTGTGTTCCATTTGAATGCTGTACTTGGGCTTTGAGAATAAAAACTACACTGAGCAGTGCATGAGGTTTTTAAATCAACTTTTTAAATTACCTCTTTGTATTTTAGGGTAAAAGAGTAAGGAGGGAATACAGAAATTCAGAAATGCTTTACTTGTGGAAGTACATTTAAATCTACTGTTTGGAGAGCACACTGATACTGTGGGCTAAGATCTGATTTAGCTTCTTGTGTCACACTAGACATGTTACTTGCTGTGTGCCTGTCACTACCCCTTGGTTCATCCTCTTCTCTCTGGTCCCTGGCAAACAGGAGACAGTGATTTCTGCCCTCCTTTGCAAGGACAGAAAGGAAACCAAACCATGTTTAAACCAGCTTTAAGAATCCCTAACTTCCGTCTGCTGATGCTTCTCCATTCACTGTAGCTGCACAAAGACATGCATGTGCACACTGAGCTAGGTTGGCCCATTTTCCAGGGAATGAGTGCAGCCTGTTCAGCTGCCATGATCAAGAGAAATGGAAGTCAAATCATACTTGGAGAGAGCTGCTCCTTATGCCTCACTGCACTATCAGTCACTCCAAAGAGGTTTGTCAGGACATTATGATCAGTTTGCTGATAGCTCACTGAGCCAAGGACCAGGCATTCTATTCTATTCCACCGGTTCTGCTGCTGGTAGTCAGTAATAAACAGTGAGCTTAGTCATTAACTTGCAAGTAGATTTATACAGGGGTGCCTGACTGGTGTCAGCATTCCTGCTGGATCTTGTAGATCCATCCTTAACCTTTTCAGTGATGGCAGTCAATTACAGTCTGCTTTGCAGCTCACTTTTAAGAGAGTCCATTTTCACTTTCTGGTCGCTCAGTTACAGGTGACATATTTCTGAACAAAGCCTATTTTTTCGCTCTCTGACTCACTCCTGTGCTAAAGGAAGCTGCCAAGTAATAATGGCTGAGTAGTTTCCTAGTAGGGATTACTGATTTCTGTGTTTGTCTTTGAACATGTTTTTAACTATCCTGAATCCATCCAACTGTACACGTAACAAGATTATGTAGCCTCATTATTTATTGTAACATTCCTTGCCTGTTTCCTCCAATTGTCTTTGTTTTATCCACATGTTACATTTGTTTAAAAGTAATTACAAATTCTGTAGAGCAGGAATTAACACAGTAGGCCTCCTGACTGAAAATTAATTAATTAAGGAATAATGATTGACAAACTCGTCTCCCTATTTATTCAAAAGTAGCTTTAATTATATGTCTATTATGCTGAGTGACACTCTCCCCACTCCCCACTTCAAATGACAGTGCACTTCTTTGCAGTTAAACTATTGTATGTGACTACTTTTTTTTTCTTTTCTTTTTATAGTTAAAGTAAATAAATATGGAGATACCTGGGATGAGTAAGAGACAAATGAAGAAACGAAGAAAATTACCTCCTATCTGCTAACTTGAACTTCATCTAGATTAGTCACAAGTATCAGCACCTATGGTGTGCTCTGCCAGGCACAGCTATTAATAAATGAGAAGAAAATCCTGACTTTTCAGAAGATTAAAAAAAAGTATTTATGCTTAATTTTTTTTAATTTTGCATAAATGGCAAATGAGGCTATTGTGACGTGTCATGACTATAAAGAATTTGTGCTGTTGTTTAAGAATGAAAAGGATGAATGTATAGCAGAATGTAAAAATACATGTAAATAAATCCAATCACATGTATTGAGAAGGGAAGAATATCAGAATCTTCTCAAATTTTCAAGACTTGCATTAAAAGTCTCCTGTAGAACTCATCTCTGACTTTGTTTTGTGTGAAAGTGATGTGCTGGAAACTTCAAATTGTTGTCATGCTTGGTTTGTAATGTCAGGAATATACTGAGCTATTCGGGGGGAAAGGGCCGAGCAGCTGAGCCAGGCACAGAAGTAACCATGTGAGTTTTCTCCAAACTGCTCCATAGTGCCAGCTGTATTTTCAGACCAATACACTGACTTGCCCACAACGGGTTTCTACAGGTACTCGTTTCCACAGAAAGTGATTGAATGAAAATGGCGGTATTTAAAAGAGCTACATTTAAGTGCAAAAGGCTGAACCTGACAAACTTTGGTAAAGTTTGAACAATATCTTGACTGTTAATACTAGTCTCTGTGTCTTTAGCCTTATTTCTCAACTTGTGCATGTAGTGACAGAACTCCCATGTTTATGGAGAAAAACATCCCAACTAATGAAATACTGTGTTACTATGATCTGTAAGGAAAGAGCTACACTAGTAAATCTGTGAGGGATATTTCCTGATGCGCTTGCATCACCTGCCCTGCCTCAGTCAAAATGTTGCCTTTACTTAGGAATTCTCGTATTCTCACCTGTGCATTTTCATCCCATATCATTGTGTTTATTTGGGAGTTTTGGCTATAAGGGAGCAAAAACCATGATGAAGTTAATAACATAAATTGATTGCAGGGGGTGTACAGAGCAGTTGGCTGAAGTGAGGAGGAAAAAAGGGGGGAAGAGGAGGATGCTTAAAGAACCAAATACTACTTATAATAATCAAAACAGGGAGATTGCTTTCAGAAAAGCTGATCTAAAAAAATGAATGTGCTAATTGGATAATGAAGTTGTATCAGAAATTTACTGTGTAGAGAATGCTTCTCATGGCTGTGATGAGTGGACTCTGAAAACACACACTCTGCTAGAATTGCATTGCTGTGGTTTTCAGTGTGCTATTCCAAAGCTGATTAGCTTTATCAGGAAGATATTTAGAGTTTCTTAGTTGTGAGTTACCCTGCAAGTAGCAAGAAGCAGAAGATTTAGATGATCATAGTGAAACAGATTCCTATGATGGTGCCTTCCTGCAAAACATCTTGCCTCAAATTAATATTTTTGGGTGGACAAGCACACCATTTTATATAAATTTTATTAGACTTTTTCTTCCCTTAGAGGAGAAAATAAAAGGCATGCTAATTAATGTTGAGGTAACACTGTGTATAGGACTTCTAAATTGAATGTAAAGCTTTCATTCTGTTGCATTTAGTTAATATCTCTCAGAGGACATGCTTTTTTAATACTTGGGAACAAGTTTGGTTTGTCATCAAACAATTTAAAATGCTTTGACTCTCCATCAAATCCTTAATATTAAATGCAGGAGAGTTCACAATCGTAGCTGGTAATTTAACAGGGTTTTGGGAACTACTGTTCTGTCCAAGTTGGATCACGTTCCATTTGCTGTGACGTGTGTGTTGAGCCCCTGATTAACTAAACAGCCTTGGGAATTCAGTCTTCCTTCCCTTTTCCTGCACATATTCCATGAGTTCCATCTTGTTTCAAAGTGGTTTTTTACAGTCTCAGTGACTTCATAGCAGCAACCCAGTCACAAATGAGGAGCTTGCTTATACTGCATTTCCATGACTTTGGGGAATTTTTAACTGAATCCCAGTGTCTTGGAGCTGATAGCAGGATTATTGTTGCTGGAAGATGTAAAGAACTAGCAGGAAGGGAGAATGTGTGAAGAAAGCATGACAGATCCTCTCATTTTCTGTTTACATGTATTTCCAGCTAATGCATGCCATATTTTTCTTAATTCATTTAACAGGCCAGCTGTTTTACTCAAATAAAGATCCCTCACTACCCTGCAAAAACACAGTAAGAATTCACTTTACATTATAACTTGTATTTCCAATCATATATTTTTACAATCTGGCCTAGCCATAAAGACAATGGCATTAAAAAAACGTGAAGTTGTCCAATGGGCCATCATACCTGTATGTTTGTCAATAAATCTGAATTAACTCAATGTTTATTGTAAAGCTGAGCAAATTTTCTTCCTCAAATTTTAACTACATAAAAAAATTAGCTACCTTAAATCAAACACCAGGAAATGAGTCCAAATGCTGCACTATGAACACTTCTTAAAAACAAAACAAAAAAACCCCGTAAAATAACAGTTTTAACAATTTCTTAAAACTCTTCAAAGTGAGGAGGCCAGTTTAAAGGAGCAGGTTGCCTTGTCCACAAGTCAGTTTTTACTAATGTGCACGCAGAGAGAAAAGAGGGCTGCAAAAATGTGTCTCAGCTCTTTTATAGCTGGTAAAGCTCTACTAAAAATCCTGGTCCTGAATGTTTTTGTGTTTCCCTATATTAACAAGCATGTTTAAAGCCCCAAGCAAGTATCAATATGACCCTTCCAGAGGTTTGTTCCTACTAAAGTTGTTTGGAACACATCTACATGAAAGAAAAAAGTGTAAATAGAAAGTGATTTGATTTGCTTAATGAAAGTTAAGCCGATTTGCAGAATCCTGGACAAACCATTAATATTCCAGACTGAACCCACAACTTTCTTGCCTCCTTGAGATTCAAGAAGAAATCCCGACTTGTCCACTATTTGCTGGAAGCTAAAAGACCTGTTTGTTCTCCTCATGCTGGACCCTTCAGCGTGTGGCCCTGCGGGAGCACCTTGTCCGGCCGCAAGAGGCACATCCAGCTCAGTTCCTTGAGATTGTAAGATACATGGCAGAATGGCAAGACAGAGTTTGAACATAAGGTCATGTCCTCTGTTTAGCAGAAGCATAACTTTGCAGAGCTAAAAAGCAGGAGTCTGGTATGAGCTACTTTCATAATGTGATGCCACAGTAAACAAAACAAGGAGGTATGACAAAGACAGACACTGCACATAAAACATAATCAAATACAAATTTCACTTAGCCTTGAAAGGCGAAAAAAACCTGAAATTGAAGAAGAAATTGAGAGTTTGATAGATTTCCTTTGCCAAAGCTGGAAGTAAATTATTCAGGTTTAAAAATCTATAGTGTATAACCTTTATGTTCTGTTTTTTCCAGTTGCTCAGTGGTGATGTAGGACTCCGTTTGCAGGATATGCAATCTTGCCATTACTAGCTTCTAAACACCAATATTTTAAATTAATTCTGTACATGGAATGCTATACATTCTTTTCTCCCCCCTCTAACCTATAGAGGAAGCATGTTTCCAGTGCATTAGATTTTTGTTTTTAATTATGAATCTAAAATAAGTTTCTGTAAAAATCTAATGCCAACATAAATCATTTTGTTTGGCTTAATTCTGTAGTTTAATACCATTGCTAACCTTCACTACTTTATGATAATTAGCATTTTAAAACAGTGCAAGTGATACAGGTAAGGGTGAAATTGGTTGCAGCAGCAAATGCCTGAGCATCAGTGGATTATTAACAATGTCGAAATAATTTTCTAAATAAGCCATGCTAAGGAGAAACCACTGTTTCTGGTGTAGTGTCATGCACTCAATGTATATGGCTGTGTGTTTGCGTTGAAGAGCTCAGTGTGTTTTTCAGGGTCCCCTGAGGATTTGATGAAGGGCTGCATTCATGTTCCCTCACTCACCCTCTGCATGCCAAGAACGAGCAGCTGTCCTCCCCTTTGAGGCTGCGCTGCGGACACGGGTCACGCGCCACGCCAGGGAGCCAGGAACCCCTTCAGCCTGCCAAGCTCCCACTGTGCCAGCAGGAGCCAGGAGAGTGTGGAACGGGAGGAGGCTGAGCTGGTGCAGCAGCTGTCTGACCAAGTGGCGGCTGCCCACTGGAGCTGCCAGCTGTGAGCAACGTGGTGTGAAACCCACCTGTGCCTGACAGCAGGCAGAGGCAGCTCCTGAGGTTACTAATAGATCTACTGGGTCAGTGGAGCTAATTAGGGGAATGGGAGTGAGTAAATGGCAAGCATTTGCTGCTGGGAAAGGTTTCCTATTTGTGTTTTGAAGTACTACAGATGGGACGGCATAGTTTGGGCATGTCTGGTCCAGCCACGTCCAACCTCAGCCTGCAGCTGATTGAGGGAAAGGCAGGTTTAAAATGTGCCTCTGGGGGCAAATATGAAAGGTGTGTCTTGCTCTGAAATACCTGAGTTTGCCAATGTGCCTGAGCAACAGAGCAATGCTGCAGAATGCTCAAAATGCACATAATTGAGAAGCAACACTTAAAAGGTTAGTGGGGTTTTTCTACAAAACAAGTTGGAAGTGCCATTGTTCTCAGTCTGCATGACAAAGACAATGGGGAAAGCATCCATTCCCACCTTTAGAACTGTTTTACCCTTCATCTGCAAAGAAAGTCACTATACTGTAATTAAAATAATTTAAAGATGTGTTTTCTCAGGAATCTTGAAGCTTGTGCTCTCTGCACGTTTCAGTTTCCATTTCTAGATATGAGCTGTTTAGTTCAATTGGCAAGGCTCTTGACATGTTTTTTCAATAGTTGTATGAATGTGAGAATCACCATAATAGTCACCTCTATCTCCCACACTGGCTAGTGATCCTTCTAGAAGGAGATCCTGCACCAGTGCACCCTCCTGCCTTGCTCTGATCAGAGCTAAGTTTCCTTACACAAAGGTTTGGACTGTGCAAATGCAGATGTTTCACAGCCACCAAGTCTCTGTGTAGGTCGTGCCTTTTGGAGCTGCTTTGTTTGCTTTTACCATATCCTGTGGCAAGAATCCCCCCAATGTAATTGTGCTGTGTAGAGTTTCTTTTCTGTTTGCTTTAAATCTGACTTCTCTGAGTGATGACTAGTTTTGATTTTACAAAACCAGCAATTACTTGTTCCTATTCATCTTTTTCACTGTTACAGATATTGTAATCCTCATCTTGAGATGTTTTCAGCCTGGAAAGGGACTTAGCTCATCCCTTGTGAAGAAACCACTTTGTCTTTCTGATCATTCTATTTCTCCTTTTTCTGTATCTCAGCTCTGCTGTACACTTTCTGAGGTACATTGGAAGCACCACAATAGTCAAGATGAGGCCATGCCACAGATTGCTCTGTACTGTAAGTCTACCTCTTCCTCATTTTTTTTTCCCCAGGAATTGTTAATGTTCTACTTGCCTTTTGGCTGTCATAGACCACTGATCTTACGTCTTGCAACTATGCAAAACAACTCCAGCTCTCTGTACTGAGAATGTCAGAGTAATTTAAAACCATCTGTGTGATGCAGTTAGTATTTTTCCCCATGACTATGGCACTTATTAGTCAGCCTTCCAGTATGGAGATTTTTTTCCTAGCACTGTAATTTTGTTAAGAAGAAACACTTGTGTTTTCTTCTGTCAGATTATCTGTTAATATGTTGACTATAGCCTGTCCCCAGAAGCCTTCTCAAGCCTTTTAAACTGCCTTTGAGAAGTCTCATTTATTTCCTGAGAACCTCATTTTCTTGAGGGCATTACTAGAAAAAAAAACAAAACCAAGACTCCAAACCCATACCAAAGTACAAGTGCCTTAGTGTTTCCAGAATTGCAATACAGAAGTTGGATCCCATTTTTTGGCTCTCTCAAATGGAGTTTCTGTGTGTGATGCCAAGAACAAGGTGGGCAAGTGGGACAAATTACCAGCAGTTCTTTCACTAGTAGAAATGGTTATGAGGAAGAGGCTGCTGCTCCCAAATTAGCATTGCTGTCAGAGGTACCAGCGTGGCACCTGAGCCAGCTGCCACTCCCTACCTCCCACTTGGGCTGGTCCAGCATGCTCCTGTTGGAAATCCTGCCCCAGAGCCTGCTCTCTTCTTACCAGTCCATCCCAGTGCTCTCCCCTCCCATTGCCTGTCATTGCATAGCCTGTCCTATTCTCTTTCTTCTCTCAAAGTGTAATAAGTGCCAGATCTTGTTTTTGACAGGGATTTGTAAAAACTCAGATACTGAGCTTTCATTTCCCCTTCCCAGTTCTAAGAGAGACTTATAGACCAGCTAGCTTGCCTGGAGTCCAGTTAGTAAGGATTTAAACAGGAATGTGATGTTGTCAACCTACAATTGCTTTGTCTTCTAAAGGACCACCTTTTTTTTTTTAATTTGGAGTGAATACCGTATTTGTAAAATGATTTCAAAAGTTAATACAAAAGTTCTCAAAGATACGAAGTCTATTGCAGTTGTTTGAGGCTAATGTAACCATAGCTTTCCTTTCTGACCTTTTTTCTAGCCGTAATTTCTTAAAGCTCATTTGAGGCTTCCATACAGCTACTCACTTTGTCTGTATTACAGCTTAAGATGCATTTTGTTTCCCAATTTTAACAAGTACATGGACTTCAGCTAAGCTGTGATATGCCTACACAGTTAAACTCCCTCTTCTCTAGGTGAAGAAAGCGAGTTCTACTTTCCAGATACAAATGATTCATAGGAAGCTGTGTAAGTTCACTGGATTTTTTAGCTTCCTTGTAATATCTTCCTGCCAAAAGGAAATGTACATCTTATTATAAGAAAATACTAAGAAAAGTTTTAGCACTGCATAAACAATGCTTGATCCTTTGCACTGTCAGCTGTTTTTCCTCCTGGAGATCTCTTCCCTTCTTATTAAAGAAGCAACTGATTCCCTCAAATCTTTAACTATTTTTTAATAGCTCACCTCTAAATTCATTGTATTCAACTTCTTGTTCAATTAAAAAAAATTATTTAATCAACTTCTACAGAATTCACAATAGTAATAGTCAACAAGGTTAACTCATTAAATTGTGCATAATTGCTACCAAATGGCCGTATTAATGTACAATTCTTAAACCACTCTTTGTTAATCATCATCAGCTTCTCGCCCAAGTGAAAAAAATCACGGGGGTCTGGCCATGAGAGCACAAGGTTTTCTCCAGCTTCTAGAATCATAGTTTGGGTTGGAATGAACTTTAAAGATGATCTAGTTTGAACCCCTCTGCGATGGGCAAGGACACCTTATACTAGACCAGGTTGCTCAGAGCCCCATCCAACCTGGCCTTGAGCATTTCCAGGGATAGGGCATCCCCAGCTTCTCTGGGCCACCTGCACCAGTGCCTCACCACCCTCACAGTAAAGAATTTTTTCTAGTATTTCAACCTGCCCTCTTTCAGTTTGAATCCATTTCCCCTTATCCTGTCACTATATGCCCTTGTAAAAAGTCCTTCTCGATCTTTCTTGTAGTCTCCCTTTCGGTACTGGACAGCAGCAATTAGGTCACCCCGAAGCCTTCCCTTCTCCAGGCTGAACAATCCCAATTCTCTCAGCCTTTCCTGGTAGGAGAAGTGCTTCATCCTTCTAATCATCTTGGTGGACTCACTCCAGCAGGGTGATGTCCTTCCTGTGCTGGGGACCTCTCTCCCTTTTGCATACAGTAACAAGTGTGCAGCTCAGAGGTCCTTTCTGCATCCTGCAGCATGACTACCAACCCAACACCTGCCTTCTTATAGTGGTTCTCCTGAAGTACCAGGCGCTTTTTTACATTTCTCTCAAATCTTAAGGAGCTTAAAAGTTTAACTAGATCCTATAAACCATCCAATGCTAAAAAGTCCACCATCAGTCTTATTCCACCCCTAGCACACACATACAGCCACTAGGAAAATTCCCACACACCTGAAAGTCAGAGGAGGAAAGCCAATTGGCTTCCATTATATGAAATTAAGTAATATTGTACAGAATGTGTTGTGAGTCTCACCTGTCTTTTTATAGCTCATGCTTTTGGAACAGTCAGTTAACTTAAATTTTACATTATTTTTAAAACATTAAGCTATCTTTAAGAAATAATGCAACACTATTACTACTTCATCATAAAGACTTACAGCCCATCTGCACACCTGACTAGACTGTTGATCATGCAAAGCACCTGGCAGGCTTAAAAAATTATTTTGCTGTAAGTCCTCTGAGGTACAGAAAAATGCTTTAAAGACCTTCTAAAGAATAGTTTGCCCATTAGCTGTGCTCATTTCTTCCTTTGATATACATAAATTTAGTGCTAATATATCTTAGATTCATGAACTGCCTATTTTCATACCTGTATCAGAGTAACTCATGAACTTAGATCCATACAATTAGCTAATCAGAGTATTGCCTTTTGCAAAGTATGGAAATAAATTTAGAGAATAAGAGACAAAAATTTTATACAACAGTATATTTATTACAGCAAAGTAATTAAAAAGTAAACAAGATTACAATTAAAGCAAAGTTAAGTAGCTCATTTGTAACCCCAGGAGGTAACAGCGACCACAAGAACAAGCTCCAAGAATCTGACATGAAAGGTCCTCTGTCACGTGCATCACACTCCTCAGCATCACCTGGATGGAGGAATGGCTTCCCTCAGATGACCCAGGCATGAGTAACCTCAGTGCAGCTTCTTGCTGTTATCTTGTCAGCAGATGTCAGATGAAGGGAAAGTAGCTAAGACATGTCACCACACAAGTTTTGCTGGCTATCACAGAACACCCATGACACTTACATTATTTTCAAAAAGGAGGTTGGCTTCTCTGTGGTTGTGTAACCCCCTTCTCCCTGGAGCCCCTGTGGAAGGCTCTCCAAGGATTACCTGCCTGTACACAGCATCAGCTGTGACACAGCACCACTGTGTATCCCTGACTGATGGCTGAGAAAGAGCTGTGGAAAAATTCTGTACAAAGGTAAAAAGTGTAAAATTAAAGCCCCTGTTGAGAGAGGGGTTCTTAGTAGCTCAAGAATTCAAGAGACCAGACACCAAGTAGAAAAGTATAAAATCTTATAGGAAAAAAATAACAGGGAATCTAGTCAGTCTAATCCTTCTCCTGCCTGGTGGCTGTTTGTCCAGGAAAGACTATCCAAGTGCTTTATCAGGGAGTTGAGTATTCAGTCAAACTGTTTTGTTAAACCCAGAATGTCTTTGTGCATAGTGACCAATTAATAGTTACTTTGTACTTTCCATACTATATATTCTGCTTGCAGAATCATTTGGTGTCCAGGTAAGGATGCCCAAAGAAGCCATTTCAAAAGAGGGGCACTAATCACAGCTGTAGTATAAAAGCAAACAGAAACCCCCCACAAAAGACAGCCTTCATCATCTGACAGTGAAACCCAAACTTTTCAGTAACTGTGCATTTGATTTCCATGTGAATACCATCATTGTGTTTAGGGAAATGTTTGCTTTTGCTATCCCAAGATGTTTCACGGAGGTTTGTATGTCCTGCTGTTTGTACAGAGCACATGCCATCTCGGTGGTTTTTTGCCTCAACATGTGGTGACCTCAGATTGTGTGCAGACCATAAACTGTTCTAAAATATTGCGTTCTTGTTCATGAATGTGGCACATGCTTTTGTTATCCCTGGCAAAATGGACTTCTGTGTAAGCCTGGCCTATCAGAAGTTAGTTCAGCACAGTAACTGCTGTGTGACCACACCCAGGACTTAGTCCTTCTAAAGCACTCCCTGACCAAGCAGCACTCAGAGACTGGACAGCTGCTTAACTGCGTAAATCATTAAAGCATCCTTGCGCTCTTTCCCTTTGGCACAGGTGGCAAACATTCCAACATCACACCGCTTGGCTTGCTACACAAAGTATTGCCAGCATCTAAGTAAAATAGTCCAATTTAATTTTTCAGCACTAGGAGCTAAATTGCACTGAAGGGAGGAAAATAAACCAAATCAGGTTGAGAAGACAGGAGTGTATTTCAAAAAGTGCATTACAAGAAACTGGTATTTTGTACAAAAAGAACTATGTAACAATATGCAACTACTTCAAATAAGTCAATTTACACCAAATCAAAGACATAGAATCACAAAATTATTATTATTTCTTCTCTACAGAAAAGTGCCTTGAAAGAAGCAGGTTCGTAAGATTTTTATCATCTTCACTACATCTGTTTGTGGAATAAAAGAACCCATTTTTGAGCGGAGTGGCACCTTGCTGTCAGTGTGAAACGTGCAGCTTCTTCTGAGAACGCTCTGAAGTCCCTGAGGATAAAAGACATTACCTTTGGACTCATAAACACGAGTATAATTTTATCTGGGTGGTCCTCCTAGGCATTGCCAGAGCTTACACCATATGCTTAGCATGGATAGTGGCGAGATGTGCTCAGTAAGGTCTCTGTACATTTTAGAGCACAGCATGCTAAATTAAGAATTTTTATTTTAACATAAAAGAGGTTTGACAATATAGAAAACAACACAATGCTTACAGTAGTTCTTTTCCTAAGTTTCTAAAACCTGTTCATCAAAACTGATTTCTGGCAAATTCAAAATACCACACTGGCCCAAATATAATGGCTTTTCCCTTCCAGCAATTAAAACTTGAAATAAATACACTTGTCTTACATTTGGTTTTGGACTAGGTTTCTGACAAAGCTTTCAAACTCTTTTAAAAACCAAACAAGAAGACCTAAGTTGATGATAAAAAGTGTAGCAATAAAGGTCTTTGATGAGCTAGAACAGGAAACAGGTTCCCCAGCAGAAATTCCAAGAACCATGAAAATGGAGGCCTGTGGCATCCTGCATTCTTCCCCTCATACAGCTGCAATACTCCTTAGTATTTGAGACAGTTTGGAATTTATGTAACAGCTAATTGGTACTTACACACCAGGTAAATATTGTCAGCTCACAGTGAAAGGCTGAAAGTGTGTTTGGAGTTAAGGTTCAGCAAACTGCAGCTGTGACAAACAGCAGAGATAATGCCCACCAAAAACACTTGATTCCACTACACAGGTGACCATCCTCAATGAAATATGCTTTGGGGTCCTTATTTGAAACAGGTGAGAACACTGGCCTGCATAAGCATTTATTTAGGAGAAAATCTTCAAAAGCACTTTATCAGCAGAGTAATGCAAAGGCTTAACTGAGTTCACAACTGCTAATGGATTCAGGGTGTCGTTCATTCACAGTTATCTAAGTCTGGCTCACTCCATCCTTCATGCCAGCACTAGCAAGAAATCTTTCAGAAAGGTTTGGGGTTTTTCTACCCCTTTCCTCACATGGAGCAGCAAGCTGATCTGAAGTGCCAACTTGCCTCATGATCTCTGCAGCTGGCACAAGAGAAGCACTGCCTCTTATGGCAGCAACCCCATTAGGTGAGCCTAAGCCCAACTGCATTGTCTGACACAACACTCCTCCTTGCAGACTGTCTGCAGGCAAGCACTTTAGATTAAGAAAGGGACCATTATCAATATCCTCGACTAAATACCTACATAATATATGTCAGACTTAATCCAGCACTTTCTGCGTCAGAGTTCTGTTCCAAGCTACACAAACTCACATGGCAGGATTTCAAACAGGCCTGTGCTCTCCACTCCTGCAGGCAGCCAAGCTGTTTGCAAATTCTTTCACATTCTCCTGCCTGTGAGAAATGTAGGCCAGCTTACCACAAGCAGAAAGTGTGAAAATGTTCTTAAAAACCTCAGCTGCTGGCCTGTTTTTCATAGACAGAGTACAGGTGCATTTGGACACTCCCCTGCCTTGCACCCTGCAAACCCTCCTTTTTCACAGAGGGAGCGTTCCCCTTCCTGGGGTGAGAGCACTCCATGAGCCACGTCCCTGCCCCACCACGGCAAGTTCCTCCAGCATCACTTCTGTGCTGCCCCACTGTGGTAGTTTTAGCGAGGCCTCAAATTAGCAGGCTCAGAGAATCTACATAGATTAGCAGAGACAGGTATCACCTGATTTAAGCAACCAAAGGAATATTTCATACCAGATGACGCAAACCCAAGCTATGAATACAGCAGTGGGAGGTGTTCACTCAGTTCCATCATGGCTGAAGTAGAGGCAAGACAGCAGCTCCTGTCTGGCTGTCTGGGCCCTGCTGCTGCTGCCACTACTTGCATTTTGTTTGAGTTTTAGGGAAGTAGAAACATTTTGTTGTTATACTTTCTATTTCTTGCTGGGTGTCTTTTGGGGTGCTTATGGATCTAGAGTGATGGAATCTTTTCAGTGGGAGGTAGAAATTGTTGTTATATCTAACTTGTGTAAGTGTGTGTTATATCGTAGTTTTCTCTTAATTTTCTCTTTTCTGTATAAATATATGTAGTTAGTTTAAGCATAAACCTAGTTTGAGAGGTTTTTTTCCCTTTCCTCCCTTTTCTCAGCGGGGGGAGGGAAGTTGGGTACTGTGTTGGGCAGTTGGCATTTTGCCAGCACAACCCAAGACACCCACTCAGGCTCCAGCCAAACTACAGTGCTGGATGCAAAAACACACACACACCCTCCCAAATAAACAAACTCATACACAACTGTGTCTGCTTTTAGTTCTCAGTATTTCAATGTATTTTTAAACATCAACATAATCCATAATTACTTGATTCTTAAGTTAAAAAGTTGGAAATTGAGAGGAGTTGTATTTGTTTTCATACAATGAGTCGATCCAAATTAATTCCACTTAAGTGAATAAGGAATACTCTGCTACTTTGCTAATGCAAAAATTTCTCAGAAATGGGGGATTTAAAACTAGCATGAATGGTATGTAAGGTAAAAATTAAGAAACAAATTTAATTAGAAACCATAAAATAATGAGTATTTCCTCGAGTAATGCTAAGACTTTCATCCATTATTAAAATCCATGATTTTTACTATATTGTTCAAAGGTTTCAAAGGAGAGTACCACTCAACATGGAAAATAACACGAGAATTTATTTTAAATTTCAAGGTTGCCTACCTGGGACTAAGATGCTGAAGGAACTGAGCCTTCTTTCTCATTCGACCCCAGTTTTGCTTTACATTCCTTGCAAGCATGATGGCACTGCCTAAAATATTGAAAGCCAATAAAATATTGAAGAATTTTTCAAGATTTCTTCTAATAGAACCATATAGCATGATGGCAAAAGTTATTGAAGTAATCTCCTGCCTATATTCCCCAATTGTTACAGCTGTTTTATGAGACATAAACTGCAAAAGATGACAACTAAATGTCTCAGCCAATAAACCCCCATTAATTAGTACTGAGTACCTCTTCCAGCAATTGCCAAAATATAACAGGATTTTCTAAGCAGGACAAGAGTCCTTGCCACTGTACCTATGAGCAAACGAGTGAGGAACAAGGAGTGTAACAAAAAAGAGGGACAAATAGCCATTTTGTGTAATACCAAGTGAGGAAAGTAATAGCTTTGTTACATGGAGGGAAAATGCAAGTAGAGAAATAGATGAACAGTGAAGATGCTTCCCATTATCAGTCAGGCATTTTTACAAGCATAAAGCTCATGCAGGTCGGAGGGAAAGATGTGGAAAGACAGATGTGGATGATTTTGAGGATCGGATTTTTGGAAATGTATTGCATGTGAAAGGTGCACAACAGAAGCCACATCAAGAATGAAAAGTAGTACTGGGAGTTGAAGGAGGAGCTTGGAAGGAAGTCAGAGTCTGATTTGATGGGAAGGAGTAGTTTATGTAAACAATGACTAAAACATGGAAGCAAGCAGGTGACAGAAGTCAACCACTGAGATCTGTCCTATGGTTAGAGTTGCAAGGTGGGAAAAACACCACACGGCCACAGAGGAGAAGGTTCGACTGAAATTATTTTTAAAATGTGAGGGCACTGTAAAAAAATCCGTAGCATATTTGGCCTGTTGTACAGTCCAAAGGAAGACTCAAAGGACCAAAGTGATAACATGGACACCCTTAGCAGTATGATACTGGATGACAAGAGTACCAATAACTGGTATCACATCACATTGAAAAGTACAGTAATTTCATTTAAATCATGGATATCCTAATAACAGGTTTTACACTGGGTTTAATTTGCATTTTCTGAAGAATGCACAGTAGTTTCTAATACTGCCATATAATATGCCTCATGACCTGATCACAGAACATAAACTCATAGTTTTGCTGTGTATAATCTTGACTATGTTTTGGACTATTTTGATCTAGGATTAGTAATTTAAATAAACACAAACCTTTTTTGTTGTGGACCAAATGGTGCGATACCAATTTTCTGAAACTTTTTTTGGCATTCTCCCATGTATGACATCTTTCCAATAGCAAAACCTAAGACACCAGCAACTATAAAGACAGATGACAAAACATTGTTAATACAAGAGCTTAAATCAGGAGTCTGCTATTGGCTCCATTGTAATCATCGGACAAATTGTATGTCAAGTGTCTTCTCCAAACATGTCAAGTTACACAGGCATTAGAGACATGATTTCAGTAACTACTGAAAACTGGCTACCTGTCAGGAGAGATATCAACTGGTCCAAAACAATGCATACAAGAAAAGGGTATAGTATTTAGAGGAACAGATTATAGAAATAGTCCACAGTAAAATTAATTCACAATGTCAGCACCAATTGTTCTTGCCCTTGTTTGCACACTATGGTTTATTTCTAACAATCACACTTTTAACATCAATTTCTCTGGACTTCTAAGACAGTAGAGCATCAGCCTGCTATACTATCACAGTATGGCTTTCACTCCTTATAGAGTCAGAATAAAAAATTCCTGAATCTCCTGCTGAGCTTCTGCTGAAGAAGGAATCAATTTCATTTCTTGCCATTTAAGAGCCACCTTACTGTACAGTGCAGTTTCTGCACTTTTACATGTTTTCCTCATCAATCCATGGTTATGAACTAGACAGTTAAGATCAATCAAATGAGCATATGAAAAGTATACAAAAATATAGTATTTTATATATTGTAGTATCATGACTCCTTGATACCATAAGCTGTGCAATCTGCTAAGCATGGCTGATCAGTGAGGCTGACATAATTTATAGAACAGAGTTGAGACTGGAGTTTTCACCTATTTGAGAGGTTGCATTAAGTAAATGAGAACTACGGCCATGCCTCCCTGACACCCGATCCCGTCAGATCTTGGAAGCTGAGCAGGGTCAGGCCCAGTTAGTACTTGGATTGGAGACCTCCTGGGAATACCAGGAGCTGTAAGTTCTAGTCCTGAGGACTTCACTGTCACTGTCCAAACTTGCTCGGCCATGGCAGATGAACCTCAGGAGTTAAAGGGTGGGGCCAGTTCTGCACACGCTGAGCCTCACCTAAAAAATCCACTGCACAGGCTGGAAGGGCACACCCACGTGGGGAGAGCCCTTCCCAAATCTGCATTCACAAAGCCCAGACACGATGATTAAGTAAATATAAGCCGCTACTGAAAATGTTTACATTAAAAGAATCTTGTTTCATACATTTACTTTTAAATACATTAGAATTCTGACTTCCTAAAGTGATGGGGTAACATCCCATAAATTCCAAAAGAGGAAGAGTTTGGAAAGAAATTCAGAGAGATGCATCTAAGGTCTGCATACTGACTGTAAATAACCTTCCCTTTCCTTTTAGAATTGGGCACAACTTACTTGCCATCTTGGGGTATGGACCAAATCTTGGGCTTGCTGAGAAAATGCCTACAAAAAAAGGAAATAGTCAGAAAGCTTATTCATTTGAACTTAACAGCACTCAAAACCACGGCAGTATTTTTCCTACAAACTTTTGCATTGCTTAAGAGATTGTATGAAAAACATGAAGTCCACTAACTCAGATTTTGGAACACCAGGGCACTTTCCATTCCACTAGTTCTTAGTGCATGTGTTTTGGGGCAGTCCTTGAGTCATAGGAGGAAAAGAATGTGGACTTTGCAGGATTCAGTTCAGGCAAGAGTTCAGAGTGTAAACCAACAGGAAAGCAGATGTCTGCCACTGGTGACATCGGCAGCACTGCAGGAGGAAGAAATGGTGGCTTATGGTTCAGCACAAACCAACCCTGCAAATACCCAGATTAAATCTCTTACTCAGGGTCCAGCTCCCTGTCCTGCAATAAGCAGGACAAAACTGTTCTTCAGTAGTTTTCTGTATCTATTGATTAAAATTGTACCACTAGTATCTAGCCTCCTCCTCTGGAGAGGAAAGATCACACATTTTAGCCTTTAAGAGGAGAATACAGTGTGCTAAAGAAGAAAACAAAAAAAATTATCTTTTGCTTTTTCACCAAAATCCAGCTCCTCCAGTTAACTTCAGGAGGTGGGACCAGTATTCCTCTGAGAGCTATTTGTTCTGGCAGAGGAGTGCCATGCTATGGAGGAGGGCTCCACACAGCAAGATTACCATGGCAAAGGGAAGGGAATTGAACACTGGTTGCACTGTTATGTGCATTCAGACAGTAATAATAAGGTTTAGAAGCTCCAGCTTCTCGAGGCAGGGTACTGTGTGCAGTCATCAGGAAGGAGTCTTTCGACAGAGAAGCATTCAGCCTGTTAAGCACAAGGGCCTTGAAGCCACACACACACACACGGGCCTTTGCCCACTGGCATCTATGCAATTTTTAATTGGGTCTCTTGCGAGGTGACCCTCCCCTGCAATTGCTGACACACAGTAATGATTATTTGATAAGGCCATTTGTTATCTCACAGCTGACCAGAAACATTCAAGTACAAGGAAGAGAAACTGAGAAGAGTACCCTATGCCAGAGGGTGTAGCTACTGAGACAACCCCAAAACTCTTCCTATCACTGCTCAACCTTTTTGGAATGTATAATCCTTTGCCTTCTCTGACACACTCTCCCTTGCTCCTGTCCTCCCTGTCTGCTTACAAGCTCATAGGTCAAGGATGCAATAGGGAACTCACATCAGCCTCTTGTGGTATAGCTGAGCTTTTAGATTAAGCAACATGGTAACAGTGGCTGGAATGAAACAAGGGGCTTGCAGTGACACAGTGAGAAATGGATGAACCATTTCCACCTTCTCCATTTGCTGTCTCCCACTGCCCGTCTCTTATAGACCCTGGATTCTTTCCTGTTTCTTGCTTCAGGCCCTATGATTTTTTTCTTCTCCTGCTGCAAGTGGCTGCTGATGCAGGCTGAAGGACTGTCTTACTTGCTCCTGTGGGATATACCCATCTTAGCAGTCTTCAGGATGGATGCCCCTCACTCTTTACCCAAAATGCTAACCTCAACTTTATAATTAGTCAAGACTCCCAGCAGCAAAACTCAAGGTGCCACGTGTAGAACCAAGCTCATCCACCACATGAACAGAACGGTCCCTGTAAAATCATTGCCAATATTTTTTAAATAAATCAAAAGTTAGAGCTACAGTACCTGGTTCTGTTTCCCCTGCTCAGGTTGTACAACACTCTGCCCTACCGGCTGCCCCAGTGAAGACTCTACTCAAATGCATGTGATCTTGGTGACAGAATCCAGTCACCAGTCTTGGGATTTGCAAATTCTCTTTTCAGTTCATGCTCTTTCAAAAGAGTGACTGTGGCAATGCAAACATAATGATCTAATCACCGTAACAATTATAGTGATGAGTAAGAGGAATATTGATCTTGAAAAACAGCACTTTTATAATCTTTACCTTTTGATATCAGCCCCTGGGTGACAAGCATGCTCCCAAGAGACAAGGGAAGAGCTGTGAAAATGAAAAGGAGTTGAGTAGCTGGTGTCAGCTGAAATTTGTTATTTCTTTGATAAATACTTTACTCTCTTAGACATTGCATGTTTTACATGTTTCTGATATTAAATGTGTTACTTCTAAACATTCTTTGCCTACTGTCCTTATCACCTATTACATTTGCTCACTCAGATTACATTCTCTTTAAAGCAAGGATGTGCTCAGACAGTGCCAGACATCAGTCATGTTATAACACCTGGAGCTAATGCATTAGATATATATTTATTAAATAATAGTTTCCATAATCTGAGTGTCTCCTCACTACTGCAGCACTATTAATGACAGCAGCTCCGAGGAGATGCTGAAACCATTTTCAATCTTCTCAGTTCAGAAAATGTGTAATTTAGATACAAACTGACATGGTGGACTTAAAAGGCACTACAACACTGAATATCTAATCTTTCTATGTACTAATACCTGAACAATTTCACAAATCCAAGACACACAGCCACGCCTGCCTTCCATTCTAAGGCAAGAATAAGTACATAACAAAGTAAAACATTCCTAAGGTTGTAATAATGGACCTCAAGAGCAGAACCAACTCTGCCACTGTTAAACTGACTGAGTTCATATTAAACAAGTGCTTAATTCAACCACCTTTACCTACAATGACTATGCAAATAATTCAATTCACCCCATAATAACACAGTGCTTAACTTAATGAGATTGAGTTAACCCACAACAATATTCTGACAAAAAAAGCATTTTGCAGCCAGTTTTGCATATGTACACCAAGAAGTCATTCTCAGTGTGGTAAGAATAACTTTGGATCACTCACCTCTGTACCAGAAACTTTCTTGTTGGCATTCTTTACGGATCCCAGCAATTTCTCCAGCATCTTGAATTTGAGAGATGGGACAAAAGAACATTGGCTGAAAGCATAAACCTGGATTAGTTTACTGAATTTAATCTCACAGAAAGAAAAAAAATCAATTAAAGAAGATAAATTATTTAAAAAACAAATAAACACAATGCAGAAAACAACCAACCACGCAAAACTCCTTATTCTGTTGTTAGCAGTGTGATGAAATACTTGATACCTCAATACAGAAAGAACTATATAGGTTTTAAGTTAAAACCACTCATCCTATTGGTCTGTACTTTCCTAAAATAGTTCAGCTGCTGCTCACCCCAGAAGCTTATTGCTTTATTCCTGCTAGTCATTTCATTCTCATGAGCTCAATCATCTTTCCGGTAAAGTAATAACAGGAAATAAAGGAAGAGTGGCAGTTTCCAAAAATGAAGTTCTGCCCCATGCAAAAGTCAACTGAAGTTCAGGAAAAGCAGATTTTGCAGGTATTCAGAAGAGGGTCAACATAAACTCCATCAGATTCCTCATTAGCAGAACTTTCTCTCTGAGTAGTTTAAATATATTCATGGCATTAACTGAACTCAACCATGCTGGCTTCACCCTCATAATAATTAGCTCACCAACAGACACCTTTTAGGTTCACAGTAGCTCTTTTTTCCCCCATTTTGATTATGAGAAAAAAGTGACAGTATTCTCTCTTTCACCCTACCATCCAGAGTATTGACATGAGGATATAAGTAGATTATTTTTCTTTAGGGAAAAACTTGGTTATCAGTGTTAGCACTTGTAGTATCATTATCAGGTATCTGAAACATAGGGGTGCGCTGGTTTTGACTGGGGAAGGGGTTTCCTCCACAGTAACTGGTCTGGTGCTGGGTTTGGGATAACACAGGGTTGTTTTCATTACTGCAGAGCAGTGCTCACAGAGTGAAGGCCTTTTCTGGTTCTCACGCTGCCCCACAAGCAAATGGGCTGGGGGTGCACAAGAATTTGGTTGGGGACATTCCATAACATATAATGTTGTGCTCAGCAAGAAAAGCTAGGTGAAAGAAGAACTTATCATTCAGTTAAAATTAATTGAAATTTTAACACTTTTCTGTAAAAACACCACATCTACAAACATTCTTGAAAGCAAAACCAAGCATCCTAGAACAAGCAGTGCCTTGGGAAAAAGTGCACATTCATCTGTTACAGGATTGTACCTCATTTTACGCCTGACTGATGCCTGATTTTGTAACCATAATAACGAAATGCATTTATTGGCCACAGCCACACATTTCATATTTTAGCTAATTAATATCTCAGTCCTTCAAGCACTGCTCCCACGGAAGTTAATGGTGGTTCTGCTGGAGTAAACAGTACAGAACTGACTCCACTCCAGACCACCTTAGAGAACTGCTCCAAACTGGCTGCAGATCAAACTCACAGCAAAAACAGTAAAATCCAAACAGGCTCAGTGGAAGATAAGGAAATGAGTGCCAGGGCCCTACATGCACCAACACGCTTTGCAACCTTCCGACCTCTGTACACACCCTCCCAAGGGTTCAGTTGCTTGGGCTCAAAGTCAGGTCTAACATGGCACAGTCGTGTGACACTGAATGAGATTGCTGTGGAAACAGCAAAGCTGGCAAAAAGAGCTGCAGGAAACTTTGCCCAGGGCCTCTGCCCTTTGGCTCAGGAGCTGCATATAAGGTCAGGCCCTTACGCTAACTGTGTTGTTGGGCCTCTACCTGACCCTTTACCATGAAGATCCCTACTTTGTCTTGCTAACTTGATCTCCTGGCTCACCATCAGACTTGCCTTATTCCTACAGAATGGCCCCAGCAACCACTGAATTGACTGTAGGCTGACCCTAGTTAACATCAATGGATCTGCTCTCCTCCTCTTTTTGGGTACTGTGGGACTGCACGCCTTGTCCCTGAGGTCTCAGGCACTGCCACCTTGGTGTCACTCATGACTCCGATATCCCCTTTCCTTGCAATCACTCCACTTTTGCTGCCCTCTGGTAATGAGTGGTGAGCAACAAGGTTGTACCACAGTTAAACTCCTCCATTTCTCCACCAGCAAACACTCATCTTCTGCACAGCTGGAGAGCAGATTGTTGGCCAGTCCTGTTCTCTTCTCCCCTTCTGAATACTCAGACACACGCATGCACAACTTGATGGGAATGAATTATACTGGACTTATACTCAGACACTGCGGCTTTGCCAGTTCATAACTAGTTCAACCAACACAGCATAAATCAGAGCCTTAACCTTAAGATTCGCAACTCCGATCCCTCTGAGAATAGTGAACCTGGGAAAATAACACATAGCCCTTCTTCTCTTCATTTATATGCTTAAGCTAACAGACACCTATTTCTGTCTTCAATGAGAGCAAATGGAGCAAAATCCCAGTTACTCATTAGCAGCAGCAGCAAAATAAAAGAGAGGAAGCCCAGCTTACCCATCCAGATTGCTTTATGGGAGGTGTCTGTGTCTGACTTTCCTGTGGGACTGTTTCAGAAGACATTGTCTCTTTCCTTGTACTCCCTGTTCAGCAGAAGCTCTGCGTTTTATGCTTGGCTACTTCTCCTCCTGTTAGGTACAAAGGTAAGAACCCTGTTGTAAGTTCAATGTTCATCTAGAGATAAAAATGACCAAGTTGAAAGGAGTGTATTTTGTACAGCACAGAGCATCCAGTCCCCTGATACGCAGTTTGCAGCACAGGGTATCACTTATCAGCAAGACAGAGTTCTGTGTAGCCCAACTCAAACAGGGAAGGTGGGCAACCACAATTAGATGATGAATCATGACCTAACACAGCACGCTCAGTCATAAAGAAATGAGAAGAAATATGAGCAAGTCATCAAAAACATAATATTTTTATGTATTGCAGGTCAAAAAATAGCTTCTTTAGTGTGCTGTCCAGAATTACTGCACGGCTTCTACTCTCACTGTTGTTGTCTGCAGTCTGCATTACACAGGACCCACAAGGCAAGCTTATTACAAACCACATTTCCATTTTTCTAACATACACTATCCAGTTACAAACAGTCTTAAGAATAAATTATCCAGCAGCATGAATTGATTCCAAAGAGTTTTAGAGGCTGCAATCTTCCATGCCTGAGAACTGGGCTACTAGGGAAAAGCAAGAAGGAATTCCATTTATTTCTAGAGTAACTGAAACATCTAAACTGTTATTTTTACCTAGCACTTTACTGCATGGTCTGGCATATTATTTATCAACATACAGGGCACTGCTGCTTTTCCAAAAGTACCTTCTGAGAATGGTGGCACTGAGAGAGGCCCAAGTGACTCAAAAGGCAGAGTTAAACAGAAATGATATGCAACAATTTAATAACTTATTTTTTTGCATTCATAATATTACTGTATAAACCACTTCCTCCACTTATTTTGGGGTCAGTTACACAGTTATAAAATTCAAACAACATTTGCTTCACACACACTACATATTCAGACAACAAAGCTTTCTTAAATAATGGAACAGAAGCAACACTACCTCCTCTCCTCTTGGAACAAATCCCTCAATTAAGCATTGCATTCACACCAATCTCCACTGTATTCTCAGACACTCACAAAAATGGCAGTGACCACTGTGTCTTTGAAAAAACTTAGGTTTGAGGATCCACATAGTATCAGGAAAGCCCACAGCTCTCCACTGGCTGTCTCAATCTGACTAAGAGCAATTTAATTTGCATCAGTCTCTCTCACTTAATACAAAAAAAGGACAGAAAAGATGAGGAAAAAAACTGCATAAAACTTTAAAGAGGTTTGTGTCACTCAGAGATCAATCAAATTTTCTTATTCTTACTTGCTCTCTTATCTACTCAAAGTCTACTTGTGCAGACAGTTGCATAAAAATAATCACTGGAAAGAGTTTCTAGCTGCTGCAACAGAATTAAAGTGCTTATCTTTTTCATGAGATAAAAAACCTGAGTCACTGGAGAAAAATAAATAAAAATAAACAAAATTAAAAAACACAGGAGTATGTTTATAAAAATTTACAGCTTGCCATTGACCACTGTATTGACTTCAGCATATATTTCTCCTGAATTGTAAGTTATTCAACTACACTACCTCTTCAACATAATGAAGAATCCCACAAATATTTAGCCTTCTAAGCAGCATCCTGGCACATCTCCCACATGGGATGAAAGCTGAAAGCTACACTGGCAAGAATAAAACTGTAACTGAATTATTAATATTCATACTTAGACAGATGAATGTAAAAGTGTTTTGGTATTTTGGGGCCCCGTGCCTCAGAAAGAAAACTGTCATCCCAAAAAATAAGTTTATTTGCATTACCTACTGAAGAAACATGAATTTCTGGTAACTTTCTGTAATACTTACCTCTATTTTCTTAACCTACATATGTAATTCTTAGTGTAACAAATAACTGTATATTCTCTTAGGTGCCTTGGGAAGAATTCCCAGTGATGTTTTCCTTCTGTTAAACTGAGATACATATATAACACATTGATTAAATCAATGTGGTTGGCAAGGATCAAATATTCAAAAAGCTCTAACAAGAACTGTTCTGGATCATTTATGCATTTACAGAAGAAAAGGCTGATATGAGGCTCTTGAAAGATCTCATAGTTTTGATACTTCTAACTGGCTGATAAAGAAGCAGTATGTAAGAAGATAGCTAAGTTTTTCAAGTTCATATACTCTGTTTACAATAAGAAGCCTCCATCCATATAGGAATATATATGACCACATAATTTCTACCATTTCTACCATTACTTGGGGAAGAAGGTGGGAGCCAAAATTGCTCGTGTTAACTGGTCCCTGCAGCGGACCGTGCGCTGCAGTGACCACTGAGCATCTGCCCGGGCAGGCACTGACACGACGTGTCAGGACTACAGGGGGGCGCTTGGAGGACTGAGTGTCCACGGTGAGGAGGAGAGGAAGACTCACCATGATGTTTCACATCCCTCTGAATTGGCTCTTTGTTTTAAATCCAGTCTCATTTCAACGAGTCTACACAGCAGCTGCACTAGGTCTCCAACCTAACGCTGCCTGCCAACACCTGCGCGGACAGCAGGGAATGCCCCTCCCAACACCTGGGCGGAGAGCAGGGAATGCCCCTCCCAACACCTGTGCGGACAGCAGGGAATGCCGCACATGTGCCCGGCCGCGCTGCTGGGGCAGCTCTCAGCGCCCTCCCCCAGGGCACAGCACACCCGCCCAGCTCAGGGTATTGTTTTCACTGAATCACAGGTCCATCAGGTTGGAAAAGACCTCGGAGATACCGAGTCCAACCTTTGACCAATCACCACCTTGTCAACTAGACCACAGCACTGAGTGCCACGTCCAGTCTTTCCTTAAACGCCTCCAGGGACGGCGACTCCACCACCTCCCTGCGCAGTTCATTCCAGTATCTGATCACCCTTTCTGTGAAGAAAATCTTTCTGATGTCCAGCCGAGACCTCCTCGGGTGCAGCTTGAGTCCATTTCCTCTTGTCCTGTCACTGGATGCCTGTGAGAAGAGGCCGAGCCCTACCGGCCACAACCTCCCTTTGGACAGTTGTAGGGAGTGAAAAGGTCTCCCCGGACCCTTCTTTTCTCCAGCCTAAACAATCCCAGCTCCCTCATCCCCTCAGCCGCTCCTCACAGGCCTTGTGCTCCGGACCCTTCACCAGTTTCGCTGCCCTTCTCTGGGCACGCTCCAGCACCTCAGTGTCCTCCCTGAACTGAGGGGCCACGTCCCCGGCACCGGGATAAGGTGCGAGGGCAAAGGTGTGGGGCGCCGGGGAGAGCCGCCCCTCAGGAGCCGCCGGCTGCCCCTGACCCGGGCCCGCAGCCGAGACCAGCCCCCGCCGCGACGCCGGAGAGATCCGGCCCCGCGGAGCATCCTCCCTCCGGCACAGCAGGCTGGCGCTCCCCCGGCCGCAAGCAGCGCTTACCTCCTCGGGCCGCCGGAGGATGCGGAAGGTGTGGCGGAGCCCGGCCCAGCCCCGGAAGGCCGTGAGGGGGCCCGGCTGCATTGGTGCCATGGCCGGGTGGGGACCGCGCCCGCATCGGCTTCCGGGGCTGAGCCGCAATGCTGGGGCAACAGAGACCGCCGCTCCCTCCCGGCCGCAGCCGCCACGGGCAGGCCCCAGCGGTATCTCCCGCTACACGAGCAGCTCTCGCCTCCCCGCGGCCGCTCCGGGGGGCGAACAGCGAGCGCACCGAGGAGGTTCCGCGTTCTCGTGTTTCCCGCGTGAAATTCATAACACTTTTTTTAGCAAGGGTATTTGTCAATGAAGTTAAAGGAGTCGTTAGGGCTGGAAGGGAGGGACCTCTGGAGATCATCCACTCCAACCCCCCGGACCAGGCAGGTCGCCCGGAGCGGGTTAGGCTGGGACGTGTCCCGAGGCGTTTGGAATGTCTCCAGAGGGGGAGACTCCAGGACCTCCCTGCGCAGCCTGTGCCGGTGCTCTGCCACCCTCAGTGTAAAGTTCTTCCTCATGCTGAGGCGAAACTTTAGTTTTAGTTTAGGACTATTGCCCCTCGTCCTGTCTCCGGGCACCACCGGGAAGCGTCTGGCGCCATCCTCTTGCCACCTGCCTTTGAACTACTTTTGTGCACTAATGAGATCCCCTCTCAGTCTTCTCTACACTAAGCAGGCCCAGCTCCTGCTGTTCCTCCTCATAAGAGAGTGCTCCAGACCCCTAATTATCCTTGTGGCTCTTCGCTGGACCCTCTCCAGTAGCTCTTTGTCTTTCTTGTAGAAAGGAGCCCAGCGGAGGACAGACGGGGCTGGGGGCTCTCCTATGAATTGAAAATGTTTTTTGTGGAAGTGAAATCTTGTTCTTTAAAAAAGAAGCAGCAAATTGTATTTTGACCATTCTGGAATGAAAAGTGCTGCTTATCTACTTTTATTTTAATACTATGAGGCTTATGTAAGTATATAAATACATTTTAATATTAACAAGAAGTAAATTAAATAAGAAATGTACTTTCATCAACCAAAAATAATTTTGCAAGAAAAAGTTATTCTGAAAATGTCATTTGGGGGGAGGGGGGGCTGTTCCTCTAGGAATACTGAAAAAACTGTTCCACCTTCTCTGAAATGAAAATACAAGGCCTTTCTTTAAGGAGAAGAGAATGTAAATACGAATTTTATTTTGCATTTTATCATTAATAAAAAGTCTCATTATCTGTTTTGTTTTGCTTTGGTTTTTTTTTTTTCACAAGGAGACAACACAGTTTTCAGTAGAGTACCCTAAATGGTGATATGACACCTCAGTGCTTATCATGAAGTGAACAGCTTGAGAGATCACCGTTGAACTTCCTCCTTTTAAAACCATGACCTTGGCATCTTGGTTTTATAATAAGCATAAGCCATAGTTGATTTTCTTAAGTCCAAAAAAAGCTTTCAGCTTCCAGAAGTCTTGGCTATTTGAAGCCCTTTTCACTAAACTTTTCTCCCACTTTTGCCTGCCAAACCAGAGGACTGGGCTTTGCTGCTGGAAAATGTGCTTTTCACATGGAGGTTGGGCAGAAGTGATGTCCTAAAACAAATCTTAAAAGGTACCTAATACCTCCTGTGATCTAAAAGGTATTCTTGAAATCGTATGTAAAACTGCTGCATGCTATTCTGAAAAATACAATACATAAGAAATGCCATGTGGGGAATGTACTTAATAACCAATAACTTCTTACCTGGTCCAGCTCAAACTGGACATAAAATGAAAGAGCATTGGAATGACAATTTCCTCATGAGGCACATGCATGCCTGGGGATAGCGAGTGCATGGGGAGAGGACTGTTTGGATTTTTGCATCTTCCTGTGCAAAAACGCCTATTAAAAATCAGGTTAAACTTCTTTTTAACTTTAAATGTATAGTTGGTTATCACAATTGATTATGTTCTTCAAATACTCTTTGTTTCCAAAGTTTACCTGAACATACTTCAGAGTTATTAAAATGGAGAGAAGGGAACAGACGGAAATCAATGTGTCAGTGATTCAGAAGAAAAACACAAACCAAAGAGAGATTCTTACCCCTCCCAGAACAAAACCAACTTCAGGCATCAAAGAAGAAAACTCCAAGAGATACTAAAAATAAAACAACCAATATGGAGTTGAATGTTTGGCTGAGGAACTTTCTGTTGTCAGAGTAGAAGAAGATCAAGGACTGAGGCTTCACAAACTTGGGGAAGGTTTACAGGCTCTGGCTGCTTGTCTGGAGAACCTCTTAGAAAAAAGAGGAGTTGCCAGGGCCCTGAGGTTCACCACAGTCACCAAAGGCAGAGCCTTCCAAGTGCATGTACCTGACAGAAACACTCCATGTATATGTACAGTGCATGAGAGAAGGAGAAACACATGAAAAATATGGTTTAATTGTCCATTATAAAATTAAACAGACTGTTAATTGCTTAAAAAGTCCCTGAGAAACAAAAGTGTGGAGTAATAGAAGTACAGTGCAGTTACAAAAATTTATCAGCAATAGAAACATCAGAGCATGGAGAACTAAGTAAGAATTACACTGTAGGGCATTGTTCTCATGCTAATAGGAGCAAGAGCTAAGGGGGAAAAGACATGAAAAGTCCCAGCAGGAAACAGTCAACATACCTCTGAGTAAAATATTAAACTGTCCTCGCTACGTGTAAGAAATTGTGTAAATTTTCTGTGTCCTGGCTAGTCCTTGGATGTACTTATTCCTATTTTACACTTGGTCTGGCTTATCTTCTAGTGGAAATAAATGGCTGATAATTATCAGATGTTCAAGATTTAGGATTCCCTCTTCTCAGTGTAAAAAAGCCAGTAAAATGATTCTGGATACCTGCCTGTCTTTGTGTTTCCACTGTGACTGTAACAGGTGCCTAACTGTAAACTCACCCACCCCAACTTTTTCCCAGAGTCACTTTCTTAATCCTAACCTGTGCTCATACTTTTATGCTTTTTTTCCTTCCATTTCTCTGGCACCTTCTTCGGCTTCTTCGTCATGCCCATTCAGGCCCATCTCTACTGGGCTATATCCAAGGACAACTTCTCACAGGTGTCTGAAAGTTGTTTTAAATTCCATATGTTTACTTGGGGTTTCAAAAAATGCTTGTACTATAGTTTGAACCCAAATAAAGCATTGTTTTCTACAATCACTAACTTTACAGAGGTTTACCCCTGTCAACCAATGTAATTGTGGGGCTGTAATTTATTTTCTGTTAAACTCAGATAACTTTTTATGTCTGCCTTAGGGTAAGGGAATATTAAATATTATTTTAAAATGAAAAAGCTAATTTTTGTGGGAGTGGAAACTCCTACTGCAGTATGTTATCTTGGCTTTACTGGTTTGCCATCATTGTATTTCTGTAAAGATCAAATGCTTTTGCTGTATTTTTATCAGCTACCACTCCAAGAATAAAAAATATAGTGAAAGGTATTCCTACACATACATGTGTTATGAAGCACCTTGTAAGCATTAACTTTTGAATTTAAGAAATTATACCTGAAAACTCTCTCCTATTGTGCTGTGACACTTATATGTGTCAACTCAATGAAGAGCACTGGAATGTAACTTCGTTACATGTGAAGCCAAACTTAGTAGTTACTAAGAATCCCAGTACCCAGAATACAATGGCTAAATTTGTCAGGATTTGCTTTATTTTCATTACCTTATGAGTTTAATGGAAGCCACACCAGCACGTCAGGTTCACGATTCCAGCCATGTCTAGTTTTACCGGAACTCAGCCTCTGAACCATGAAGCAAGACACTGTAATTACAAAAAGTGTTGCAAAATTGTTTCAAATATTTTTGGCAGAATACATATGGTGAGCCTCACACTCTCCCCGTGCAGCTACAAGAGCATACGTGTTCTGGGTTTACTGTAGCCAAGGATCTCATCTTCCAAGTTCCATTTGCGTCACGCCACAGCAAGATGGAGTGGGATTGTCAGCTTATCCTGAGCCAGAGATAAGTGAACTTGATGACTATTGTGATATGACTTTTCTTAAATGAAGAAAAAGAAAGATGCCTTTACTGTCATGGAACTTGGAGAAAACAGAAAGAAGGTGACTAAATCTGTAAGTCTCATTCTTCCTTAGTGAGGTCAACTTTTCCATCAAAATACTTCAATTTTTTTGTGGACATTTAAACAAAAATGTTTTCAAATAGCAGCCAAAATTCCACAGAGTTTTTGTAGCTAGCCCACACCCATTATACTGTGGGGTAAATTAATAATTTGACTTTCAGACTAGTGGGACAAACTTTAGTTCCAAAAGTTTTGACTGGAATTTATTGCTATTAATAGGTCATATATGTCAGGTGTTCATAGTTTACTCCTATGAATTTGGAGTGTCACAAGCAAGGGAAAGAAAATGCATATCATCAGGTCTATTTAGAATAGGACAGAAGTTTTAACACAAATGAGAAGATATAGCTGGCAGTTTCATAGGGTGATGTATGAAGATGAATAAAACTTAAGAAGATGACATATTCCAACAGGAAGAGGACTTCTTAGTTACAATTTTTCTTTTCAGGCCAAAAATTAAATTTTAAGATTCAGACTTTGCTGATGTAATCCCTTTGCCAGAACTTGGCATCTATGATCATGGCTGGGTCGATTTAAGTCAGGATCTCTTCTAAAATTAACAAACCTAGTCACTCATGAGTCTCGGCCAACTAAATGCTTCTTTTGATGCTTTTTGCAAACAGCGTTGCTTATGAGAAGTCGTTGCTCTGCTTTAAAACAACCCACATTTCGCTATGATGGGCACAGCACTAATCCGGACTCCCTTCTACCCCAGCTTCACGTAATCAGCCATGTATTTATACAAGCAACAAGTGGGTCAGCATCTCTTTTCCTCATCAGCCCATGCGATGACAACCTTTTGCTTTTAGTTTCCTTGCTGGTGTGACTGTTCAGCGGACAGATGCTCCTTTGCTGTCAGATCAGCGACGAGGCGAGATCCCCCCGTCGTGTAGCGCGGCGGGTCCGTGCGGAGCCAGCGCGGTCTGTGCGGGCTGCCCGTGCCCGTGCCCGTGCCCGTGCCCGTGCCCGCCCCCGACGCGGGACGCGGCTCCCGAGGCGGGACGGGCGGCGGCGCCGCGCCCTGCCGGGCACTGGGTCTCGGCTGCGGGACAGCGACGAAGGCCCCACCGAGCCGGGCACCGCCGCCGGGGGATGCTGCCCCTGTGGAAGGCCGTTCTCTCGGAGAGTCTCCTCGGTAGGTGGCGGCGGGGCCCCCCCGCGGGGAGGGGGTGAGGGGCCGAGGGGAAGGGCGCCAGGCGCGGGGCTCATCGAGCGTGGGGAGGTGTCGCCGATGAAAAGCTCCTCCGCTGGAAATGAGTAAATAGTAGTGTCTGCCGAGTGTTCTGCCTCGGGTTCTTTTTTCTTCTAGTGCTGGAATGCCTTTTGTCTCTTGGCTCAGCCTAGGATTTGTTGCTGTCCCAGGACAAGGGTTTGTACAGGTGTTGCGGAGCCGGTGCTGTGCTGCCTTGCGCTGCTCAGGGCGCTCGCCAGACCCCGGCACGCTCGGGACTGAGGCTCGGCTGCTCCTGCATCTCCTACAACGCGTGTTTCGGAAACTCATAGCGCTGGAGACGAGACTCTCCAGGGGAGACCAGCACACCCACTTACTAGA